>NC_139344.1:112428270-113028270 GCF_055883805.1 Amblyomma maculatum
CAAAAGCAAACAAACATTCCTAAAATTCTGCGCAGAAGTCTTCGGCAGTCAGTAAACAAGGAGCGCAGCTGACAACTCAACTCAAAGCTGACAAACGCATATGAAGCAAAACGATATTTAGAACAAAACGCTAGGCAACGTATGAGCAAGAGAGCGCAAGGTGAACTCTGCGCAGCTTACCTAGAAACATAGCATAGCGCGAAATTAATTTATGAATGTATTTCGTGCGGTCTTTTCAAGCACGCAATATAGAATACCACGGCAACGTTTAATTAATTCCGAACCTCATGGGGGAGCTTCCGAAAAAAAAAAAAAAGTTATTTGTACAGGCCTCAAAAGCGTCGTAGCTGTGTCTGCCAAAATTATAAGATCAGCATGAAATAAGGTTTTCTTACTCAAAACCACGTTCTGAACCATTTAGCGCAGTCACAATATTTAATATACATTGCTGGTTTCTTGTAACTGTTCTCAGCTGTTAGCAAGTACATACATCTGTAAGAAAAGGTCGGACGTGCAACTGCTAACAGGATGTTTTGCGGCAGCCAGGGCCGAATTAACAATGATTAAGGCCCGGTTCAAAAAAATTAGGCGGGCCCCTTAGTTTTTTATTCCACTTTTAAGCGATTGAATAAATGTATCTACATTTCTCTAAGCGTTTTCGAGCCCTTTGCTGGTGGAGGTCCTTTATGAGATGTTCAACGTTGAGCCGCCGGAGAATCTCGCTTCTCTATTCACATCCGCTACAAATTACTGAGGCGGCTGTTAGCTTTATGAGCAGTAATAATCTCTAGCTAGTAATTTATTTATTTCGTCACAGCTTTCACTGCTTACTGACCTCGACATTAGTGATGACAGAGGTCAGTTGGTTGGCAGCTAGTAGGAGCTGACTCCCGCCTGAAAGCAAGCTAGTATTCGTTGATTACACTTGACCACCAAGTGGGACCAGCTGACTTCCAGCTGGTAGGCACCTGAAACCAGTTATTGCCAATTTGAGTACCAGCTGGGACCAGCTGAAACCAACTGAAACCAGTTAGAACCAACTAAGACTATTTTGTTATCTTGACTGGCGAGATATGAGGCTGGCTTTGGGAATAAGTGCACGATCCGAACAGCTTTTTGAGCATTAGACATTGCGATACCTAAGCTTTATTTTAACCATGGAAATTCAGGAAGGTTATGATATGACTACATTTATTTTTTATCAGACCTCGAAGTCCGTCATTCTTTTTCAGCTCTCTGGAGGCCCCTGAGAACGGAGGGCCTGTTTCATTTGAACCCTTTGAACCCTGGATAATCCGGCCCTGGCTGCAGTAAGAATGCAACCCTCTCTCTGCAAAGTGTACGTTTTTTCCTGGTCATTGGCTGTAGTTGTGCACCACACATGCAAGCCCACAGGAAAAAGAAACGCGAAAACCGCGACGCTTAAGTAATAAGTTGTTAGATTTTTTTTTTCTCGTCTCCCTTCTAGCTGGATGATACAGAAATGCGCTGGAGTCGACCATTACGGAGGACACGAGTGCACTTTTGTTACCATCCAAGTACAATCGCGGCGTTAAAAATTTCAAAAAGCGGAGCGTGTATATGCGCCGTGCTGTTCGCATCTCTCCGAGCCCATCACGATAGTACAAATACAGTAATAAATTAGTAATTTTATCTCATCTTGTTTTCCGGTAACGCGTTTCCAAATATGTTCAGTAAGCCTACAGATTCGGCGACCTTTGGACTGGATGAATGCATGCAACGCGAGTCGTCTAAAGAAGGGGCTGTTTAAATATCAAGTCGAAGAATTCTACAGAGATTTTTGGGTGGACAGACCGTCTTGAAATGCGCCGGAGGGTTACCATCTGAATAATGGAAGGAGTGGCCACAAGGTAAATCCAGAAGACCTACGCTAAATATCCTGAAGAAACGCTCGTGAAATCCCTCAAAGAGCCATTTTCGAATACATCGGAATTATCGAATCCGACCGTTCCGGATTTCTGGCACTAGCTCAGGGCGAACCACAACTTTGCGCAGTCTTCAAGAGAGCAGCACACAACAGTGGTACGGTACAACACTCCATTTTAAAGGTCTGCCGGTGTTGAAACTCTTGAAGCCGGTACGAAACCGCACCCAAAAAAATAAATAATAAAACTGACAGGTGGAGAGCGGTAATGGCTACTATAGCGAAAAACCTCGTGATGTCGGCACCAATGACCCAGACTATGCCATTCTGGACCACCGATGTAAAAGGTAATGAGGAGAGGTAATGAGGAGGAACGGATGCGCATTTTCACTTCCTCGTTGAGCGCGCGTAGACGTATTCGTTACGACTTCGACACGGGGACACGTTTGGCGGCTGGCATCTGCTGCTGCTTTACACACACGCAAGCGAAGCCCTCCGGAGCGAGTCTAGTGCTTCGGTTGATAATCAGCGAGCAAACGGTGAGCACTCGAGAGAGACCGGAAGATAGATCTGCACGCCGCAGAAGAAAAACAAGGAACGCGGCCAGGATCAGCAAGAATGAAGCAGGTGTCGCTCGCGGCAAGCCATGTCATAAAATACGGAAAGCTCAACAGCGCAAACAAAGAAGCCAAAAAATTTCCCAAGAAAGCCGCGTTCTCAAGTGTTTCAACGTGTCCATTTTGCTGAAGAAATGGCTCACCGACAACAGGAGCGCAGGAGCCTTCTCCGGTTCCTAAAGGGAAAAAAGATTACACGGGTTTTTATATATGCCTTGTGGAAAGCTTGCGTAATAATAATAAAAAAAAGATTCATTCTTCGTGACACTCCTTCATTCTTCCTACATTATAGCCGTGGGCGTGTTTTTCTAGGATGCGGGGCTTCAATCGAACAGTTGTGCAAGAGTCCCATTGGATTAGATTCACATCTCACACTACCATATGAATGGAGCTGCACCAGTTGCCAGCTCTTTCCAACTGGACCATACGCCATCTGGTCTTTGTGACGTCACACAACCCGCCGGCCAATCAACGCCAGGCCATGTCACTAGCCAACCGCTACCTTCCAGATGTATGCTCGTTTTCGTTTTGTTTTTTGTTTTTGTTTTTTCCTTAGGCGGCGGTGCTTGAAACCAGGGGCTCAAAGATCCTGGTATATGTCACCTGGCAACTACCGCCTGCATGGTTGGGATTTTTCGAGGTTTCGAGGCGTTAAATGGTCGACGCGGACACCGCCATGCACGCTGTCGCGTTGCAATCCTGCCACGGCGCCGACGAGCAATATTTTTCGACGTGCGGGTACGTATAGGAAGAGGGGGAAGATCAGCAAGAAGAAGGAAAATGACAGAAAGAAAAAAAAAAAAAAAGCAAAAAGGAGAGTAGTAGTAGTGTGTGGTTATTTTCTTATATATTCAAAAGGAAGGAAAGATGTTTGCCAGCCCCCGTATCTGCTATCTGATAATTGAAGCGCCTGAACTGGGGCGGCGGAAATAAAGGGTTAGTGAAGTATGATTCCCATACCAAATGTGTTTTCATATCGTCTATGTCGAGCTCTCATTTTCTTCAAACACTAGCCGGATTAGAAAACCGAACTCTGACGTACCCAACAAGAAGCAAGAACCAATGGAAAGTAGCAGCGTATCGCACTTCACTTCCTGTGGTATACATACGATAGAAAATAGGCTGTCACGAATACTGAACGAACTTCTAGAACAGAATATAAATTTTTGCCGTACTAACGTTGAGCGGAACTCTGTCCCACACATAGCTTTTTTTTTTAGCTCTTAATTTCTTTTTTCCTGCTTAGCCTTACTTGCTTATGCACTAGCAGAGTAAACCCTTTTCCATTTAAATGCATATTTTGTGATAGTGCTATTTATTTTGTGCTTTGCTTGCGCACTTGTCCCATAGTCTAAAGATGCCAAAAGCTGCCATTTCTACACGGGTAGTCTCTTCTTTCTTTCTTTCTTTCTTTCTTTCTTTCTTTCTTTCTTTCTTTCTTTCTTTCTTTCTTTCTTTCTTTCTTTCTTTCTTTCTTTCTTTCTTTCTTTCTTTCTTTCTTTCTTTCTTTCTTTCCATGACAATTGTTCACTTTCATGTGCCTTGTTGCTGCCAAAAAGCATAAAGGGTCCAGGGCCTTGTCAAGTTGTCAACGGGCAGCTTTTACTCCGGGCCCCCTTTCATCATGTATGATGGTCGAATAAAGATTATTATTATTATTATTATTATTATTATTATTATTATTATTATTATTATTATTAGAATGAGAATAGGAAGGAAACGAAGAAGAGGAAAGGAAAGAGTAAGAAAGCGGGAAGAAAAAATAGGAAATAGAGAAGAAACAGACGGCTGAAAAGAAGAAAACGAAAAAGAAAGGGAGAATAACAGGAAGAAGAAGAATGTGCACAAGTTCATCCTAAGTGCATGTCACAGTAACGTTGAATGATCACTACGGTCGACTTTTAAGGGCCCTCTCGCGCACCCTAATACATACAGACATCGACTTCTATAGTTGCGCTCACACACTGCTTTGTAACCCAGTCAAGCGACGCGCCTCGTTGGCGGAGGGTTCGCGACCTAAGGGCCAGATGCTGTATTCCGCCACCCAGTTTTCTTTCTTGACGGCGTCACTATTCATCTCGACCAGTCAGAATTTTCTAGTCATGATGACGGCGCTTTTTCCCGCCAAATGGGGCCCCCAGCACTGTCGCGTTAAGGTATGCGCGCACGCCTTTCACCGGCGAGAGAGTAATCTAATGAGAAGAAAGGTGGAGAGATCGCTTGGCGGTAAAGAGACCCTGGCCTGCTGTTACACACTGGAGAAGGGGGAAATTATGGCTTGAATGCAGGGCAGTGATGTCATACTACAGGGAGGTTTCACTTGTGGTCCGAGTTGTTGAGGAGTCCATGCACACACTTAATGCACTTCGTGAAACGCAACATGCCGTACTTGTCCTGGGCACATACCACTTGTCATTGAACAAACACCGTCACAATTGCAAAGAACTCAGCACTCTCTCGTGCGAGCACAAGCGCAGGAACACGCACAAGAAAGCCTCAAAGTACCACATACACATGTGGTATTCGCGCTGTTGAAGAAGCCATGCACACTCGTAGAGCGCAACGTGCCGCATATGTCTTGGACACGCACCACTTGTAACTGAACACACATGCCAACACAAACGCGGAAGTACGCGCACGAGGCACTTCAGCAGAAACATCTCAAAGTGCACTGACACATGTTTCAGCACAAGCGCGTATGCACTCGTGATACTCACTCACTTCACAGCACACGCAAATGTCACAGGCGGGAATCCAGGTTCGTTTCACTTAAAAAGTCAAACAGGGCCTTCCGTTTGTTTCGACCTGGCACCTAGAGTTTTTTTCCTCAGAGAGAGGGCTGTCCTCTTGAGAGTATATTCCAAAGCCCTCCTCGCGTCACTATAATTAGGGCACTCACAAATAATATGAAACATTGTCTCTGGAATATATTGCAGTTCACGCAATTCGGGTTTGCTTCAACTCCGATCTTGTGGAGGTAGCCTTTGGTGTACGCGACTCCAAGCCGTAACCAATGGAGCAGAGTTCTGGACGTCGCATAACTTTAGATGGTACGTGAAGTCGCGAGCTTGCATCTAGCCGAGAGATGCGGTCCTGCTTATGGCTTGCATTGTCCCTGTGTGGACGCAAAGCAGTCTGCATTGATTAATCCAGTAAGGTTGCGGCGTCACTCCTTGAGAGAGAGAGAGAGGTGTATGCAAGGCTGCTCTTCATGAGCCAGCTTGGCTTCTGCATCAGCGCTTTCATTGCCTGCGGTACCGCAATGGCTGGGGATCCATTGAAACTTGATTACGTGGCCACGCCGGAAGGCCCCAGCAAGCAGAGCAACAATTTAATGGCTCATATGCACTTGGTTTTATGGACATTTTTATAGTCTGTAGTGCAAATGACATGCAAACGATCTCAGGTCACATTGAACAGTTCCGCAGATACACGGCTGTGAAATTTGCGAATTTCATTAATTTTCAATAAACAGTGCTGGAGAGGCAAAATATACTTTTTGAAAACCCATTGTAGTATAGTGTACGGTACTTGTTGGAAGCCTAACGCGCGAAAAGAAAAAGAAGAAAAATAATGAGAAAAGAACATAACGCTTTTAGGTGTTAGGTAGCAAGGAGCCCTGTGGGAGGGTTTTGAAATGTTTTCTGTGGCAAGGAGAGCAGTTCATGTACGCTATTCGTGATTATTAGAAAAGCAAAGCTATCCAGAGGTAACCACGAAAATGAACTGTAGGAGACAGGCACAGTCGCCTCTGTGGTTTTTTTGGTGGGTGTTCCCGCGCATTGGCTTTCTTGTCGCTGTTTAGCCACCAAGTTTGCAAAATGCATCTGTTATTCAATATCAGAATATTTAGCTCGTTAAAAGCGCAGGTGTACTTAGGTAATCAAAAGAGTGCGTCTTCTGTTTGATCTGTTCTGCCATAGCACCAGCACTTTCATGTACATGTTGCAAATGCCCCTGTAACGCTGGCTGCTATATTTAGGGCGCCGTGTAGACGGGCGCGCCGTCTTGTTAGGTGTCGTTCTTTGCTTGGTGGATTGCGCTATCGCCGTTATTAATCCTTGCTATTGTTCTAATCGTGTATTTCAAGTTCCGAAAGCGAAAACTCAATATAGCGACGAAGGAATGAATAGTAAATGTACGGGAAAAATAGATATTAGGTCGACAGGTTTCTTTCAGTATCGGCGAACACTGCTTGTAGAGGCCTTTCAGTGCAATCACTGTGTCACTGTGTGTGTTAGGTTTCCCTTCTATTCATATCAAAGGAGTTGTGCAGCCTGACCGTCTAAGAGGTTGCTTAGGTAACTAGGGGCACCACTACCGGCGCAGTGTTACCCAGGATGAGTGGGAAGAGACCCGATGTTAGAAAAGCGTTTTAGGAATGCTCCGTGCCCCTTCACTGGGCGTACGGTTGTTTGTAGGGGTTGCCTCAAAGATCTGGGACGAAAATTTTTTTAAAATAAAAAGTATGACTTGAACTCTTTTTGAGGTTGAAATGGGAGCGCTATATTTAGGAACCGTCAAGAGCGTCTAAGTGTATTTCCCAGCTAAACTAGTCTGTTAGGTGCTTTTAGTTTCTGAACCTTGGCGCTCCTGAGATCAATATTTTCAATTAAATGGTTTGAGTGTATTTATAAAAACGGGAACAAGGCAATTTCCGGAAGCTTGGCACGATTATGCGGGCTTTTTCCATGGTCTTAAATGAAGACTGGACGTGCTGGATTTGCGGGAAATTAAGGCTGCCCGCGCGCACTGAAAGTCGCTCCAGCTGCGCCGCGTTGGGAGCGCCATGGCAACGAGCCAGGCGCGGGGTGTTTTACGCACTGGTTGCTTGATGTGAAATTGTGCTTCTTATGGTTCACTTTGACCGTCTACAGGTTTTATAATTAGAAGACTTTCAGCGCCTTGAAAATAATTGGTTTATTTTAGCTCATAGTTAGCTCATGAAAAAAAAAAAAATTCACGCACAAAGCACAGCCGCTCGCAGGCTGTGCTTTGTCCGGCATGTTCTGAAAAATTGCGACAGGTTTTAATTATTTGGTGAAGCCAGGCTTCTATGATGGTATTCTTGTTTGCTGACATAGTAGCGAGGTCGTTTCTGCAGGCCTGATTGATGTCAGTGCACGATAAAGAACCCCGGGCGGTCGAAATTTCTGGAGTCGCTTTGGGACGTTAAACCCTACAAATCAAACCAGGCCTGATTGATTTAAGAAACATTGAAAGGAACTTTGTGTACAGGAATGTGTGTTGTAGAACAGCTTGTATCTGACACTGTTAAGCCAATAGGTCTGTTTATAGACCTTTCATGATTTTTTTTTTATTCGTCGAATGATGAAATAAGGAAATCAACAGGTGTTTCCACCTGCTGTCGCGTAGCCTAGTCCTGATACGTGATAGCAGGGTGCATATTTTTCTGATTCGTTGTACCAGTGGGGAATTATGTGCGATAAGTCATTTGATGATGATATTTCAGTAGCTATCAGAAGTCATAATATGTTATTGCAAGGATTTTTACAGCGGACAGGACAATCTCTCTTCTTGGCTACATTTGGCCACGGTGTTTAAAAACAACGCCGAGCTACGCAGTGCTTGGTGAATAATGCTCGTTACTTTCTATACTCCGCTTCACAAGCTGTTTCAAACAATACGACAAGTACGGGCAGCCTTGACGAATGAAGATGACGCGACTACGATATGCGCTCAAATACCACGGTGTAACACTGTGTTAGGAATGCAAATCGTAGGTGGGTCGCACCATCCTGATTGGCCCAGATTGGCCTTACCTTATGTTGTGCTGCTAGCGGCTTGTGAGACGGGTATAGTCCTTGTTTCGATAATGACATCTTTCGTAACAGCGGAGGTTGGCTGCACATCGCGGCTGCTTGAAGGAGCTAGCGTTCGCACAAAGCGATATGATTATGAGCGTAGCGAACCTGCACTCCCTGAGAACCTGCACGTGAATGCTGTGCAGAATTGTCATCGAAGTCCATTCCACTGTTATCAGCGCGTAAGTTAGCTCGCTCTTGAACAAAGAACTGCATTCCCTGCTAGCTTGCCTGTGTTTACAAATGAAAAAAAAAAAAAAAAAGAAGCTGCGGTGGAGTCCTTGGTACTGTGAATCCACGTGGCTGTGAAAGCGTGAGTCGTTCTCCGAGCGAGGGAGTCGTGTGTAAGTGCAGAGCGATCATTTTGCGGCATTATGCGGTGCGCATTTCTTCTCACCGTGTCTTTCTCTATAGCGTAGGACGCGAGTCAGATCTGTGGGATTGCTACTGTGAATGTCCTTAAAGGGACACTGAGCTAGCTTCACCCATTCAAGGGCTTACATCGAGCATTGAATTGTTGGCTTTTCCTATCTGCGCTAACGCTTTCAGCAAAAAGTGCACTAATATTTGAGAATAAATTCTATTCAGCCCCGCCGTAGTGGTGCAGCTAGTGGTTAAGGCGCTCGACTACTGTGCCTAAGGATGCGGCATCGAGTCCTGGCCACAGCGGCCGCTTTTCGCTGGAGGCGAAAAGCAAGGCGCCTGTGTGCTGTGCGACGTCAGTGCACGTTAAAGAACGCCAGGTGGTCGAAATTTTTGGAGAGCTCCGCTACGGCGTCTCTCATAGCCTGACTCGCTTTGGGACGTTAAATCGCACAAATCAAACCATATCATATTTAAAAAGTGTGTCAGCAGTGGACTGAAACTCTAAACACCCTCACCGAAAAGGACGGGTTGTTACAGAATATTGAAGTGAATTGGGCGTAGAGTAGCTTCTGCGACCCGCGTCAAAAATTATTGTCTACGCATGCATTCTTCTTGCGGAATCGGCCGATGGTGGCAACAGTTGCATTTTGTTTGGTGCTCTTTTCTGGCTTTTTATGGGCTCCACTTTTGGTGAGAGCGGTTTCCGTAATTGTGATTAGAATGTGGTATCCTGTCCGATGCAAGCTATAGGCTATATTTGTCCTCTCTGTCTCTTTACACTGACATTGACAGGGTTTATAAAGGAAAGACGCAACACCAGCCTGTTCTGTGCTATGCTATATAGTGACGTCATCATAAATTTCATCAGCTTATAGTGTGGATGATCTCTTCCGGCTGTACGCGTATTACGCGGTAGCGTATACAGCTCGTTGCGTCGAAAATGCCTCGCCGTCGCCGTATCTGGGAATAGCTGGGCATTCTTCCAAACATCTGGGAAGAAATGTACACGCGATTTCTTAGCAAAATTGTGAAGGAACTGTTCTTTGTGCTGCGCTCAGACTTGTTTCATACCGTTTTGGGTTTCATTTAGCATCTATCTGCTAGTCAAGTTAGGATAGGTATTCAAATCGACAACAAACGTACCTCGGATCGTATGCCGTTCATTGCAAGTGTAGGCATCTACCGAGACTTGAGGCACACGGCGCCTTAATCTCCACAAAGAACGAAAGCAA
Organism: Amblyomma maculatum; assembly: GCF_055883805.1. Lineage (NCBI taxonomy): Eukaryota > Metazoa > Arthropoda > Arachnida > Ixodida > Ixodidae > Amblyomma > Amblyomma maculatum. Next base: position 112,438,196 of record NC_139344.1, read on the forward strand.
TCCGCCTTTTTCACGCGGCCGCTTTGCGCATGCGCGCACCTCCGCTGGTTGGAAACGATCGGCGCAGCCGGATCTTATCGCGGAGGTCACGCGCCTTCGTATTCGTGACAGTCGTATGCCACAGATGACGGTAGCTGTCAAGCACACAAATCGCCACTTCGCAGGCGCAGAAGCGGATCGCGGCTATGTCTCTGAAGGGCCTATTCAGCCAGTAGCAGACATATTTTCGCCTGTCCTCAGAGGCGTCTTATTTTGTGAAAGAGGTGGATTATAGACTTTTAACGCTTTTCTAAGATATTCAGTCTTCGAATGTCGAAAATTCCAAAAATGAAAGGCAGTGTTAACGTCTACTGTTGAATCTTGAAGCATGGCGAAGCTTGAGCGTTCCCTATTTTCTTTTCTTTTTTTTTTTACGTAAAACCGAAGGGAACGAGGTACTAACGTCTCAAGCGAATTCTACAAGATCACCACCCTAGGTTGTGCGTAGTGCAAAGTTGCAGATCGGTGAAATAAACGGCGTGCAAAGTTTTCGCGTGTTTTCGCTTTGTTGTAATAGAAGATGGTATTGCCGCGAAACCTTCAAAACAGTATTTGTTGTTTTTTAACAGCCGCCGGCATACAGGCTTATCACTCTGATTCTGGATCGCGTATCAGTTCCGTAATCTTTGTTTGTTAATGCTCGATGTCGCGAGTCACACCTTTATCAGTTTTGTTGTAGCGCAAGATGCACCGAGATCTGTCTCGAAGGTTCCGGCCACTCGGGTGTCTTTCCACAATGTTCCAGCCCGTGCTGGTAGCTTTTTGCGACGTTATTTAGATTGTTCTGTGCAGCCTTTAAATTGAGCGTTGATGAGTGTGACGAGCATTCTTTGTCCGACGACCGACGAGCACGTTTGTTGCTATCGCCGCCGCCGAGTTGCTTAGTCCTCAATGCGGGCGCAAGGCAGCCCAATAAAGAGTTTCTTCAGTGCAATCATCGGCCCTTCATTTGTGTCGTCGACCTTGTCACCCCTACGTGACATGGTATAATAGAGCATCATTGCCCTTGGTTTCTTTCGACAGCGATGAAGGCCCCGCCCCGTTCTGCAAAAATCCGACGTCTGTGTTGTGAGTGAAAAATTACAAGCATGGCTCTGGCAAGTAGCATGGCCGGGTACTGTTTGATCGGCGTGCTGTGTGACGTCATGAGACTGCACGATATGGCAGGCGCTGCCAACTCCGACATCTCCTTTGAGATACGGGATGGTGCGATACTGATCGAACCTTCCAGGTGTGTGTGCACGAATCAAGACAGTGCCGAAACGCAGTTTGCTGTTCCCATGCAGTGCTGCAAAGGCTCTGTCTCCCCCGCCTTCGGCTTCCAACTCTTTCAGCATCCCTTTATCCTTTATCTATAGCCCGTTTTGGCAACGACCCTCCTCTCTCCCACCTTCGGTTTTTTTTTTCCATCCGCACGCATAGCAATGCCAGTGAGGGGGGTGTTCCAAGTGACGCTGTTAAGCGTTTTTGTTTAGTTTGTTTTCTACCACGCGCTCGCCTTTTAGAACGCTTGCGCAGAACAGAAGACGCGGAGTTTAAAAGTTACGCTCGCTGCAGTACCTGTTTCCGCAATTTTGCCGGGTCCTCTTCGTGAAGCGGTTTGATGTTGACGGCGTGGTATCACACGATCTGTTTCCGCATTTTTGTCTGGTTCTTTTCGTGAAGCGGTTTGATGTTGAGGGCGTGGTATCGCACGGTCTGTTTCCGCATTTTTGTCTGGTTCTCTTCGTGAAGCGGTTTGATGTTGAGGGCGTGGTATCGCATGATAGGTAACAAACTATTCACTTATGCTAGAAAAAAAAAATTATGAAAGCTGCTCTGTTTTGTGTGAACGTCAGAAGACACTTCCTTCGAACATTGCAAATATGTATTGAATTGTAATGCAATATAAAGTATTCCTGCAATAAAATCGGCTTACATTGACTAAGCAAGGATGGCTCGCCTGGGCATGCTGCAGAAAGTTCTAGATCAGGCAAGTCTGGAAAAAAAAACACAAAATGTTTTGTTGTTATACCAGAAGTTTTGTGCGGTTTTCGATAGTAAACATGTTGTTACAACGGTAATTTCTGCAATAAAATCAACAATTTGTGTATTTGAAAAACAACGCCACAGTGGCGCTTTGGCTAGGGCGCTTCGACTGCTGTTCCCAAGGATACCGGATCGAATCCCGGTCGCGGCGACGGCTGGAGGCCAAAAGCAAGGCACCCGTGTGCTGTGCGATGTCAGTGCATGTTAAAGAATCCCAGGTAGTGGAAATATCCGAAGCTCCCCTCTACAGCGTCTTTCATAGTCTGAGTCGCTTTGGGACGTTAAACCCTATAAATCAAATATACCACAGAAGTCGCGACTGTACAAAAATACCGCAGAAAAAAAAAAAGAAATATACAGTGGCTATAGTGCAAAAATGTATGGGAAAACTAGTGAATATTTTGTTTCACTTTTGGCGCGGTTGTGTAGCTTTTTCGGCTGGGAGTTGTCTTTTTTTTTTTAAGTATATAGCGTGGTACCTGTCGGATGTCGGTGGACGCCTGAGCCGCGACGCGAGGAAAGGGAATAAAAAAGAAAGAAGCGTCGATCTCAAACATGCACTGACACCGCAAAGCTGACGGACACCTGTGTGTTTTGACTTCATTGCAAAGCTCCGACCACGGTTGCGATAAAAGAGATGATGTGCATTACGCTCGAAGGCGGCGGCATTTGGTTTAGGATATTTCTCCTATCTTCGCTCCCTCATTCTTGCTTGCAACTGTTGAGAAGAACGGTGGGGCAAGAGCAGATTGTGAGCCTTGGGAGCTGATGCATGAGCGAAGTGGTGTGTAGCTTTTACGTCATGTAATATTGGCGCTTCTGGTAGATCACACGTATGACCTTCAGTAGGCGGAAGCTGCCGTCAGGACAAGCGTGCTTCACTTCTTTTGCGGGTCTTGGTCGAGGAGCAAGGCACACTTCTCCGAGGCCGTACACGAACGCACTTACGACGCGGATAAAGCAGGACTTTATAGGTATCTATGTGGGGTGGTCTTTCACATGGTCGACCAGTTTACGCGTGCTTGGGGATGAACATGTTCCAGATAATATAGAGGCTCACAGATCAGGAGAGACGTGATTACGCGAGTAGCACAGAGAATGTATGCGAACGAGAATTCGCAAGGGGAGCCGCAGACGGGAGTCATTAGAGAGATTTAGCTTACCGTGATCCGCGATCCGCCACCGTGACCCGCTACCGTGCGTGGGCGGGGCGCACAAGCTGATTGGTCCCAACACGGCAGGTCTATGTGCCGACATTCAGTATGTGGCGCCATCTATCGGCGTCAAGGGATCTGGGCATGCGCAGTGGGACCCGCGGTGGCGGATACCGGTAGCGGATCGCGGATCACGGTAAGCTAAATCTCTCTAGCACTACCGCGTCATGCCGAAGTTAAGTGTCCTTCCTCCCCGCTCCCATGCAGTTTCCCCCAATTTTTCTCGTTTCTTCTCTTTGCTGCCAATACCATTGCTGTGTCTGCGCATTTTATAAACAGAATGAAAGCGTGTAATGCAGTGCAAAAAGCTTTTCTTTTTTTTTTTTTTCTTCTAGAGTGCCTTACTGACCGTGCAGAACTGTTTGCGCCTGCGTTGGCATACTCCTTGCATGATACGCCACAAACTGGCTTTGCTAGGCTTGCTCTAGACCTTTTGTTGGCTCGTTATGTATTTCCCCTTAGATTTGCTCAGTCATAATCATTTGTAAAGGTCGTTTTTTTTTTTTCTGTTTAATAGCAGTCACGCCTTGTCTTTTCCTGCTGAACAGTTTTCGTGACTTTTGGATAATACGTTTTCCATGTTTTCCGCAGAGAAAAAAAAAGTTATAAATTGTAGTGCATGCGCAGAATGTTCGCTAACCGCAGAGGCGGTAATTTTCTCTCCAAAATTCGCTAGACAACCTCGTAGCAACTTCGCGGCAGATCGATATGCTGGCGCGCACTTTCAGCCACATTCTCGCCTCGAGAAAGGCGCCTTCCGTAGTCATGCTGTGTGGGGCTTCCAGCTGAAGAAATAAAGCGTTCCTTATGATATCCATCATTATAATTTCTTGCACCTTGTTGTGCGGAGATGAAAGTGTGGAATGGCTAGTCCACTGGGTCGAAAAAGGTGATCAACCGGCGTAGTTGAGTTGCATTGAATAACTTCATTTATTGCCGAAAGTGCGGCGAAACATTGTTCACACTAAAATAAAACGTATGAGCTGATATAACAATACGAGCTGCTGTACTAACCGTCACGCCACAGGTCCTTATTAGAGGTCACTGTCAGCAGCGGGATAGTTTCTTGTCCCTCTGCTGCTCGAAATTCGCCAATCTGTGTTTTAAAATATTCGGCAACATTCTTACGACCATTCTTCTTCCCAAACAAAAAAGTGGCTTCTTGGGGCCAATCACGTAGCTTAGTTTTAAAATTGGCGGAAAAACTCGAGTCCGCTGTTTTCAGCGCTGAAAAGCAAGTACTGCCGGACGCTTATAAAGTTATTCCGTTGCGATGGCAAGTTGTACTGTTCAAAGAGAGCCAATTTACCGGTGGCGGGCCGGTCAGGCGGCGACCGCGTGGCCTTGGAATCTGTAGTGAGGTTCACTGGGACAGCAGCAGCCGCGCCGAGTGTATACGACGAAACCTTCGATGTCTTTCGGGTCGTTGAACACATCGCCTCAAGTTTCTCAGGGAAGCGTGCTGGCCTTGGCTGTTCGTGCCTCGTGAGACGAAGCGAGAACTTGTCTGCAAGGCTTGCTTCGCGTCACTATTAATGCAGAAAGGCGTTCAAAGGCTGCATTTTCACCTTCTTTCGCCCGTCCGACTGTTCTCCCACACTGCGAGGAAATAACTTTCTCGTCTAGGCAGTATAATTTCAGGAACACAGGCTGATTATACCGCCAGATTTGTCAGGAAGATTGCTGCAACCGGAGACGGGTAATTGGGCTTAAAAATAAAAGTTTAATTTAAGTGGGATGGGAATTTGACCCATGGCCTTTAGATTGCAAGGCGGGTACGCTCCTATAGTTCCTGCACACTCGCTGCTTGAAGCTGATCCTACTATTGAAGGCGCGATGCGAACGAGAGTGACCCGATAACGCGATCGCCTTCAACTCTTAAGCGAGAATTAAAAAAAAAAGACAAAAAAAAAAGAGGACGGCGTACGAAAGATATGTCCACAAACAAAGAGGCTCTTTGAATACGCTTTTTTTTAAATCATTTTGGAATGCACAGAATGTCTGCCTTTATGATGCGTTACCCCGCCATAGCGGCTAGGGCGCTTAGGGTATGGTTAGGGCGCCCGACTGCTATGGTTGGAGATGCGGGATCGAATCCCGGCTGCGGCGGCAGCTTTTCAATGGAGGTGAAAAGCAAGGCCTCCGTGTACTGGGCGGTCTCCGGGCACGTTAAAGAACTCCAGGCGGTTGAAATTTCGGTACCTCTCCAGTGCGGCGTCTCTCATGTCTGAGTCGCTTCTGGACGTCAAGCCCTCTAAACCAAACCAAAAAACAACAGTACCACTGAACTATGGACTGTGGAAAAGTACCAGAGAAAAAAAACACCTACAGAAGTGCAAAAAAGTTCTAGAAAACTTCAGAATATATTTCTGTATTTTTGACAAGATTGTGTACCTTTTTCCACTGGGAGTTGTGTTTTTGAAAGAATATAGCGCAGTACTTGTCGTTTGTCGGTGGATGCCTGAATCGCGCCGTGAGGAAAGGGGTAAACAAGGGCTACACTCAGTTTACACGGGGCGAGTGCCTGAGTGTGCGTAGTCGGTTGTACTGCTCAAATCACCCAGAGAAAGTTAATGTACTATGTCATCAACTATGTCATCACCGTCCATTGACGCTGTAACTTCCCTGTTGATTTATTTTCTTAGGAGAGCGGAAAGTTGGGCGAGTTGGTTGACATGCATACTGAAAAGTTTACGCGTGGACACAGGAAAAAGAGGAAAACAAAGACGAGCGCTAACTCACAAGTAAAGTTGAAAAGGTAGCAATGGCCAGGTCAGTTTCGCGACTCTCGCGCAGTGAAATCCAGACGCTTCGAGAAATGCGTCGATGTTGTGGAAAGGACTCAGGAGAGGAAAGAAAACAGGGATAAAAGATAACGGAATAAAGGGATAACGGCTTGTTGACTTCGTGGTATCTGCTGAGTTGAGAGTCCTCTTCGCGGACGAGCAGGGAGAGTTCGTGCTCATTCCTGATGGAGTATTCACAGAAAAAGCCGACGCAGTCATCGCAAAAAACTTCACAGAAGCTGATTTCAAGACACAGAAAGTTAAGGAAGAGGCTGTCGAATTGCTGCTCCGCCACAACAGAGAAACTAGCAAGTGGCATCAAGAAGGCTTAAGAATCTCATCTATATTAGCTTTCTTCACAGCGAAAACCCATAAGGAAGGCATCCCGTTCCGAGCTATCGTTTCTGAGCGGGATACCTGGCAAGGTCTGATGGCCACGTACCTTCACAGGCACCTGGGGAGCCTGACGGTGGAAGACCCTTTCATAATTCCAATTTCAGAGGGTGTGGTGAGTCTCCTGAGGAACAGCAACCCGAGGAAGTGCACCGCCTTCAGCGTGGACATTGAGGACTTGTTCTATTTAATGTCATATATTGAGCTTATGAAAAGCATTCAGGACTGCATTTCTGAGCACAATGACGAAGCTTCATTCGTATCCAGGTGTGGTGTTTCGGTGAAGTAGTTTTTAGAAATACTAGCGTTTTATTTTCCGTCTGCAGTCATAGGGTGGAAGGAAAATTTTTCGTACAGTGAACCGGTGTTTGTATCGGGTCACGCGTGACCTCGATCCTCAGCAACGTTTTTCTAGCCAAGTTAGACAAAGCCATAGAGCAGAAATCAGGTGGGCTCTTTTCAAGAGCATGCAGATATGTGGATGACTATTTAGTCTTATCTTCTGACCTGAACCTGCAAAGGATTGTTGTCAACGTACTGAAACTTTTTAAAGTGTGTGCGCCTGGCCTAAATTTCTATGTAGAAATACCCAGAGACGGAAAGTTGCAGTTTCTTGATTTGTCTTTGCCCGAAATATGTATGTTGTGTATGCCACCTCAGGGCCTAAAAGGCATTACTTGATTTTTCATCCGGCCGTTCCAAAATTATAAAAAAAAATGGGATAGTTACTTCCAGCCTTGAAGCCGCTATCTCCAAATCCTGCCCACACGCAATCTATGAAAGTGTGGCGTACCAGCTGGAAAGGTTGAAAGGAAGTGGTTAGCCTCAGCATGTGTTCGTGTAAGCGTGTAGGCAGCTGGTGAGACAGATAAAGGCAGGGCCATGGCCTAAGCCTCGGAAAAGAGAACGCCAAAGTGTTGCCGTTATACCTTATGTTCACAAATTTTCACATGGACTAATGAATGGAACGGGGCGCTACCACGTTCCGTGGTGTTTTCCGCTCCTCAAAAGTTGGCAGCAATCTGTTCGCGGGTGCAGAACTGGAAGGATCATGACGGAAAAAGAAGAGAACGAAATCGTGAGTACGGTACCAAGCCGCAGCCCCATTTGTTCATTGTGCCAGGGGAGTGGTTTACAAGGTGCCGTTTTCATGTGGTGCATTGTACATTGGACAAACCGGACGATGCGTCAACGAAAGATTGGGCGAACATCGGAGATTACTCGGTTGGGATTCCCTTGGTAACCTTCCTAAGCATTGCCTTCCACATGCGCATCAGTGGAGATTAGTGCGTAAGTTAGACTTCCGTCTGCTTTTCTGATAGACAATTTCGGTCCTTGGCCAAACCTTACTAAGATATCCCGGATAACACGGTTTTCTTGTCAGCTTTGTCGTGTTTTTCGTTGCTCCTTCCTATTTATTTAGGCTTACGTCTTGAATAAACTTTAGTTGTGAGTTAGCGCTCGTCTTTATTTTCCTCTCTTGTATTTGTGTCCACGCGCAAACGTTTTAGTATCATTCATCTTGCCTCAGTGTGAAATAGCTGACAAGGGTTGCCTTGACGCCGGCCGACCTGTGCACCTTACTTGTCAATGGATTGCTTTCTCTCTGTTCATGTTGCAGCTCTTTTTTCTCCAGAAGAAATTAGATGCGGCTTTACTAACAATTTTTTTCTTCATTGTCATTCAAACCTAGTTGCCCGGTATAGACAAGGTACCTCTGACTTGAAATTGATGCAGAACAACAACAAGGGTAAAACTGTGTGAGAATATTTTGTTCAGCTGCTAATATATATACATGGCTTAAAAAAGTTAATGTTATAAATTAAAATCAGAGTGACACCCCCATGCATAGCCTGTTCACTGATCGCTGCCCTCCTTCCCCGCCCACTTTCATCCTTCCGAAAAATTCCATCCAGCGTGTGAACTGTCGGTTTCGAGTAGAAAAAATAAAAATTGCGGCTGATTTGCATAGTTAATCAACTGCGAAGTAGGCGCGTAGCACTACTTATCCCTGCTATACCTTTCCATTGCTTGCAGTCGCGCAGCCCGTTGTCGTAGAGTTTCTACCGCGCGTTTGTTCCTCTTCGCTTCGGCATCCGTTTCACGACGACGCTCAATGTTTTGAGCAGTTTCCTGAGCACGTTCGGCACGAGGCGAGTGCCAGTTGAGGCGCGGAGGTGAGCACAAGCGGCTTCACGACGCGGCGAGCAGCTCGGATCCGAGGTCCAGAGAGCACCGCGCGTGAACGTCTGATGCCCTTGAAGACTTAGGAGTTCCTGATGCGAGGGGAGAGATGCCGAAGTTGAGGACGCGCGAGCGACACACGACTGCTCACTCCGGAGTAACACACGCTTGTGCAACGCTGCTCAGTGACGGCCCCCACGCCCGCAACACACTCGCCCCTCTTCCACTGTCTTACTCTCTCACTGGGTGTATCTATGCGGCTGTTCCGCCCCCTCAGTGTTAAGTCGCGTGAGGCCTCATTCTCACAGCCGGTTTTTCTCTCCTCCGTCGCCTCCGTCGCGCCGGCGCTCGCCCGAGAAGGGGAGTTAATGGTGCCAGTACTCCCCGAAATCGGGTGGCCGGCGCCGTGGGGTCCGGCGCCGGCCCCACGGCGCCGCCGGTCCGGCGAGCGACGGACTCCGCCCCACGAAAGACGGACCAGTGAGCGCGCTCGCTTCTCTCACGTGACTCTACGTCACGGCTTGCGTGTCGCGACCGACCGAGCGAGCGCTGGCGGAGCGGCCGCGCGGCCATCGCGGGCTCGCATGCAGACGGCGGTGCGCGAACACAGAGAGAGCGAGAGAGAGAGAGAGAGAGAGAAAAGCGGGGGTTGCCCTCCTGTTTGGTGCCCCGCGAAGCGCGCGCTGACAAGAGACAACAAATGCCGTTTTTTTTTTTCCATTTTTCAATGCACCGGGTGTCGCAGCTAAACATGACCTCCTACAAAACTTAACGATATTTCAGTTGTATGTTTGAATGGGTGTATCAAAAGAAATTTTGCAAGTTCTGGCGACCCATTCCTTTATTGATGACAAAGTTATTATGTATGTTCCTAAAGATTTCTTCGATTTCGCTGACTGTCATGAATAATATTATAGATGTGCACATTTATGCTGAGTTTGGACACTGGCTTGATATGTATCCGTACCCATTTGTTGTTCCGTAGTACGTGCGGTGTTTGTACTGAGGCTGACATAAGAAGGCGTTCCAACTCTGAACTGCTACGAGAAGTCGCGACACTAAAAGCGGAATGTAAGAGACGGGTAATTTTTTTTTTTTATCTGAGATGCTGAGGTAACACTATTTTCAAGTAGTAGATTTGGAATTTCACTCCCTTTCAATTTGGAGCTACGCAAACGGTACCTCGCTGCAAATAGTTAATCTGGTAGTTTTTCTCGCCAACCTAAGTCGATCCGAACGCAGAACAGGTTCTTGACAAATTGAAATCATGTAAAGCATGTGGCTCACAAGTTGAGCTAAGAGCCATTATATAGACACAACCAGAACCAAAAAACAAGTACGGAGTGGCAAACAAGGTTCGAGGCAGTAAAGATTTGGATGGACGGAAAAGCTGCTGGCTAGGCAGGCGAACAAGTCAGAACGACTGCCGCACAGGTGAAGAAGGGAAAGGAAGAGGTAATGGGCAAGGTGAGGAAAGGAGCAGAGGAGAAAACTGAACAAAGAAAAGAGAGAGAGAAAAAAAAATGCAAACAGCGGGTAAATGGCGCGGCAAGAAAACTTTGTCAAGGCGAGGAGGTCTAAGAAAGCAAGTAAAGAAAAAGCATATGAATGGGGAAAAGAAATGTAAGAAAAGGTCGCAATCTCCCCGCAAGACAGAGAATACTTAAAAAAAAAGTTGTGACGAAATTGCGTTTCAAGAGGAAGCCACCGCTTTTGAAGCCGCATTGCTTGCACTTGCAGGTGATAGCGAAATATTAAGCGCTACCTTAATATCACGAATGGTGGTATCGACAGGAACGTTTCATTGCTGGTGAACAATGCTTATATTGATAGCAGTCTTGAGTTGCGTGGAGTTTCGTACAGCTACTGAAGCACCAAAGCACAAGAGGCTAACAAAAAATGCCGATTTTATTTAATTTTGCAATATGCAGGACGTCACAGCTAACCTCGACTTCCGACAGATTTGCGTGAAATATTATTTCAGTCGGCGCCATTCTGACTTGATTTTTTAATGCTTCTATCAAAACCATCTTGCCATGTTGTCGCGAACAATTCTTTTATTGATAGAATAGTTCATTACGTTTTCTGTGATTGTGGAGTGAGCATAACTTTTGCGGTTTAATACATGCTTGCTATAATTATACTCATTTGTTTTGGCGCAGTACGCGTGGTGTTTGTACCGTTACCAAAGCTGAGATGAAAACGCTTTCTAGCTCCAAACTGCTGCTAGAGCACGTGAGACAGCAGGCTTTTTTTTTTTTCCGTACAGACGCGGAGTACACGACTTCCACCGCTGCAGAGAGGGCAGCCGCCCTCCGTATTTTTTTTTCTTGCAGGAGAAAAAAAAAGCGCTCTGACGTAGAGTCGCGTGGAGCGGCGAAGCCCTGCCCGAACAGGTTTGACGGCGTCCGGCGGCCCTTTATGTTTGAACATCGCGCCGTTCCATCCGTCGTGCGGTGTCCCCCGCCGGTGCCGCCGCGACGGAGAGGTGCACCGGCTGTGAGAATGAGGCCTGATGCGGGCGTCGCCACTCTCCCTTCCGCCTCTTCAAGTTCACGGAGAGACGAATGGACTGAGAGAGAGAGAGAGGAGCGGCTTCTGCTGCAGCTGTACGGCCGCTCCGCCTCCTCAATGCTGTGCCGCTCCACGCGCGCGTCGCCACCTTTTCTTTCTCCACTTCAAGATCACAAAAAGAGAGAGAGAGTGAGCGGCTTCGGGTAGACATCGATGAAATCCGTGATTGCGGGTAGTAGTGCTGCGCACTAAAAAAAAAAAAAAAAAAAAAAAAAAAAAAAAAAAAAAACAGAACATGCATTGAAGGTAAATGGACCTGCTTTCGGAGAATAAGATGCCTGACCGTCCCGTAACACCCCCCCCCCCCCCCCCCTTTCTTATTCTCACCGGCTTGGACAGGAATGAAACGGAATAAAATTCTAGGCTAGCATCCCTTCGCCCTCATTTAGAGCACATTGGTCCACATTACCGAAGTTACATTGCAGGAAAATCACGTTCAGACCATCGAGTCGCGGCCGTCGCGTGACCGCTTTTTGTTTTGGATTTATTTATTTATTTATTTATTTATTTATTTATTTATAATACCCTCAGGGTACAGTTGTACGTTACAGAGGGGAGGGGCGCATACAGGATATATATATATAAAACAGAAGGTTAACAAAAGCGTACAAATCTGAAAAACAAAGCAAATAAAAAAAGAACAAGGTACATGTGCAATTTAGGAAATTTAGGAAAACGGCATAGGTGTTAAAAACAACAATATAAAAATATAATAAGCAACAGCAATTGGGATTTGTTACTCTTGTGGCGCCCCGTGTTTTAAGTGGCTGCCACGAATGGAGTGAAACGTCGCGTGGAATTTGTGGCATTCTGGTGCTCATGCTATTCGTAGTACGAAACGCCAGTTCCATGATACGGGGTCGTACACCTCAATTTTTTCAAAATCGCTCCTTACTAGTAGTGCGCCACTATGAAAACGGTGCCCCAACTACTGTTCCCAAGGATGCGGGATCGAATCCCGGCCTCGGCGGCCACTTTTCGATAGAGGCGAAAAGCCTGGCGCCCGTGTGCTGTGCGTTGTCAGCGCACGTTAAAGAACCGCAGGTAGTCGAAATTTCCGGAGTCCTCCACTACGGCGTCACTCATAGCCTGAGTCGCTTTGGGACGTTAAACCCCACTAGCCAAACCTATGAAAACTGTAATTTTTTGCATTGTGTCATTAGTAAAACGTGGTGGGATTCGTGTGCACTCGCTCATCTCCCTCGGTCATTGTCATGCTACACTAACCACTAAGTTTTGGAAAACTCGTTCCGGTTCTACACTGTGCGCAACTCTTGCTTACGGTAAATAAAACTAATCGTTGGTAAATATTATTTATTGCTTTGTTGCATACAAGCATTGTTCTCATATAACATATATGGGGCGGAAATGCGGAGGCTAACGAAAAGTGTTCTATTTAAGTTGAGGACTGCAGAGAGAGCTATGGAGCGAAAAATGATAGGTGTAACGTTAAGGGACAGGAAGCAGGCCGAGTGGGCAAGGGAACGAATAAAGCCGAGCTAATGGCATTTTAATAGAAATCAAGAAGAAATAGGCAGCACGGGTGTGTCATCTAATGCGAAGGCAAGATAATCGGTGGCCTTTAAAGGCTGCAGCTTGGATTCCAAATGAAGGAAATCATAGCAGGGGGCGGCAGGAAGTTAGGTGAGTAGATGAGATTAGGAAATTTTGCGGGAATGAAATGGATGCAGCTGCCACGGGACCGGGTTAATTGTAGAAACATGGGAGATGCATTTGCTGTGCAGCGCATATAGTTATGCAGGTGATGATTACACAATCATTATTGGTTTCATCTTTTTCATTACTAAGGGGAGTTGAGGATGGCGCAATGTGTTATCGAAGAATTGCTAAGGCGCAGCCTCAATTGGCGGGCTAATGGTGTGGTGGATGGGAGAAAACGGGGTCGCCATGCACTTGACGTGAGCGTGGGGTTCATGAAAATTCTATTTTCCCTGCATCTAATCGAATGTGCGCCTGTGCTGGTTCAGAAAAATTGGGCGCAACATGAAGGCCATCGAGAAAACGGGCTTCTGTGGACTCTCTCTCTCTCTGGATATAGCTTCGAAGTAGAAGGTTACTCAAAGCAACTCATAGTTATATTTATTTTTTTTTTATTAGAGATGTTTGCCGTTAGAAGCATAGCCAGACCTCCCTTTTTCATTATCCAGTTATAGCTTTGAGTGACTGGATTCCTTGGCTTTCTGGCAGCTTCTGCTTTTTTTTTTGTTGTTGTTGTTTTTTTAGGCCCCGAAAGGTACATTAATAGCCGAAAATGATTGCACTTAATACTTTTTGGCCGTTCGAGTCAAGTTCGTGACGTCTATACCGAAATTGACCTGTCGTCACTATATGAAGTGGATGGCGGTATAGCGTGGCCTCTGCGATCCCTGCTTAAAAATCGGCGTAGACACCCACATTTTACTTGCGTAATCGGCTGGTGGAAGCGACGCCTATATTTTGTTTTCTGCCCTTTTCTAGCTTATCAAAGCACCATTTTCTATTCTTCTCCTAATTGTTCTGTGTCCGCCGTTAAGATGTATATATACACTCAGACAGGGGGATACGTATGTCAGTAAATTCGAGCTGCGCATTTCAAACCCTATACATGCGTTCGCTTACCTGATATCGATTTTTGAGAATAAATCTTTTTTTTTTCTTTTTGGTTTGTGGTTGATAGCACATGCTACAATCTTTCTCAACTTGACGCTCATTGCGATGAAAAAAAAAAAAAAAACTATAAAGGCGACGCAGCGAAAATATGTCCATTACCTTGTGGTACGGACAGTATAATCTACCTGGCGCGGATATGTTCCCAGCTAACGAATAAAAAGAAGCTGGGAGAACGTTCCGCCTGTAGCGTTTGCCGCTGCGTCACCAGGCAAGTCGAGGGGGACCATTCCAAATAATCGCTCCTTCTCTTCATATGCTACAATAAACGGATGCTTATCGCACTGCCGGCAACGGGGCGGCGTGTGTTGAAGCTGTATAGAGCAGCGGGGCTTTCTGAGGGGTGAGACTGGGGGAGAAATTCTGTTTACCAGGAAATATATTAATATCTTGCTTACCGCACTGCAACTGCTGCACGTAAGGCTTTTCAATCTAACGTTGCTCAGCAATAATAAAAGCGGGAGTTCGCAGATCACTCGCCTCTCATAGTAGGTTAACCGTTGCCGCTGCTACTTTAGCTCTTGGGAAGAGCCTGCAGAGATGTAGTTGAAGCAACTGGAGAATATTAAAGTGCGCATAATGCTGGCCGACATATGCATAGGGATTAAGCTTATGAATTGACCTTTTGCCGTTTTCTAGCCACGTGATCATTCGTCTTTTTTTTTTCTTTAATTTTCTTACTTGCAGCGCGATGAGGACGCGACGGGGCTATACTGCGGGTTAGTTAATTCGATACGTAGCGTGGGATCTCTGCAGGGGTTCCTGCCTATCGCTCTAATCAGTGCGGGTTACCAATTTGTGTGCCGGCAAGTCCGCAAAGATGTGAAAAAAAGAAAGAAAGAAAGAAAGAAAGAAAGAAAGAAAGAAAGAAAGAAAGAAAGAAAGAAAGAAAGAAAGAAAGAAAGAAAGAAAGAAAGAAAGAAAGAAAGAAAGAAAGAAAGAAAGAAAGAAAGAAAGAAAGAAAGAAAGAAAGAAAGAAAGAAAGAGAGAAGCTGCTGCTCCATACCCGGGAAACGACACTGCAGCAACAGAGCGGGTGCGCCGAATTGGATTGCTGGGAAACTCATCTAGTTTCGGATCACATTAGTTAGCCTTAACTGAATGAAATGGACACTGTATTGAGACTAGTTCAGTCGCAGCGGCTGAATGCTGCGAGCTGTAGATGGTTGCAAAAGGCTTGCTCCGCTGGCCCTTTTTGGGTTTCGCCCGACTGAGAATCTTGTGGTATTGTCTCCTTAAAATAGATAGGGGGCACATGTCTGAAATATATAAAGATCTGTTCACTCTAAACTTAGCTTTCCTTTCTCTTACCGCTTTTGCATTCCGTGTTACTCGGCTCGCATTGTATCCGTATACCCGGAAAGCGGTACTGTCGACCAGGACAGCAGGAGAAGGAAGGTATTGAATACCGACTTAGTTGCGCGGCGCCTTTTTGTGCTAGGCGCTTTTCTCGCACGCCGCCATGGCGAAATCACGATATCGAGACTCTCATGGTAATGCGGCATAAAAATCGACTAATAGCTCGGTTCTTTTTTTCTTTTTTTGCCGATAGTTCTCCGTCTACGTTCGTAGTTTCTGGCTAATAACGGTGCTAGAATTTTTGCTTTTGTTTTCCTGTATTGTTCAAGTCTTCCGAGTGCGCTCGCAGAGGGCTTCGGCTTCGTACGTATTCGGGTTGTTTTCTTCTTTGTGTGCGTATGCAAATTCGGGTGACTTACAGGCACCTAGCAACGACGCCTGCCATGGTTGTTTGTTAAGTTTGGGATGGAAGGGAAAGTTTCCCAGCAAACTTTCTCAATCCTCACGGCTCAAACTTTCCGGAGGTTTCTGAGTAGGTTACAACTAAATAGTGTGTAAAGGAAAAGTTCTGGGCAAAATAAAAAAAAAAATAAAAAATAAAAAAAAAGTAGTGCAGGATTGATTTCTCAGTGCATAATTAATTCTGTGAAATTTTACTCCGGTCGCGAGGCGTTCGAGCTTACGACATGCTTCAACGCTTTATCGATCTTTATTACTGAGAGCGAACACTATCAGTAAGCTAGTATTGGGCCAGCACGCCTGAAAACGTATACCCTTTAAACTCACTCCGTTGTGGTCCAAATACCTCGCCAGTGCACTGCTTCTTAATCTGAGTTGGTCCATTTTCTGTAATGTTTTCACTTCTGTAGATCCCGAATCCTGTGTACTGTACGTAATATCGATTGTTGTTTTATTAACAGGTAACATTTCCTAATGCGGCTTTTCTTTTTTACTTTTTCAGGTAAGTGGGCTCCTCCAGTCCATCTGAATAGCCGCTGATCAGTGCCCGAGGGCAGGGCGGCCTGGTGAGAAATCCCAAGCTGCTCGTGGCACTGCATGGAAAGATTTTACTTCTTTTTTTCTGCAAACACTTGATTTATGTGCATACGACCCGGAGTGCGTTTGATCCACTACCGTGACATGCCAACTTGACTCACAAGACAAACTTTCACAAACGATCGGCCTCTAGACATTTGCTGTCCTGGCCAAATTTCGTCAAGTTAGTTGTCGCAAAAGTGTCGTCGCGAAGAGCAGTAGCCAGCAGTCATGTCAACATCACGATTTTAAATATGAACTGGCTGTTCCAAAGCCTGCTCTAAAATACTCTTGTTCATTCCTTCGACAGGGGATATTATTGAAAACGTATATGAGTGGAACGAATGTGACCAAGCTGCCTGAGCAATGCAGCAGCGACTGAGTGCAGCGGTGTAGAGCGCGGTTCGCGCTGGTACCTTTCCTACTGTGGCTATGCGAAGCTTAAAAGAGTCGTCTTTAAATAACACGTTTTCTCATGATCGTAATTCATTCAATCAGTTACTACCAAAGAGAATGTGACCAAGGTATCTCTGTCTTTGGCGCTTTGGACAGAACTTCAAATCAAAGACCAGCCGAATTTGCCTGGCAAACAATATCCGCGATGGGAGCTGTGACTGAATAAGTGGCGATTAAATTCCAGCGACCATCAATTGGGTTTTGAGGCCACCGGCAGTTTTCCGCTTTGCTGCAGGGAGTATAAACTGACTTCCTTGCTTTGCGACGTCGGTGGCACTTCAATGTCGTAAAACATGGGAGACAAAAGAACATTAGCGGAATAATGTGTTGAACTGCGGCCTCAGTTGAGCAACCGCACCGCTCATTTATTGTTAGGACCTTGATGTAATTTACTCGTCTACGTTCGCCTCATTGTTTCGAGTTATGAATTTCCAAAGCTGTTCAGGTGGGAATGAGCCTTTGAAAGTAGATTTTAATTTTCGACTGTAAATTTTTAGGTTTGATTTGTGGGGTTTAACGTCTCAAAGGGACTCGCGCTATGAGAGACGCCGTAGTGGAATTCTCCGAGAATCCGCCTTTTTAACAAGGCCACTCTGCGCATGCGCGCCTCTCCCCTGGTTGAAAACAAACCACCAACCCTAGCTGCGCATGCACACTTTTTGGCCTCCACAATTGGCGCTGCTGTAGCTAATCTCGGAGGCCATCTGTAGTTAATATTTGTGACAGGCGTACACGATAGGTGGCGGTAGCTCTTAAGAACACACACCGTCATTTCGCTGGCAGCTGCATCTCCCAAGGACGTTTTCAACCAGCAGCAGACGAATTTTCAACCACTCCCAGAGGGCGCCACTTTTTGTGAAAAAGGGGGATTTCGACCACCTGGGGTTCTGTAACGTGCACTGACATCGGACAGCACACGGGAGCTTTGCTTTTCACCTCCACCGAAAAGCGGCCGCCGCGACCGGAATCCGATCCCGCGACCTTGGTACATGAATCGAGTGGCCTAAGCACTGTGCCACCATAGAGTAACCTTAAAGGGGTCATGACAGCTAACAATTGAGCATAAACTCATTATTGGATTTCCCTCCTCAGACGTTAATTTATAAATAGTCGAAATCCGAGCTCATTCCGTGCCGTGCCGTAGATAGTTTTAAAATTAATTTTTATTATTAATATCGGAATCAGCTTTCTGATATGGCAAACATTGGCCGCTGACGTCACAACGTCAACCGTGACGTCTCTATGTCGTTTGCTATTCACGGTGCCGGCTGCACTCTACCATGCACGTCGTGGATGGTGGTCTCTGATTTTTTCTTTTTTTTTTTTTGCTTCAGCAAAAATATTTTAGTCACATATTTGCTTTTCTTTGAGTAGCCATCTCTATAATATGCGACCTTAGAGATCCTCGGGCTTGTTTCGAGCTTTGTCCAGAGATTGGTGAAAAGGTCGAAATCGACAGGCTTTTGCTGTGTAATTTAGGCATGCAATCAGAAGCGTATTATTCTTACGTTATGAGAGTTAGCTTCATTTAGCAACAACAGCTCCCGCATATAAAAAGGCACTTGTCCAATGTTTCCTTCGGCCGTATACATCTGCCGCGAAAGTGGGGAGGGGATATTGTTATGTTCCTGATTGTTGAGCTATTGCCGTGGCTCTTTGGGTCCAAAAGCTAAGCGTAAATCTCAAACAAGCATACCTTGACGCGAGAGCATACCTTGCGACATTAGAGGAGCAGCCAAAACTTTTGAGCGAATCGCTATACCTCGTGACATGCTGTTATATGTGCGTGTTAGTCAGACCTAATTATTTTCGGCTGTTAAAGCATTTTTACAAAACTATGTTCAGTGTGGCCACGGCCAGCGCACGAAAGCATGTGCCGCCGCCGCCGCTTCAGTCCCGTCATCGCAAAACCCAACGTGATTCGATTGCTCTCCACTGAATGCCCGCGCCGAACAAGAGCTTCCCAGTCGCCGCCGTCTCCGTCACGCCTCCCCCGCAGCCGCGCGCGCGATTGCGACGCACTCACGAGCATCATCGTTTTCTAGTGCTTCTCCAGAAAATGGCTCGTCAGTGCTTCAACGTAAGCATACACAATTTAGTATTTAGTGTGTGAACCCTAAACTCCCGCAGGAATGCGCCGATTCGCGAATTACGACTGCGCCCCCAGTGTGTTTGTTTAGCTTTTGCAATGACTGGATGTATGCTGCTTGTTCGCAGGTCATAAAAAGCAAGCTAAGCTAGCCATACCAAAAATATCCACTTCTTTTAGCATCCAGTTGCGCCTTTATTTGTCACGAACTACAACTGCGCTGCAAGAATTAAGCGTCGTGGATGCTACGTCCCCTGCCTTCGCCGGGTATATAGTACACACAGGCTGCGCCGACAGCTGCCGGCTGCGCTCGCTAGATAGGGTCACATATATGGACGCTTCCCGCTCAAAGTGCACTCGCTTTGTGATGTAAGCAGCCGTCGATTTGGGGTCGCTACTGCCAGAACTACACTCGATGACCACATGCGATTGCTAAAGCTTGTGAATACGCACTCCGTAATTGGGAAACTCTACACCCGGACGCTAGTACTCGAGCTAGGCCTACTCGTCGCTGGACGAGCCGGCAGTTCAGCGCCGGCTAACATTTCTGGCCAAGGTCATTGCTGATAACAAGGGGGAACTTATAAAGTTAGCTTCTTTTTTCCCTTTTTATAACTCGGTTAAGCTACAGACAAGCGCAGCTGTTCAGGCCGTTCACTCGAGTATCGGGTGTCAAGTTCTCGCTGGCCTCCAGTCTAACCAAACCATATCGGACGACCGTCCGCAGATCAGTTCCGTCCATCTTTACCAGTTTTTCCGAACGTAACTGTCAGTTTTATGACGTGATTACCGTTTCCTGGAGGAGAATAATAGTTTCAAGGTCACGAGGTGGCGCCATTGTTCTGCAGTGGTCGTAACCTGGTCTGTGATGGTGATGACTTTTTAGGATTTGACTAAGGCTTCCGGTTCAAGCACGGTTCGGGCGACCGGTATTACTCATTCCGAACATGTGGCCACGGGGAGCGGGAGCATTTTATTATTGCCACTTGTGAAACTTCCCATTACGAGCAACTTGGACTGCCGCTTTTTGATACACGCCCCGTGTATCAAAAAGCGGCAGTCCAAGTTGCTCGTAATTCGGGTATTTACGGATATCGGCGACGCCTACGGTCAGTCGAGGAAACTGCGTTCAAGTCGCAAATTTGAGATTGTTTATAAATGCAGAACCAGTTGGCAAATAATATCAGCTATAATGACGCAGTCGCAAAATTGTTCTTTACCTAACACTCTTAGAGGTAATTAAGAGGTTAAAAAAAATAAAAAAGCGCTCTTCCGAAGGGAACGATACCAGTGACAGATAGCTTTTATTGGCAGTTTCTATATGGGCTACAGTAAATATGGCCCTAAAAGTGCATACTAAAACTAGGCACTTTTCGAAGCGGAGTTTCCCAACTGGTGCGGTCAAAGAGCTCTGACGGTGAGTTTCTGTTGAAAGGGCGCCTAGCCGAATAGAGCTCCCCATGGCGTCTGCACTAGGCACCATCTTCTTCTCAAATGTCCCTGCGCTACTTCTGCACAACGCATCTCGAACGTTCGAGATTCCTTTTGTGGTTCTCAGTGATCTATGCTGGCATTCAGTGTGGTTGAAGAAATCTCGGATAACCTTGATTAATTTGCGGTCGTTATATTGCGTTATCAGATCGAACGATTGCGCTTCTCTCCTTGATCATTTACGATATTGGCTAAAACGTCTTAAAGGGGAGCAGCAGCAGCGATGAAGAGATGTATGCGCTCCAAAATTTATTGAAAAAGTTTCCTGATCCACCTTAGAAACGGCGGAAAATACCACTTTTAACACTGTCCATATGATGCAGGGATAGTAGCCGCAGCTCGAGTTAAGTTCTAGGTTAATTGCTAGCAGAGGCGCTGAAAACAAAAATGGAACTGGAGAGAGCCGGGCGCAAATCCCTGAACCGGTTGCCAGAACCAGTAGGGCTCTGCTTATCGGTGCATGGAGCTCGATCAGCTCTTTATTCTCTTTAGATCGAGTTCATTTGTTTTGGTTCAGATTCGGTGTCATACTCGAAATCGACTAACTGAATTAGCGATTGGAGAACAGCAGGGAACTGAATTAGCGAGTGGATAACAGAAGGAAAGTGAATTAGTGATTGGAAAACAGCAGGGAACTGAATTAGTGATTGGAGAAAAGCTGGGGTTCCTGTGATAATGTTTTTTGTATTCCATCCAGAAAGTCCAAAGAGGTTGCTCAACCGACAATGCTTCTGTGTGCATTCGTTTACTCGGGGCTTATGGTTGTGTGTCCAGCAGGTAAGGCTGTTACATCGGAATGTGTGAGCTCATTAACGGGGGATGGTACTCCGTTAGGGGTGTGTGAGGATAACTGAACTTTTCTCCGTTTGTCCTAAGCCAAAAATCTTGAAACTTGGCCGTGTCTTTTGTGAACGAGCTGGCGTAAAACACACCGAGATTTATTGAGAACTAATAAGCAGGTGTTAACTAAAATAAAATTATTAGATATTGTAAAACAACATATTGAGAAAGGTAATATTGCAAAAAAATATATAAAAAAATTTGCCCCCACTAGCGCTACCAAAACTAACTGAAATCTTTATTACACGCAATGTTCGCTGCACTAGTATAATTTCACAAGCCCAGTTCTTCTAGGTAAAAAAAAAAAAAAAAAAAAAAAGATTATTAACCTTGACATTCGGTTTATCACAACGTCAATAATATATGATATAAACAACTTTTGGGCGCAGCCTGATTTCTGTAGATTAGTTGCTGCAGTAGACATACATTTAAGTGTCCTGAGAGTTTCATTGTATTGTTTATAGCGATTGGTGACAGAATATTCCTAATACTCACCAAAGTAGTTTTTTTTTTTCAGAATTAGAATTGTTTTTGTTTTTCGATGACACTTAAACGCACCTGGGGCTTATTATTTGCCTTCATATCGCTCACTTATATTAAAAAAAAAAAAAGAACCTTTCGGCTTGCATTTTTGATTTTGATTTTACTTTTTTTTTTTTTTTTTTTACCGAGGCCCAGAAGTATCCTTTGGCTACATGAGCATTGTCCTCTAGATTTAGGGCCACAGTGCAGAACACTCACAGCGTTTTGTCGAGCGCATCAAGGGCTTTCTTCTTGTGCTATTTTCATCATTTTAGTAGCCAACTGCACTGTGCACGTCATCGGCTAGCAGAAATAGGTACAATAAGCCAAACCTCTCAAAGCTGGCGTGCAGTAATTGTCTGCGTAGAATGGTATTGTGAACGCGTCTTGGGACGCTCGCTAAAAACGCGCGGGAAGCCCGGTTTGAAGCGCTAGAAAGGTCGTCTGTCGGCGGAACTATATAGGCGAAACAAGGAACTGACTTGTGAATTTCAGAAGCAACAAGTTTTACGTGCTAATCGTTTAAAGAAAAACTATACGGTACGAAGGGGTAGGTATTTTTCGTGGGACTTTTAAACCGCTTCTGTTGCTCATTTCTACCCGTAATTTCACATACATGTTGCTGAGATGTACTATTCTGTAATGACAAAGTACGAAAAACAAATGTTTTCTTTTTTTTGCTGATTTTACCTACTATTCCCCCTTAACAAGACGAATTTTTCCATCACAGCGGCTGTGTCTGCTTTCTGTAAATGGGGATAACATTACTATCATATTGCACCGGGCTACCTCTAAGCTTCTTATGAATGAGTTGATATTCGTAGCAAAGTAAGCATTCCGTTTAGGCCCGTCGCTTTTCATCGTCCTGCCTGTAAAGGGTGCACCGCGGCATATATACTGTTACTGCGGGGAAGCCACCAGCGTTCGTGCTCCGAAGATTTATCATTGAACAATAGTGGTGTTGTTTCAGCTGCCGCTCTCACTTTTTATGTTGTCTTTCTTGATCTCAATATTTTTGGAGCTATCAGTTCATTCTTTCTGGTCATCATGTCCAGTCACGGTTTCGTTTTCCTTTAAAGACAAAAACCAAGCTTACTTTCCCCATTAAATGAAGTTTCATTGGCAATCGCCGTCGTCTTTTTTGCTGAGGCAGAGATACGGTCGCAAAAGGATCGCGTCGCAACAGCGGCCGTCTAACCAACAAAGGGGCAAGTGCGACGACGGCATGCACAGCAGTATATAACTCCTCTGGTCCGGCAGATCCTCACCACAACCTGCGGTGGTGGATGCCTCTTCGTCGTTTCGCAGCCGAGCAATCTCGCGTGCAAATGGTGTCCTCACTTTCCCAGAGAGGAGGAAACTAAGGACAGCGACCGGAAATAATTCAGGGTAGTCTCAACAGGTCCTCTGCGGCACTATTACTTCTAGACTCGTTTTCTCGCAGCCACGAAAAAAAAAAAAAAAAGAAGGAAAAACGTAGGCGCATTGGTGAGACTGGTGTAATTGACTCAGTAAGGCGTAATGTTTGGCCGCGTAAGGATTTTTCATGCGCCCTTTGAAGTCTGCCTCAAGCACTTTTGAGCCAAACTAAATCCCAGCTACGTTGTCCTTTGTCTGCACTGTGGCACCGAATTCGCTGATGCGCGACCTATTTGACCAAGGTTACTTATGGTTACGACGAAGTAATTTTTATAATTAAAAAATCGGAAGTAAGAAAAAGACTTAAAGTCCAGACAAGTGCCGTATAATGGCTGACTTTGGGCGAGTCGGTTAGACACGTTAAATCTGGAAAGCGCATAAAAAACTCGAGGACAACAGCAAAAGACGGACACACGAGCGCTCGTGTGTCCGTCTTTTGCTGTTGTCTGTATGTTTTTTATGCGCTTTCCAGGTTTAACAAGTGCCGTAATCTGAAAAAAAAAAAAAAAAGTTTTGCATATTCACATATGAGGTGAGATTTCAAAGGGAGATGGGACCAGTTGTTTTTAAACACTATCAGTCTAATCATTTGAGAACGGAGACCTTATTAACGTGCCCCCACTCCTCTGTATAGGACAGTCAGAAAAATATGGCTCAGGAGAGTCCACACCGGAAACAGTCCAGAGTCCGTTTTGGTTAATGGTTTCTTTTTTTCATGGTGTAAGGTATATATATATATATATATATATATATATATATATATATATATATATATATATATATATATATATATATATATATATATATATATATATATATATATATATATATATATATATATATGTTTTCCGGCAAGAAGAAGTGATATGTTAGTAGTAAGTCGGCGCTCGTCCCGTGTTCTTTATTGAGGTGTCCATTACCTTAAGTTCTCTGTAGTCCTTCAATAATAATTGAATACATCACTGTGAAAGGAGATTGCTTAGTGCAGTATTTCTGGATTCCTTGTAGTACTGAGTATTGGCGCAATCACAATAATGCCTCACGAAACGAGAAAGCGAGGCCTGGAAGAGTAGAGCCAGGCTCAGGGAGAAGCTTAGTCGCGCGGCTAGGGACGTCCTTGCAGCCTGTCACTGTTGCTTGCACTTCTCCTTTGCCTTTCTGTCTTCTCCTGTTGGCATTCCCGTATCGATTAAGCTGGAGAGGTGCCGCCAGCTGTCGCTGTTATTGTGGCGTCCGCCGCGGACATGTAAGGTGTCTGGCCGACGTTGTATATAGCGTTTGCACAGCGGGCGGTTGTCATGTGTGTAGAGCAGCGTCGGAGCTCACCCGATGGCTCTGAGGTGAAAGAGAAACAAGTGGAGGCGGTAGGCACGTTTACGTTCTAGAAGGTAAGATGTAGGCTAGAACTTTCGTGGAAATTGCATGCTTCTTTCGAACTCCTCGATGTGTGTTTGTTTGTTGTTGTTTTTTCATTGGGCCGGCGGCAGTGTCTTTCTTTCTTTACACGACTCTCGGTTTGCTCTTCGGAGGCTGCGTAACAAGCCGGTGCTCGAGTGCGAGCGCGGCTGCTTTGGACGGAGTTAGATGGGACGAATGACAGAAATCCGGTTAGAAGGCTCCGAGCTAAAGTCTGGAAACATGTTTGTCAAGTTTATTCTTGTCGGCCCAATAAAATTGTTCATGCTTGAAGTTTGAAGTTTATTCTTAATTTTCTTAAACTAAAGGACTCCGAAGAAAAGGTGCACACTTGCACCTGACTAGGTTCAGAGCCCCATACAATTTGTACACAGGAGAAACAGCGCGGTACAGATGAAATTGTTTTCTCCACTCAAAGATACAAATTAACAAGGGAAAATACAACAGTAAGAAGCACTAAAAAAGTTGAACAAATTAAGAATGAAAAAAGAAACAACAGTAACAAGCACTCAGAAAGCTAAACAATTTTTGACATCGACGACAGTTTTAATTAAAACACTTAGTTCCACATCTCGATCAGTGTACGTTTAATTACACCAAGTGATGCATGCCGTTCAATAATGATAACAAGATCCTTATTTTAGGTTCAAAAGCATGGGTATTTGCGATTGTAGGCTTTGCCCACGGTAATTTGTTCTCAGCTTTGGTAGTCTGTATTATTTTTTTTTTCCCTGAGGTCAGAGTTTTCATTGAGGCTCATATATGTCTGTGCAAAATTATCACGGTTTTATAAAAATAAAATAAAATAAAAACATAAAAAATAAAATATATTTGATATAAAATATAATGTCAGCACGTGTTGTACTGAAGGGCGGAAGTGATAGAGCCAGTTTTGCTGGGGCCCTCCTCTCCTTCCTGTGTCGACTGCCAGCTTTATGTCAACATTGTTTCCTGATGATAATTCAGCAGTGAGTGCCTAAAAGTCGAAGTACGGTCGGTTCTCATGCGCTTGATGAGGAACCCACTGTTCCTATACGACTGCACGATTATTATGTATCGTTGTCGAGCGGCACATTCTGCACTTCTGACTGTCGGCGAGAAGCGCTCTGTAATAGTTATGAAGAGTTCTAACAATTTGTATCGAACGCAACGCAAGGTGAGACGCAGCGTTTTTGAAAACAGTCTGTGCACTTACGAAGCCGGGAAGTTGTAGTTTGATGTGAAGCCTTTTCATGGAAAACACAGTTTTGGTTACTGTCAGATACCTACACGCAAGTCATAGCTGTTTCCTAAATGTAAACGAAATCATGTTTGCAAGATGAGCGTCGTAAAAGTACAGTGTCATACTCTTTTGATTCGCGAATAACCTGCTTTTTAGAGAATTTCTCGCACGGTTTTGAGAGGGCGTTTACACCGTATTGTGCAGCTACAAAGAGCCCTTCTTGGATTACCAGGCCAAGATAATTTACGGCCAAGTTTTCAACGCAGCAGACGCGTATATAACATATTTTTATTGATATGAATGAATGATTAAAATATCTTATTAGCTGTCCGAAGATTACACCAGCAACAGAAAAGAAAGGGCGCAAGGCAAAAAGCTGCGTTGTTGCAACTTGAGAGTCACCTTGCGCCCTCTGCAGCGGAAGAGTGTAGTCTCAAGCACAAAAATGCATTTGCAAGTAGCTACTCCTCTACTATCAATGGAAATAATTTGGCGAAAATACTCCACATTTGTATGTACTGACGTCACATTTACAATCAACAAACATGCACTGCAAGCAAAATGAAGGTACACAAATATATGTTCTAATCACGCTGTCAATTCTATGCACATTCAAACATGCGAATAATGTCACTAATTTATGCCATGGAAGTCTATTCAAGTAGGATGTTGTTCTTTTGTAGAATATTGAGGTAATGGAGTAAACTGTGTTTCAGTGATTGTTTACCGTATATAGTGCGGCAGAAAGGTATGTGCCATGAGATTTTGTTTCGTGTATTGTAGGATGCAGTCAGGTTCAGACTTGATAAAAGGAACTCAGTCTTAGCTGTGACAGCATTTTTATACATAGAGACCAACCTGAATGGGAATAAGTGAGATTTTCATGATAATGAACCTTGCAATGTAGGAACTTGTATGATTACACTATGGTACATTCGCTATTAATCTAATTGCTCGTTTTCGAGACATCAGGATTTTATTTGGTTTTGCTTGATTGTTGTCCCCCAGTCCATGAGACGGTAAGCTGTGTGTGGTAACAGAAATGCATTGTAGGTAAATATTTTCTCTCTATGCGGAAGTGTGTGCCTCTGGCGATCTAAGATGTCATTAATCCTGTTTATTTTAGCGGAGGTATTCTCAGTATATTTATCTAATTTAAGAGACTCGGTCAGAACAACACCAATACACTTCGCAGTTGGAACGACCTTAATTTTTCTGTTTGATAACCAAAGGTCGAGATTTGCTCGCACCGTGCTGTTTTTAGCTCGGAATAAAGTTCCTTTCGTCTTGGTAATGTTTGCTCTTAGGTAATTTTTAAAGGACCATTATAGACGCAGCTACTCACAGCTTGCTTAGAGAAAGTATTCAGACTTGGAATGGGAGCAGTTAGGGATAAGGGTAGATGGAGAATACCTCTGTAGTCTGCGATTTGCTGATTACATTGCCTTGCTAAGTAACTCAGGAGATGAACTGCAAAGAATGATTGGTGACCTACACAGGAAAAGTAGAAAGATACGCTTGAAAATCAATATGCAGAAGACTAAGGTAATGTTCAACAGCCTCGAGAAGGAACAGCAGTTTACGTTGGGTAGCGAAGCACTGGAAGTATTAGGCGAATATGTCTACTTAGGACAGGTAGTAACCGAAGATCCGGACCATGAAAAGGTAATAACAAGAAGAATAAGATAGGGATGGAGCGCACTTGGTAAGCACTGGCAGATTATGACTAGCAGTTTACCGGTATCGCTCAAGAGGAAAGTATGCAACAGTTGCATCTTACCTGTACTCACCTATGGGGCTGCAACGTGGAGGCTAACCAAGAGAGTTCTACTTAAGTTGAGGACAACCCAGAGGGCTATGGAACGAAAAATGGTAGGGGTAACATTAAGAGATAGAAAGCGTGCAGAGTGGGTCAGAGAAATAACTCGTTACTGACATTCTAGTGGAAATCAAGAAGAAATGGGCATGGGCGGGACACGTAGTGCGAAGAGAGGATAACCGATGGTCGCTTAGGGTAACAAACTGGATTCCAAGGGAAGGAAAGCGTAGCAATGGGCGGCAGAAAGTTAGGTGGGAGGATGAGGTTAAGAATTTCGCAGGGGTCAAGTGGATACAGCTAGCACAGAACCGGGTTAATTGGAGAAATATGGGAGAGACCTTCGCCCTGCAGTGGGTATAATCAGGCTGATGATGATGAACATGATTGACGCAGGAATTATAAGATCTGATTGCCGTGGTCTAGTAGGCCGGTTTCTGTGCTGCCTTAGACAAGCATTGTAACGTCGTCTTCAATACGCTATTATGTGTACAGGAAGAGGAGCAGAAAATGTATCACTAATGTAAATAATAAATAAAAGGGGCCCAGAATGCTTCCTTGGGGTACGCCTGAGAGGAGAGTTTGTGAGTTTGATATAGTGTTATTAAGGGATACCATTTGTTTTCGATATTTCAAATATGACTGATTGAAAGATAAAGCTAATTCTTCTAATGCCGTCGTAACTGCGTTCATGTCTCAGTAAATCATGATTAAGCCGGTCAAATATGTTTCGTTGTGTCTCACAGATGAGGCATGACAGTTGCAGATGCTCCGAGCAAGGGGAACAGAATTGCCCCCGTTTATTCAATAGCCGTGTATTTATACTGTAAAGTGGAAGACGGGGTGGGGTGTTCCCTTGACTTCACATTACATCCTCTATACAGATATCGGCCGCGAAACCCGCGACGTGCTATAGATACGATACAAAGTGCTTTCGAAAAATAAAATATTCCGAGTACAAGGAACGCCTTCCCTAAAACGCATTTATTTCTTTTTGCCCAATTAGTGCCATTCCGTGGACTTGATTGCAAGTTACCAGTGCTGCGACGGGGAACAACGAGAGAGGAAGGACAAGGACAAGCGCTTGTCCTTGTCCTTCCTGTCTCGTTGTTGTTCCCCGTCGCAGTACTGGTAACTTGCAATCATGTACCAACTAGCTCCAATTTCCGTATTCGGTGAACCTTTGCTTTCTGCAACCGAATTGACTCTCTGATAAAACTTCATGTTTTACTAGGAAATTATCAATTCTCACTTAAATAATCTTTTCCAGACCTTTGGAGAATATCGGAAGAATTGAAATAGGCCTGTAATTAACCATATTAGATGTAGCACCACCTTTGTAAATGACAACCACTTTTGCTACCTGCATATCTTGCGGAAAGACGCCAGATGCTATAGCTAGATTAGAGATATACATTGGTATTGGGGCTAGTATGACAGTTACAAACTTGAAGGGTTTGATCTGAAAGCCATCTTTATCTCCAGCTCTGCTATTTCTTGGTTTTCTAAAGACTGCCACAATTTCGCCTTCTTGTATTGGACACATAAACAAGGATTCAGAAATATTTGCATACGCGTAACCCAGAGATGCGTCGGAGAGAGTGCATAATGCTTTGGCTACGTTAACAATGAAATCATTACATTCATTACACAGTTCCTTCGCACTTATTGGTATACCATCTTTCATTATGGTCGTAATACTTGTTTTCGAGGTGGGTTTAATAATTTATTCAGTTGGTCCCACTGGTTACGAGCCTTTCTGTTAGACCCCTTGGAAAACGCATTATTAAAATACCTTAACTTAGCAGTTCTTAGTAACTCACCTATGGGGCTGAAACGTGGAGGCTAACCAAGAGGGTTCTACTTAAGTTGAGGACTACGCAGAGGGCTATAGAACGAAAAAGGGTAGGGGTAACATTGAGAAATAGGAAGCGTGCAGATTGAGGTGAGAGAAATAACTCAAGTTACTGACATTCTAGTGGAAATCAATAAGAAGGAATGGGCATGGGCAGGACATGTAGTGTGAAGAGGATAAAAGATGGTCGCTTAGGGTAACAAACTGGATTCCAAGGGAAGGAAAGCGTAGCAGGGGGCGGCAGAAAGTTAGGTGGGCGGATGAGATTAAGATGTTCGCAGGGGTCAAGTGGATGCAGCTAGCACAGAACCGGGTTAAGTGGAGAGATATGGGAGAGGCCTTCGCCCTGCAGTGGGTATAATCAGGCTGATGATGATGATGATGATGACTTCTCCCTGTCTACCGTGAGGATGATAGTAGCGATGGCAATGACAATTAGTGATAATGACGATGATGCATTAGCAGTGATAATGACAGTGCATTTAGTTGATAATGACAATGAGAGCAAATACGATGTGCAGCAGCAACGCTCAGACTTGCATTTCTGCAGTATAGATTCCACAGTGGTCTCGGAATTTTTGTCGCATTGTTCTGTGTTCGTGATCATAATATCAATGGAGGAACATGTGGATCACGTGATGCTTGTAGGTACTTCGATAAGATTAAAAAACCACTTGAGAAGATCAAGCTGCCGGGCTACATGGGGATTCATAATACGAAGACGTAAAGAAGGACACATATAGCGCTCGTGATTGCGCTATGTGTCCTCCTTTTTTGCCTTTCGTCCGTATTTTTGCGCTAGCTTCTTCGCATAAAGATTAAAATAGCCCTAGGGATCTAGCAAGCTTATGAATTCTCGTTGTGGGGTTGAATGACATTGCGTATCAATATTCAAATGAGTCAATAACGAAAATACCTGCTGGTTAGTTGTTACATAATCAAACAGGCTTTGAAGGGCGTCTATTGGCACCCTTTCAGATTTCCATTAGTAAGACGGTACAGAACGGCGAAGACGTTATTTCCACCTTCAGCTATGAGAATTTCAATATCTGGGGTAGAAACTCTGGATAGTTTGTTTGCTATTGCACTTCGTGTGTACGGCGCAGTAGCGTGCCGTACTGTGAACGGTAATGTGCAACGTCGGCTCTCGCGTCATCGTCGACGGCTTAGTGCGATTTCAAGCCAGTAAGAGGACGACGTGAATAGCTGCCTTTGCCTCTACCTTATCTTTAGCGATGCTGCCACAGCGCCGAGACAGGGCTAAAGGAACGAACACGGCGTAGACGTTGTTTTCTGTCTTAGCGCTGTTTAGAAGACGATTGTGAACCACCAAGCCCGGCTCACCACTCTTCTTATTTGCAGCACAAATAAGTGAAGCGAGCGATTGCATTTCATATGTTCACACTTCGACAGTCACTATCCGTAAGCACTGGATTGTTTTAGTCAGCGGCGGCCTTCTTTCCCAACGAGTACATAGCTGGCGTATAAGCCTAGTGAGTCCGCTGGGTTTGTGTGAGCGAAGTCGGCCACTGAGGGCAGATAATTCACAGCTGTTCTTGAAGCTTATGTTCATCGATTATAGTTTTGACAACACAACAATGACCTGAAATCAACGATTGCTTACATCTCAGGGCGCACACACAATGAGCGGAAAATGCCACTTCTTTGATGTGACCCGGTCTGCCGAGCGATGCTTGCAGGCGCCTGGAACCAGTTGTAGGCGTCGCTTGTGGACAGTACGTTAGGCCATTTCAATATGGACTCAAAACCTACTTCTGGATAAAGCAATTTAAAACAAAATACTGGTCTCATCGGAGAAAGGAGATACATCAAGTGAGATAAGTGGGTGCAAGGCGGAGCTCGTATTTATCGATGCCTTTTTCAGAGTTTTTGCGCTTCATAAACAAGTAAATGTAGAGCAGATGCAATAGAGAAGAGTTTGTCTGACGTAAGTAGAACGCAGCTTGTATTTCATACCTAGCGAACGCGCAGTTGCTGCCATGTACGTATGGAGTTATGTAAATTAGTAGTGCTGAGGTGCCGTCGTCGCCACCTGCGCACTCGAGGGGGATGGTCGCGCTCGAGAGACAAATTCGGAGTAGAGTAGTATTCTCTTCTGGAATATATTTAGAAAATACTCGCTGTGTTTACCCAAAAAGCAGGAGAAAAAAGGCCAGGAGCCATTATCAAGCCGCGGGACCTGGAGCATTCTGGCAGCGCGTGCTGAGGGTGGGGCGAAGTGAAGACGGCGACGCGTGTTGGTCGATACACTTTTAGCGAAAATAAATAAACTCCCAAGTGGAAGCAAGTAGCTTTTCTTTAGCGCGCACTCATGCGGATGTTTTATTGCCTTTATTATAGTATTAGTTTTTTGCTTCCTTTTGCAAGTTTTGTGCTTATGAGCTCAAGGGAGTGAAAAATTTAGTGCCGACTGAAATGGAACACAAACATGGGGGCCATATTTATTCAACGTGTTTTTCAACGCCTACCCAACATGGACAACCGCTCTAGGTTTATGCGACCTTGCGTCACAAGTTGTTTTTACCGTCTGCAATTCCGGTGACAGCGTAGGCAGAGGGGACAGACTTCGTGTGCTTGTGATTTGCTTGCGCTTTACAAGTTGATTTGGTTGCCCGTTAGTATAAATGAAACAATAGAACTTTACAGTCAATAGTTGTGAACCCAAAAAGGTGACTTACAGTAATTTTCATGGTCATCCGTCACCGATATAATTTACTAAAAACCACGAAGGCAAAAGTGGAGGACACCACCGGAAGTAATCTCGCATGGCACTGTTTAAACCTTGATGTCATTAAATGTGTGTATGTGTGTGTTTTTGAAGTGTGATTGGGGAACGATGCAGCCTGATAAGCTCTGTTAACAGCTCGGGGTAGAAATGTTTGTCGCAGTTTCATGTTTATACACTTCACTTTACTCGACTGAAACATACTGCGCGAACCACAACGAAGAAAGCTTTGAAATTGAGGCCTATGCGGGATCACTGTCTGAGTGGCATTGCGAAAAAAAAAAAAAAAAAAACGAAGGTCGAGTCTTGGGGAAGTGCGCTGGGAGCTTCAAAGGAGCAGTTTAAAGTAGTTTTCTGAAGCGTTAAACATTTGTAATTTGTCATCTTGTACCCCGGCAGGTGCCCGTGAAGCAGAGAGGAGTGAGCCAACGATGATGGTTACGAAGGGAACCCCACTCACTCCCATTATGACTCCAACGACCGAAAGCAAGACGATACGCGAGGTGGCCGATGCACTGGACTCAATTTCACAGGCTGTCTGTAGCGCTACTAATAGGCGAGACAGACGCTGGCCAATTAGGATGACGTGCGAAACATGACTGCTCCTACCACATTCTCACACCTCAGTCGTTCCGTTCGCAGGTACACAATCGCCATCCTGACTGGCTCATGTCGCCCTTCCCTTTCGTAGTGCTGCAAACAGCCTCTGAAACTAGAACCGCAATTCGAATTATCGTGTACTCTCGATTAATAATGCTAATTTATCACATTTTGTACCATATTGATGCAGTCCTACTTGTTTCCGCGCAAGACGATTAAAGGGCAACGACATTTTTGTTAAGTTTCTTTTTATGTTGATTCTTGTAGTATTACAGATATAGCCAGTGTATCGTGCGGGTGTTATGTAATAACGGGGAACTGACCAACTGCCGCTTGGCTGCACTCCGCTCTCGGCTGCAGGCCATTGACACAGATGTCCGCCGAGCATCGCCATTGGAGTAATCTGGCAAAGCTAAATATAAGGCATCAAACGCGTGGCATGCGCGGCCTTCCGAGCCGCTTAGTTTGAAAAGCTGGGTGGCTCCCTTTCTTGCTTGTCTCTTTCTCTCCAAATGTCGGTATCATTAAAGGGGATTCTTCATAGTTGCTGGCCTATACAGCTAAGACACGGCCACTCAATGGAGTCGCACTTGGGTGCGGCCCGTCGCGTCGCCCAGAAGAGCCGTATTGCGCCTAGTTCTCATCGCCACCGCCGCGGCGCCACCGCTCCGGGACGAGTCCGGGCGGAGAGCTGCGCGCAGCGTCCGTGTCTGTGCTTTCGTTTCGGCGTCCGCGTGGTCGGCGCTTGCTCAATTTAGGATTATGAGCGGCGTTTCACACAGTATGTGATGCTATGTGCAAGTTTGCTATTGACAAGGTGATAGCGGCAAGTCATCATCACTAGGCTTTTCCAAGTCATTCGTGGAATTCCGTTTACAACGAGAACGAGGCAGTCGTGCGCTTCGCTGAGTGCGCACCCATTTAGTTGCTTTTCAACCACTGTAATAACGTATTAGATATTGCAATCTTGAAATCGGGACATGGTTTGGGACCATTATTCTGCGTGCACTTTTCTGGAAACTTACAATTCAGGACGTAGCGTTCAACATTATTGTTCAGCCTGTTCCTCCATTTTCACTGGAGATAATATTCAAGTGAGTACCACCACCAAAACATACTAGCTAACACAAACTGTTGCAAAAGAAACAACGCAAGACAGCCAGTTCAACGACACGCCCGCAGGCTCAGGCAATTTTTTTCTCGTTTGATCATGAAGCCGCGTGGTGCACAGAAGACACGCAAGCTTATTTTACACGCGAAGAACTTTTCTCGAAAAAGGTTTATGTGCAAGCGTGATTTTTTCCACTGTCTGATTGATGTTGCCTGTCCAGTTGGTCAACAGTAGTCGCATTAGTTTGGTTAGGTCCTTAGTGTGACTGCGGTCTTCTCTCTCGCAAATCAACTCCGGAAATTGCACAAAATAGGGAAGACGGGATGAAATTAACATGTTGCATAGCTTGCTGCTTCTTATGACCTGCGGGCACTTCATCACCTTTCTAACAAATGTGCATGGTGATTTTCAGATACCTTAGGCGTCCATCATCAAGAATTTTGATAAGTCCAGGGTTTTGCAGGAATCACAAGGCACAAAGTTAATAAATGGATGGGGACTAATAAAATAAAATTATTGACACTCTGAAGTAAGCACTGGAAGTTATTTAAACTTTGGTAATATATAAATAATGAAAACACGGGCAGGCACTGAAAACAGAATAAATAAATCTTTCATGAGATTCTGTAAAACTATTCATATGGACGTGCAAGGTAACCAGCCAAGAATGCAATCGGTGCTAACTCTATGTCAGCTGCTGGTTCACACCACGCATGAATGAATCTAAGCTGACTCGAAAACTCTCTCGCAGCAGACGTGATATGGCAGTTGGCAAAGTACGACTTTCATAATCACGAATGCCAAGTTTTATAGCTGCCTATTGTTAATAGGTGCATTTGCAGACTGATGCTTGCAAGTTGCTAACCTGCACAAAGCATGGCAAAAGGTGTATAATCTCAGTCGATGTATTTTTTTTGTCGCTAGTGGTACCTTCAGTATTTTCTCCTAGGTGAAAACGGCAGCCCTTGCGTCAACTTTGTCGTTCCCGCCTTTGAATTTCTTCAGGCTGCTAAAAAGCGATACTATAGACCCGCTTTCAGAGCCTGCTTTAGGGCGTATCGGAAGCTGAAAATAATATTCGGGCAAATTCAATGCACTAGTAAGGCACACAAAAGACATTGTTGTAAGATACTTGATGTGATCAAGAAGGTACTTAATTTGCGCCACTGTGGATCTAGTTGTCATGATTGTTGCTTCGTACGTTTGTTTGGTTAGCCTTTGCTTCGACGTCCCTCCTTGGACCTGAATGTCTTCGATACGGCAAAGTCCAACTCTAACCAAGAGGGTCGCTCGTCATCTGACAAATAGAGCGGCTCCTCTTGGTGTCTCCATGGCTTCACTTATGCGATGTTGGGCAAGGCATACCATTTTGATATCATCTTTATAAAAGTGATCGTGGCGCAGCAATCTTGAAACACACATGCTTCAGGATGACACGGGGGGTTGTCCAGGAGGAAATGAAGTGTAGCTATAACAAGTGGGGAAAATAAAGCTATTGACCAGCGCACATTAATTTTTTCAAGGTTGTTTGGCTCAACATGAGCCCGCGTGAGTAACTTAACTTGTAATGTGGGCAGTTTGGGAACACGGAGGGTACAGCCGAAGGAAGCAGGATCTTCAGTTTTATGTTCTTCCTGTAATCGTCATATGTGAAGTGCAGTGAGTATACCAGTGACTTGTCACTCGGCTCCCACCGGCTTCCTTTTCTATCCTAGCCGAGATATGTTTTTCAGCCATGCTGCTCGACGTTGTGAATCGCACGGGAACTCATGGTAACCGATCTTTTCTTGCTTTTGTGGTGCACAGCGGCACACAGCAGTTTCCTGGCATGATGCTGCATACGCTTAGGACGCTGTTGACACAGGCACCGATGACACGCATGCAGAACTATCAGAACCACGCGGTTATGCTGAGTAGTCAAAATGATAACACACGCCAACCCAGCCAGCGCGCTCCTTCCGCGTCATCTGCTCGTCCGTGCCGGCGGCGCCTTGTCCTGGAGTGGTGGCGCCCCCGCGGATAATGACGGCGGAAACTGTAACTTCTTCCAATACGCGCTGCCCCAGCCATTGAGGCGCGACGCGACGGGCCGCACCAAGTGCGCCTCCATTGAGCGGCCGTGGCTAAGGGCACGAAACAGCATCACTAGAGAGCGCGCGACGCAGCGTTCCGAACACAGCCCGGCGCTCAAATGTTAACTATTAAGGTGCTAAACAAGTTTAGACAACTAATTTTTAACTAATAAATTTGGGCATATATAGTTGCATTTAAAGATTTCTTGCAGGTGCTAAACAAGTTTAGACAACTAATTTTTAACTATTAAACTTGGGCATATAGTTGCATTTAAAGATTTCTTGCAGGTCATCAGTAATTGCATATCAGTTCTTAAAATTTCGAAAAACGCGATCTCCCTTGGCGCTTTGGCTGAACTAAGTTTTTCTGTGTCGCGCCAAGAGATGCATACTTTGTAAAAACTGGCATCCTAAACGACGCCCCCATCGTAGTCTCTCAATGGCAAGTGTCACGTGATCTCTGTCTAACCGCTGCTCACTGCTTCAGCCCACACGGGTCAGAGAAGGTCGCGAGGCGCTTGCACTATTCAGGGACTGGGACCAAAATTTGTTACGCCGCAACGTCGAGGGTAATTGCAATATTAAAATTTTGAAAACTGACGTGGCTCTTACTGATGACTGGCTAGAAATCTCTAGTTGCAACGGGATGTCTCATTGCACAGTCTAAAAGTTAATTATTGTAGTTAGCTTACCACCTTACTATTTAATATTATTTTCTTTTCTATGATGTCCGCCGACAACAATAATATTACTGCTTACAAGCGGTGTTCACAACTAGTAAAAAAGTTATAAAAATTGGTCTTAAGACAAGACTTCAGCGTCCCCCTAATACAAACCGTCAAACCGTGTACAACCTTGCTACAGCACGCAAAACAATGCTTAACAAAGCTTTCGCTCGTATAACTAGGTCCAAGTCGCACTTAAACTCCCACCGTTTTTTTTTTTTTTCTTGCTATTATCCGCGGCGGCCGCTTTTCGATGGAGGCGAAAAGATAGGCGCCCTAGTGCTGTGCTTTGTCAGTGCACTTTAAAAAGCTCCAGGCGGTTGAAATTTCCGGAACCCTCCACTACGGCGTCCCTCGTAGCCTTAGTCGCTTTGGGACGTTAAACTAAACCCCACAAACCAAACCAGTCTATTATCTTGTTGGCAGCGTTGTCCTGCTCGCATAGTCTGCAATTTTATTGCTTTATTTGGGGCGTCCACCGTAAGAGATAGGCACACTGTCGTTCGTCGTGCGTAGGGTGTGAAGTGCGCATTCGTTCTTCCCATCGGAGTAGATGTGCCTAACGCATTAGAAAACCGCTGCTGTTCTCTGGTGCATTAAACGTGCACCTGAGGCTAGTTAACAACGCAGAATGCGCTCCCACAGAAAGGAACAAAACAAAAACTGTAAAGTAAAGTACTGTAGTTGAAGCGATCGGCGGCCGATTTCGAAAATTAGGTGCTTGCATTCACGTCGTACTTTTCGGTTCGGATTCCAGAAGTTATGCGGCACCGTCATTCGCTTGAAAATGGCAGCCACTTAATCCTTCTCAGTGTAGACGTCGCGGGTTGGAATCGAGTGGAGGGAAAAGTTGTAAATGCAGTTTTTGTTTTAATAACGTTGTTTATTGCCTCAGGGCATAATAGAATATGCAGAAAAAAAATAAAGTGGTACTAAATGAAAGAAAAAAGGTTGGCTGTTCTAATAAATTTCAAGAGAGAACGATGATAAGGTCCTTGCGTCCAAGCAATGTACGGAGATGAGTTGTTCGGCGAAAGACCCACTGCCGTCAGGTGCCGATTTCTCGACGGCTTCAGTGCCGGGCAAACCCACAACAAGGGGTGAATATCTGCCTCGTGATCTGGTGACTTGCAGAGAGCACATCCTGGACGTTGATATAAATATCGATATTGAGGCCATGTTCGTTTCACAGCAGGTGTGGGGGCAACCCCGACCCGGATCCTCCGTAGCGCAACCTCATCAGCGCGGGTAAGACCGCTGCGGAGGGTTACTTCACACGGTGGGACAAGAGCACGTGTGCGGCGCTGAAGGGGTTCCTTTCTGGTGAGAAGCTGAGTGACGTCATCCATAGTGAGGAAGCGAGTCATTGATTAAGGTAGAGTCGCCTGGCGGATTGCAGAATCTCCAGAGGTTTACGTACTGAGTAGGTCACGTGGGACCCACTCAATTGGAATGGTTGGCGAGATGCGAGCCGCCAGACGATGTATATTCTGGCAGATTTTTGTGCTGCGACTGACGCGTTTTTTCTGCCATATGAACGTCGACCCGTACGGCCAGAACGAGGTAGAGAACCGATTTTCACCGAGGAGCTGTACTCATGTGTCCCTTTTGTTGGGGCTAACCTGGTTTCACGAGGAAGGTAAAACCTCCTCTACCTTGGAGCAAAAAGCTTAGCTGGAAAAGCGTAGCTTGATAGACGAAACGGACCGAGCCAGCACGCAAAGGTTGCTCTGCGCTGCTCACCATCCGGCCCTCACAGGGATGGGCAGCGGAGGCGAGCGTGTTCGCACGCGGTCAATCCACTTAGGCCCTGCTGAGAGGCTCCGAAGCGCAGTATTATGGGGCCGACGCGCCGTGACTTTCCTTGAGCATCCGTTCTGGGCCAAAGACCGGCCTTTGAACGTTGCGTCGTTGCGCCCCCAAGATTGCACGCGTCAACGGAGGCGCCTGTATCGTAGGTCTTTCCTGACGCCACTTGCGAAAGTAGCTTACGAAAGTCGACCTTCTTTGCGCCGCCATGTTTAGCGTCGGTAATGGAGCAACACTGTTTGGTGTGGCCCTTATCGGTTAAGCACCGTTTACCTAAATTCATTCATTCATTCATTGTCGAATAGTCTCAATGCTCTACGTAGTTCTCTCGGCAGAATAAGTAGTGGGCCCCACATTTATTCTAAAAAGCAGCGTTTTATAGTGAGTCAGAATTGATTCAGAACGCGAATCGTAGCTTATTAATGTTAGCTAAGAGACGTGCATAATATCTGTACTGCCAAGTAGCTCGAAGCAAAGTAATTTACTTGGAACTTTGTGGACCGCAGCGTATAACGACAGGCTTCCGCTACGCAAATGCCTTAAAGGGGTCATGACAGCTAACATTTGAGCATAAACGGATTAATTATTGCATTCCACACCTCACACGTTAGATTATAAATCCTCGAAATCTGAGCTCATTCGGTGCAGTAGATAGTTTTAAAATTACCTTTTATTATTAATATCGTAATCAGCTTTCTGGTCTGGCAACCATTGGCCGCTGACGTCACAACGAGGTATTCCCATGTCTGCCCATGTCGTCTGCTATTCGCGGTGTCGTCTGCACTCTTGCATGCGCTCCGTGCACGTTGATGGTGGTCGCTGAGTTTGTTTTTTGCTTTAGCAAAAATATTTTATTCACATATTCTCTTTCTTAGAGAAACTTTCACTATAATATGCGACCTTAGTGATCCTCGGACTTTTTCGCACTTCATCTAGAGATTGCCGAGGAGCCCGAAATCGACGGGCTCATGCTGTATAATTCAGGCACAGAATCAGAAGCATAATATTCTTACGTTATGAGAGTTAGCTTGTTTTAGCAACAAGAGCTCCCGCATACAAAAAGGCACTTGTCCAACGTTTCCTTCCGCCTTGTACATGCGCAGCGAAAAGGGGGAGGGTTTAGCTCTATGTTCCTGATTGCTGAGCTATTGCCGTCACTCTTTCGGTCCCCCCCCCAAAAAAAAAAAAGAAAAAAAAAAAACTAATAGTAAATCTCAAACAAGCATACCTTGATGCGAAAGCATACCTAACTTTTGAACGAAGCGGTACCTCTTAACTTGCTGTTATATATATATAACTCCCTGTGCGTTGCGATATATTGTTTATAGATTTGTATAATTACCACCGTTTTCCTGTACTTGCGATTCTGATTTTGTTTTTTACCGACTTTGCGGATATCTTTGTATTTGTCCCCCTTTACACAATGCCTCTCTGGAGGCCTGTAAGGTATATGCAAATATATATATATATTTGCGCGGATATATATATATATATATATATATATATATATATATATATATATATATATATATATATATATATATATATATATATATATATATATATATATATATATATATATATAAACGTATTAGAATTATTTTCGTCTGATAAAGCATTTTTGCAAAACTATGTTCAGTCTGGCCACGGCCACCACACGAAAGCATGTGCAGCACCGCCGCTTCATTCCCATCATCACAAAACCCAACGCGATTTGATTACTGTTCACTGCATGCACGCACCGAACAAGAGCCTCCCAGTCGCAGAGACGTCTCCGTCTCGCCTGCCTCGCAGCCGCGCGCGCGACTACGACCGACTCCCGATCCTCACCTGCGATTTTCTAGTGCTTCTCCAGCAAATGTTGTGTGAACCCTAAACTCCCGCAGGAATGCGCAGGTTCGCGGATTACGACTGCGCCCCTAGTGTGTTGGTTTACATAGCTGTTGTAATGACTGGATGATATGCTGCTCGTTCGCAAGGCATAAAATGCAAGCTGAGCTAGCAATACCAAAACTATCCACTTCTTTTGGCACCGATTGCACCTTTATTTGTTCAGAAACTACAACTGCGCTGCTTGCAAGAAGCGCCGTGGATGCTACGTCCCCTGCCTGCGCCGACTGCTCATCGCTAAACACAGTCACATATCGACGCTTCCCGTTCAATGTGCACTCGCTTTGTGATGTAAGCCGTCGTCGATTTGTGGTCGCTACTGCCATAATTACACTCAATGGCCACATGCAACCGCTAAAGCTTGTGAAGGCGCGCTCCGTAATCCCCGAACCCCGCGTACTCGCGCTAGGCCTACTCATCGCAGAACAGGCCAGCAGGCTAATATTTCTGACCAAGGTCATCGCTGATGACAAGGGGAAAGTGTAGCTTGTTTTCCTTTTCTAACACGGTTAAGCTACAGACAAGCGCAGCTGTTCAGGCCGTTCACGATCACCGGGTGTCAAATTCTCACTGGGCCCCTAATCCGACCAAAACAGATAGAATGACCGGCCGCTGATCAGTTCCGTCGGCATCGCCGGGCTGAAAACCTCACACTACGGTGATAGGCGACCGTTGGTCGTGCTGGCGTCGTTGCATGTGTAATGTGAAATATCATTGCGTCGATAAGTTAAGGAACCGTGCAGCCCACTGTCTGTGACCGTGCTTTTTGCTAAAGAAAACATGTCTTAACTCTACATCGCTTTCGTGCGATAACATCTTCATCAAGCACTTCTGCATGAGGGACGACCACTGTGTCAATAGTCAAAAAAAGAAAAAAAAAAGAGAAGTGTCTTTTGATCATCATCATCATCATCATCAGCCTGACTATACCCACTGCAGGGCGAAGGCCTCTCCCATATTTCTCCATTTAACCCGGTTCTCTGCTAGCTGCATCCACTTGAACCCCGCGAATTTCTTAACCTCATCCGCCCACCTAACTTTCTGCCGCCCCCTGCTACGCTTTCCTTCCCTTGGAATCCAGTTTGTTACCCTAAGCGACCATCTTTTATCCTCTTCACACTACATGTCCTGCCCATGCCCATTCCTTCTTATTGATTTCCACTAGAATGTCAGTAACTTGAGTTATTTCTCTCACCTCAATCTGCACGCTTCCTATTTCTCAATGTTACCCCTACCCTTTTTCGTTCTATAGCCCTCTGCGTAGTCCTCAACTTAAGTAGAACCCTCTGGGTAGCCTCCACGTTTCAGCCCCATAGGTGAGTACAGGCAAGATGCAACTGTTGAATACTTTCCTCTTGAGCGATACCAGTAAGCTGCTAGTCATAATCTGCGAATACTTGCCAAATGCGCTTCATCCCAATCTTATTCTTGTTATTTCCTTTTCATGGTCCTGATCTGCGGTTACTACTTGTCCTAAGTAGACATAATCGCCTACTACTTCCAGTACTTCGCTACCTAATGTAAACTGCTGTTCCTTCCCGAGGCTGTTGAACATTACCTTAGTCTTTTGCATGTTGATTTTCAAGCCTACCTTTCTACTTTTTCTGTCTAGGTCATCAATCATTATTTGCAGTTCATCCCCCGAGTTGCTTAGCAAGGCAATGTCATCAGCAAATCGCAGATTACTGAGGTATTCTCCACCTACCCTTATCCCTAACTGCTCCCATTCCAAGTCTCTGAATACTTCCTCTAAGCAAGCTGTGAATAGTACTGAGGATATTGTGTCTCCTTGCCTAACACCTTTCTTTACGGGAATTTTGTTACTTTCTTTATGCAGAACTACGTATGGTTGCTGTGCAGCCAGTATATATATATATATTCCAGGACTTTCACGTACGGCTCGTCTACCCCCTGATTTCGCAGTGGGTGCATCACCGCCGATGTTTCAACTGAGTCAAATGCTTTTTCGTAATCAATGAAGGCTATGTATAAGGTCTGGTTATATTCTGAGCATTTTTCTATCACCTGATTGGTGGTATGGATATGATCGATAGTAGAGTACCGTTTCCGAAAACCTGCTTGATCCTTTGCTTGATTGCAGCCTAAGGTTGTCCTGATTCTATTAGCGATTACCTTAGTAAATACCTTATACGCAACAGACAGTAAGCTGATTGGTCTGTAATTTTTAAGGTCCTTAGAGTCCCCTTTGATATTGCAGTCTTATTGCAGACGATGCTCCGCCGTGTTTCCTCTGTGACGTCACACGAGCATTTCAAAATGGCTGTCGCTCTCGGCGGGAGGAGCTTCCCGATTCCGATTTCTATCGCTTTTTGTTTTGTTTTGTAATATGCGCCGCATGACAAGCACTAAATATTTTGCGAGTAAGATCACAGACCTGTATATTATTCATAGAAGTATAAAACGGCAATTCATCGAACGACCCTGTTATCGCCCCTTTAAACGTCCTATAAGTTATCTCAATACTTACTGTGAACCCCGCTGCTTGCTGTGCCGTGTGTGGAACTTGCAGTGGAAATGAGTTCTCTTCCAGTTAATTTGAAGCGCAATGGCTGCTCGAGCGCGGAACTGCTTCCAAAAGGCACATGAATTTTGAAGCATTGTTCACTATGGTATTATCTTGCTCTTTCTTGCGAAAGGGGCCGGCTTGCTTGCTAAACATTCCTCCTGGGGCCCTCTTCACGCTTAGGCCTATGTGATCCATAGTAGAGTGGCGTAGGCCTTTTCTATTAGCCTGTGTTCTCTCCTCTGGGGCTAAGTCTTAACAGCCGGTATAGGAGTTAATGTTGCGGGACGTGGAGTACAGGAATTGGCTTCGAGGAGAATTGTGCCGGTTGAATGTATATAATTTTTACTGATATCTCGAAATAAAAAAAAACGCAAAACGTTGCGGGAAATTCTCCCCCCCCCCCCCCCCGCCTTCCCCAACCCTTCACCATTTTATGTTATATAGCTATGCTTAGAAAATTGCCTATAATTATCTGAAACTTCCACCTTTGGGTCGCTTCTGCTAGCTGGCACGGCAGCTTTGCAGCTTTGTCGTCTGCTTCCTTGCGGTTATTTTGCTTTCAGGAAAGGATTTGTCGCTGAGGCGCTGTTGAATTCGAGTGGTCCGCGGTGTCGGTGCAGTAGCTCACCAGGACGCGTTCTGCCCTTGATGCCGTTGTTTTTGCAGCCCTCCAGAAGTTTGCGTGTCGA
Source organism: Amblyomma maculatum (assembly GCF_055883805.1). Lineage (NCBI taxonomy): Eukaryota > Metazoa > Arthropoda > Arachnida > Ixodida > Ixodidae > Amblyomma > Amblyomma maculatum. Next base: position 112,481,710 of record NC_139344.1, read on the forward strand.
TTACTTTTTGGTCCACGGGCTTGGCGACCTTAGAGGAGCCTTGAGGACAACTCCATTCAATTTTTGTTTAGATAAAAATTGAGCCGGAGGTTCACTCTGAATATGTTGATGCTTGTCAGACCACAAAACGCACGTATTGCAGAAGAAAACTGCGTCAAAAAGCCTCATTCCCCGTCACTCGAGTCAGACTTCTGACGTGTGCATCGAGTTTTCCTTTTCTTTCTTTCTTTTTTTTTTTTTTTTGTATTGACCATTTGAAGTGAATGGCAGTCGGATCCGCGCTGAAAAATAGAGGGGGTGTTAACGAAACCTGATGCGAGGTAGCTGCGATATCAGTTGCATTTGCACTCGAAAGCGTGTAATAATTGCTTATTTGTTGCTTTGTGTTAGACAGGGAATAAGGGGAAGAAGAATGGAAGCAGGGAGGTGTTGAAAAGAAAAATCTTAAAAAGCAAAAAATGTCGCCATCCAATTTTGTGCTGAGGTGCTTCGAATGGTTATGCCACCAAATAATAAAAGGTGTGGTTAAGTGTCCAACAAATTGTTTAAGAAAGCTCAACATATGCATGGCGCGTATAATTGTGAGTAATGGGAGAGTTAGATATTGTCTAGGAGGCTGGTGTCGTCGGAATATACGAACAATCAAGAGTACAAAGAGTATATTGCGCGTCTCTGCTGTTTGCGTATAGACCTTTTTAGTTTCGATGCCTGGGTGCAGCCATCTTAGTTTGATGGTGGTGCCCCGTATGAGCCAAACTTCGGAACGTTTGCTCCGACGCCTCTTGACGCCATCTTGGGCTGTGCTGTGCGTGCTGATGCTGCGGTGCGGCAGTGTAAAAGTGCTGTTTCGCGGTGCTCGTGAAATCTATCCGACACCTTGGTGCTATTTATGCTTTGTTTGAGCGCGCCAGGAAGCCGTGTACCATCCGTTTGACATAGCGGCTGCAGTTGGACACAGCACAGCGGCCGGGGTGGCTGCGAAGGACTGCGCTCCACTTCCGCAGTGAGGATGTATCTGTTATATCTTTCACGATACATGTATGCTCAATTATATTTTATTATCGCAATGGTAACAGCACACACAAACACACAGCGAATGAACCGTACGGGCAGCTACCGAATTCGGAATGCAGATACTGCGAAAGATGCTTTCCAGTTATCGCCGCATTGATTTAACATGAAGTGCGACCCATTTCGATATACCATCGAGCTGTCCTGCTTCAACAATGTATACTTTCAAGTTAAACTACGGTTCAAGACTAGCACTTAAAAGAAGTAGGGTCTAAAGTACCACCTGTCGACGTTTTTATAAAGCCTTGGTGCTCGTCCTGCGGCACAACAACATCGTATACCCCCTTCCCGTACGTCGTAGCAGCATCGTTTGCACGGCGTATTGTTGAGCAAAACGTCGAAAAACGTGCGCTCTCAGCTGCACCATGAAAGAAGACAACAAATTCACAGCACATACAGCAGCACTTACGAAAGCGGCGCCGCCCGCAGGCGCGGCGGACTGCGGCACTCTCGTCGAACGCTCGTCGCTACGCCTAAATTGTTTCGCATCGAAGGCACATCCGACGACGCTTTGTAATTGCTCAGCGCTATAGTAAATGGTATCAGTATCAGTAAAAGAAAATGTAAATTTCGGTGACGCCTTAGCAGCGGAGGATGAGCCGCACGCCGCACCAGTGGTAATGTGTTGCGTAACTTATTTGTATTGCAGTTATCAATGACACGGTATGGGTCAGAAATCCGCAAGAAAGATTTTTTTGTGCTGTCGGCTTATTGTTTAAGTGAAGAACAGATTTTAGCACGCTCTTGCGTTGGCGGAAAAGATCCACCGTATCGTTGGCGCGGAGGGCTTGCGGGAGGCACGGCCTGCCCGGCGTGCGTGGCTACTACGGCGGAGGAAGTGAAGTGGGCATCATATTCGGGAGTCCGTCATTGGTACTAAGTTTATCTGGCTTACATAAAACGTTCATAAGCGAATTAAATAAGGTTAGACTGGAAAGCGGTGAAGCAGAAACATATCACAGCCGAACTCGGACTGTCAATACATGCTTCCCGTATACGCTTTCGGCAATCATGTTGCGATTTCTTTGATTCTTTGCGCAGTCCACGATCATGCATTGCTGTCCCGATGACATTACCACTAAAAGGGGCGCTAATAAAGGTATTTAAGTATCTCAAACGACAATATACCGAGGTGCAAGGCCGCTCTGCTATGCATGAAGCGTGCGAATGCACAGCCCACTCGGAACTGGCAACAATGGGCCGGAGCAAGGAATCGTTAGAGAGTATTTTCCTCCTCTCCTGCTCGCTCTCGATAAAATGGTCTATAGGCTCGGAGGCCTCTAGTGTCCATCCCACTGTTAATATAATGCCGCTTGGGTGGGTTACTTCACACGATGCTCATAATGTCCACTTTCGCCGGCACTAACTGGTTACTTGGTTTATTTTTTTTTCTGATGACTGAATTTACTTCAAGTCAAGACTTCTCACACGCGAAACACTTTTTCTTGAGGGTTAAGGTAGACGAAGAAATATCAGCAGTGGCGATTGGTGAATGGATGGGTGGTCAACCTGATATTTGGAGATTGGTTGAAGTGGGGTAGGGTGGATTGGAAAAGTAACTGGCGTGTGGTGCTTTTTGGAGGCATCTGACTTTCTCACTTCGTCTTTCAGTTCAATTTCTTCATCGCTTTTTCGTTCCGTTCCTACGTGGGCTTCTTGTGGGAGGAGGCAATATGGAAGGTCTATGTAGATGGATGGGTGGAGTTTGTGGGGAGGGGTGGGTGGCGGTCCTGTGGAGTTGGGGGCTTCACTGGCCGAACCGTTCGAAGAGCAGACAGACGCAGCTTCTGTTTAGCTGGCTGGAATTAACTTTCGTAAAAATGGAGATATCGCCACGAATGAGGAAAGCAATTGAAAGCTCAATATTTTGGAATATCGAGAGCAAATCCGCTTTTAAAATTCGCCCTTTCAGATTTGCAATTACTGCCTAGTACTATAATGCCCCTTGCCAATGTACTCGGGTTCGGTCCCCAATATTTAGTTTCGCATTACAACCTCTAAAAGGCACCAGTTTTCACCAACACTTAAATTGGTGGCTGTTCCCTTTTCGCCAGTAGATCTTTGAATCAGTATGCGCCGGCTCTCACTGGGATGTTTCATCCTGGAATGGAACGCCATCAGTAGGATGCCATGAAAAGACCCCCCCTCCCCCCCCCCCTAAATAGTTTTTTATGTGGTGCGTAAACTCGAAACGCAATATTTTTTATTGCATTCTTGCCTCCTTCGTCGCCCAGTTCCGCGAAATTTTAATCTCACGGTGGAATACACCCAGTGTTAGAGACGAACGACCGTTATTTCCAGGTCACATTTCCTACAAAATGAGGGATTTTCGTAGAGATCCGAATGGGCGGACCTTTCATCGGCGCTTGGTTTTTGCATATTTTTTTTTTGGTCATTCATCTGAAACCTTACACCTCTCCCTCCCCATTCTCTCCAATAAGATATGCAAATGCATCGCACATTGGCTTTTGTTGCTTTCCGCCGATAATAAAATGTGTTGTAAAATACAATCTTCGTATTGATGGGCTGGTGCGGATCTGTGGGCTCGCAATTTTGTGTGCACTATGCTTGATTAGTCCAGCTGAGTTCAGAGGCGAAATATTGATATATTGATGTTTCCTTGTTAGAAGGGTAAATTAAAATTGCTGGTGCATTAATTCTTCTAACGTCCCTGTTTTTTAATCAAGCGTACAAATACACTTACTTATTTGTCCTAAAAACGGGAGATAATATTTTTTTAGTGCTGATGAACGATTTGTTGCGGCGCTTATTGGTACTAATCTGCCCTCTTGCTAGCTTGGCTATTGTCTTCCGGCCTGAAGCCATGTTCGTTGGCAAACTGCAAGCTTATACTAAACGTAAAATAATGAGAAGAAAATTTAGAACTCTTTAAGTAGCAGAAATAACGTTTAAGCAACACTTGCTGTTGGGCTAGTTGGTTCAAATCCATATTTGGGAACACAGCGCGGAACAGGACGCAACACAAGAGAACGAAGGTAGACAGGACGGACAGGTCTACCTTCGTTCTCTTGTGTTGCGTCCTGTTCCGCGCTGTGTTCCCAAATATAGAAATAACATACTCTGTTTCTTTGGCTTGCGTCTGAATTTAATACAAATTAACTGTTTCAAGAAAATCTGCTAGGTTTGCTGGTGTATTCTTCTTTAGCGGCTGCGAGTGTCACAGCCATTCCATTTTATTTTAACCATTTCGTCTCAGTTACACTGAACAGCAGATAGGCGGATGCGTGTCGTAAGGCTCGCTGCTGGGCCACGTGCGGATCAATTGTAGAGCTCTTGCAGAGAAAAATATAAAATAAATAAAATGAGTGACTAGTTAGGGTATGTGCAAGAAAAAGCCTGTCGGGAGCGAAATAAAGGAGATAGTCATTGGTATTATCGGCTACTGGCTTCTTTATTCGTTTGCGGCAGCTCTAGTATGACGAAGTAGGACGGCCCAGAAACAAACCAACTGTTTGGTTCGGTGCTATACCTTTGAGGAAGGTATAATACGCCAGGATGGGCCTGAGAAGGACGCAGTAGTCGAGGGCTTCGGAATATTTCAGACAAGCTGAGGTTCTTATATTGAACTAGCATCGCATAGCACGCCATGAATGTCTTCGCGTTTCTGGTCTATCGAAATGCGGCCCCTGCTCGATCCCGCGATCGTGGATCTAGCAGCAGGCACGCCACAAGCTCAATTGCTCACCGTCGCATGAGGGTAGGCGGGGAGTTAAAAGGGTCAACTACCAGTTATGGTGTAACGCGTTTTCTTCCCTTGCCTTGGCCCTCGCACTTTGTTCAAGCATATTTAACAAAAAGAAGACAGAAGGTCACGTGTGTCAGAATTCCGTGTTTGCTTTTCCGTTGCTAATTACTGTGTCGCATTGTTGATTACAATTCGCGGTACCCGTTTTGGGGATGAGCCGAATGCATGATATGGCTCGTTCGTTTCGGTCTATAATCCCGGAAAAGGCGCGCCGTTTAATCAGCTTGCTGTTACCTTCGTCATGAAAAAAATAAGAAGCAAACGCGGAATTTTGATTATCCGCTTGGTTGTGCTTCAGTTTTTCATTCCTCTTTTTACTTTAAAAGAACATAACCAGATCAACACTGAATGATAAGCAGCGCGGAAACCGAGATATCAGCGCATGTTTGTGGGCAATTCAACCTGTGTAAGTAAACCAATGCAAAGAAGGTCTCGAAGGAGCAATCTTTCCTTCTTCTGTCTTTTTTGAAAGAAAATATTTGAGCAGGGGCTGTCTTCCCTCGAAAGTGAGTTCCGGCTCCGCACCTATCGGATCCTCGGATCATATGCATGTAGTAGCATTGGTATCTTTTTATTATCTTTCTCTCGCCTCTGTGTGCTCGGTATCTTAATCAGGTCAGGTGAATATTTGGGCAAGCCTAAAGCGTTTTGCGAACGGCAGCATCCTCTTGCACTCGAAAATCTTCTTTGTTTGTTTGTTCCATTTTTTTCGGGCTCTCCTCGCGCTGTAATATTATGGGTCTTTATATAGTTCATCTTTGAACAGCGGTGTGGTGAGTGTTTGCTGCCCGCTTGTAAGGTCCGTCCATAGTTAGGCGTGTTAAGAGCGCCGTTCGTGCTTGGTGCGATTGGTTATGCTGTGCCGTATTTCTTCTTTGCCTCTTTTCTCGACGTCTGATTCTCCAGTGGGCGGTCAGCAGCGAAGCCCAGCCGTGGGGTGCTATTTCGTTCCGCTGGCGCAAGATCTGCTCCGATTGCGTCTACCTTTCGAAAAATGTAAGCAGGAATAAGCGAACAGGCAACGTGCTATAAATCTTAATAAGGCAAGTAAGTTCGCATTTGGGCGCATTTTTTTTCTTTCTTTTTTTTTTTTTTGTGACAGCTATAAAATTCTCTTGAAGTAATATCTCTTCAACGGAAATAAAAAATACCGAAAATGACTGTGGCAGGGCGTCAGAATTTAAATTTGTTTGTAGCCTTGTTTATGACGCTTTATTACAAAAAAAAAAAAAAAGGAGATGGGGAGGAAACAGCGGTAAAATAGTATCTTGAAATGAGCTACCGAGGTTCAATGGGGAGGCGTCAAGCTGTTGAAGATTTTTTTCTCACTTTTTCGTGTGCATTTCGCTTTTGTTGAAGCGTTCACTGCATCTAGTGCTCGCACAAATGACTATAAGTTTCGTTGGTTTCTTGCCGATTGAAAATTTTACGGTGCGTTTCTTTTCTTAGCCGGTTCTGATAACCAAAGGACCTTGTCCATCGACAGCTGTTCCGGTTAAAATGAACTTGTTTCTTAACAGGGCAATTGCGTTGGTGCTGTATTAGGGAGCTGCAATTTGAGCCCATGTGTCCATGTCTTTAGGTATTTCCAAAACACGCTGCCAGTTGAAAGACGCGCTCTGCATCACTTAGCCTGCAAAAGGCAGAGGAGCCCTTGCAATTGTGCGCCTAAGTGCCTCTCGCCCATGCGCACTATAATAGAGAATTTTGCGTCTACTGTCATCCCCGCGAATTTGGGCGGCGAGAGGCGCCTAGGAGCACAATTGCCTATTGCGCGTGATCCTAATTGTACGGGGGTGCCTCTGCCATTCACAGTGCTGCAAACATCTTGCGAGACGAAGTATAGTCCTCGTCCTTAGAAGAGATTTGGCGCCAGTTTGGCGGCTGCCGCCGCAGTATCTGTGCCCAACGTCCGTTGACGAGCGCGGCCTTGGAAACATCTGTTAGCGGACGATTGTTTTCTTACAACTTAGCTGCCTGCGAAAGGTCTTCTCCCACGTATTTCAGCATAAATGATGTTTACTGTTTCCAAAGTTACTGCGCGGAAAATTGTCGGGAAATATGAAGCGAAAGTTTAGTCAACCCAGATGGACAGTCATGCTTTACATTTGGAGAGGGAGGAGCGGTTCATTTCTTGCCACTGTATTTATTACAAAACATCGCTTCCATGCGAACAGTATTTTTTTCTTCTCCTTTGATACAGAGATGTAGCGCAGGAGAAAATGTGCTGATCTGTTTTGGAGGGTGTCTTACGCCGGGTTCAGAAGTAAGGACTTAAATAATTGGACATAAAAGCAGCATACACGGCACTTGTTCTGGCACAAACGCTGTATGGCGCAATCACTTCTCGAAACTGTGCAATTCGCGTGGCAAGAAAATTTACTGCAAGGCAATAGATGCAGCTAATGTTTAGGAAGAATTTGCATCTGACGAAATCGCGTAAAAAAAGAAACGCAACTAATACAAACAAAATATATAACCATGTAATCAGAAGAAGGCAAGAACGGCATTTTTTTTTTATCGGGGCTTTGTTCTTTCTGGAATAAATGAGCAGGGTGATAAAAAAAAAATACTTCAACAGATATGCATGCAACATGCGGATGGTTGGGTAAAAAAATAGACACGCACACTCCGAAGAGTAAAATAGTTCTGAGAACGCCTGTCGTTTGAGTATGCACTTCTCCCATATTTCACTCCTTTATCAATATCTCCTTTTCTGGTAGGCCACAGTGGAGCGCACGCCTCCTGAACCCGTCTGAGGGAAGAGATAGTACAAAAAAAAAAAGTTGCAGTGGAGCGTGGAATTGAGCATTTTAAATTTTCTGTGTGGGCCGGCTGCGCAACCTTTCTCTCGGCTATCGCTGAAACGTTTGTGTGTGTGTGTGTGTGTGTGTGTGTGTGTGTGTGTGTGTGTGTGTGTGTGTGTGTGTGTGTGTGTGTGTGTGTGTGTGTGTGTGTGTGTGTGTGTGTGTGTGTGTGTGTGTGTGTGTGTGTGTGCGTGTGTGTGTGTGTGTGTGTGTGTGTGTGTGCGTGTGTGTGCGTGTGTGTGTGTGTGTGGTATTTTTTGCGCGCCGTTATTTACAGGAACGAGCTGTATACTAGAACATTTAGAAAACATTCAGCAAGTGGCGACGCTGCACTAGCTCGACAGAAAATAAAGCACAACTAAAAGGGCGGCGAAAATAGATTACGCGTCAACAGCGCAAAACAAGTTTGATGGAAAGTCACTTTCCTCATAGAGGCCCCTTAGCTGGAGCACCATTCCGCTCAGATCACTTCCGGGTCGAACATTAGTTTCATCGCTGCTGTTCAATATGCGTGTGTTCCACGGGCTGTTGAGTCCAGTCATGAAAATCGTGTCATAGAGTTCGTAATTAGGTTGACTAACCGTGAGGTATGGTGCACTGTACGAGCTTAAAACAAGATATTTCGGAACGGTCTTTGCAGCACGTCTCAAAATGAAAGTGCGCCTGTGCAGTTTAAAACATTGTTCAGTGCTTTCTTTCTGTTACATCGCAAAGGCGACAGTTAATAGGCGATACAAATATACTTTCTTCCTGTGGAGGCACGTATTATCACGTCGGTCATTGGTGTGTAATTTAAAAAAAAAAAAAAACGATTTGATGTCAGGAGAAATTGCCATTTTTGACACTCCCCTTGACACGTCATTACCTTTGATACCAAAGTTTAAAGAAGTATACAATGGCGGTAGAAAGTGCATCGTTATCAATTGCCTGTATGGACCCCTTGCGCGAAACATTGTGAGTACTCCGAAAACCGCACCGATTCGTAAACTTTCTTCATTAGTCCTAAGAGGGCAGTCGGTAAATGGGAAGAAACTGCTCAGTTTTGTAGCAGAGCCATGAAGTTCACCTGTCAGAATACTCTAATAGTCGAAGGGAGGCAGCCATGAAAAAAAAGGAAAGAGAGCAGTTGACTAAGTGACATACTGGCGCATTAAACCCATTCGCTTTGCACAAACAGGTCTGAATAAATTTTCACGCCGCGTCAGCTCGACATTTTGTGACCAAATTAATGTTGCAGATATTCGATGAAATAGCTGGATCAAATGTCTACAGCAGTGTGATAATCTTTTTTTTTTTCGCTTTAAAGGGGTTACAGGTCTGCGCTTCAACAAAAATTTGAGGCTGATGCGGAACAAAAGTCTAAGCATAACACTCAGCGGTTGTGACCAGCGTTCAGTAAAGTACAACTGACTTAAACGCATCAAGTGTAACGCCAGTATGTTTAGGAGGACGTGCTATCATTCTGTTCTGGTAAAACAGGGGGATGTTGGGGTCAGTGAACGAAAACAGAGGCCAGAACTTTTGGGGTGGTTCGTTTCAGCACCGAATACGATGATACAGACTGATCTGTCGGGGACACTGCTTTTTCAATGATCTTGTCAATGCTGACGAAAGTAAGATCGTCAGCGTATGCAATTGCTTTGAATTCATTACCCCAAACAAGGAAGCCGAGAATATTACCGTTATAAAGTACACTAGAACAAAGCGTGTCTTGTACAGGCAGTGTCTGCATTACCTTGCATGAAATTGTAAATCTGGTGAGGGCAAGTGAGGACCGAAATCTGATATTACAGGCAATTGAATGCAACTAAAACAGATATGAAATATAAAAGAATTAGCTGAATATGACAATGTAAAGATCTCATGTGTGGATGGTAACCTGTAAATGGTAAATGGTAACCTGAATTCGAATGGGAGAGCAGGCGCACTCGATATAGATGGATTTATTGAAAGGAAACGCTGAGAGGTTGGGCGCAATAATTCAAATCTGGCCTGCTACTCTGCAGTGGGGAAGGGGAAGGGGAGAAGAAAGAAGATCATGATGGGTGACTATGTGGGAGAAGCCATATGGAATATATATACAGGCACAGCAGCTTGCCTCACAAGCGCGAATCAAGCCCGCTGATGCACAAAAAACGGCAAAGAGCACGCACTGCCTGGACACCCTTCCCCTTGTCCTGCCAAGCGCCCAGCAGCAGTTCCTCCGACAAAGGTCTCTTGTCCAAGCGCTTCAAGGAAGCGGCTAGTTCACTTCTTTCGCCCGCAGACACTGGGCACACCAATAATATATGGTCCACAGTCTCTGGGATGCCACAACCTGAACATTCCGGCGAGTCCACCTGTCCAATTAAATGCAAGTACTTGCGCGTGAAAGCCACGTTTAAACGAAGTCTATGTAGCAAGCATGCCTGATGACGCGGGATATCACGTCGAACGTAAAATTTCAATGTTCGATCGAGCCTTTTTAGACGAATGTGTCGGGCTTCTGGCTGGGCCCAGTAAGCTGCTCAGACAAGCGGGTGCCCTCCAGTGGGAGAGAAGAAGAGTCACTGACTTGCGATGATTGAGGAGGAGGGCTTTTTCTCCGCTGATAGCAGCCGAGTGCACTCCCGGCTGCTCCCTCGTCTAAAGCGAGAGTAGAGGAAGTCACATGGCATAAAGCGTCATATCCGCGCCATCTTTTTTTTTTTTTCTCTCTCTCGAGTCGGCGACGCTCAAAATGGCGGCTTCAAGCGTCGGCGCTCGGCGAGCGGAAAGCATTGCTCAGGTGCTGTATGCATGTTTGAGAGTCGCTGCTTGCGTCGAAAGGGCCAAAGGAGGCAGATCGCCGCGCTGTGAGAACAAGGTATAAAAAACAAGCAGTTCTTCACGGAGCATTGGCCTCTCCTCTGGTTGCAACTGCCGCCACTGCGGGCAGGCGGAGAATGCTGGGGAGAGAAGTGTGGTCACATGGTCGTGGCGCTCTGCTCTCGACACGCAGAGAGCGTTCCCGTGGGAGGACAGTTACACCATCGCTCGGAGTGCTCCTGTACTGCTCTGTACTGCTGGGCGCCTCTGCTCTCGTCCCTTCAACAGAATGGGCCATAAGTCCCTGTTGCGTAATTATTGCTGGAGAGCCGTGGAAGTGTTGCTGTGGATTCGGAACGCTCTGCCTTACTGGACACTTGAATGGCGAGGCACTCCAAGTGTACGCAAAAGTGACTACACTAGTATTGCGAATACAGTATGTTTTCATACTCATGTACGCGAGCACGTGCATATTTTCGCTGATTGGATGCTATTGAGGGTCTTTACTCAAGTATAGCACTTTTTAACATCCGCAAAACGGGAAGTTCTTTACACGCGTTCAGCGAAATGAGCGCCGGACCAGTTTTGATTCAGATTCAGATGCAGGTCACAGACGACCGTAAACTCGACCGGATTAGACAAGTGGCGAAAGTAAGCGTTCTTCAACTCCTTTTGGCACTGGTAGTTGTGCCCTGGAAGTGTTTTCTGGTGGGATATTTGGGGAAATTTGCTCATCTTCAATACCGCGCGAATAAAACAAGGACAAAGACAGAGAACACACGACATCCATACAGCGCGAAACTCAAACTTTTATTCGAAACATTACTCGAAGGTTACGCAAAGTAACAGAATGCGCCACAGAATTCATCTATGATGTTCCGTCATCTTGTCCTCGGATGTATTACATGGACAATACAGGTATGACAGGGATCAGACTCTTTGCACAATATTGCGAATATATTCGGTATTGCTATATTAAATACCAAAACGCCCTTTGGATAGTACGCGTCCAGATAAATACCATTTAGAAACCGGAAACAACTGTGCTTGCCACACGTAATTATGGAGTAATCAGTAAATAAATGCTGCAACTTTGTTCCCTCTCATATTGCTCATGACTACATCGATCAAACTGGCCAGTGCTTCAGTGAAAGGACAATCGAACACGAGCGCGATTTGTCAAGTAATGCAGGTGGGAATTCGGTCACACACTGCAAAAAGTAAAAACAAAAATACGGGGGTTGAAGCATGGCTTGAACCTTGTGGTAAAGCTAAAGCTGTGAGTGTTGCAGCAAATTTTTCTGCGTAGACCTGGGTTTAATATGCCGCTGTCACAACGTTCGAACGATCCATCTGTCCTAGTAACTCGCTTTTGTCGCACTGTACCTCTACCAACTGCCGAGTTTTCTTCTTCAATTCTTCCTCCTCCTCCTCTACTTCTTCTTCTACTTCTTCTCCTCCTTCTCCCCCTCCTCCTCCTGGCCAGCTCTCGATCTATACCACGTGACGGGGCCACGCCGACGGCTTGAATACCTAGCGTAGTGTAATTTTCGCTACAAAAAATAAAATAAAGAACGGGATTGTCGACCGCATCTAGACAATGCTGAATTCCTCGCCCCGAGTGGTACCAAGACAAAACGGTAAATAATTGAGGCCGTCCTAATTGCTAAGAATGCGGAACAGTGTCTGAGTGCGCCGTTCATTCCTCTTTCAGAAGGTTAAATTCAGTATAGAAAGCAGAAATTCATACTCTCAGATTTAGTCCCCCCCCCCCCCCCCTGCCGTTTTTTTCTTACATTCGTTCACTTTTACTAACTAACGTTTCTTGTTGCTGTCACTTTCACGCCTTCAGGTTACAATTCCGTAGTTATGGTTAGCACCCTTCTCCTTTTTGTTTACCATGTTTCTTGGCAGCGTCTCGTTTCCTTTTGGAGTAATTTAATTTAGGTATTCAGTGGTCTCATCATCGCCTTTTACCGTATTCCTTGTTAACTTTTGCACTTTTAGGAATGTTGTACCTTTTCCTTTTTTTTATTACCCGGTCTTTCTTTCCCTTGGGTTTTATTGTCAGGTGTTCTAATTGCTTTAAATACTTACCCTTTGCCCTCTTCCTCATCTCGCACTCTTCTTAGCCTTCCCGGCGTGTCTGCTGTAGTGGTCAAAGCCACGTGGGCATGCGCGCTTCGCTCTGATGAGATGGTATTTTTTTTATTCCGATTTTCTTTGCTTGTGTGCTGTTCCGGCGCCTTCTTAATACCGTGTAGTAAATGAGAGTCTGCTATTCGGGTAAACGAGTCGTTTATTTATTTATTTTTTTTTTCATTTTTGTAGCGTTTTTTATGTACTGTTTTATTTTGTTAGCTGGCGGCTGTAGAGTATAGATCGTTTTACCAAGAGCAAGCAGGAGAGGAGGAAAATACTCTCTAACCAGATTCCTAGCGCCGGCCCATTGTTGCCAGTACCGAGTGGGCTGTGCATTCGCACGCTTCATGCATAGCAGAGCGGCCTTGCACCTCGGTATATCGTCATTTGAGAGACTTAAATACCTTTATTAGAGCCCCTTTTAGTGGTAATGTCATCGGGACAGCAATGCGTGATCGTGGACTGCGCAAAGAATCAAATAAATCGCAGCATGATTGCCGAGAGCGTATGCGGGAAGCATGCATCGACAGTCCGAGTTCGGCTGTGATATGTTTCTGCTTCACCGCTTTCCAGTCTCTCCTTATTTAATTTGCCTATGAACGTTTTATGTAAGCCAGATAGACTTAGTACCAATGACGGACTCACGAATATGATGCCCCTTTCACTTCCTCCGCCGTAGAAGCCACGCACGCCGGGCAGGCCGTGCCTCCCGCAAGCCCTTCGCGCCAACGATACGGTGGATCTTTTCCGCCAACGCAAGAGCGTGCTAAAATCTGTTCTTCACTTAAACAATAAGCCGACAGCAAAAAAAAAAAAAAAAAAAAAAAAAAAAAAAAAAAGAAATCTTTTTTTCAGATTTCTGACCCATACCGTGTGATTGATAATTGCAATACAAATAAGTTACGCAACACATTGCCGCTGGTGCGGCGCGCGGCTCATCGTCTGCACTCTGGCTCCGCTGCTAAGGCGTCACCGAAATTTACATCTTTCTTTTACTGATACTATGGGATCGGCAGTAAGGCAGTTGCATGAGAGACCATTTACTCTAGCGCTGAGCAATTACAAAGCGTCGTCGGATGTGCCTTCGATGCGAAACAATTTAGGCCTAGCGACGACTAGGCAATAGCGCTCGACGAGAGTGCCGTAGTCCGCAGCCCCAGCGGGTGGCGTCGCTTTCGTAAGTGCTGCTGTATGGGATGCGAATTTGTCGTTTTCTTTCATGGTGCAGCTGAGAGCGCACGTTTTTCGACGTTTTGCTCAACAATACTCCGTGCAAACGATGCTGCTACGACGTACGGGACGGGGGTATACGATGTTGTTGTGCCGCAGGACGAGCACCAAGGCTTTATAAAAACGTCGACAGGTGGTACTTTAGACCCTACTTCTTTTAAGTGCTAGTCTTGAACCGTAGTTTAACTTGAAAGTATACATTGTTGAAGCAGGACAGCTCGATCGTATATCGAAATGGGTCGCACCTCATGTTAAATCAATGTGGCGATAAGTGGAAAGCGTTTTTCGTAATATCTGCATTCCGCGTTCGGTAGCTGCCCGTACGGTTCATTCGCTGTGTGTTTGTGTGTGCAGTTACCATTGCGATTATGAAACATAATTGAAAATACATGTATCTTGAAAGATATAACCGATGCATCCTCACTGCGGAAGTGGAGCGTAGTCCTTCGCAGTCACCCCGGCCGCTAATGCTGTTTCCAACAGCTGCCGCTATGTCAGACGGATGGTATATGGTTTGCTGGCGCGCTCAAACAAAGCACAAATAGCACCAAAGTGTCGGATAGCTTTCATGAGCACCGCAAAACAGCACTTTTACATTGCCGCACCGCAGCATCAATACGCACAGCACACCCCAAGATGGCGCCAAGAGGAGCCGGAGCGGACGTTCCCAGTTTGGCTCATACGGGGCGCCACCATCAAACTAAGATGGCTGCACCCAGGCATCGGAAGTAAAAAGGCCTATAAAAAGACTAAAAAGGAAAAGAAAAAAAACGACTCGTATAAAAAAGTTAGAAGTCTGCGCTCTTCGTGTGTTGTGCGTTTCACCCCTTCCTTTGTCCTTGTTTTATTCGCCCAATTTTGAAGATGCGTACGTAGTAGTAATCTTTGCTGGAAGAACTGTTCCACTCCTCAGGCAATTTAGTAGTGGTAAGCAGCCGCTAGAAAGAACACGATATCTGGTATACTCCACCTAGTAGAGTACCAGTTCTTGGAAAGCGCAGTATAGACCATGTATACGAGGATGTATAGTGTTCGATGACGCTGTTATCGAGATTGCGTAAGCAATTTGCGAGGGCTACTCTGCTTTGCACTAGCAGCTGAATTGTGTGCGCAGCAGTTGCGTTTAAAGTGGGCTTATTTCAGCAATGGACTACCTAAAGCAATTTCGGGAACGACGACGACGTCGATTTATTTTCAGCACGAGGTACTAACAATATCGTGTTAAAAGTACTCATGTCCCGATTTTTCCCTGCAATCACAGAAAACTATAAGAACACTGAACATCTACTCTCAGTCGGCTGCAGAGCAAAATACTCAGATGAAACAAGAAAGAACAGCTTTAGATATAAAGCTAGCCTGCAGTGTAGACAAGTGACTTCTTGAGTGTCTCCTTGAAATAGTCTGGGACCTGGGCTTCTTGTTTTGCGACAACAGATGGTTTGGCTTCAGTCGCGACTGGCTTCGGAGGAGGTGGGGGTGCGGCTGACACCTTTGGTGCAGGCGGCGGCCACAGAAGTGTTCCCTCTTGGAGCACTATGGAACCCCTCACCACTTCGTCGTTGAGGTCGATGTAGAAGTGGTCTTTCGTGCCAATGGACAGAAGAGACTTGGATATGTTGTTGGCATACAGAGTCGAGGACTGCGTTGGCATACGACTTGTGTGCACGACCCCTTTGTGCACGTGCAGTTCCCCGGGCTTGGGGGTTTCGACATTGCCGCCACTTTCTGCCGCCAGATCAACAATGACTGAGCCAGGTTTCATGGTTTCCACCATTTCCTTAGTGATCAGCACGGGTGCCTTTTTCCCCGGGGTAACCCTACTGAAAAACCAAAAGTTCTACTGGGCAATAACCTCATAAAATCTCATTTATTCGCATAGAGCCTCATAAAGGGCATATCATTATCATAAAATATCGTACATAATTTATAATAATGTACAAGAAACTATGACAACTTATGCAATTATATGCGACTTGTACGTGATTTCTTATGTGAATTGAGTGAGATTGTGTGAGAAAATGTGAGGTTATTGCCCCTTACAGATTTTTCAGTAGGGAAGTGCTGTGGTGATTATGATGTCGACATCTTTGCACTGCTCAGCAAACAATGCCATCTCAGCTTCAATGAATTCCTTGGACATCTCCTTCGCATAACCTCCAACACCTTCACCAGACTCCTTCATATTCATGGTGAGGAACTCAGCCCCAAAGGACTCCACTTGTTCCCGGACAGCCTCACGGGTGTCAAAGGCCCGCACAATGGCTCCCATGTTTTTGCAGCAGCCAACAGCGGCCAAGCCTGCCACACCACCACCAATGACAAGAACTTTGGCGGGAGGAGCTTTGCCCGCTGCAGTGATTTGACCGGTGAAGAAACGGCCAAAGTGGTTGGCTGCCTCAATCACTGCCTTGTAGCCAGCAATGTTGGCCATGGATGAAAGGGCATCGAACACCTGAGCCCTGCTTATGCGGGAATAGCGTCCATTGCAAAGACGGTCATCTGCTTCTTGACGAGCTCGTCCACAAGCGGCTTGTTCTGAGCAGGGTACAGAAAGCTAATGAGTGTGCCACCATTTCGAAGGTGGCCTTTGTCAAGCTCTATCGGAGGACGAACTTTGAGCACAATGTCCGACTGGAAGGTGGTCTTGCAATCAGTGATGTGGGCTCCACTGGCTTCATAGGCTTCATTCTTGAACTTTGCCGCAACGCCAGCCTGCTCTTCAACATTGACTTTGAAGCCCTTTTTGACCAATGCGGCAGCAGCGACGGGACTAAGTGCAACCCGGTTTTCATTCTGGAAGATTTCTTTGGGGACACCAACAGAAAGTTTCGAGTATGAGATTCATTTAGGTCCTTCGGCTGCACCTGAGCCATCAGTCCGACAAATGCTACTTCTGCTAAATGTTCGTTGAAGCTGAAACCATTTTGCTGATTTGGAAAGACAAGTCTGCTCCAAGGAGAGCTTGGAATGCTGAAGTGCTAGAAGCATCTTGGCATGGCACTGCAACTTGAGCTGTTTTTACGGGGCGCTAACTGTGACCAGGTAAAAGCGCTCGTCGGCACCGCACCGTCTTTGACGCGCTGACGGTACCGACTTCCCTTGGAGCCGACTTCCCGGTGGAAGCTCCCCTATTTGTCCGCGTTTGATAAAAAAGGAGGCCTATTATTATTATTATTATTATTATTATTATTATTATTATTATTATTATTATTATTATTATTATTATTATTATTATTATTATTATTATTATTATTATTATTATTATTATTATTATTATTATTATTATTATTATTATTATTATTATTATTATTATTATTATTATTAATCTTTTTTTTACAATGATCAAAAGCCGCGTAGAAGGCGTATGCCCATAGAGCTAATACAAAAACTCTAGAGGGAAAGCTGCCCGTTCAGCCAATGCATTCGAGTGGTGACCGCGTGATTGCCGCCATCATCAAACTGTTTGATGGTTGCCAGATGACTTTTGCTTGCTAAACCTGGCCGATGAACGAGGTTTGAACCTGGCAACATAGAATGTTGGAAGATGGCGGCGCGCAGCTAATCGAAGGCTGCAGTAAAGTAGCTGCTGTAAACAACGGCAAAATCTTCGCATCTAAAACTTTTGTGATAGTATGTTGTGTCGCGTATCTATTGTAAGGTCTTATAGGAGTCAAGATTGTTCTGTGTTGCTTTCTTAAGGCCAGCTAGCCCTGTGATTGCTACGCGCTATAGCGTGCATTTTGGCCGTCGAGCACACACGCATCTCACCCTGTTCCTGGCTTATTCTGGATGGCCAGCACTCCGCACAGCAAACGTCGGAGTGATCGCGTGTGTGTGTTTACTATTCACTTTACCTGCCCTATGTTCTTCTATAAATGACGGTTGAGAATGCTGTGAGCAGAGCAGCGTGTTTTGGTCTAAATGAGACGGGGGTAAACCCGTAGCGTTGAACCAGTCCAGAGGTTCTCGCAAGGAAATCGGCAAATAAAAATAAAACGCTCACTTCGCTTGCTGTCATTTCTCCCGGAATGTTTTCGTTCACACGCCTTGCTATCCATAGTTCTGGTATAGCTCTCGTAGTGGAAAGAAAAACTTGCCATGAAATTTCCAAATGTAAGTTCAATGCGGCGCGTTTGCTTACAAGAGCGTGAGGCGATATGGCGAATCTTTTTAGAGCTTTGGCCTTCCATACAACGCATGGAAGTTCCATCAAGATGCATGAGAGCGCAAGCGCCTCTTTGTTACGAACAGCTTCTTATTTTGAATGCTTTGATCTTGCAACTTGAAGCTGAAGAGACAGTAGAAAACCAAACTTTCACACCGAAACTCGGATCATATTTAAAATAGTATACGGCGCAAAAAACCGACAAACACAAAGGTAAGTGACGGGACGAAGCGCCACACGTGGCGCTTAGTCCCGTCACTTACCTTTGTGTTTGTCGGTTTTTGCGCCTTATACTATTTTAAATATGAACCAAAACCAACTAGCCCAGCAGCAAGTGCTTTTAGGCGAAACTCGGAGCGTCTCCTCGGGAATATGATCCACAGTTGTCCTACATCAACTCCTTAAGCTCCAAACTTTGTCTGGAAAGTGTTCCAAAACTTGAAAAAGCGCGTGAATATTTTGTGAAGATGCGTTATCTACCGCAGTTTTAAATCTGCAATCCAAACTTCGCTCTTTTTTGGACATCGCGGAGAAAAACTATGCTGGCCATAGTGATCAGTTTGATAACGGCGGTGCTACACGTGGGAATTTCTTTTTCATCTCAGCTTTAGCCCCCTGCGTATGCCCAACGGGCTTTAAGTGGTGAAAGCGAAAGATGCCGTATTCAAATGTTAATATCAAATGCCTTCTTATAGAGCGCACGTAGGCGAGAGCAGATGCCTCCCACTTACCCGCTGCTCTCCACTGCAGGTTTTCCGACTCAATTTAATTCAAGTGCGCGGCTATATAAGAAGGGGTGGCAGTCAATTTATTACGAGCCGCACGGTTTAATACATGTGCTGAGCATTTGGTCTACATGCAGCGTATATATGTAATTCGGTGGCCGCCTGCTAAAACACGAACGTCGGCATATATAAATCGTGCACCAGTATTTTAATCCACGCGCCGACGAATTCAATTCACGCGCGGACAAAGAGGAAACATGAGCCGCCTGTGCGGTACCACTGATGGGATTGTTTATCTTTCGTAGAATTGTGAATTGGCCGTTTCCTTGGCGAGTCGACAAGAGCAAAAAAAAAAAAAAAAAAAAAAAAAAATCCGAATATGAGTATATAACGGAGCGGCCACAGCCTACAGGCTCGAAGCATGTTCCGTAAAGAAATACGGCTGTGCTTCTTTTTTTTTTTCCTGGCAGCTGCCCGGCAACAAAGCGCCATGGCCTGGCAATTTATAAAACATCAGATTTGAATACGCTTTGCAGTTATCCCTCTGGTAGGAATTGAGACACCCCTAATAAAATTACAGGCGATGCATCATGGCATGTTCGCCATGTTTCAATCATGAGTGGCCGCAGCTTGCGGAAACGAGGCTATGGCAGTGGGATGCACAGTGGAACCTGGTGGCTTGCCGCGTAAACACTCAGCACGTTTTCCTACAGGTTAGCGCGTAATACATAGAGTAAACTGAACACAGTATAAGGGCAGAACTGCTGTTAACCCACTGGGGTAGAAAGTTGAAGCAGGCCTTTTAGTACTCCGTGCTTAGCTTCGGGTAATAGTTTGCAAGTTTCGTTATTTTAGCGGTGAGTATTGGGGAGAATAAGCTGGACTCAGAAAAAAAAAGCGCATAAAAATGTGCTTTCTTCCGAGAATTCGTCAATTTATTGGGAATTTTATCACTTGTTGTGATGGTTGGCAGATCAGTGCTTGATCTCACAGTTTTCATATAATCCAGGGTCGTTGCGAGGACGAAAAGTAAAACTTCGGCTCTCTGCGAGTTGCACTCTCCTCACTTTCTGTCCGCTGTTGTGCCCCGTAGTTTGAAAGGTAGTTTAACAATACCTAAGGGCAGAATATGGCAGAATATGAAAGTAGAAAGGTAGGCTTGAAAATCAATATGCAGAAGACTAAGGTAATGTTCAACAGCCTCGGGAAGGTACAGCAGTTTACATTAGGTAGCGAAGTACTGGAAGTAGTAGGCGAATATGTCTACTTAGGACAGGTAGTAACCGCAGATCCGGACCATGAAAAGGAAATAACAAGAAGAATAAGACTGGGATGGAGCGCATTTGGCAAGCACTCGCAGATTATGACTAGCAGCTTACCGGTATCGCTCAAGAGGAAAGTATACAACAGTTGCATCTTGCCTGTACTCACCTATGGGGCTGAAACGTGGAGGCTAACCAAGAGAGTTCTACTTAAGTTGAGGACAACCCAGAGGGCTATGGAACGAAAAATGGTAGGGGTAACATTAAGAGATAGAAAGCGTGCAGAGTGGGTCAGAGAAATAACTCAAGTTACCGACGTTCTAGTAGAAATTAAGAAGAAGAAATGGACATGGGCAGGACATGTAGTGCGAAGAGAGGATAACCGATGGTCGCTGAGGGTAACAAACTGGATTCCAAGGGAAGGAAAGCGTAGCAGGGGGCGGCAGAAAGTTAGGTGGGCAGATGAGATTAAGAAGTTCGCAGGGGTCAAGTGGATGCAGCTAGCACAAAACCGGGTTAAGTGGAGAAATATGGGAGAGGCCTTCGCCCTGCAGTGGCTATAATCAGGCTGATGATGATGATGATGAAGGGCAGAATGGTGTATAGCTTTTGAAAGGAGTACTAGCGCAAAACACGCACGCACACACACACACACACACACACACACACACACACACACACACACACACACACACACACACACACACACACACACACACACACACGCACACACGCACACACGCACACGCACACGCACACGCACACGCACACACACGCGCGCGCGCGCGCGCGGAAAGGCCAAGAGACACCGGACATGCGCTAACTCGCATCTGATTTATGGCTACAGCCAGGCCAGCAAATACATACGGAAGCGGAGACACGCGCAATAACAGTAATAACGTCAATGGCACCGGCAATTCACAAAACATGCTCAAGATACTTGATCACTCCCTTCGAAAGCTTCACAGAGGTATCACTGACACACCCTAGCCCTCTCTTCCAGATGTGCAAGGCTTCAAACAGTTTATGTGCCCTCCTGTTGCGGTCCCTGCACAGTCTGCCTTTACCTCAGTCAGTCGCGGCTTGCAAGCTTTGCAATTTTGCACAATGCACTGCTACATTTGTCCCTTCACCCCTTTGCGGCCGCAAGTGCTTCCCTGCCCCGTGATTAACAGAACATCCAGTCTATTAGTGGCAAAAGTTGTTTATTTAATGTCCTCAAGGAAGAAAGGTCGGTCGCAGTGCCCTTTAGCAATAGCCTATTTTTTACTTTGGGTTGAAAAATGATTTTTGTTCCCTGCAAGGAACAATTTATAACACCGATTGCTTTACATATTGCACACATCGGCGTGCCCATTAGTGTCCCGGAATAATACTGAACTGGTTAGCCGTAAATTTTGGCGCCTGTGCTACCATCAAAGACTGACATTCCACGTTGTCCAATTGGTGATATAGTTGAGAACAAAACAGTTAACACTCTGACGAAGGGAAAGATTTCACGTAGTGCAGAACAGTATTCGTATGTACATGGCTGCATACATCAAATGAACATCGCTTATATCAGAGATCTCAAACTCATATTGTTATGCGGGCCTCACTGCGACAATATCGTCTCTCGCGGGCCAAGAGCCGTGGCTCATGCAAAGTAGGAATAGAAACAATAAATAACAATAAAATAATTAAAAAATCGGCCAAAACGTCGAGTTTTCTAGGCTGCATCTTTTCATTCTACGTGTAAAAGAACAGCAGCACTTGCTTATTCGCCTAAACGCCGGATGGACGACACTTGAGGGTGGAACTTCAGCATTGAATTTATTAACAGTAATTAATAAATGCCACAGTCACTTATATAAAAAAAAGAAGAGTAGACTTGTAGATGAAAGATCTTAGGCCGCAGCCACAAAAGGTGCGCCCTAAGTTCGTTCATGCAGATAGAGGAGCGAATGCGTCTTTTCGTTTCCTCAAGGGAGCCTAAAAGTATCGCATCTCTCTGTTTCCATAAAGTTTACCGTCTGGGGACGAGGCCGTTCAGTTGATTTCAGTTGAAAACGAGCCATGTGGCAAAGCCGACTCGTAAAGCGAGCGCGGGCTATCGGGATAAAGGCTGAAACTTTTGGAGCCGACGGGCCGCATTGCACAGCTCCACTTACCGCATGTAGCCCGCGAGCCGCGAATATTACTGCAGTTGTGCCGCTTGCACTGAGCTTACGCCGCGTTTCTCTTCTGCGCGTGAAATAATTGGTTGGTGTCTGGATTCAGACTCTGGAGCTATAAGAATAATTATGTTTACCCTGGGATTAAACTGGTTGGACCGGTATTTTACAGGTGGCGTTCGGAATATACTGGGTGTCCAAGCTAACTTTAGCCAAGGGTTAAAGATAAAACATTTGAGATAGGCCACCTCTGGCGCATCACAGGCAATTTGTTTTATTTTCCAATTAACTAGCTAGTAATTAGGATAACTTTTCTAATTTACTGAGTATTGCCTTTAGACAGTAAATGTGGTTTGTAAAGTTGAAGAGCGCCTTCGGAAACCACCATTCCATTTATTTCCGATAGTCTCACGTGTATCGTTTTTCCAAGCCCTGAAGAAAACCCGCGAAAAAAAAAAAAAAAAATATCACGTGAGTGACCTATTTGTGCGCCACGATTGTGTTCTCAACCGTGGTTTGAGTGAACGAAAATAGCGGCGGCCGTGACTCGACAGCCCAATCTCAGCGGCAGGTTGATACCTTGGCGATGGTTGCAGCCAGCGAGGTGAGCTCGCTGCGATTTGCACCGTCAGATGCGCCGACTGTCTGGAGCGGACGAAGAGACTAAAGCCGACATATCGGCCTGCCGCTGCAACAGGGCCGTGGAGCCGAGGCCGCAGCTGATTTCGTTTCCTGAAACATTGGTTGAGAGGAGCATAATCGTGGCGCACGAATTCGCCACTCACATGATGTTTTTTGTATTTCGCAGGTTTTCTTAAGAGCTTGGAAAAACGATACACGTGAGGCTTTGTTTATCGCAAATAAAAGTAATGGGGGTATTGGAAGGTGTTCTCAAACTTTGCAAATCCATTTATTGTCTAAAGGCAATAGTTAGTAAATTATAAAAATGATCTTAATCACTAATTAGTTGAAAAATAAAAAAATTCTCCGTGGTGCTTCAGATGGCTGGCAGCTCTATACATGTGGCTGGCCTACCTCAAATGTTTCATGTTTTAATCCTTGGCTAAAGTTAGGCTTGAATGTTTGGCCCTGGGATTAAAACAGCACGGCGTGTGCGAAGTGCAAACGGAGTGAGAAAACTTGCAATTACTAGAGTGGGGAGGAAGAGACGCCCTCACTCTTTACTCCACGGCATGCGGAGGCTAGTGCACCAACGGTGAATTTGCGCCCCTGCAGGTTGATTCACTCCTGCAAAGGATCACGTCCCAAAGGTTCAGTATAATGTCTTTGAGTGCCGCTCCTAAAGAAATAGTGTAACCCGGAAGTCGACTTACACTTTCTTGCATAGGGTTGAAGTGATTCGTCGATATGCTACCCTTTAAGGTCAGGAACGCAGTAATAATAGGTATTGAAACCCTTGCTTTTCAGTGTGCTTTTCATCTCTCCCTCTCTCTTTTTTTATTGTTCTGTTAAATTATTTAACAGCGCTGTGTTTCTTCCCTTTTTTCTTTTTCTCTGAGAATTTCGGTATGGTTTTCTCTCGGCTGTGGTAGTTTGTTGCAACTTGCTAGCAGAATGAAATTTTTGCTGTGCACGGTGCTAAGGTCCAAATCTTAGCTTTGGCGCGGCGAATACTAGACTTGTATACTTGCTGTGGGCTTCACATAGCCTTGCCACTGGCAGGTTGCGCACGATAACGACATGCTTCTTACCGCCCTATGGGTCACGTGCAAACTCTGACCATAGCACCAAGCTCTTCTTTGCTTTCCTCTCAATGTACTTAAGTTCGCTCAGTTAGTTGGGGACACGTTCGCTTGCTCGTGCCGCGGCAACAGCAAGCGCCGCTTTGAAACGTGAGCGCACACTGGTTGTCGCGGTAAAGTTCGCTTGGTTCAGTGCGCACGGTAGACCATAGGCAGCCTTGGCTCATAGGTGGATGATTGCGACTATATCGTTGGCTGCCCCTGAGGCTCCATGACTGTTGTCTGTGGCCACTGTTCACTCTTTTTCAAAGTTGGATGTGTGTGGAATTGTAGAGAATTTGTGTAAGGCAGAGGAGGTCAATCGGCTCAGAACTTTTATTAACATGTCTGTAACGCGTGCAATGATCGGAGTCTTTGCCCTTTAGCCGCTGTGTAATCCACGGTTCGAATTACTACAGCCGCATAGAACTGCGGTATTTAAACCCTTTGACGCGTTCGATTCTTCCAGCGGTTTTGTAAAGAAGCGCGAGGCAGGATTTTCGATGTTTTAATCCGTTTTCAGTTGTGTGTGTGTGTGTGTGTGTGTGTGTGTGTGTGTGTGTGTGTGTGTGTGTGTGTGTGTGTGTGTGTGTGTGTGTGTGCGTGCGTGCGTGCGTGCGTGCGTGTGCGTGTGCGTGTGCGTGTGTGTGTGTGTGTGTGTGTGTGTGTGTTTTAATGCTTCTCTGCTGGGGTAAGTGGCTGACCAGCGTGGGCCGCGTTTTTTTTTTTTAATCAAATTTACACACCCTTTTTCACTTCGTAGAATGGCAAGTATAATAAACTGAGAAGAGTTCAACGCTGCTGAACCGAATATGGAGCGAAAGCATTAGATGCAGGTGACCGAGCGTTCTTCTTTTTCTTCTTCGTCGTCGTCTTCATCGCCTCCTTCTTCTTCGTCTTCGTCGTCTTCCTCTTCGTCTTCTTCTTCGTCTTCGTCTTCTTCGTTTTCTTCTTCATCGTCTTTTCATCCTCGAGGAGCAAGGGGGGTCCACGGGCCACGGACCACGCGACGAGCGGATGGTTAGACCTGGCGTATTGTTGCTTTCGCAATAAAACGCCGAAAGCGGTTCGGAACGTATCTTGCACCTAAAAGTTATTTTCTCGCGGTCTGGATGTCATTCGTACGCTAGCAAATTATCGCGGTGCGCTGCCTACAGATTGCGAGGCGAGGGTGCGTTCATGCCACCATACAAGCGTCTCACCCTTATTGGAGCTGAAGACAGCTACATTGGTCCTAGTGTTTTTAATTGCAAATTCCTTCACAGCTCTGATCAGGGCATTGAGTAAGAAGAATGGTGAATGTGGAACAAGTGTATCGAAAAAACAAATCACCAAGAACGCAAGTGCTTATGTTGTAGAATGAGCTGTAATCATGCAGTGCAGTGGCAAATTATGAATGGAGAAATAGGTCGTTCTTGCTGAACGTTTTGGTATTTTTAGTCGCTACGATGGCGACGGCGTAATATATTAACGGTAAGAGTTTGCGGAAAAATCCTTATCTGGTTAATTAAATGTCTATGTCCCGTATGGTGTTCATGAAGCTTAAGAGCTTGTGAAATTCACGTGCTTGCACGGTGCTTGAAAGAACGGTGCGCTGATACCTTTGACTCGACGATGTCAGGCGACCCAGTTTCATCGGTATGTTGTGGTCGCTCGTTTCTCTTTTCAGTTCGGCAGCAGAGGAGGCGCCGCAGCGTTCCTGCGGAGCGAGCGGACGCGTTTCACCTGGGCTCCGTGTTTTTTTCATTGAACTGCCAGATTTTTTGAGTCGCACCTTAATGAAAGTGCGTCGACCGGATGCATGAAGTTGTGTGGACCACCGGGAACTCGAATTCCGAGGTAGGGGACCGCTTTTGCCAAATTTAAAGGACTTTTGTGTGCCGAGAGGAGCGCCCGCAGCTGGGCCTAACGCCGACTCCGGCCTTGGCCGGAGGAGCGGTAGGCACAGCCCGAGCCTCGGTGAGGCCGCCAGCGGAACATCGATTCATCGGTGATTACGCAAGTGAGCATTGACCTAAGATAACTACAGCTATGCGAATAGAGGTGGACGGCGTCGAAATTCCGCCGGACCAGTGCACAAGATCGCAAGGCTGGAAAACTGCCGGCGAGAGGGTCAGGCACAAAGGCATGGGCAAGTTAGGCCTAAATGCCGTACTTCAAACGAACCAAGATGGCGCCAAGGCCATGGCTGCCACTGGCAGCGATACACGTCACTCAAGGGCGAAACGTATAAACAAGGGCAAATTGTTGAAGGGCGCGCGCATGCCAGACTTGCCGCGCGGCGACATAAAGATCGTATTACGACCACGAGGCGGGCTCCACGTGAGCGACGTGACCCGCGTTGAACTAAGTCGTGCAATTGTGGCGGCGGCACAGATCCCCGGCAATGAAGCAAGTGAAGATGTCGTGTGCCCCAACCTCCAGCAGAATATCGTTGTGGTGAGCACCTCCAAGAGAGAGAACGCCGACCTATACACTGCAGTCGGAAGGATCGACATACGCGGCACGGCACACGAAGTAATTACCTACGAAACGGCCCCCCACGGCACGGTGAAGGGCGTCATAAGGGGCATCCCGCTCGAGGATACGGCCCAGGATATTCAGGACAATGTTGTGCACAAGCATAACCCAACGGCGCTACAGGCAAACCGGATCGGTAAGACCCGATCAGTCGTCATTGCTTTCGAAGGGCATAAAGTACCCAAATACGTGAGATACGGCAACCTGCTCATGGAGTGCACGTTACATAGAAAACAAATCGACGTATGCTATGCGTGCGGAAGAGTGGGCCACAGAATGGACGTGTGCCCGGATCCTTCGAACACGATCTGTCGAGGGTGCGGAATCTCCAATCCCGCCGAAGATCACGAATGTGTCCCGAACTGTGGCCTGTGCGGAGGCAAACACCTGACAGCGGACAAGGCCTGCAAAGCCCGCTTCAAGACACCCTACGTCGTCCGCCGGCGGCGCTGGGAACGGCGCCGAGCAGAGGAAGAAGACATCGAGAGAAGGAACCAAGACAAGAGAGGTCCTGCAGGCGGACCCCACCGCAGCGCCTCCAAACAACGGGGCCGGTCACACACGCCGGGCCGCAACAGCAACAACAGTGGCTGTCAACAACAGTCGCCAGAGTCAACCGGACACCGAGGGATCGCCGAGAAAAAGGTGGGCCGGACCAACAGGTCTCCCGTCGCTCTAACCAGCGACACCGAATTCCCACCCCTCACCCCCTCCCAACCCCTTAACTCACAAGCGAATCCGCAAAAGGACAGTAGCGAAGTGATAGAGCTTAAGAGGATCATAGAGCGCCAAAACGCTCAGATCCAGGAACAGAACGCCCAAATACAGGCGCTTATGAATAAGATCGAAACGCTAGCGAGTAACGGCAGCTTGGCAAATTCAGGACCCCAAGACAACACGGCGACAAGCAACGCCGCAGGCTTGCGCAAGGTGCCGCGGAGGGCCCCCCCCTCGCCCCGCCAAGGGCGGACAGCTGGAGAGGCTGAGGCCATGCAACGTGCAGCAAATAACCTAGAGGCGATGGACGCCGAAGAGAGCCCCGCGAGCGGAGAGGAAACTGCGAACGCAGAGACCGCGACCACGGTAACGACACAGATCCCGCGAGAAGGAGAGCTTATGGCCATTTTGGCCGCAATTTCCCAAATTAACGAAAGGCTCAGCAAAATAGACGACCGACTTAAAGCTGTCGAGAGTCAGCCTCAGACGCCATCGGCGAAGCACAAACGTCAAGCGCTAAAAGTAGCCTCAACATCGGTGAGGAACCACTTCGCGTCCCTGAAAAAGGAGCGGGCCGAAAAAATAAAAAACGCGATCGCGAAAAGGCGCAATCGACTCGAGACAGCCGGAAAGGATGATGCAGAAGCCAAGTAAGAAGCACAAGAAGACCGGGGGGGAAACCACCGTGATTTACCAATGGAACTGCCGTGGGATTCGCAACAAAGAAGCGGAACTAATGTTATACATTGACGGGCAAGACAACAAGCCTGATGTAATTGCTCTACAGGAGACGAACGGGAAACCAAGACTTCCGGGGTACGTCACTTACACGGGCCCCACGGAGAACGGAACGGCGGTGCTCGTTCGCAGCAACGTGGCGGCAACTCAACATGTTACGGCGCAGGGCGGGTGCGAGCACACGCTGGTCGAAATTCATGCAAGAGAAATTGGCAGCGCGGGCAATTTATTTGTAATGAGCGCGTACTGTCGGCCGTCACAACGGCAGTACGAATTTGACCGCATCGTGAGTCAGGCGAAAGGGTTGGCGGGGACCAGGCCGCTCCTGATCCTCGGCGACTTTAACGCCCCTCACACAACATGGGGCTATAAGTTCCAGTCAAAAAGAGGAAAAGCATTGGCCAAAGCAATGGAGGATCACGAGATTGCCCTCCTGAACGAGCTTGACGTAACTACCAGAAGAGGCAACAGTGCCGCGAGGGACACTACGCCAGACCTTTCGTGGTTATCGGGAATGCTAGACGTCTCCTGGAGAAGCGAAGAAGTGGACCTGGATTCTGACCACAGCGTGATCGGCATCACGATCCGAGGTTCCCGATATCGGGCTGTGTTGGGGACAGCGCGGATCACGGATTGGGACAAGATGAGAAAGTTCACCCAGGAACAAGAAGAGGCGTCTGAGGAAGAATCGGGACGAGCTGAAACACAACAGACCTACACCGAATGGTCGAGGGACCAGAAGAAGACCCTCCAAAAATTTACCCAAGAAATCGCAACGACTTCGCAGACACCGTACGTGGACGCCAGACTGACCCACATGTGGGCGGCCCGGCACTCGTTAACGCGGCGATGGAAACGTCAGCGGCACAACAGAAAACTGGCCAAGCGCATAGCAGCCTTGAACAAGCAGATCGTCGAGCACGCGGCCAAACTATGCAGGGAGAATTGGCTGAAGACCTGCGACGGCCTGCAGGGCAAGCTCTCGACGTGGAAGACGTGGTGCCTCTTGAGGCATCTGATCGACCCGCTGAGTAGCAAAACTGCGACCAATCGCAACCTTACCAAAGTATTGAACATGTACAAGGGAGACGGCCGCAGGCTCCTGGAAGACCTGAAGGCGAAGTACCTAAAGACAGAGAAGGGACAGTACCCGGAGCCAGAGAGATACGAAGGACCCGACAACGAAGACCTGGACCGGCCGTTTTCCATGACGGAATTGTGGACAGCGATAGATCAAAGTAACAAGAAAAGTGCACCCGGCAGGGATGCCATAACATACAAACTACTCAGTAACATGAGCAGTAAAGCGGCCCGCGGCCTCCTAGGGCACATCAACGAAGCCTGGGAGAGCTCGCGGTTGCCGAAGGAATGGAAGGACGCCGAGGTCTGCTTCATTCCAAAGCCCTCACGATAGACAACATGCGGCCCATCTCCCTCACGTCCTGCGCGGGGAAGGTGATGGAGCGTATGGTCCTTCGCCGGCTGCAGAAGCACCTCGAAGAAACAGATCAGATGCCGGAGACGATGTACGGCTTCAGGCAACATCTCAGCACCCAAGACGTGATGATCCAACTTCACGAACTGGTCGTCAAGCCGGCAACGAGGCACACGCCGCGCGGGATACTCGCCCTCGGCCTGAAGGGAGCGTTTGATAACGTGTCCCACGCGAGCGTGTTGCGGAATCTGAATATGACCAGGTGTGGCCGAAAGACATTCGACTACATCAAAGAATTTCTGACAAACCGAACAGCGACCATCAGAATAGGGGAGGAGAAGTCAGACCCTGTCGAGCTGGGTGATAGGGGCACCCCACAGGGATCGGTCTTGTCGCCCCTGCTCTTCAATCTGGCCCTCCTGCCCCTGCCCGGTCTACTCAAGCAAATCGAAGGCGTGGACCATGCGTTCTACGCCGACGATATTACGGTGTGGACAGCTCGAGCCGGTTCTGATGCCTGGATGGAGGAAGCCTTGCAGAAGGCGGCAACAACCGTGCACGAGTACGCAAAGTCATGCGGACTGAGCTGCGCTCCCCAGAAATCAGAGTTGCTTATTATCCAACCGGGAAAATCCAAGAAAGAGCTGCCGCCGAACGTGATCGTCACCATCGACGGAACGGCTATCAAGCCAACACAGCAGATTAGGATCCTCGGCCTACTACTTCAGGCCGACGGGAAGGCACACGCCGCCGTCACAAAGATCAAAACTACAACCGAACAGATACTCAGTATGATCAGAAGGGTATCTAATAGAAACCGAGGCCTCAAAGAGGACGATGTTATGCGCCTGATACGCGCATTCGTCGTGTCACGGGTTACCTACTCCGCCCCCTATCTCCAGCTCACGAAGGCGAATAGGGACACCCTAAACACGATGCTTCGTAAGGCAACGAAGCAAGCACTGGGCATTCCCATATACTCGTCCACACAAAGACTGCTGGACATGGGCGCCCACAACACGGTGGAGGAGCTCATTGAAGCCCACCTCTCTAATCAGAGAATCCGGCTCAGTCATACGAAACACGGACGAGCCGTCTTACGCAAGATAGGATGGCAGATTGAGCCAGTACCCCTCAAGGAAGCCCTTCCGGAAGACTGGAAGACGGCCATTCAGACCAAACCCCTTCCCCGGAACATGACGCCGGGCAAGGACGACGAGAGGCGCACCGCGCGGGCCAAAGCCATAGCCCGAAAGCTGGAAGAGAACCCCAGGGTCCTCTACGCGGACGCCTCGCTCCGAAAACACAGTGACCGTGCAGCAGTGGTGGTTACGTCAAAAGACAGGCTGATCGTCAGCGCGTCCATAAAGACAACAGACGCCGCAGTTGCAGAAGAAGCGGCCATGGCCCTCGCACTCGCACAGCCGAGCGTGGACACCGTGGTCACTGACTCAAAGACAGCCTACAGAAGCTTCCGCAGAGGGGTAATATCCTCCGCGGCCCGAGCCATTCTATCCAAGTGCAAGCCTCCGGGAAGAGCTATAGAGCTCGTGTGGGTCCCGGCTCACTCGCAGGTAGCAGGCAACATCATCGCAGACTACCATGCCCGAGAAATGTCAATCCGGGGCGAGAACGAGCCGGAAGAGCTGCCGCATCCGGTTACCAGCTTTCGGGAAATTACAAGCATGTACCGAGAGGAAAGGTGCAGACTGCCAGAACCGCACCCCAAGCTCACCAGGCAACAACAGACGATCCTGCGCCGAGCGCAGGCGGGATCGCTTGCGCATCCCGTATTGATGAGCCGCATGTACCCTGCGGAACACGACATGCTCTGTCCTTTTTGTAAAAAAGAAAAGGGCACCCTGCCGCACGTTTTGGCAGAATGCAAACAACTCAAAACCCCCCCTCCTCCCCTTCCCGCCAACACCCCCAATCCCCAACCCCTTGAGCGATGGGAGACCTTGTTGTCCAGCCCCGCCCTATCGATCCAGCTCGCACTGACAGACAGGGGCCAGGAGCTGCTGGAAACATATGGGTCCCGCAACTAGGGAACCACCCCGTCTGGTGCAAGCATGCACCACCGAATTATTTCGGGCTTAATAAATGTTGATTCCTCCTCCTCCTCGGCAGCAGACGCCTTCAATTCATTTTCGTCGGTGTGAGCGTGCCTATGGATTTACGAGACGTTTCTCTTTCTTTTCTTTTTTTCTGCGTGTAGATTGTGCTGAGCGCTATTCATTATGCTCGGCAGTATTTATCATTTTCGTTCACTCAGCGCCCTTGCAAGATTTTTTTTTCCTTCTGTGATTCCAATGCTGTACAAACGCAAAGGCGAATGCGATGGCTCCGGCGCCTTTCACAGTAACGAACACTTCAAGACAAATATTCAATGCACTTGTGAATGCTTCTCCCATTTGGCCTTCTGTCTTGTTTTCAGTTTGTTGTCTTTGATGAGCGGAATGCGCCAAGTTTGAGGCACTCTGGACTCACGAGGTGATGCTATCGCTTTCATCCGCTTTTATCACAACGACTACTGCACTTTGTTTTGTTTGGGTTTGTCTGCCTTAAACACTTTGACGAAGACTTGACTCTTCGTCTTCGGACCACATTCCTGTCGCGTTTCTTCGTCGTTCAGATCGCAGCTGGAACTTTTTTTTCCCTCTTCAGTTCCAGCTGCTATGTCAACTTAATCGCGCTTGAAGATTGTTCTGTTTGTTCCTTTACGCGTCATGTTTTCTAATCTGGGGCCTCGCGCCTGCTTAAAAAGTACTTTTCCAATTGTGATGTCGCTCTGGGTGGCCACAGATTCAAGTGGTGTGTCACGTCTCTAGCTGATGAGCGTACCGGAAGACTGCTTGCGCTACATGCGGGTCTTCAGTCGCGCAACACGCGGACTCGTGTCTCGAGAATAAATGCTCGACATTTGACGCTGCTGTGAGTTACAGGACGAGTTTGAACGATAATCGGCCGCGATATGAATGTTTTCTTATACAAGAAGTTTACTGTGTTCGTCTCGCGGATTTATTTTTCTTTTTTTGGGCACCTTCGTGCTAATTCATTTGACAGCACGTCGGAGTCTCGCGCATATTTACACGCTAAATACAGCTGAAGAGAGAGAAAAAAAAAACTTCGTTAATATTGAACATTGGGAACCTAAAATAACGTATTGACTCGGGAATTACGTTTTTGACGCCGTGGTTATCCAGCGAGAGTCAACAGCTGACACAGTCGCTGGACCATCCTTCCAAACCAATATTTGTTCACCGCCGTTCAGGCTTCCTAAATTGGTGCAGTTTTTATGCAGCGAGAACGCAGGTTGGTGGGTGAAGACGAACGGAGGAGCGCTGGATGAGTTCTCGTGCGTGCAACCAAGGCAAAGATGGAGCCCACCCTCGCTGATCGCGAGAGCCTGCGCTCGCCAGACAGCCGTTTTCTTCTTCCTCGCTAGCCCGGTAGCAGGGATGGCTGTAAAATGCGCACTTTCGAGGGCTTCAAATACAAACGCCACATTGTAATAACTAGCAAACAGGCCATCAGTATTCGCGATTTGCAGGAGCGGAGGAAGCTAGCATGGCGGCTAAAAACGATGCCTTTTGACCATCTCTTCATCTCTTTGCTGGCGAGGGCTACAAATTTATAGTTTTCGAAAATTGCACGTCCCGCAGTTGGTCTAGCTGAACTAGTTGAACGATCAGCTCGTTAGGTGAAGAAAAGTTAACGCTATAAAACAGGTTTCAAATAACTGGGCACGATGCATGGTCCGTACGCGCAGCAACCACCTTATTTCTTACCTTTATTTCTTATCGTCATAATCACGAACAAAAAGTCTACAATAGGGTGACATGTGCAAATCATATTTTCTAAGAGCCTGTAATTAACGGAGCACTTCACCCACATTATTAACTGGCATTAGTGATCCCATTCAGTTTAAAAAGCTAAGTGATGTGTTTGTGTTCCTTAATTGATTTGTTACGCAGATTTGTTGCACGATATCACATTATTGTTAATAAAGTCGGTAATATGGCTTGAAGAAAATTGTTAACCGTAATGTTTACCTATATTGTTTTGCACTGTATAAATTTAGCTTGGCGTACTTTTTTTCTTGTTGAGAAATTCTCTTCCACTCTGTAATGCACTCCGTACTCTGAGGACAAACGGAGGGAAGGAGGGAGCGAGGGAGAGAAGGAGCAAAATGAAATGGAAATAATTGCCGTAGATGAAGTGAGAGGGGGGGTGGGAGGGGGCAGTTCTGTGGGAGCTCGCAGACACCAGTTAGGGATGGAAGGAATAAAGTAACGAGCGAACTAGGAGTCAAACGAGTGTGCGTGGAGAGGGCGAACAGATGAGCTGGCAGATTGATGCGCGAACCAAAGTGGCAAAGTTAAAAAACAAACGCGACGAGCGATGGCGAGGCCAATACTCTCTGCGCTTGGCAACTCCGCGCTCCGCGGCCGTCGTCGCCGCTGCTCCTCCGTTGAGAAGTTACGCCACTGGCTGCCGAGAGATTGCGATAGCGGCGTTGGGGCGTCCTCGCTAGGCGAGTGCCAAGCGCGCCGTGTTGCAAAGCTGTCCGGATAGCCACGTGCTGTCACTCTCTCGTCGTTTCGTGGACTGTTTTGTAGTTTGTAAGGTCTTGTTTCTACTTTCCTCTGCCTTCGGATGCTGCAGGAATACAGCATGGCACCAATTGGTAAGTCCCAGCTTTGCTTTATCCTTCTGGCGAACGCTTCGTAGTGTTCAGCTGCATTGAGACTTATGAAAAATAATTACACCAAAACTCTATTTATTACGCTTCAATACTTTCAATACTGCAATAGTAATATTAGATGTGCATGTTTTTTTTTTTTACTGCAATGCTAATTACTTCTCTGCCCAGCTCGTCCGCTTAGTATCTTGGATGTGATACTTTCAATACTGCAATAGCAATATTAGATGTGCATGTTTTTTTTTTTTTTGGACTGCAATGCTAATTACTTCTCTGCCCAGCTCGTCCGCTTAGTATCTTGGATGTGCCCCTGCGCAGTTTTTTTTCTCAGTATACGCTTTTAAGGCATAACAGCGCGGAAACGAAGGACAAGGAAAAAGACAGCGCAGGTGGTTTCTTCCTTGTCCTTCGTCTCCGCGCTGTTATTCCTTAAACATGTACCAACTAGCTCAACTCGCCGTTTTATTCATCAGTACGCTAATTGTGAAATTTTGGGATAAAATAGACGCACAAGCTTTACCTATTTTGACGACGGCTACTATAAAGTGAGTTAAGCCGAATGATGCAAAGCTATATTAGTTTCCCTTGACAACTCGATCGCTGTGTCCCTCTCTTGCATCGATTGGAAACCGCACAACTCGAATTCATC
Source organism: Amblyomma maculatum (assembly GCF_055883805.1). Lineage (NCBI taxonomy): Eukaryota > Metazoa > Arthropoda > Arachnida > Ixodida > Ixodidae > Amblyomma > Amblyomma maculatum. Next base: position 112,516,324 of record NC_139344.1, read on the forward strand.
CGCATTGAGGCTTGTGAAAAATAATGACAGCACCAGAAACTGTCTTTATTACGCGTCGACAATGATAATATTGCCACCTAGCGTTACCAGGTGGCGCATGACTGATGTGTGAAAGGAGGACGAAGTTGAAAGGACAATGAAGTGTCGCTTGCGCGTTTGCGTCTGTGCTGCTGTGTTATGTCCGGGCTACCCACTGCTATCACTGGTATCCTTAGTCACCGTGTACGTGACATTCTGGTGGAGGTACTGGGTAAAACGTTCGCCTATGCAAGAGTCTCCATCTGCAAGACGTCGCGCAAGCCCTGTGCCATTGGACCCCGTACATCGCGCCAGTCGACGGCTCCAGGGACTGTCTCCGGAGCTTCAGCCATTAGCAGTCGCCATGACATCCAGTGCTTCTGCTCAGCACGTAACGGGCGTCGCACCGGCCTGTAACTACACCTTGCAGGCCCCTCGGGTACCAAAGTCTTTCCATGGGGACCTCTTTGAGGATGTGGAGGACTGGTTCCTTCAGTTTGAACGTGTCGCTGCTTTCAACCAGTGGGACGATGCTGCCAAACTAAGGAACGTCTACTTCAGCCTTGAGGACGGCGCCCGTATCTGGTTCGAGAACCGAGAGCAAGTTTTAACATCGTGGCGGGAATTCCGTCGTCAACTGCTCGAGGCTTACACTAGCGCGGATCGTCGCGATCATGCAGAACGTGCCATTCACTCTCGCATCCAAATGCCGAATGAGAGCGTCCAAGCGTACATCGAGCACATGACGCGCCTCTTCAGGCGAGCCGATCCCGCTATGTCCGAGGACAAAAAGGTCAGGCACTTGATGCAGGGTTTGAAAGAGCAGTTGTTCGCAGGCCTTGTGCGAAACCCGCCGTCGACTGTAAACGGATTCCTTGCAGAGGCCACCACAATGGAAAGATTGCTACAGCAACGTGCCGTGGCTTATGACCGACCTTTTCATACAGGCACAATCGCGGAATCATTTGCATCTTCTGAGCGGCATCCCGATGCATTGCGCGAACTGATTCGCAGCGTCGTGCGCGAACTAAGCAAGTTCTGGAGCCCTCTGCAACAATCGCCAGCTTCCGTTTCTGCTATAGTGCGGGAGGAGGTGCGACGGGCGCTCAAGAGCCCTCTTTCGCCTGTAATTACAAGCCCGCCATTGCTGTCGGGGACCGACAACCGTCCCACATATGCGTGCGGAAGTTCTGCAGAGTCAGGCTCCCCCTTCACCACCGCCCATTCTCGCGCCACCTACAGTTCCGCTGCCCTCGGTGCAGCAGGTGCAGAACTTCGACAATCGGCCGATGCCCCGACGCAAAGCCGACATTTGGCGCACGCCTGACCGTCGTCCGCTTTGCTTCCACTGCGGTGAACCAGGACATCTCTACCGAGATTGTCCGTATCGACGCCTTGGTCTTCACGGCTTCCGCATCGACTCGCCTCCTCCCCGGTTTGGTCAACGACCCCGAGTTATTGAGGAGTACCTGGCGGAGCAGCGTTCTTCATCTCGTTCGCAGCGTCAGCCCCGCTCCCCTTCACCAAAGCGCTCCTCCTCGTTCACCCACGGTTCCTCGCGAGAGGACCAAGGCCACTCGTCTAGCCCTCATCGGGAAAACTGAAAACAGCGACCTTCGGGGGCGAGGCCGCTGGTAGTCGCTGTGTTGAAGACCTCCCGTCGTCGCCGCTTCGATCCGACCGCGAGCTGCTGGTACAGTCACCTAGGGAACCAAAAAGAGTTTCTCTGGACATTCTGATTATTTTAGACGGTCGCACTACGGTCAATGCATTAGTGGACACCGGTGCCGATTATTCAATTTTGAGTGGTCGCATGGCGACAGTTTTGAGGAAGGTGCTCACTGCTTGGCCAGGTGTGTACCTTCGAACCGCCTGCGGTCATATAGTTACTCCAAAGGGGATGTACACGGCTCGCATTCAGATTAACGGACGTACGTTCGTCGTTAGTTGCGTTGTTTTAAGTGACTGCTCCCGTGACCTTATCCTCGGCATTGACTTTCTGCGGGAGTACGGAGCAGTTATCGACCTGCGAAATAGACTCGTCACATTTTCGATGGAACAATCTGCCGAACAAGATAGTAGCAGTCCTTGCAATGACGCACTTCGTGTTTCCGCCGAGAGCATCTCGCTGCCGCCGCGAAGCAGTGCTCTTGTGAAAGTTACCTATGACGATTTCCGTACCGGTGATGCTGTAGCGGAGGCGAACCATTCACTCCTGCTTGCTCAAGGCATTTGCGCTGCTCGAAGTTTATTGTCGCTTCACAATGGCCGGGCCGCACTCCTTGTCACAAATTTTTCTAATGAGCACCGGCACTTGTTTCCGGGGACTGCTATCGCTTTCGCTGACCCTGTTGCGCACGATCCGGTCTGTTTTGCATTCACGGCAGTAGAAACTAACGAGCCATCCCTTGACAACATCGACATTAACTGCCACTTGTCAAAGGAGAAACGGCGGGCCTTAGAGCAACTGCTGCTGGACTTCAAGCACTATTTTGCTTCTTCCTCGAAGGTTCGTCAAACGCCCATCACACAACGTCGCATCATTACTTATGACGACGTTTGCCCTATACGACAGCAGCCTTATCGCGTGTCTGCCAAAGAACGGGAAATGATCCAGACGCAGGTTCAGGAGATGCTGGATGATGGTGTTGTGCAGCCTTCGCAAAGTCCATGGTCTTCACTAGTAGTCCTGGTCAAGAAGAACAACTGCACTCTCCGATTTTGCGTCGACTATAGAAAATTCAATAATGTGACAAAGAAAGATCTATACCCGTTGCCGCGCATCGATGACTCACTGGACAGATTGCGACGTGCTACGTATTTTTCATCTATTGATTTGAAAAGCGGCTATTGGCAAATCGAAGTAGACGAGAGACCGAGAAAAAACCGCATTTGTCGCTCCAGATGTCCTATATGAATTCAAAGCACTCCCATTTGGATTGTGCTCTGTCCCAGCTACATTCCAAAGGACGATGGACACCGTCCTCACTGGCCTCAAGTGGCAGATCTGTCTTGTGTACTTGGACGACGTAGTTGTTTTTTCCGAAACATTTGACCAACACCTCGAACGCCTTCGAGCTCTCTTGGAAGCCCTTCGTTCTGCTGATCTCACGCTGAAGCCCAGAAATGCCACTTCGGGTATACAGAGCTCAAGTTCTCGGCCATGTAAGCGCTGATGGGGTGCGCCCGGATCCCGATAAGACTGCTGCCGTCGCACGGTTTCCCGTTCCAGCTAATAAGAGGGCTGTTCAGCGCTTCCTCGGCCTGTGCTCATATTATCGGCGTTTTATTGCGAACTTTGCTCGGATCGCGGAACCTCTGACGCGCCTTACAAGGAAGGACACCTCCTTTGTGTGAAACTCTGAGCAGCAGATGGCCTTCTCTTTGCTTCGTGAGCGCCTTCAAACATCCCCTGTTCTGGCGCACTTCGATGAAGCGGCTGACACTGAGGTGCACACTGACGCCAGTAGCATCGGTCTGGGCGCGGTCCTTGTTCAGCATCAAGACGGGTTTGAGCGAGTAATAGCCTATGCTAGCCGCACTCTCTCTCGTGCTGAAAGCAACTACTCCACTTCAGAAAAGGAATGCCTGGGGGTCGTGTGGGCTACTATGATGTTTCGCCCCTATCTTTACGGCCGACCATTTAAAGTCGTCACAGACCATCATTGTTTGTGCTGGCTGGCAAATCTGCGAGACCCATCTGGACGACTTGCACGCTGGAGTTTACAGATTCAGGAGTTTGACATAACTATTGTTTATAAGTCCGGCCGCAAACACGAAGACGCCGACACGCTGTCACGAGCACCCGTTGACATTGGCGATATTACAGCCGATGACGATAGCGGTTTTCTAGGAGCCCTCAGCGCATCTGAGCTGAGCGATCGACAAAGTGCTGATCCAGACATCCTTCCACTCATCGATTATCTGGAAGGGCGTGATACGACCCTGCCTCGTCACCTACCTCGGCACCTTGGTTCCTTCTGCATGCGGCAAAGCGTCTTGTATAAAAGAAACTCCCAGGGTCAACACAGAACTTACCTTCTGGTAGTGCCATGTGATCTCCGTGAGGATAATCTCCTTGCTTGCCACGATGAACCGACGTCTGGTCATTTGGGTTGCTCACGGACGCTTGCTCGAGTGCGCAACATGTATTACTGGCCAGGACTCTCCGCAGCTGTGAAACGCTATGTTCGAAGCTGTCGCGAGTGCCAGCGCCGTAAAACACCGCCCCAGAAGCCTGTCGGATTTCTCAAGCCCGTTAAAGCACCCCGCATTCCGTTCGACCAAATTGGAATGGATCTCCTTGGCCCTTTCCCTTTTTCGCAGGCGGGAAACAAATGGATAGTAGTCGCTACTGAATACCTGACCCGATACGCTGAGACAAAGGCAATCCCTCATGCCACAGCTTCCGAAGTAGCAGAGTTTTTCATGCACAACATAGTCTTGCGGCATGCGCCCCTTCATACGTCATTATCGACAGAGGGACAGCGTTCACTTCGCAGCTGATCGACCGCATATTTGAGCTGAGTTGCACGACCCATCTCAAGACCACAGCGTACCATCCACAAAGCAATGGTCTCACAGAAAGATTGAATAAGACGATTGCGGATATGTTGTCAATGTACGTCGATGTGCAGCACAAGACCTGGGACGAGGTGCTGCCGTACGTCACATTTGCGAATAATACAGCCTTACAAGAGACAACGCGTTTGACACCATTTCGACTTGTTTACGGACACGAAGTTCAGAGCATGCTCGATTCCATACTCCCGTGCCCAGATGATGACCAGCTTTCCTCAGATGCCCAGCAAATGCCATCCGCGCTGAGGAAGGCCGCCAGCTCGCCCGTGTGCACATTGGGCTGCAGCAGACCACTGACGCGCACCGTTACAACCTCCGGCACCGCCAGGTTGACTACAAACCTGGAGACCAAGTCTGGGTATGGACACCAGTTCGCCGTCCAGACTTGTCACAGAAACTCCTTTCTCGCTACTTCGGGCCGTACAAAGTGTTGCGTCGTGTGAGTGACCTCAGTTATGAAGTTATTCCAGACGGTACCACACAACCAAAACGTCGAAAGCCCAGCTCGGACATTGTGCACATTGTGCGACTGAAGCCGTACTACCACCGATAGCGTATGGCCACCCGCTGTGACCACTCTCTTGCTTTTCACACCGTTTTTACCGGCCGTCCTTTTTTTTTTTTTTTTCGGAAGGGGGGTAATGCCACCTAGCGTTGCCAGGTGGCGCATAACTGAGGTATGAAAGGAGGACGAAGTTTAGAGGACGACGAAGTGTCGCTTGCGCGTTTGTATCTGTGCTGCTGTGTTGTTGTGTCTGGGCTACTCCCTGCTATCACTGGTATCCTTAGTCACCGTGTACGTGACAATATTAAATGTGCACCTGTATTTTCTGGACAGCGCTGCTAATTTCCTCCATGGTTAGCTCGTCTGTGTGGTATGTTGCATGTGCTTCAGCGCATTATATTTGGTTTTTGCAGTGTATAGGCTAATTGCGCAATTCCATGATAAAATAAAAACACGGGCTTTACCTGTTCTGAAGATTGCTTTGGAGTGAGGGAAACCGAAAGATGCAACGCATATATTTGTTTTCTTTGCTTTTCAAGTTAGAAAAAAAAAAAAACATTGCTTGCACGACGCGCTGAATCATTGAAAGTACAACTGATACCGAAATTGTTCTTCTTAGAGATCTCAATGTTTCTTACAGATCTCAAGAAGACACGCTGCGGCTGTTTGTGGAGACAAGCTTAAAGAGAACCAACGACTTTCGAATCCACTGAAAAACCTGACCGATGCAGCTGTTCCAGCCATCTGTAAACCAAGCTTGCTGAAGCGCCCTGTCAGTGACAGCAGTCACCTTCAACATTTTTCTCTACTTGTGGCAACTAGATTCATCAGACACTGCCGGTGAACTACGCCTCTTCGATAACAGACAAGAATGATTTTTATAAGCCGCTGCTTCGGCAGAAGCCGCTCTGAAAAAAGTCATGAAGCTGTAAAAGTAGTTACTCTTGTAGCACAGCTACTGTTATGAAATGTGTAAATAAATACTAGTGCTTTTCTTATTTTTTTTTTTACCGCAGCGTCAACTAGCATCGTGATTTTTCTATTACCATTGACGCAGTTTTTCGAGCCATGCGCTCATTTCTTGAAACTGCCTCTCATAAAATGTCATAGCGTTGGTGTCATTGCCTGACAAGTATCGTGATCACCTGTTATTCTTAGAGGATGTCGGCCTTACAAGTAAATATACTCAATATGCACGATTCCGATTCATGCTTAGTAGCAGTGATCCCGTGAGCGAATAACAGCGCTCCCACCCTCGCGCCAACGTTTACACCCGTGCGCCTCGGCACCTACGTCAGTGGCGCCCCCAGTAGCGGCAGCGCCGCGCAACCTTATTCGACGGCGCCGCTGTATTGCTCGCGCGGCGCGTTGACAGGCAGAGAGAGTCGCGATGGTTAATGTTTTGTTGTCAATGAGCCGCCGTCGCTTATTTGTACAGCAGGTTCAAATTACGCGCGAAAAAGTTATTCGCATTTTACGCCTTTTTGTTAAGCTTGCACGATGCCACTCATTCACAAAACTGCGCTTAATAATGTACCTAGACAAAAAGAACGCAGAAAAAATAGTTTTCTTTTATCATCGCCCCAGCTTACGAGAAAAGAGCCCTCAAAAAGCGCGCATTTCCCATAGAACAGTATTACCGCCCACTACTTCACGTGCAATTAAGCGAACTGCCATCTCGCTGCGCGACGGCAGCGCCGCATTCCTGGCGTGGTGGCGAAATGGGAAACGATGGGGCTTCGCCGGAGCAGACGCTCCGCTAGCTTCCTGTACACGCGCGGCGATCGCGTTGCGCCTGGCGGTTATTTGGCGATACAAAAACGCTTCCGCTTATGCGAAACGGATTTACTAAGTAGCATTGTGTCATGGGAAGCCAAAATGGTAGGCGAAGCACCAAAAGACGAGGCTCACGTGTGAAACTTTGCAGATTCCTTTGAAAGCGTGTCCGCAAGACCTGTTTTCCAACCGCATGACAGCGTTCTGAGAAGTCTCGCGTTCTTTGTGGAAACGAAAAGAGCCAATTTCCCCTTTCTTCGTAAACTGAGAAATGTTGACAGTTGACAAAGATGGCTTGGAGAGGCATCAAAAAAGTACAGTGGTTTAACACCACGCATAAAAAGTGAAGAGGATCGAAGATTACCTTGCTCTTCGCTCCTCGCGTGTCTAGTTTTGCCGATTTTCTGTGCTCTCTCTCTGCTTTGAGAGTGATCTGAAAGCAACCAAATCAACAGATGCGACGTCCGCGATTGAGACTGATGTGTGAATGTGCCCTAAGTGTCCACAGCGGCCCTTTCATTTTTAGATTCACCAAGAAAATATCTAGGAACGAGGCCTTTTTCTTTTTTTTTTTTCGGGGGTGGGGGCGGCGTTGGAAAACATGCCTTGCTGAGACGCTTTCACAAATTTTCGTTAATTGGCCAATAAGTGAATCAATTACTACTATTATTATTATTATTATTTAATAACGAAGATATGTCGGAAGTGCAGTACAAAAGTGATCCTAGCGATGGCTCGACCCATAGCCTCTTTTATACACTATACAGTATAAAGGAGGCTATGGCTCGACTGACACTATACTCGCACGAAGCACCCCATTCGTGTCACGGGGTTCGTGAGTGCAAACTAAATATTATCATAAATGAAGCACAACCATTTAATAAGAACCGAAATAAAACACTATGTAGTACAAGCTTGGATTTCACCTGCCTTCCGAGCCAGCGAGCCGGTTATGTCGCGTGCAGCGCACGGAGCACGCATGTGCTTATGAGATTGCTAGCGTTCTTGCTTTGAAGAAACACCTCTTTCGGCCGGACTATATACTTATTCTTCTAGTGTAAGATTTCCTTTGGTAACGTCGTAATAATAAAAAACAAATCCGTATATAGATCGCATGCTACAGGCCAAAACGATGGTCAACGAGTGGGCCACTTTATTTCACAGTACTGATTATACTTTAGCAGTTTTTAAGCATATTATATACGACAATATAATTACATAGCGGACTTACCTCGAGATGCACTTCCTACGTTTTTGCTAACGTGGGACGCATTCACAATCAGTATTTACTCATCCCCGTCTGCTCTACAGTGCAGACGTGAATAAAAAGTTTCCCGCCTATAATTAAGTATCCTTCATGGAAATACGCGTCAGGTTGCCCAATCAAGACGGAATGCAGGTGCAGGAGACTAATTACCTCCCTTTGTCCTGCCCCACGGGCAGTACCATGTATTGCCCACACAATCACTGAATAAATAAAAAATAAATAAATGTCGCAGTGCGCCTGCGGGGGCGCGTCAAGGCGCGTGCTCGTGCGAGAGAAAGCGCACGGTGCACGCCGTGAAGGCAGCGAGATGAGCCTGCGGCAGCGCGAGACGTCTGCACGTGCGCGGAAGCGAGCGAGCGAAAGGAGAAAACTTGCGCGGGATGCCGCTTGTATCTCCAGTTTCGAATTTTCTGTCAGAGATGGCGCTCCCTGTCAAGAGCAGCAGCGCCGCTCGACGGTTCTTTGGAAGCCTGTGGGTTAGGAGAACTAGGGGACTGATACCAGCGTGGCCCGCTGTATCCCCACCTATATATATATATTGCACCGTGACCTCAGGCTACGAGGGGCTGAATGAAAGCGAAGCGGTTGAGAGTATAGCTAGAGGCTGCACAATCCGGCCAGACATCGCAACGAGCTTCACTCTACCCCCAGAGCGATCCGGAGAAAGGCGACGCGCTCAGAGCGGACAGGATGCTTTTCTCCCACCGCACAAAACAACTGGATGCAAAGGAGGTCACCTCCTTGCGCCAAATACGGACACTTTTCCAAATCTGCACAAATGCAGTTTAATACGTCCAAAAAATTATACACGGTCACGCTCTTCTGTGCGGGCGCACATCGACACTTATCAATAGGGTGCCTCGATGCGCGGCCGCTCTCCGCTGAGGGTGGCGCCACTCTTAGAAGGGGTCGTGGGGTCGTCGCCGCTAAAGTGAGCTTTATCGCCGCCAAAACCGGTTATCGGGAGGCGCCGCCGCCATTTTCTTGCATTCCGCTCCCGCCGTCCCGCGGACGCCCACGCTAGACACGGATAGCGACATCCTTCACAGTCTCTGCATAATTCATGGGTGCTTCGTTCCCCAGTGCACTAACAGTGCTAAAAATGACCGGAGAATGTTTTCTTTTCCGAGCCCAAAAACGGCCTCTTTTATGGACTGTGAAAATGAAGCGGGACAACTGGCAGCCGACGAACTACCCTTGTATATGCAGCCTAAGTACCAGACTTCTCTGCAGTGCTAAATTCATTTTCGGGCTTATGTAAGCTTGTCTATGCGACTGTTTCTGATTACCAGGCATACCATTTTGTGTACCTTTCGGAGGCGCCATATCATGCTTTTGCAGCCTTCTGATATTTGATCGCAGTAAACAGACGTAATCTCTTAAAGCTCGAGAGCGATATGGATCCTCCAACGCATTTACACCTTCATTAATGCACTTAGCATTACAAATTAATGCTCAGGCTGGTAAAAATATTACGATCTTTCTCAGCCACGAAGCTTGAACAGGAGTTCATCGCGCCTAGTTCACAAAAAGCCTCGCAGCCCGCTGAATTTTGAAAGGCGCATCTGGCAGCGTGAAAATTATGTGACCCTCGGAGCGCAGAATATAGCATGCGATGCATTAGGCTTTGTTTCTGTACGTTGCGTCGCATTGAGATATTTTGTACTTTTGTTCTTCGCGAAAACTATGCTATTCAAGACATTTATTATCGCCAATTCTATGTCACGGAAGTAGCGCATTGATATGAAAAAAATAAATAAATGTGAAGTACATCTTTATTTTGTGCTTGCGTGCGTAGGTCAACCTATATGTATGCCAGTGTGCGTTTGCGTAATTTGATTTGATTTATCGTAATCTATTCTTATTTTTCAGGGAATAATGCATTTATAATAGCAACACAATTTTTCGTACAGGCTCACTTTGATGAATCCTGTTTTAGACAAAATAAGGCACACTGATGAAAGAAACTGAAGCAAAATGCTGTACCAACGAATTTCCCATTCAGGGGAAGGTATTTCCCATTTGATTCACTGCCTAATTACATACATTCGTTACCAAAAATGTGGGGGGTCGCGCAGAAACATTTCAGTGACATTTGCGCCACAGGCCCGGCATGAGTCACTAATTTCGCCTTTAACAGGTTATGTGTACGTGTGTATTTATCAATTCTGCTTCTCACATTCTTATCAGAAGCATTCCCATTATTCAATTCTACTGTCGATCGGCTAACACAACAACCTTCATCTCAAACACCCACCTAACCCATTACCCTTGAAAGGCAGAATCGGTCACCTTCTTTAATTAATACAAATGAAATTAAACAAGGCGACATTGTAGTTAATAAAGAGAGCGGGGAACAAGTCAAGTATTTATGTGCACCTTTTGGCCTCTACGCTTAGATTATTTTGCGGGAAAAAATATTGCCTTGACACTGGTGATGCCTTCTTTTTGCTCTTTGCCTTGATTTTGCATATTACATGATTCTTGTTTTCTCTTTGCTTTGTGCTCAATTTGATCATTGCTTTGTAAATCTTTCAGCTTCCAGTTGCTCCAAAGAAGCGAAAGCAACCTAGAGACAGAACGCAGCATATTTGTGCATCATGGTAATAATTAATTGTTCTTGCGTGCGTTTGAGTCTCTATTTTGACTTCATAGTGTATGCATGACACAATTTGCCACCATTGCAAAATAGTGTAAGTGAACGTAAGCATGCCATGCGTTCGCGCTTGAATATGCAGCTGTTCATTTCGCGAACTTCACTTTCCGCTATATCCACACGTAAACGCTATGATAAAAAGTTGACGGCGCTGGTATGACAACGACGGCGAACAGTTGGCCGCCGTGATCACATATCGCAAAACAAAGATAACCGCTGCACTTTCGCTAATCGTCTCGAAATAGCGAATACATCACCGAATTTTTACTCTTACTTTTCATCTAGACTACAAAAGGAATGATCATCAAAGGCAAAGTTCAATTCAAGCTACCACTGATAGAGGGGCTTCCTCTATCTAGGCGCGTCATGCAGCAAACGCGCGCCTCGTGACCACCGGAGGCAAGAAAATGGTGGTCGCGCTCCCTAAGCGGAGAGCGGGCGCGCATCGAGGCACCCTACTTATCGCGTAACTTGGAGAAGTTCTAGTCGGACGCCAAGAGCTAGCCAAACACCAAGCGGCATGCACGGGCTATGTGAAGCAGCCTTGTATAGTTCAGCCATACAGGACCAGTGCAACCTGATAACTTGGTTCGATAAGCAGAAGTACCATCGGCGTCCTGAATTGAGGATGCCGAGCATCAGTCTCCAGAAATCATCTTTTGGAGCTTAACGGATTTTGTGCTTTCGCTTTTTAATACACCTAAAAACGTGAGAACATCCTCTGAAAGCTCCCCCCCCCCCCCCGCCCCCCCTTCTCTTTTATAGAAGAAATGATGAAAAAGCGGTTTTGAATTCGTGAATACGCATACCACGAACTATAAAGTGCTCCATCATAAGATCGCTTTATGTAATATTCATTTTATTTTGCCGAACAGAATGGGGTGAAAGCAATGAAGCCTCTGAGAAGTTCCTCGTTTCCGCTTGACGTGAGAGGAAAAAAAACGATCAAGAACGCATATTTAGGGTCGCGAATACTGAAATGTAATGAATTTTATGAAAGCGTTTCCGAGAATTCTGGCCGAGCGTATTTTTCAACAAAAAGTTGCTTATGAACGCATTTTTTTTTTCCGCTTATCTCGGAATTCTGCTTGCGCAGTCATTATACCCGCAGACCACCCATCGAAAGGCTCGCTGTTTTTTGCTGATAACATTTTTGCAAGCGTCAGTTTTGTCTGTGTGCCAGCGTCAAATACTCGATGCGAGTGAAGGACAAACGTAATTAAAAGAAAGATTTTTTCCTTCCCATCGTAGATGGCACCATTCACTTCAATATTTCCATAACACCTTCTTACAGTGTTCTAAAGTAAATTGATATCCAATAAAGCTGGACTTGCTTTATCAGCAGATTACAAAATCTATACTCTTTTAGCGAAAAAAAATTAAAAAAAGAATGACTGGACTCTTAAGCTCCGCCTTTAAGGATAGATGAAACGTTGAAGGCTCCAGTTTGTGGGTCGCTTTGCGGACTTTCTTAAGTGGAAAAAAAATCAATAAACTTCGGATCTTCGATCGCGTTCCTACGTTTCGCTACTCGCCTAATCCACACTCCCTTAATTTATGCGTCTATTATCTCGCAAATACTCATTAGTAAGCAGTCATATACTACCCTATTGTATCAAGTCACTCGATATTGGCATAACGCCCCTTTAACAAAGTCCTACGACCGTGCCTACGTGGCCTAGGAGCAGCGTGTCTTACTCGGGATCCAAGGATTCCCATCTCGCTCTCAAAGCAGATGCCCCAGTTGGCAGCTCGTTCCATGTCATATGGTCTCGTGACGTCACAAAATCCGCCTACGAATTAGTTCCTGGTCGTATGAACTCCGACCTATCAGCTGCCACAGCCACGTCCGTGATTTTCCTCTCACAACACAGACTGCTCCGGATTTTGTGCAGAACGGGCCCTTCAACATTGTCGTGTTAGGAGAGAAGTCTTGCCCACCCTGCACGAGAGGCCGCCGGCACACAGTAAATAGCGCCGTTTTAGACGCATTAAACGTGCTCTTTGTCAATTGTCGCAGTAATCGCGTGCACGCATGCACGTAGGCCCACGTATACATATATAGTGCCATATGTTGTGAGATTTGTGACCGGTGTTACATGTCTTTCACTTTGTACCTTGCAAGCTTGTAGCTTGTAGCTTTTTCTTTTTCTTTTTTTTTTTTCTTTTCAGTGGAGAAGGATCGCCCTTCCCAGAAATCATACCAGCGGGAACTTAGTTTTTCGTACCGGTGGTCATTTTGGTTTAAAGGAACCCTGAGGAAAAAAAAAAACATTGCCTGCTTCTAATCACAAAACACCATTGTTACTGAAAGCAAAGCTGTCACAAATCCCCGCGTTTACGGTCAAAAGAGGCGCGGGATCCCCTTTACGCTTACCCGTCGTTTCTCTATGAGGTTTGAGAACACATTAAAAGTTAGGCCGGTCAACCCGTGAAGCACGTCTGTCGGTGTGTGATTGAGGAATAAGTTCAAATAGGTCACTTTCTTTTACAAACAATTGATTGTTTATAAATAGTAGTCCGAATTACACTGCATAATAGAGTACAATAAAAAAATAAAACGCCACGACAAGATATTGATAAAAGACGAAGAATTAAATGACAAGAGAAAAAAACCCGACAATGAACCAAACAATGTGATAAAAAGAAGACTATAAAGATAGCAAAGCAAGTATTCTAGGTATAATGAGTATGGGCAACAGTTACGTAGGAAACGTAGCGTAAAATATTACTAAGTCATGTAAAGGTTTACAAAAAGCGAAAAATAATGTTCGATTGAACAACAGTCTGTGGCGAATGCAATTCTCACGGCTTTCTTGTTTGTTGAGGCGTCGAAGGCTGGATTGCTCGGTAGCGGCGGCCGTACAGGTGCAGACAACGGATGCGTCGATCGCCGGCCCGAGAAACACAATACGCTCTCCCGGAGCGCCGCGAGAGTGGCCGGAAGTCTGAATCTCCCCGGTCGCACTGGCGCGGGCGTTCTGCGGTCGGTTGTTTTAAGGCCGCTGTACGGTCACTATTTGGGCGCTGCGCCCGTCCGCTCGAGGGCGCATCCGCCAGGTCCTAACAATAGGGCGGACGGAGGCATGCGTCCTCCGCCCGGCTGCCGCACAGAGTCCTTCAACTTCAACTTTTGTCGCATGCGTTCTCGGGGGCGCATCTCAAGCCCCTCCTACTTTTTCAAAGATGGCCGCCGACCGAGCGTAGGCGAAACAAGGCCTAGGTGGACGGTGCCTGTCGATGAAAGATAGACTTCATGTCGCTATTGCTCGTTTATTACGATTATTCAAAGCGACTTGGAAGTTTGCCTTGTCATGTGCACAAGCATCGAGTGAGTTCCCCCAGTTGAGTTGGCCTGCACCGAGTTGACGAGTGGCCGACAAATCTACGGAAGATGTACTACTGCTACACAGTTGCGGTGATCGACGTGTTTATTTGGAGCCGTTTGTGATTGCTGCAGGATTTTCACGGACAACATCAACAAGCAGCTCCCCGCAGTGAATTAATTCCCTGTGCGCGTAGACAGTTTCATAGCAGCGACAATTAGTGGGAGTGTAGCGAAAGTAATACGCTCGGAACGACTGCTGTTTTGCCAAGTTGGTGAAATCGCCTGCAAGTATATCTGTTGAAAAGCTTACTGCGCACGCTTTGTTTTCCGAATGTTGATATGAATTTTGAGCTGTGCTAGTCGCATTCATTCGTCTGCGTGCAGCGATCGCGAGCATACGATGTTGTTCGTGTTACGTGCCGATCACTGATATCAATCGTGTTTCGTGTATGTGCTGTGCTTCAGAACTGCCGTGGGTGTGAAGTGCTCTTTCTGAAAACTGTGTTTTACGTGCGCGAAACGATTTTAGCTGCACGGAGAAGCCTCGGGAAGTCGGCACCAATCTGCTGCTTGATGCTTCGTGAAGTACGTTTGCGATGGTTGCTTGTTATCGTTGCTTCGTGTGATGTCTTGACTAATGTGTTTATTGGGATTAATCGTTGTACTCCGAATTCTCTCATTACAGCCCTGCGCGGACGGCATTGTGGTTAGTGTTCTTGGCCTCTTTATATATAAAGGTCACATAGATGAGTCATGCTTGACTTAAAACCCGCCTTTAATATTTGAACTCACGGCTGAAGTAGAACAAAAATAGCTGCAAATTATATAGCGCGACACACACCGCACAAAATTGTGCGCACGTAAGCGGCTTTAGCCAAATACAAGCCTAGCTTCATGGCGACAGAGATTGGGTAGGACGGCTATACAGGAACACCAGAAACTCTGGTAACATTAAGCGAGATCAAGCATGATGGCACTGCCATCAAGTTTATTTTCTCGATGCACGATAGAAGTTCGTTTCACAATATGACATTTTTAACTGCATATTCGACTGAACTTCGTAGCATTAATATTGATCGTTGGGCTGTTGCAAATAAATCTGTTTTTGCCACGTTTTGCAAAATTTCCATCTTTTCATCAAAAAAAAATAATAAAAAACCTTGGAAAAAAACGGCTTTTTTTTTTTTCAAGCCATTCAAAATATTCTGAAATTTTACTTCTCTAGGGCTGGTGACTGGTTCGGCAATGTCAGCGGTCGCACTAGCTTCGGCCGACACCGTCGCCTCGTCGGCGCTGGGACATTGTTATGTCTTGTAAGTCGGGCTGCGTGAGCTCTAAAAAGCAAAAAAAAGCATCGCACGCTTGTTTTCTGTGTGTGTGTGTGTGTGTGTGTGTGTGTGTGTGTGTGTGTGTGTGTGTGTGTGTGTGTGTGTGTGTGTGTGTGTGTGTGTGTGTGTGTGTGTGTGTGTGTGTGTGTGTGTGTGTGTGTGCGTGCGTGCGTGCGTGCGTGTGTGTGGTGTGTGTGTGTGTGTGTGTGTGTGTGTGTGTGTGTGTGTGTGTGTGTGTGTGTGTGTGTGTGTGTGTGTGTGTGTGTGTGTGTGAGAGCCTGTTTGTGTGTGTGTGTGTGTGTGTGTGTGTGTGAGCCTGTTTGTGTGAGGGGGGGGGGCGCAGGTCGCTGAAGTTCAGGGTGGCGTAGGCCGCGAGAACTTTGCCATCGAGCGCGGAAACGGGAGGTATGGGTTGTGCAAACGTGACCGCTCCGGCCAGCGGTAGCTTTACTTTCGGCTGCTGCTAGAGGCTAGAGCGCATCGCACTGCTCGCCGCTCGCCAGCAATCGCAAAGGTTGCGTTTACCTCATGGTTTCCGTTATTTTACCCACCTGCGTGGATGGAGAAAAGAGTTTTAATCACTGCGGCAGAGAGAAAAATCCTCAAGTTCGAACTGAAATATATCAGGAATAAATGCGTCTTTTGCTTCACAACAAGCGACAGCGAAGTAACAGTATGCTGTACTATTAGATTTTGCTAAGGTAAAAATTCTGATGGAGCTGTGGCCAATCTTTCTTTAAACGGCGATAAAGCGTTACGGTTCCATGCAAGCACCTTCTGTTAAGACTCTCTTATTTCTCTTATTAAGCCTCGGTAGTTTTGTGTTACTGTAGATTCGTGATTTAGTCGCTTAGTGTCAGTGAAGTGACGGGGACATTCCTCCACTGCTAAAGCAGTTCTTTCGGCTTACCTTATGTTCATGTTCTCTGTTCACGTTAGCGCGTTTCGTGTTCAGTAAGCGCTCCCTCCGCCGCCATTACTTTTTGCGGCTTTAGCTATGGAATCGAAAATGTAAAGTTTACGTCAAAATTTGATTGGTTCGAGGGAAAAAAACGTGAGTTAAACAGATTATTTATCGCTGTATTCTTCATCAATTGAAGGCTCCAAACGTAGTGTACAGACTGCAGTTTTTCACAGTGCCATGAGTGGGGCCGTTACCAAAGTCAGTGAACTTTTGATTGAGACTGATGACTGCTCCATTTAGTGTGGTATATTTTTCGTAGCGATTTATTTTATAGTTTAGCCCCGCCGGGGTGGCGCAGGTGCACTGGATGGAAGAAACATCCAGAGCGAAAGAAAAAGTGGGTGCGTGGCAAGGAGGGCAACTCTCAATGCTTTCGCGCGCTTCTATTTGCAATGTTTTTCTTATTTCGAGGCTGTGGTACCTCATAAATGTGTTGTGTATCTCACGGACCTCAATTCAGAAAATGCACCGCGTTTTTGCTGTTTTTATTTGGGCATCCACATGGGAAAAAACCACCCAGACGAATTTGTTTATTTCTGTTAAATGGGGCGGGCTTGGCCTTGCACATCTGTTCTTGCGTCAGGTGGTTTCGCGATTTATATTCCTCCATGATCAAAAAGATACCTTTCTAAGAACTGTGATGCAAGTGCGATTGCAGAGGCTGCTACCTGAATAAATTGTGACATGCGAAAACATGCTTGGTACTGTGACTGGCTACCTGCGCGAGGTTGTTTTTTCGTGCAAGTTGCTGGAAGTGCGTTTTTCTTTTGATTACCTTTACAATGTTCCCAGAAAAAAACTGTATAAAGATCTCATTGACGCGATGCTGCCGGTGCCTTTTTACCGGGCATTACACTGTGGAGGCCCAGGGCAGGACGTTTTGAAAAGAGTTAAGAAGATGCCCGTGAGGCCATCTGCTAAAACGTTCCTTTTCAAACTTCACTCTAATACGCTTCCTGTTAAAACCTGGCTGAATGAAAAAGGTATCTTCGTCCCATGGACAGCAAATTGCCTGTTGTGCAAAAAACCGGAAACAATTGAACACGTTTTCTTACAGTGTTGGTATGCTGTCTTTCTATGGGACGTCCTCCAAAGGACAATTAAAAAGGAACTTCCATTAACACCTTACGGTATAAGATTCCTACCAGTGCAGAACGATGATGCACTTTATGATTTAATTATGCTTCTTGGCCTCCATAGTTTGTGGAAAACACGAATGCAGGTGCGTCATGCAGATATAGATACACGATCTGCGCGTGAAAACTTTATTGAAAGTGCTGTGTATATGCGCGAAACATTCAGGATGCAGCAGGATCCGCCACAATGGCATTCTCTGTTTGATGAGTTGGTGCACTTGAAAAGATTTTAGCCACGTACGCGTTAGCTCAAGTGTAGTTGACGTGTTTTATCATGTGTATTTTTGTTTTGGGTTTCACGGCAATAAAGAAAAAAAAAAAAAAGCCGGGGTGGTGCAGTGGTTACGGCGCTCGACTACTGTGCCCAAGGAAGCGGGATCGAATCCCGGCCGGAGGCGAAACGGAGTGGCGTCCGTGTGCTGTGCGATGTCAGTGCACGTTAAAGAACCCCAGGTGGTCGAAATCTCCGGAGTCCTTCACTACGGCGTCTCTCATAGCCTGAGTCGCTTTGGGACGTTAAACCCCACAAACCACCTATTTTATAGTTTAGAAGCTGCCGCTTCGTTGGGGCAAAACAGGAAAATATGAGAGGGTGGTATCGATAAACCAAGCCGAAGCTGAAGTCATGCAGTTTCTCCATTGTGATTGCCGATTCATGGGACCTAGTGCTGTTTTGGTGAATGCGCACTTTCTTGACCACCATTCTGGGTGGTATTTTTTTTTTACTTCTAATTTCATTTTGTAACGCCTTGCTGTTACTAAAATGTTGGGCTCCCACTGTACTAGTGGACGACGATAATCATTTTTATTGCCCTAGAAACAGTTCCTGTCACCTTCCCAGGGAACGATCACGTTTTTCTTCTTTGAAGCGTTTCCGCAGACATTGTCTATAGCTTCCCGATGCAAAATAGGGTGATGAGTTTCTTATTTATAGTCGATGGCTACAGACATTTCACTGCTAAGTTAATTTTGATGACTACGGAGAAGCGTTTCTGGCTTATGCTGAATAAATTTGGCCACCGAGTTTTCGAATAGGATGCGATGTTTGTTTTTTTCCTACATTTGCATTGATTTTTTTTTGCGTGTGCGAACAATTAAGTGTTCGAAGAGTCAGGAACCAAACCCAAGAAGTCTTATTCACCCACAGAAACCAGCAAACAACATGATTGAGAATAGGGTGCTATAGCTTTATGTAAATGGAAGTCACACTAATACGCTCACCTGGTTCGTACTACTTCATATCCCGGGCACTTAGATGCATACTTCCAATATAAAGCCTCCCCCCCCCCCCCTTCCTACCATCCGGCTGGTGCTAGGCAGAGTTAATAATAAACAAAGTTTTCTAAAATAATTGTGGCGTTATATGCGCAATCTGTGGGAGGCACAGATGAAGTGATGAAATGAAATGAAGCAAAGATGCGAGGTTGTGATAGTTTATTTCCGTCATTCGTATATGAGAAATCGCAAAAAAAAAAAAAAAGAAAAGTCTGGGTAGTGTTCGAAGAAGATACTGCTCTGGCATCTTCATGCATCATCACTTGTGCTGAAAAAAAATTTAGTTTTCGTTAGAACAGCGTATGCAAAACCTCGCGAAAACCCTAATACATGATAAGAAAAGGAGAAGTTCTTGGTACTCTTCTTTTCATAATAGCAATTTACCTCGCGAGATTTTATCTGAACTCGGAATGTGTGCAGTTGATTGCCTTTATCTAATATAATTTCCTCTTCCCTTGATCATCTTCGCCTTAATGAATCGCTGGGCAAATTTTGCTAATGGTGTGAAACCTGTCAAATGAAGAGTAACTTCCGTGAGGCCGTCGTGATGTCCTTAACTAATGAAACTTTCGTGTCATTTTCAGTTACAAACTTAATGATAATCCCCTTCAGCGCAGTTTTGAATATAAATACCTTGGGTCTAATTCGCCACTACCCTGTCCTGGTCGAAGCACATTGATTCTATTGAGACTAGCTTTACAAAAACTGGGCTATTTGCGACACGCGCTGTCTAATTTTCCACGCTGCATTACTATTATACAGAACATTTACCCGGCCCGTACTCAGTGACTATTGCGGCATAATCTTCAATCCGTACAAGCAGTGCAACATAGACAGAGTTGAGCTCGTTCCAAAGAAAGCCCTTAGAATTGCTGCCGTTATATCTGCCACCTTTCGCCATTGTCAGCCATGTCTTCATTTAACCTAACGTCTCTCGCTAAACAATGGTACGCCTTCTCCTTAAATTTTTTTTCATTCATCTTGTCGGCTCTCTAGTGATTAGCTAAATTTTCGTCTATTAGGAGATATCATGCGGTTAACGTTACACTGTTTGATGCGCGTACAAACACATTTATATATAGCCCCCCCTAAACAATTGAATTTTGGAATTCACTACAAGGTATCAGTTGCTCCCTCCCATTAAACGTTCCTTTGTCGATGCTTCATAATCATTGTCTCTAAATCTTTGCTCTGTTTCTTCGTTGCTGTATTGGTTGATGTTCTGGCATTGTATTCGCACTCCTACTATAGCCCCGCCGTGGCTGCAGTATAGGAAAATAAATGAGCAAAAAATAAGGAGGAGGAAAGGCAGAGAGGTTAACCCCTTAACAGCAACCGGTTTGCTACCCTGCGCTGGGGGAAGGGGTTGAGTGGATATAAAAGTCATGAGGAAGGGATGATTGAAGTTAGTACAGTCACATCACAGACAAGCCACATCATATCACGTCACAGTCGTATCACTTAACATAAAAGCAAACTCATAGTCTTTCGATTAGGTCCGTGCTTTTCATAAAACGGAGCAGTGCCTGGGAGGCGTTCACCGCAGACGATCGCCGTGGCCAGGGACCTATATTCTTAATTTCAGTCAATGGGCGTCCATCTAGATGCTCCAGCGTACGGCACAGACACTGTCTTTCCTCACTGTACATAGGGCACTCACAAAGAATGTGGCCTATAGACTCGTCGCATCCACAGTTTGTACATGCCGGGCTATTTGCCATGCCTATCATAAAAGAATACGAGTTTGTGAACCCACAGGCGGCACAGCAAAGTTTCTTCGCGTCGGGTTTGGCCAGGTGGAAGCCGGAGCTTCAGGTAAGGGTCCAGGGACTTTTAAGCGGCAGTCCGCAAACTGGCCAGAATTCCACAAGGAGAGTGTGTGTTCCCGCGCAAGTGCGCGAAGCCTGCCCGCTGCGTCTGCCCTGGAAAAGAGAATCAACACACGATCGCCGTCTTGGTGGGTTGTTCGTGCGACCTTGTCCGCCCGAAGATTGCCTGCTATGCCGCTCTCCTGGAAGCCATTGGAAGATCATGTCATGTCCTCCATTAATTGCACAGTGATGAATTTGTCGTATTTCCACAACGAGTTGTTCATAGGCTCCACGGCGAACAGCCGCTTTTAATGCTTGCAGGGCTGCTTTTGGATCTGTGAAAATAGACCACCGCTGGGGGCTGCTGGCGGTGGTGGTGGTGGTCATGGACACGCACGGACAGAGAAGGTGAAGTGGCGAGACTGTGGCCGCTGTAGCTCTCGCTACAATATTGCGAGCGCGCACTTTCGCTCGATGTTCCAGATCATATATGATGCCCTGCATTTCTCGCGTGGTCTCACATTATTGAGTACTTAACTGAGCGTCCGGGGCGCGCTTCATTTTGAGCGCATGCCCAACCGTTTTCAGTATTTGTGCACACTTTCCATGGCCTTCATCCGAATTGTTCAGGTATAGAAATCTATTACAGCGTCGCCGAGTTCCTGGTGTTTTGTGGCAATCGCTGCTGACTTTATGGCTTTGAAGAACGCTTCTCGGACTTGAATAGCTGCCCCTTTTCGCTGGTACTTGGCCCGAACTTGCTTGGAGAGAGGTGCTTGCCAGTCGTGCCGTTGTCATAGAAATCGGAGCTTCGTCTTATACAAATACACCAGTCTAACCCTCCTTAGAGCCCGGACTTGGTGCCATTGTGTTTCCAAAGATAAAGGAAAATATAAATGGCGCATAGTTCGCCTCCAAAGAATAAGGCACCAGTGCATTTGACCAGCGGTATCGCTAGTAACAGCCTTTGTTGTTTTTCTACCGAGTGCTCGTTTGCCTGAGGCAAAAATGCTTTATCGCTGTTTGGGACTATGCATATATATTAATTGTTCTGCTGCTGCGTCAGGAAAAATTGGAGGGTTTGGAGGGTTGTTTATTTTTTAATGGTAGGTCGATCAAATGTTGTCGTTCACACTGAGCCCTCTTTTTAACGCCTTCAAAAGTTACCAGATAGTACCTTTAAAGCGCTCACAACTGGCTGCCGTTCTCTCTGACCACTGCTGCCGATGCCGGCAGTATTTTGTTTGTTTTTTCCCGACATGGGTTTTGTGCGGGCTGGCTGCTAAGCTCGGCAGCGCGATACAGTGATCCGGAGGGCCGTCTCCGGCTTCCCGGAATTGAAGCGAAACGCGTCCCTATCTGCCGTTGCCTACTATTATTGTTACTTCTTTCCCTTTGTTGGCGACCGCTTCAGCACGCGTATCTCAACTGACAGGCGCAGTTTCGGTCCGGAACTTGAGCGCCTTTGCGGAACTTAGCTTGCGCGCAGAATTTCGAAACCCAGTCCAAGGCCTCGCGGTCGTAGTGGTCGTCGCGTGCTATGTTACTTATTTTTGCTCTCGCTGTGCCAGTTTTCGGTTTCACTTAGGCAAGAGTTGAAATACGTCCGTACGCCGAAACTGAATCTTCTATAGTTGGTTGTGCTTCGACGAATCTGCGTGTTTGATCGCACATGCTCCCTTCCGACCGTCGCCATTTCCCTCGCATTGTTTTTGTTCTATTCTCGTTGGGTTGGCATGTCTTTTCGTTCCGACTGCGGGAAGAGAACAGCGGTCGGTTATTTTTGTTTTTCCTCTGCGTTTTTACGGCTATAACGGAACCCTTCGACCGATGCTCGAATGTTATGTAGGGTATATATGTAATATTATGAATATTATGTAATATTAACTCGAAATTGCACCACTTGTATGAGGCAGTGATTGTTACAGACGTAGTTCCTGCAGAAAATACTGCTAGCCCGCGAAAGGGCATAGACAGGTCAGCTATACATGCCTTGCACGTGAGGTCACTTCCGCCCTCGCTCGAGCGGCCATGCTGGTGCACCAGTGCCGAACCATTCGTGTGTTTGGCGCTGGTGGCTCCGTTACGCCGCTTTGGGCGATATTTTCTCTTGGGCCTCTTCTTCGGAGGAAGCTACTGGATCGGCGCGCGTACGCTACGAAGAAAAAGTGCACACGACGGCCGACGATGATGTGTTCCATCAAGTGGCACTCGCTGATATTTAGTTTATTCATCCAGCTTAGCGACTTTGGACATTCAATTCATTAGAGGCGCACAACTATTTCACCAGCGGGTGGATGAGAAGCCTGACTGCGATGCGCCTACAAGATGAAAAAGTGCTTCTACTCGGAGATGTAAGATTTCAAATTAAATTACACGAAATGGTTTACGCGAATCAATCTCCACGACTTGAAGAAAAAAAAAAGTTGTCGCTGTGACGGCAGCGCGCTCTGTTACGAGAAAGCGGCTGCGAAACATGCAGTTAACAAAGATAAGCCCCGCATGTCCACCTACATAGTCGTTTGATTTTATTACTTTCAAGGCTGCTCAGGCGTTACACTCAGTGGGAGGACAAAAATTGACAAAAAGAAAACGTGTAGTTACAGCACGTAAGACAAGCATCCTTGGATGTGCGAGGAGCCTCGATGGAGACGACGGAGGATGGGTTGTTCCTGTTCGGCGCAGTTTTGAGCATAAAAGAAGCAGGGATGATTTTTGGAGAGAGGAAAAGAGTAAAAACAGTCACTGCTTGGGACTACTCTTGACAAAACATATTTTGTGAAAAAGTACTGAGGTTCAAAATGCAATGTTGAATGAAGAGTTCTGTAAGATAGTTTTTACTGGACAGTGCATACTTCCTTCATCCACGACCGGTTTATCTGCTGTGCAAGTACCTATTTTGCTGCTCAAAAAGAAACGTGCTCCTTTGTGTAAGCCCAGTAATTTTATTTGCAGGTCACACACTGTCAAAGGCCCAGCGACAGCCCTGACATCGTCTCTGACAAAAAAAAAAAAAAAAAAAAAAAAGTCGGTTTGCGCAGTTAATCAAATGTGGCGGTTGTTGAACTAGGCGCGTCCAAATGGGATCTAATGGGAAGTAGGTACCGGTGCGGACAAAAGTAAACGGAGCACCCTATTTCCGTCTAAAATTTTTCACGTCTTTCATAATTGAAACTGGCAGTCGTGGTATGTGCGAACCAGTAGTAAAAACCAATGCCCTTTCACTAGGGCAAACATTGTTTTCTTATATCCAGTGCAGGAAGCGTGATTTTAATTTGAACGGAAAAGCGTGCTCCCTTTACTTATTTCCGCACCTGTACGCTAGCCCTGCTTCATCACTTAAACAAGCAACACGGCATCAGACAGCGTCCAAACATAGCCAAATTTATGAGTCCTAGTAGTGCGATGCTTGAAAGCATTCACTTAATTCAGCTTTCGCTTTCCACTTGTTTGCAAAACACGTTCCCGATACATGCAAGCCACATCCCTGTAACGAAGTGCGCTCCGCACATTCGGCTTGTTGGGGTCCAGATCAGCTCGATTAATGCGAGCCAGCCACACCGTGCGCCGATCTGTGCTCGGCGCCTTGGTCCGTTCGCACATGTGTGCGATGATTCTCGGTAGGTGAAAGTGTTTGTCGGCTTGTTCTTTCGCCGCGAACTGTCGCTTCGGTTGGAGCAGCCAAATATAGCGAAAAAAAAAAAACAACATTTCGTAGCTGCTGAAAGACGCAAGCAAACACGAAGCAATCCAACCTACGTTCCACAAGCGTTCGGTCCGGCAGTGGTTCTCCAGCATGGCCGACTCGCGTTCCGCACTCACCGGAAGTGACGTATGTGCAACCCATGTATTGGCTTCGCATCTTGTTATATGAAGGCACCAGCAACGTCCTGGCCGACTCCCTCTTCAAAGGCTACAAGAGACGGGCAGCTCAAGCTACCGAATTTTTGTGGCAGTGCGAGGCTGTCGCTTCCGCCAAAAAAACGGCCAAGTAAGTGTATGAACCCTGTCACTACCCTCGATGAAGTACATCTGCCAAGCGAAATCAAGACCATCTTGGAAAAGGGCGCCAAACACAGTTTTGAACCTCAGATGAATAGATCAAGCCTAGTGGCAGTGGTACGAAACGTAGGCCACCGTACCAACGACAAGGACAAGGATCGTGTCATAGGAGAGGGATTTGCATGCCTCCAAAAATCATTAAGTTCGCTGGCTTCCAAGAAACCACCGCTGAAACGGATTGCCGATTTTATGAAAGCGTCCGACCTTACTGTTCTGGAGGCTGACAAAGAAGGCGGCTTTGGTGTCATGACAAATGGTGTCTTTAAGGAAAAGGCTACCGAAGCGATCAAGAAAAATTTCAGACTTGTCAACTTTCAACCTGCTAAGCAGAAACGTGCTGCACAAAAGCTACCTGCCCGGATGAATCTCAATTCATTGGCCAGTGCTGTCAAGGAGGCCAAGACAGTAAGCCTGGATATTTTCTTTTCAGGCAAGACGCACAAGCCTGCATGCCCCCTACGAGCCATTGTGTCCGAAAGGGATACCTGGCAGAGAGCAGTCAGTGATTTTCTGCGACGCCATTAGGACAGAATAGCAGGCCGGGATCCCTACCGTGTCCGTAGCTCAAGAGAGGTGGTGCACGTCTTGGAAAAAGGCGACTTCGCAGCAAGCACCGGGTTTTTCATTGAAATAGAGGACCTTTTTTACTCTGTGCCCCATGAGGGCCTGTTTGTATCTGTTCGAGAGCATTTGGAAGAATATGGAGAAGTTGGGTTTCAAAATGAAGTGGGGATCACAATAGGGAATTTCTTAGACCTGTTACTGTTCTATCTGAATTCCACAGTTGTTTATTTCCAAGACAAATTTTTCGTGCAGAGGCAAAGCATCTGCATTGGATCGTCAGTCGCTCCGGTCTTGTGCGAAATTGTTCTGGCTTCTTTTGATCGACGACTAGAAGCTTGTTTGTACAACTCGGCAGTCTCTCGAATATTTAGATATGTAGATGGCTATCTTGGGCTTCTTAATGTACCTGCCCACAGTGACGCTGATACTTTTATCGCGCAGACCCTGATGTCTTTTAATTTTACCTCGACTGGATTGAAATTTACGCATGAATTAGCAGATAATGGTTGCCTTCAATTTCTGGGCCTAAAACTTTCCTTCGCCAACACACACGTGTGTTGGATGTATCAACCTCGCTCAAAGAAGGCTCTTTTAGCTTATGATAGCTCGCGCTCAAAGATAGTAAAGCGTGGAATAGTTTCACTTTGCCTAAGATCTGCCCTAGATAAATCTTGCCCGCACAAGATGGATGAAAGCTTCCAGTATCAGACTGGAAGAATTCTTTCTGCAGGCTACCCTGTGCATATGGTCACCAGCGTGTCCGAAAGCCTTCTTCAAAGAATCAAGAAGCCAGGCAACAAATGAGAGGCCGAAAAGAAACCTGTGCAGGCTATTCCCTATCTGCATGGTCTCTCGCACAATTTGAAAAAAGTAGCAGCCAGGCACGGTGTACAGCTAATCTTTTCAGCTCCCTGCAAGCTGGCAAGCATTTGCCCGATGGTGTCAGGAAAACGTTTCAACGAGGCCTGTACTGTAAAGCATCAAAACATGTTCACCCAGTGCACCGGCAAGGTAGTGTACGAGATTCCGTTGACCTGTGGCAAGGTTTATGTGGGACAGACGGGGAAATGTTTCAATGAGCGGGCTCGAAAGCACAATGTGACTATAAAGAACAAGACAGGAGGTAACCTTGCTATACATTGTAGCCGCGGTGAAAATTGCCGTCCCAAGTTTCAGGAAACTAAGTTTCTAGCCAAGGTACAGGACAAGACAGAAAGAGAAGTTATTGAGGCTTTTTACATTCATCAAAGAAAAGACAAGTGCGTTAGCACGCCCTCTATACTCCTTTCTAAAGACGAACTCTCCTTTTTGGAAGGATATGTGTGGTTCTTTTCACCGTTTTTTTTTTTTAATGATTTTAGGCGCCTTTTACACGCTGCCATCCACCGTTTGAGTTTTATGCTTTTATCTTTGACTTCTCTTTCTCATGTCTTCGGTTTTTTAAGCTATTGTGGTTGCTCGCCTTTATCATTTTCTCGTTTCTTGTCTTTATCCATGCGACCTGCCTTTCACCCATGTGTTTTGTCATGATTGAACTGGTTCAATCCTGCCTAGTGTTACTGTTTTTTTCTGATTTTGTGTGGTGGCTATCGCACATTCATGCAGACCAGAGATTATAAAAGAGTGCCTGGGTTCCTTTTCTGCTCATTAAAGTTGGAAGTAGTTGTGCTTCTGTCCTTTTGTGTCTTTCTTCCTGTGGTGTTTCTTCAGCGCTTTAAAAATCAAGAATGTATAGGTCAGACCATAGCCTCCTTTATACTGTGGCTATGTTCAGACATATGTTTATGTCAGAAAGTTCAAGGCAGTTGTTTCATATCAATTCGTTATGCAGTCAAAAAGGCATAGCCCGGTTTTGATATGGCTGTACCCTTAACTGTAGGCCGAAAGGAATTGAATGGTTTCATTTCTTTAGCCAATGGGAAACTCTCATAAGTACCGTAGCTGTCATCGCGCTTCTGCACGAAAGTTTTGCCGGACTTTCGCAGAGCATCCAGCGGAATGCCGAACCGTACGATTCACGGGGGACAGCTTTATCCTCGAAGCTCTACGAATATATAGGCCGGCATCGCATGGAACCAGCGGTGTGGAAAGACGGTCCACGACGCTTGTATAAAAGTCGGTGGGAGCAGCTCTTCAGCTGAAGGAATCGCACAAGTTGGGACCTCGATAAAGTGTTCGCCACCGGCGATTTTCTCCTAAGCAGCGCCTATTGAACCCACCGGGGCTGGAATGATGCAGAGAGATACCGACACTGACACTGAGTATAGCTGTGTGCTCCCTCAGGCGCCACACGGTCCTCGCGCCCTCCTCTCGGTCTCGCTCGTAAGACTAAGCCGCTGCTCGACCTGCTCGGAGTATTCGCCTGTCCCGCTCTATGCAATGAGCCGGGCGTCTGTTTGAGGAAGCGACCTGTCGCCTGCTCGATTAAGAGTCTGCAGGCGACAGAGGAGTCTGCAGGCGGCAGAGGCAGCGAGCCTCTTCGTTCGCCTCGCACAAAGGGAAAGAGGACGTGACGAAGGGGCCGCACTGGGCACGCCAAAATTGGCGCGCGGATCGAAGCGGCCGTAGTGAGCTTCGGGCTTCTCAGCGTATATAGTGCGCCATTTGTTCTTCTCGCGATTGAGACGAGAGGACTAATTGTTACTGCGTCCCGTGCCCGCGCGAAGTTAAACCGGCCAAGTAGCAAATCGTAGTCAAGCGTATTGTCTTTGACACATTATTATTACAAAAGCATAACATGATAGAAAGCTTGCATATTTTTCAGCTTTGCCACAACAAAGGTTTGAAGCTACGGAACTTAAATGAAGCACGTTGTCATGCTTGTCTTTGGGAGCGTTTTATTCTGAAAAAAATTGAAACAAGGAAATAAGATATCATTGTCTCGGGAAAAAAATATATTAGAAAACTGAATACATTTTCGAAACAGGAGAATGAGCCTAGGTCAGTTAACAGATAACAAAGTACAAACAAAGAGACAAAGGTCAACCTAACTCAAATGAGCTGTGCGCTGTAGTAGTTGCTGAGGAAACAAATCTTGATTATGCCTATATATATATATATATATATATATATATATATATATATACCTAGGCATTATAGTAGTCTACCCCGTTTCCTTACATAAAATCACGCGTGCTATTGAATCGTAAGTGGCAATCTGTTTTGGCGGTTTGTCAAGTGTGGCTATATCTGTATTTTCGTCAATATTTGCATATTTATTTTTGAATTCTTAATAAAAGATTAACCCTGTGAATGAAAATAGCAGCTAGGCCACTCCTAAAGTAAGGCTTTTTGTTTTTATTCCATTTCATTGCGCCGTTGCAATTCATCTTGCTTAGAGTTCAAGATTCCGAGAGAAGGGGGACTTCAGTGATGTGCTCACTGTGTGATTGCAACGCTTAGCCAACACAGTGAAGATGAAATGGACAGCGTTAACGAGCATGTCTTCTTTTAGACATGCGCACAGCTTTTTAAGCAGGCAGCGATGAAAGCGACATACATTTTTCTCACAGAGCTACCTTCTCTGGCTGGTTCTCAACTATAATGTGAACTATAACCGTGTTGGGCCCTCAACCGTGCGTCCTTAGTTGGCGTAACCGACGCGTCACAAACCCGAAACTTGCAGCGTTGCGCGGAGCGCCACGACTCCACATCTATAGACGACGCTGCGACCCCTCTCTGCTGCTATTGCTTTTTCAAGACCTCAGAGGACTCTCATCGCGACTTACTTGGCATGAACGGCGCGACAGAAAGAGACGAAGACAGAGAATACACATGAACCAACTCGCCTAAACGTTCACGCTTATTAGTCATTGCGAGCCCACGGTGTGAGTAAATAGAGTACGAGCAGTATGCGCGCGGAAGGTGTGCTCGCTGACAACACATTTTTTTTCTTTATTGCGCTGTTGTGCCTATGTGATGAATGTTATCTGCCAGCAGCGTTGCATGCAATTTCCGGTACCGATTACTTTTCACCTTTTCACTTTGCGCCAAGAGGGATTTAGAAGATTGTCTTTTTTTTTTTTTTTTTTGCATCGCATCGCAAACACAGCGACTATTACAGTTCCAGTGTGGCACGTTTAGCATTCACCTTTTTGTGGCTGCAGGCGGATGACCCGTATTCTTACGCGGAAGTCGAAGCCCGGAGGAACTGCCTTGTGTGCTAAACAACTCCCGAATTGAGCCGGGCGATCCTCTTACTTTGCGACGGAACAAATGCGGAAGTGCCTCCTGGGAAGAGTCGACGTCGCTGCCATTTGCAGTGGCTTATCGATGAGAAGCGGGACTGGCCGCCGCGGACTTCTCCAGCGGGAGCGAGATAAGTTAGGCAGAGAAATAAGAAAGCTATGCGGAGGATGTCAGCTGGTGTTGACCCTGCAGTGCGTCGAACGCTGCACCATTTGGAAGCATCGCTGCGCAGTGGGATGTCCGACTCTCGCGAAGCTCTCAACAAAGGCTCCATATGTTTATGCGCTCTGTTCAGAGCAGGCAGAGGAGTCCGTAATGGAATCATTACTTTTTCTTTCGTACCGTTGGTCGATTTCTTTGCGCGTCGCCGAGGCTATATATATATATATATATATATATATATATATATATATATATATATATATATATATATATATATATATATATATATATATATATAAAATTTAAAGGAGGGAGCAGTCTCTCAGTTCGCACTTTTTGCAAAACGGAAAAAGGAAAACTAATTTCCAAAGTATTTGGCCAAAGGCTTTTTTCTTGACAAAGTTTCTTGGGAACAATGTAAGATACTTTTTGGATTCCTAATTATTCTCTAATATAAGGAAAGTACGAGATATGTGGCATACACTGGCAACAGAAAAAATGAAGTTCGTTTTTAAAGCTCTGAGATTTTTACAATACGAAATTGTCGTAAAAAACCCGCGATTGGCCTCACGTACAATGAACTACTCAGAACGTATCTAAGAACAAGCGGTAAATAAACCTTAATTAGTTTTGAAGCGATAGTTTTCCTATGCTCAATCACTTGATTACTCATTGTGACAGCTACAATATTTATTCTGTCTGCGCTAAGGTGATGCAACTTATTGTAATAAGAAAGTGTGAAAATATTTTAATGAGAGGAAGAGATCATAAGCCATCCCTGAAAATTGTATCGAAATTGTTGCAACAGTTAAAAAAGTTGACCGTTAGCCCCGCATCCCCTGTTAACCTCATATACTAGGCAGTACTGCTATTTGTTTATGGACGATGGTATGAGTGCTTCAAGTTATATCCTGCATCTGCCGCCCTCGCGCGTGTTGGCTGGCAAGAAAGGTAGCTGTTTGTAGGCGGAGCCAAATATAAATGGCTCGCATTCAGTTGGCTCCCCATGCTCCCGAACCGCAAACCGCTGCACTGGGAGGGCGGCATGTGCGAGAGATCGGCAGATTCGGCAACGGTGGTAACCGCGCAGCAAGCAGTACCAGGTGGTTGGACGTTCTCGTCGAGCTCGGCAGTGTTCAGAACGTGAGGCACCAAGCAGGGATAGCGTGTCCGCAAGGTGCGCGTGTCGTCCTCTCAAACGAGCCGATGTACCTCAGGACGCCCTTTCGGCCTCCTCTATAGGTACACACTAGGGCACATTCGAGCGGGAGCGCATTGCGGTAAGAGCATCCGTTTATGGTTTCAGCGATGGCCTCGGGAGACATGTGTCTTGGGTTTACGCTCGGTGTGGTCAAAGCGCCGTCAAGAACCCAATTGTGCTGACTGATAGACGATTTGGCACCACATTCATGGAAAAAGCAACGCACCGTCACAAACACGAGGGAGGAAGCGACAAGACACAGCGTATTTGTGATGGTGCGCTGCCTTTTCCTAGGGAGTTAAGAACTCGTATACTCAGAAATTAAGATTTTCGACCGTTGAAATCTGATACACACAAGCGCACATTTCTCGTCAAGTTGCCGTCCTTCGTCGCAGTTTCTGCATCGAGGCCAGTGACTTTCACGCCCATCTTTTTTTAAAAGGCTCCCTTTTAACTTGAAGGATTGATTTTACTTTTGGTACTGACGCAGTAAACGGCCATTGATGACATTTCGTGGGTGCGGCTGAGCAGAAAGACGTTATTGTTGCATTGCCTCGCGGTCGCATATCATGTCACGTTTCTAAGCTTTTCACTGTACTAGTTTGACTGCCGCACACGGAAATGATTTTTCTTTTTGTTCTCACTCACCAGCATCCTCTATACCAGTTGTTCCTGACAGCTGTAGAGTGGATGTTTGATAAGGCGGTCAGATCAAAGGAAATGAAACGGTCTTATGAACAGGCTTATATCGGTATCTTGCCGCGCAAAGAGCAAGGGTATCGAAGCATGTTACCCGCTCACGCCGTTCTTGTGCCCGTAAAGGAAAAACGCCGCATTTCGTTTTTTTTTTTATTTTTTTACAAGGTCTCGTAGCTTTATGGGGCGGCTGGAGAGAGATTTCAAAGAGGAAATATCAAAGAGCTTGCTTCAATGCGAGCCACATCGCGCTGATCAAGTCTAGCTGCTTAAAAAGAAAAGAGAAAGGTTAACCATTTTTCTAACCTTTCTTCTCGTTCCTGTTTCCTCCTCGTGGCTGGACCCGACAAAGAATCCACGCGAAGAATGCGGGTGATCTGATTTAGGTTTCTCTTGAAGTTTAAAGTCAGATAATGAACTAATTCGTGTCTCGCTGTTGTGATTTAACCAACAGCTGATCTGATTCGCGGATCTTTTGTTTTTCCCCACCGCCAGTTTCCTTCCCCCCCCCCCCTCGATTTTGTTTTTCCTTTTTTTTTTATTGGCGTTTGAACGCACGAATATTTTACAACTGTTTAGGCAGAGTAAATGCCGTGTGGGCGTGCGTTACCTGGGACCGTTTGTTATTTGTGCACAATAAGGAAACAAACACCCACCAGAAAAATAAAATAACCCTAAGGGAGTCTCCACATTTTCTTTTGTTTTGTTTTTTTTTTTCGTTCTCTTTTTTGTATAATTCTCTCTTAGCTGTTATAAGATAACACTGCTAACTAGCCAATGATCAGTGCCACAAGTTAGAAAAAAAAAACACATTTCCCTCCGTTTTCTTTCGTTCAGTGGTTGATGGATTTCTTATATGCGCAGAAATATAGTGAAGGCAAAGCTAGCGGTTTTAGGATGGATCGAAGTTTTGTGGATTCATGCGTGTTGATTACTTCCAGTGAGGAAAAAGGAAATAAAAGAGACATGTTACGCTCTGTCATGGTATGAGGGGAGTAATTTATCGAATGTTACACGTGCATTATGAGGTTGACACCTAGCGGACAGAAAACGGCAGAATAATTCCACCCGTATGTTCTTTTTTGTTTTAATATGCAGGACATTCCACAGCACACGGGCGTATTTTCTTCCCGCTTTTATCTAAATGTGGCCATGGCGCCAGGGATTTGTTCCCCTAACTTAGAACTTTGCAACTGGATGCCTTAGGTTTTCCTCCGCGGCACGTGTGCAACAATGCAAATTTGTGGCACTCTTTAAAAGTAGAGTTAAAGATACACTTTTCGCAGCTGTGCACTGTGTCTTCCTTCAAGTTCGCGGTCGCAGGGGCGAAATCGCATCGATTAGGCTTCGAATTGACATTCTTGCTAGTCGACCTGGCGCGTTGTCATGACGTAATGAGCCATGTAACTCAATTCTTGCTAGTCAGTCCAGCACGCTCTCATCACTTCTTTCGTCGCTTCGGTTTGTTCTGACCAATTAGCTTAGCGTACTACACATGGAATGTTATGTCGACGACTTAAACACTGACGCAGGAGAAATGGAAAGCGCGGTGCTGACGGCTCTCACCGTAAAATATCTAAACATACGAAAGCCCCGACCTGGTTGGTGCAGTTGTCTGCTGTGCCCAAGGATCCGGGATCGCATCCCAGTCGGCCGCTTTTCGATGGAAGCGAAAAGCAAGGCGTCCGTGGGCTGTGCGATGTTAGTGCATGTTTTCGGCTTAATTTTTTCACCAATTCGGGAGTTCGCAAACTAGCCCAAGAAGTGGGGTTAATTCCTTCAAAAAGTGTTTAAATTGTGGGCAACCAGATTCATCTAGACCTCCCTCGTACTAAACGGAATATTTTTATCCATCGCTGCCATGACATGGTTTTTTATATGCGCGCTGTGTTTCGATGTAGATAATTTTTGTCGTATATAACACTTTGTGGCGATTCCTGCACCACGAACCGATGGTAAAACCATCTGCTCTGTCCTGGACGTGCTAGTTTGAGCCACCTGTTCCTGGTGAAGTCAAGATGGTCTGAGCGTAATGCTTCACTTAGCGTTGTTTGCAGCAGTGCTCCTAGGATGAACGTGTTTCCCGTTTTATATACAGCGTTCGGGAGAGTCATGTCGTCTAAGTGAGTGAGCTATAACAACGCAGAATCTCCTCCGGACGCAAGTGTGTCGACTTATGTCGGGGGCATGGCTATAGCCGTCCAGTTACCGGAGTTGCGAGGAAGTGGAGCTACGAGTGGACATGAAAGTTATCCAAGCGTTATCCAGATCTAGATAACATAGTTATCAGAGCTATCCAGATGGTAACATTGAAATTTTCTCCTTGCGCTTCACCGTGCGCGTAACCTGCCGTAAATTGTGCGAAACTGGTCGTGTTCTTGCGTGGAGGTCGAGAGTACGAGCGATGGCAGCCTATCTGACAAAGAAGTGCCAGTCACCGTGGAGCCACGTCGTCTGCTGATTTCTTCGCCGCCTTACTGCACCCGCTGGAGCTGCTAAAAGGCCTTGCAACTAAGGAAACGGTGTTCGGGACTTCTCTCGCTACGTTGCGCTAAATGTACTTCCTATCCTGCGCCTGTTAGCGTTGCGGTAATTGTCTAGGTGCCTTGTTTCAGTCTGAGACAAGTAGGTACGGATGTTCTGCTCGTATTGTTTTGCTGCCTTCTGTAAAGGACGTGTGCTTGTTTTGTTGCTGCATCTTTCGCGTGTTTTGCTGTCTCGCCGTCCTTATCATGAAAACAGACGCCTTAATGAGTTTTGCTGCCCTGGCCTTGTTCTTAGCTTGCGTAACGGTGGGCAGATTTATGTGGCGTGAGCAACAGTGAAATATGGTTCAGGGCTCTTACTTTGTTCCCTTAGCGGTGTCTGCACGTACTTACTTGATAGTCCTGGAAATTCCGTTCTGCTCGATCGGCTTACGGCTGTGCCGGTAATTTAGTGCGTTCGCTCTCAGGGCAACCATAAGTCTTCCGGTGATTTTGACGTCAACCTTCACTTCGTTATCAGATTCCTCGGCGTGCAGCGACCGTTATCGGAGCACTGGGAACACTGGAGCGTAACACGATCTCGGTCTTGATAAAATCATGTTTGGTCGTTATTTTTTTCTGCCAATTTTATTTCGAGGCCCGATTTATCTTGCTAGCAATGCTGAGATTGGTTTCAAATCCTTCTTGTAGGTTCACTGAGATTGTCGCGGACCTACTTAGTCTTCTCACTTCCCACTATCTGTAAAGACCATGGCATTTTTTTTTTATTCGCCGCTTGAATTCTACGAAAGGCTCCGGCCTAAATAAATTTCTTTAAAATGTCATATGAACTGTGCCTATGTCGTTTTAATAGACAACAGATTTACGTCTGGAATAAAAAGATCGTCACTTTCATATCGTGGTCGCATCCGTACTCAAGGAGGGGAGCAAGACTTGAACATACCATGGTTGTTTATTGCAGCTGAAACTATTAATAGGCAGTTGGCCAGCTATGCGCAACGCCTTTTTAAAAAGCATTTCCTTGCTTTACTGCCCCGCTTGCCTTTCTGCCAGGGCATCTAGTATCCAACCGGAGCAGCCATCTAGTTTATCTCCCTATCTTTCTTCTCTCGTCCTCTCCCTATGCTAGCCTCCCTAGATTCAAGTGCCCGGTAAAGAAAGGCTTCCAATTACCGGGATTGGCAGAGCGTTCAGCTGTATATGTGCTGAACCGAGAATGGCAGGAGCGCGCATCAAGAGAGCGCAGGGGTCTTTGCTGCTGCCGCAATTCCCAGAGCCAATCCCGAATGCGGGAAAAAAGCACTCCTGAGATGGTTTTTCGCTGTCCGTATGTCATGGCACGAAATAATCAAGCCTGCCTAGCGCGGCCCGTGTTTTGACGCCGGACTTCATGCAGCAGAGGGCTCGCCACCACCGCCGCTCCAGGCTTGGAAGCTTGGCTGGCTTGCATGGCTTCCTGAATTTATGGCGAAACCGAGGTAAAGTATAACGGCGAGTTGCGAGACGAGTCCATTTTTTATAGCAACTGGCGGCAGGCAGCCGAAGCTTGGGAATAAGCACGCGGGGAAATTCGTTTCTCCTAGCAAACATTGCCCTTCACTGGCAGCGATGGCCGCGGTCTCCTCAAATTTTTCACTCAAACCAGCGCTTGTCGTCGAACGTGTTTCGTGTGCTATAATGCGCCCTTGCGCGAGACTGATTTCTTAATAAATGACTGCCTTGCGTAACTAAGTTTCCGTTGAATTTCGTAGGTGCGGATTAGTTGAATGTTTCCATTTTCACCATCATTAACCCGCGTTTAATGCGCACTCCGTCAGGAATGTGATTTCTGCATGCTGATCAAGTGTCTTGGGCATTTTTTGGAAGCATCTGTAACCATGACATTGTTTTTATTTGTTTCCTGCTTGTATATTTTGCGCCACCCTATTGTGAGAGATTTTAGCTGTTAAAATGTCCCGACTTTCAGTTTTATTTTTTGCATGAATTATGTAGTGTGCTTGCGATGCATATGAAAAGAGCGAGGCATATGCAATGAATATGAAAATAACTTTTTAGAGCATTGTGAGTGTGTCGTTACAATCATATTCGATTTTGTTTTGTGTGCTTGTTCTTAAACACCACTAATGTGTCGTGTGACATTCGATGAAGTTTTTCTGGCAACTGCGAAGAGGGGTATCCCAGGAACTTCTTCGTCATACAAAAATTAATATTAATTTGCCCATTTTCATGATCAGTGGGCATTAGATTCAGCATAGCGCGATCCTCCACCGTGTTTCCACTGCGCATGGCCAGATCGTCATGACGGCGCAAGATGGCGCCAGAAGCTACAGATAGGCCTGTCACGTTCGTCGAGCCCAATATCAGCGTGTACGCACTGGTGGCGCGGGGTAGTTGGTCACGGTGACTGATCGCGGGTCGCGTTGTGGTAAATCTCCATTTTTAATTGTGATGCTGTTCAAAGGCCATTTTACAATTAAAAGGCTACAAATTCATCCGTAGATTTCGGGGTTGAGGTTCGTGCTCTCCTGCAGAACTGGTGTCACCTGAGATCATCTGCGGTGTGTGTGTGTGGGGGGGGGGGGGGGGGGGGGGGGACATTGCTCACGGACATTCCCACCACTGGGAGAACCAGCGAACCCATAATTTTTTTTTTACGTTCAGTAACCATTTTGCATTTCCGTGAAAATTACTCATACTTTCGTGTGTTCCGGACTGTCATTTGGAAGTATGGTTTTGTATATTATTGTGAAAAAGAAGTACCTAAAAACGTAGCCTTAGTAATAGTCACCAAAGTAGTACAGTAGTTTAATTACCAGATATACTTGTAGGAAAGATAGCAGGTACTTAGTTTCTTTAATTCGTAAACGTAGCTCCAGCGTTCGCAGCCTTTTCGTCTTTGCTTATTAATACTGGGAGCTTTTTAAATCCTACTGTTCCAAATTAAAACCTGTATTTTGCATTTCTACATTTACGTTTTCTCACAAAAACATGGACTGTGTTGCATGATTTCTACCGCACATTGTGAAGGGAACAAGCAATGCCGAACGACGCCTGCATTCAAAGGAGGTAATGCTGATTGTTGGGCCTCAATGGGAAGTGTTTAGGGATATGCAGAGGAGTTCTTTTATGACATATTTTGGAAAATGTTGGCTCATGTGCGTTTTTGGGCAGTTTGCTCTTGAGGACATTGTTAACGCATTCGTGCGGTTATCCGTACTGGGATATGACTAGACAAGCTATTAAATGGCAGAGTGAGGTTATAGCTGTCTATGGATAGTGCCGAAATGTGAAATAGTTGAATAACGTTTTACGAGGAACTTCCAATCGAAAGTAGGTCGTAACTCACTGTTCCACTTCACGTCTACTATTTTCTTGTATTTTTGTACCGTGTGTCTACGCCTCGCGGTATCTTTTGGATCGCATGTTCACTACTTATTGATCGTTGGGATTGGCCGTGTGGTATACGAGGTGTCCAAGCTAACTTTAGCCGGGGGTTAAAAATTGAACATATAGATGGGATAGCCCAGGGAAACCAGTTGCGTAGAGCTGCCAGCCGTCTTGCGCACCACAGGCAATTGTTGTTGCGCAAATAACCAATTAGATATTTAGTTAATTTTTTAATAAACCAAGTGATGACTTTAGACAATAAATGGGATTTGCAAAGTTGGAGAGCACTTCAGCATGGAGGAAGCAAACAACTTAGGAGAGTCCCTTGCCATTCCTAATGCATTGAAGAAAGTGTGGCGGAAATGACGTCAAAATTTAGGGTTAGCCAAGTCGGGCCATTAGCAACGGCGACGCGGTTGCTATGAAAACTCGGGCCACTAGCAACAGCGCTGCTAAGGGCCCTAGGTACGTGAGCGTTGCGGAGAAAGAAAATGGGGAAGGTAAAGGAGGAGAAACGTTGCAGCGTCCGGTCGCGGCGCGGCCGCGCCGGCTTCAAAAAAAAAAAAAAATAAAAAAAAATGACGTCAGGGCCTCTCCTAAGCTTTCCTTCCTCCATGACCTTCAGAAACCCCCATTCTTTTTATTTGCGGTAGAGAAAGTCTCACGGGTATCTTTTTCCCCCAAGCTCTCCCTTCCTCTCCCCCCCCCCCCCCCCTCCAAGAGAGAGAAAAAAAAGGAAAAGCCCGCGAATTACAAAAACAGTCGCGTGACTAGCGCATTCGCGCGCCCCGATTGCTCTACTGTCAACGGTGGCTTGAGAGAACAAAACCAGCTGTGACCAATGCTCGCAACGGCAATGTCGATATGTCTGCGGTGGTTTCCTCGGCCGCGTGAGCTAGGTGCAAGTTGCTGTGAGCGCGGCGAGTTGGCTGGGCGGTCTGCATCCATCGCCAACGTATCAGACCAACGCTGG
The DNA here is from genome assembly GCF_055883805.1 of Amblyomma maculatum. Classification (NCBI taxonomy): domain Eukaryota; kingdom Metazoa; phylum Arthropoda; class Arachnida; order Ixodida; family Ixodidae; genus Amblyomma; species Amblyomma maculatum. The sequence goes on from NC_139344.1 coordinate 112,554,688, forward strand.
AACTGGGCCGTCGAGACACGGCCGCAAATTATTTTGGCTCACTGAATCCACGGTTGAGACCAGCCCAATCGTGGGCGCGAACGCGCTTATCACGTGATTGTTTTTATATTTCGCGGGCTTTCTTTGGAACTCGGAAAAAGAGATACACGTGTGACTTTCTATATCGCATATAAATGAAATTTGAGTTTCGGAATCTGGTCTCCAACTTTGTAAATCACATTTATTCTGTAAATGCAATAGTTCGTGAATGTGAAAATGTCTTAATTACTAATTAGTTAATTGCAAACTAAAACTGCATGTGGTGCGCCACATGGCTGGCCTAGCTCAAATGTTTTATTTTTTAACGTAAAGTGGCTAAAGTTAGCTTGGACACCCTGTTTAGCGGCATACCTGCGTGCACGCGAAACTTTTGGACGGTCACTGTCTGTATGAGCGTTGGCATTGCTCACTGCATGTGCAATTAAAATGTGTATGCTTTCATGGTCTTAAAAGAAATATTCTGTGGAGCAGCAAGGAAGGTGTGAGGGTACAGCTATTAGATGTAAAATACGGCATCTACATGAAAAATTGTTGTAAGCTAAGGCTGCGTGTACGTGGGTGGCTGACAGAGAGATGTAAACCAGCTCCTGTTTTCACGCTGCAAAATTTATGGCAACCAGCGCGAATGACCTTCAGCTGGAAGAGAGAGTTTCTTCATTCTGCACAGATACGAATCGATGATTTCTGAATACATGTTAAGAAAAAATATGCAGAACTACATGGCAGCGCTGTGAACTTTTAGCTGGAAAACTTGTGTCTAGGCTCGAGCTGTAGGAAATTTAATTTGACCATACTTGCCTTCAATACATGTCGACCTTAGGTACAACACAATAGCTACAGAACCGCTCTGTATTGTGATCTGCCTTGGTCTTGCTTACAGAACTGGAGAAGCGTAGAAGAAGTAGCGTATAGGTTGGCATACGTTGTGCACCTTTAAAGGGCTGCATCGTCTTGCGAAAAGGAGCATCTGCTCGAGCGGCGACATGCTTGTGTTGGAAGTTTCAGTTAAAAGCAAGAATTCTTCCAATCTGTCTTGCAAACTGTAGTAAAGGTATGGATTGAATCGTTTTCTGAAAATGGATTGTTTGCCGGCGGAGAAAGGCCTTTCCTATTTTTAGCTGTAGTTTTAAACTGAGCATACTTTGTGACTCCTCATCATAGTGTCGGTCCTTTTTGCAACCAGATAACGAATGGTCGCTTGCTGTTGTGTTGTGCGCTTTGATCTGATTTTTCTGATGCACGCGAGCGGAGAATTATTTATCGAATGCGGTGGCAAAAAAAAAATAATAAAAGTCAGGGCAAGGGCGTTGTTGTGCTTGCAGCATTTAAGTATTGAGCTCTGATAACGAATATCTATATTTAAGGAATTGTTTTTAGCTGCTGCGATGGGTCAAATTGATCCTGTATCCGGCGTATTCGTTGCGACGAAATAGAGCGGAGCAACCGAAATATATTTTTTAAGGCGAAATACTTTTTAGGCTCATGGAACGAAATCCCGTGCGCGAGATCTGTGCGCAAGATCTGTCATAATTCGCGAGATTCCGCGAGATTACTTCTGATCTAGCTTTCCTGCCATCTCCAACCCCACACTTGAACGCGCGCCGAAGAACGCCACGCAACAGCAGCGATGTTGTATCGTCCAAACACTTGCCGGAGAAAGTAAGACAGATACTGCGCCTTTCCTTCCTGTAAACCAATTATATGTAGCACTGCAACGAACGTCGATAAGAGGCAAATGATAGGAGAGGAAAGGTAGGCTTTCGCCATTCTCCCCTCAAGAAATATCTAAGAGACCCTCCAAGTAATTTTTTTTTTTGTTAATTCTAAGCCGCCTGGTTCTTTATGCAGCTGGAGTGTTTCACTCGAGTGAGGATAGTGACAAGTTCAAAGGGAGTGCTGTCGAAAAAAAAAAAGAAATTGTGCGGTTTGTCTGCCATAGTTCTTGCAAAAGTATTGATGGGTTAACAGGAATAATTCTAGTAATAATAATTGTTATTATTAATAATTATTCACACAAACGGAGAAGTAGAAATTTTGCTTAAGTTCAGTTTTCTAACCTTTCCTGACGAAGTTTGATTACGCCATTTGGTTCGAACGGACAGTAGTCTGTCTGAATATACTATTTTATACTCTTTTCTGTTACGCTTGCAGTTCTCGGAATGTAACGACACTGCCCCCAGGAGGCACAATGGAGTTTTGTAGCGCATAAAGTGCTGTCGAGGTTGCGTGTGTGCTTCGGGGCCCCTTTCTGCTCTCAAATGGCAGCCTGCCTCTTTTTCAACAGCCAGCTTTGCTCAACTCATTCGACGCCCCAGTGGCGCTGTTGTTAGCAGTAGCTCTAGCTGAAAGCGTGGTGGCAGCTGGAAGACTAGCCTTTTTACAGTCTTCAGTGTTTGGAGACGTTAGATTTTTTTTTTGCATTTTTTCTAAACTACTTTTCCTCAACTTTTCTTATGTTGTAGTTTCCTAGATTTCGTAAGAATTACCATTTCTCAGTTCTGCTGTGAAATTGCGCTCAACTTTCAAGACAATGGCGCCTTAAATCTATCTATCATTTCTTTTGTGCTTTCATATCGATCGCGTCATCCATTTGTGTTACTTCCAGCTTTCGGCTGCGTTTTCTTGCGAGTATACTCCTTTCGCGAATCCGAGCTGTAATTCACATTTAGTAAGCAACGCCAGTAGGCACTGAAGTTCTGTTGTTTTCCGGAGCCACTTTCTCCTTCGGCTAGGAACCGTTCCACCTATCGCTCCGTGCTGTTTCTTCCGTACGTTCTGAACTTTTTGGGGTGCTGAAGTCTGAGCGCTGAATGGCGATGGTGCTTGGTTTATTTTCGGGTTTAGTCGTTTTTCCTGCTGAGGTGTGAAATGCCATGAGTTGTATTTTGTAGGGCCCGTGGCGCGCCGCGCATTCGAAGGCCGCGCCACTTCCCAATGCTCCCTGCGCGCTGCCTGTTTCCCCCTCCCCGCTCGTTCGGTAATAACCGGTCCCGCGCGAGGGGGCAAAAAAGAAGGCACGCGCCGCCGTCTCGCCCTCTCTTCGATCCTGCTTTTCGCTCCTGCTCTTCGTTCCTGCTTCGCTCCTGGCGCTACTCCACGGAAGACGACCCGCAGGCAGCAGTCTCCCGGACGACGACCCCGCACCGCCTTGGACGACCCCCTGTGAGATTAAAGATGTTTGTTACACGGCCCGCTGTGTATTTGTCGTGCGCATCCCCCGGGCAGAGGAATCGCCCACAATTTGTAGGACATTTGTGCTTCCATTGTGTGAGAACATCCGCAGTCGAGTTGAAAAGGCCAGCCGAGCACTGACTGTGCGTCTGAAAACGTGGATGTTCCTCGTGGAGTAATTAACGTGGATGCATGTGTAGGCTTGCAAATAGCCTGTCATAGGACTGCATCGACGACTCGCTAAGTAGGCTGTTTCGTGCCCTAAAAAAACCGGTAGGGGTATAAAAGCGCGACCGCTAAATACCAGGTGCTTCAGCAAACACTTTCAAGATTTCCTGGGAGTGGGAATTCCTGAATACAAGAAAAACATATAGCCAGGAAAATTCTGTCTGCTACGGTGGGCGTAATTTACTATACATAAAAAACTTCGTACCTAATGAATGATTAAGATTTACTGGTTAACATTCAGGGAATTAGACCACTTGAGACACTTATACCCATACAAGACGATGCCAGAACAATTTTTGGAATGAAGAAATGCTCATTTTCTAAACCTGTGTGCATCTCGGGGGTACACGGTGTATTTTTCCACGTACAATTGAAACAGAGGGTATTAGACTCGCAGGAATATCGGCGTAAATGCGACGTCCTTTCATGATGTTTTGCAGTGACTGCGGCGCCATATTCGAAGTCTGGGCTGTGTTTTGCCGTGATTTCTCACCCTTTGTTTTCCATCGGCCACATATGCGCACAAAAAGAATACCTAGATTCCAAAACCTGTGCACGACGGCAGGCTATCACATTGCTTTCAGATATTCGCCGTATCAATGTTTCATATACGCCTGCCTAGATCGCAGCAGGCGCTGTCAAAAAAAAAAAAAAAGAAACAGCAAGGAGAAGAATGGCGTCGTCCAAAGTCCGTTCCCTTGTATATGCCATTTATTCTTCAATTCTTCCTCTACCTCTATCAAGAGGAATAGATTCAATTGATAATAATCTAGTTTTGTAGCGATATGGGCCGGAAAGATTTTGGTAGTGGAGCTATTTTAGGTGCGTCCACGTTTGTTGCCATGAGGACCGTCAGTTTACCGCCGTTCTGTGAATGTCGTTCGCTTCGTTGCCTGCGCAGTGCATCGCTAAAGATATGATGAATAATCATGAGTAAGAGTAATCGATCGTAATTGCTTTGGGGCAAATGTACTCGCAAATGCGTCTGCTTACACACGGGGATTGATCGACAAGGAAATTGATTTACCCACATGACGGCGAATGGAAAGCTTCGATGATGAATGCAATAGAAGCTCCGAGCAATCGAGAAGCCACTGACATATTTTCAAGCGATTCAATTGACAGCGAGACTTCACATGTGAAGGAAATATGGCATTGGGTGGAAAAGGCATCTCTATCAATGAAGGCTACCCGTTGAGCGAGCTTGTTTCAAACGTCACACCCAAGGCAATACCGCTGAGCATGTTTCCAAAATTCGTGGTTGAGGATATGGTTGGACACATAACGCTTAAATCAATCAATATCTGATACAGAACAATAAGAGAAAGGTGAAACCAATAAAAATGGAAGGTATTTGCAAATCTATTGGAATAATTTTGTACACGTCTATTGTGTCTTTGCTCTTCAGGCGAATGTAGTTGGTCACGGCCGCTACGCCAGTCACGTCATGACTGCATGATCTGGAAGCGTTTTGATAATATACTTGGTTTTCCATGCATACAGCAATGACGATGAAAAGCAAAAAAAAAAAAAAAAAAAGAGAAGGTGTGACCTCTTCTACGGAAAGCAGCGTGTGCTCATAATACCCAACGAATTGTTTTTCAGTGCAATAGAGATGGAACCATGCGTAGCTGTCAATGAGATGATTATATCATCCCAATGGATCACTCCCAAGAGAGTCACCTTCCACCTTTTCTTTATCCGGCCGTTGTCAACAGCTGGCTGCTGTACAGAGCTGTGAAGGGTTCAAAAATTCGGCTTCCTGAGCTCAAGCTAAACGTCGTCCTTAGCCTAATGAGTGCAGAAATCGCCAAGGAAGACAAAGAGGCACTGAGAATATCTGCCTCTGTACTTTGCTGACCAGGGCATCGAACATCCCGTGTGCAGTATGGTATGGTGGGGTACGCCGCATTCCGATAAAAGCGCTTCAGAACAATGCACAACGCCGCAAGGTGCTGCCGAAATGCACGCGGCGAACAAGGATGAAACGTAAAAAATGTAAAACCTACCCGTGTGTAAATGTAGGTGGACCAGTAAATTGTTTTGAACAGTTTCATTGGGTGTCAACTAGTATTCCTAGAGTACACGTGTGTACGTTTAAATTATGAAGAAAGAAATCAAAGCAAGCTAGATATTTTTTTTCTTGTGGTTTTATTTTGGCCTGTGTGCATATTATTAGTCGTGCAACGCCAAGTGATTCAGGCTTTGCACTCGACCATCTTTGATTGCTTGGAAAAAAAAAAAAAAACATTGTGGGTGATCAAGTTATTATTAATAACATTTGCCCGGCTAATGTTTCGCAAAAAAAAAAAAAAAAAGACTGTTCGCGCCATGGCCGCTGTCTTGTGTTTGGAAGCAATAACATAACCTTGATTAATAAATTGTTAATAAAAAATATAAGGAGAAATTGTAAAAAATAAACATTTATACCCATTCCTATGAAAGATTTTTCACACAACTACTATATGTTGTGCTCTTTTACGAAATAAAATGAGCGAAATTTGTTTAAATTTTTATTAAATAAACTATTCAAAAAAGATTTTAAAAATGCAGATTTGAAGATTTGTATCTAAATCTACTTTCGTACAGTAGTTATTTCGACCATTTTTCCGTGTTGTTCACAAGGTAAAGAGTAATAAAATAATTGTAGATATCAAGAAACGTAAGGTGTGCAAGGTAAACAAATCAACTTTGATTATCAGAAAATACGCGCTCTCAGCGGTAATCAGCCGTCTGTGGTGTAGTGAGTTGTTCCTAGTAAAGGTATGAAATCTGGCTATTTAAAAGTATCAATCAATGGCCTTTATTCCTGAAAATGTAATCGCAGTACGTTTTGTTTGACGCGAGAAAATAAATTTTCAAATCTCATTTCAACGCCGGCGTCTCCGTGCTTGCTGTTCGCTGCAGATTACGTTCCGCCGGCTGCAAATAGAGAGAATCGCCACTCCACTTCTCTATTACTATGCTGCGCAGAGCCTGGACACTGCCCGCTCCGGCAATCTAGAAACCTAAGGTCATCTGTAAAAAAAAAAAAAGAATGACGAGGCAGAATTTCACGAGGTGATTTGGGGATAGTTGGTGCGAATAAACTGCCACGTCACGGCGTAATACACTTGACAGGCTGGTGTCGAGTCGCGGCCGCTGCAGGCCGTTCAGAGCACTGTCATTAGCGTCACGTCACGCCAGCGCTGCTGTCCTCTGACTGTCCTGTCTGTCCGTCTGAACTAGCCTTAACTAGAGAGAGATGAGGACCAAAAGTGCCGCAGTCAGTCTTCATCCCGCAAGAGCAATGAGGCCTATCAGATGTATATGTGTCGCTTTGGTCCGAGTTCGAACAGTGTGGCAAGTGTTCCACAACGTTAACAGGGCAAAGCTTCTCTTCGGCAGGGAAACAAAGTTTGCTTTAAGTTTGGCAGTGCCCATGGCGAAAACAAGCCGAGGCGAACGAGGTCGTCAGTCTACGTCTGTTTTCTGGAGAACAGGGCGAGTTTTAAGGATTTCAATACATTGTTTTGTTATCCTTTCTCCGTGTTTTGGTCTTCCATTTTAATGGCGCATTCGGATGGGGGGACGAGAGCAGATGCGTGGAGCATTGCAGAGCAGTACAGGAGCACGCCGAGCGAGGGTGTAACTGTCCTCCCACGGGAACGCTCTCTGCGTGTCGAGAGCAGTGCCCAACGACCATGCATGTGACCACACTTCTCTCCCCAGCATTCTCCGCCTGCCTGCAGTGGCGGAAGTTGCAACCAGAGGAGAGGCCAACGCTCCGTGAAGAACTGCTTGTTTTTTGTACCTTGTTCTCACAGCGCGGCGATCTGCCTCCTTTGGCCCTTTCGATACCAGCAGTGACTCTCAGACGTGCATACAGCACCTGAGCGATGGTTTCTACTCCTGACCAAACTTCGCTTGAGTTGTTTCGAAGCCGCTGTCCAAGCTGTCACCCGCCGTGCTCGTCGAGACGAAGATTGTTCAACTGCTGCCCTTCGAAAGGGTTCTCTCACCCGCCGTGCTGGGATCCCATACTGAAAATCTTTTTGTAGGCCTCAGGACGTCGTCGATCGGGTGCGTTTATAAAATCAGCCCACTCATGCCTCATTGACTCAAACTTGATATCTGTTTAAGACTTTCCTACTGTATTTTTGTAAGGGATACAAATACCCGTAAAAAGTCATCCGACTACTGAACTCACAAATGCGCGATGCTCATTTATTTTAGGGGATGCGCTGACCGGCGGTCTGTTGAGGTGTGCCTGCTGGGCACTTTGGAGAGCTACTGGTAGTCGAACGAGGTTACAGCAAGTTTATTGCAACTCGTCTCTTCTCCCCAAACCCCCCCCCCCCCCCCTGACGCCTCATTATATAGCCTCGTTAAACAACGACCACAACGCTAAACCAATAGGAACGAAATAAACCCCCTGGGCGGGGCAACAGGCTCCAGCATGGTTTCTCCTCACACCTGTGGTGCTGTACGCACAAATTCACGTGTGCACATTCCATAGTGTTCGAATCCGCTGCCGTCGGCACGTGCGCCCGTGCCAGACAGTCCGAGTCCCGTGGGAATGAGCTTCGTGGCATCCTCTGCTCCTTTACACAAGAGGCTAACGCGCGCGCGCGCACGCACGCACGCACGCACACACACACACACACACACACGCACGCACGCACGCACGCACGCACGCGCGCGCACACACACACACACACACACACACACACACACACACACACACACACACACACACACACACACACACACACACACACACACACACACACACACACACACACACACACACACACACACACACACACACACACACACACACACACACACACACACACACACACACACACACACACACACACACACACACACACACACACACACACACACACACACACACACACACACACACACACACACACACACACACACACACACACACACACACACACACACACACACACACACACACACACACACACACACACACACACACACACACACACACACACACACACACACACACACACACACACACACACACACACACACACACACACACACACACACACACACACACACACACACACACACACACACACACACACACACACACACACACACACACACACACACACACACACACACACACACACACACACACACACACACACACACACACACACACACACACACACACACACACACACACACACACACACACACACACACACACACACACACACACACACACACACACACACACACACACACACACACACACACACACACACACACACACACACACACACACACACACACACACACACACACACACACACACACACACACACACACACACACACACACACACACACACACACACACACACACACACACACACACACAGATGATCTCCGAACCTGCGGTCGAGGATATCGCTGCTCGCCTTGCCGACGCGCGGACATCCGGTACGGGCGGCGTTGCGTCGGCGGCCAAGGTCTTGGGAAACGAACGAAAAGGCATGCACCGCGCACCGGCTCTCAAGTGCACACAACATTGCCGCTGCGCTCTCGGAGAACAGGCGCAGTCCAGAAGCCGGCGGTGTGGTACGTCGCGTTGATGAGCGCCTTTGCAGCCGCCATTTTGAGCGTCGCCGACTCCAGAGAGAAAAAAAATAAAAGATGGCGCGGATATGGCGCTTTTGCCATGTGACTTCCTCTACTCTCGCTTTAGACGAGGGAGCAGCCGGCAGTGCACTCGGGTGCTCTCAGCGGAGGGAAAGCCCTCCTCCTCTACCATTGGAAGCCAGTGATTCCACTCCTGCTCTCCCAATAGAGGGCGCCCGCTTGTCTGAGAGAACTTTCGAAGTGCTCTCGAGTGCGCCAGCTCTCCCACTTGAATTCGCCATAAGTGAACTGTGGAAGTAAAAGTACACGATTATTTCCCCTCTGTGCTGCGCTTTTCTTCCAAATAACTGAGTTCTGCTTCCTCTCTTTCAGTCTCTTAGAAATAACTGAACCTTGTGAGAGTATGCTGCTTTCAACTGATGTACACTATGCGCACTGGCGTACTGCTATTCAGTGCATGCTAATATATAGAAATTTCGGTACGGTTTCAAACACTATTATAATTAATTTTTTTTTCGCAGAATGGTCCGCTTAATTACTCCATGTTCACTCGGGCCAAAAGGCTGCCACAAAACAACACAGAAAAGAAGGCATAACATCATAAATGTAGAAAACCTGTCTGAAACTGAACGGCGTATCGGATAAAGTTTTCAGCACCACCACCTTAACCCTTATAGCTATAAGCAGACGCATGATATCGCAACGATATCTGCCCATCACTATAACATATACCTTAAGAAGTACACCACGTTAGTGGCTTCGAAGCAGTGCGGCGATTCTTTTTATTCTTTTTTCTGATTCTTTTTTTCTGATGTGCACATCAGAAAACGCCGGGGTACTGTGGTGATCACAACGGCCCACACATACCACCTACCTTCTTTGGGGCTCGTTCCAGAAGAGCTGCTGTCAGAAATGCAATTTAATATCAGTTTGATAAAGACAGTAAAATCTAATTATTACACTTCCTCAAATCGACACAATAATAAATTCACAAAAATTCACAATATCAACCATAAATATATTTGTAAAACGAAAAATACCATACATTCCTAATTAAAAATTTATGTGCCTTCATTTAAAGATATACTATTATTAATAATATGTTATCATTTAAAGATATTGACCAAAGAACTCATACAGATCCATGATTAATGTAACTATATATATTAATTGAATAACGTACTCTTAAAGAACAATCAATATAATAGGAATAAAATAGAAAATTCTTAATTTTATTATTCTTATTCTTAAAAATAATTCTCCAAAATAAAAGATAATTCCTAATCTTCTTTCAGCTCATTCCATATATAGATAAAATAAACAATTGCATAAATGATAATAAATTATAGTGATAAACATAGGTGTTTTGAATAAGGGTCGACGTCCAGCTGTCTCATTTATTGACATATCTAGTCGTAACAATGGGTCATACTAATTCCAACACACCTGAGCCACCTGATTAATTTATAGGGAGAGAAAGGCACGGCAACTGTCTCGCTTGTTTCCTGTGGACACCTCAACCGCGCCGTAAGGGAAGGGAGGAAGGTGGGAGTGAAAGTGGAAATAGAGTACATTTCCTAATGAATAAATTCGGAGAAAGAAAGATAGATGAAGGCATCTAGATTATAAAGTAAAAGTAAATTTTATTGAGTTTCTTCAACTTTCAAACGATTTTAAACTTATGATCGAATTTTTAAATCATTTATTTAATTTGCCTTCTCCTTCAGATATTTCATATACATGAAACTTCGGATCACCTTTAGGAATTCGTTCATTGTTCAACTTTTATCTGGAATTTTTTTAGCAATTTTTCAGTGGTGCTATAGCATGCCGGAAGTTGAAGTCTCAAACCCGGCACACTGTAAGATAGCGAAGATTGCTCCGATAGCTGTGACACGGAAGTCAATGAGGTGATAGTCCACATAAGGGAGCGTCCCCTGAAGAAAAGACGAAGGCAAAAGGTTTAGGAGAGGTATTCAAAAAGGAAAGCTATTGAACTTCTTAAAACGGCAAATAAAGGTGTCTTCGTGTCTAGGCCCCAGCGAGCCATCTACATCGCAAGCTGCAGTTAGTGACGAGTTTATCATAAGCGATTACGTTTCTAATGAATGACATTAAAGAAAAGTATGCTCATGAAAAAGAACGAGTGAAGAAGATCCTGATATTGACACTGGCCCCAAGCGCCAAATACGGGAAGCACTAAGAATACGATATAGAGTACTTGGCGTGCCATCAGGTAAGCTTGGCCGCCCCTCAGCGCAGAAATAATTGCCCGCGAGGCAGTTCTACGAAAACGACACTGTTTCTTTCTGCCTTCCATATAAAAAAGGTGTGCTGCATGGTCACCAGAAGCGGTTGTTATTACTGAACTTAAAAGGGCTGCATTAGGAATGGAAGAATTCAAGTTTCACATGCAGTTTCTTGTCGTTTGCTAGCCTTCGCCCAGCACACTGAGTTTTAACAGGGGAGAAGTGGCACGCACACTTTTTGCATGTGCATGGAACATCAAAACATTAAACTTATGCTACATTCCCCGTGACTATGCACTGAAAAAGCTCCGGCGACGACAGTATGCCAACTTGACGAGGACGACTGCATGCTAGGAAGATGCGACGTGTGCCCAGGTACAGACCACATAGAAGGACAGCCTCGTACGGAAGGCAGTGCATGTCTAAGATCAGGAAGGAACTGTGCAGGTACAACAGTGGATTATTAATGTTTGCTGTCGTCTGGAGAAAATTGTTTTAGACCGGGAAGAATTATGTGAGAAATTCATGGCGATGTTGAAGCACGTAAACATTCATCACTTGAGCAAAGAACATGCAAAATACTTGAGACAGGTGAAAAGGGAAATTGAAATAGACGAGCCGATCATAGTTATGACTTTTGCTGAGAATTTCAGTTTTGCTCTCCAGGATGCTCATACTACTGGGCCACTACGGAGGCAACGTTGCATCCAATTGTCATTTATCACCGTGCACTAGAGAACAGTGCAGAAGTTTCAGTCAAATAATTGGTTGCGGTTTTAGACTCGCCAGAACACAACACAGTTGCTGTTTCGTGATTTCAAAGGAAAGTGTTCAAGAAGTTGAAAATTGACCTTCCAGAAGTTAAGAACATTTATCACTTTTCCGACGGCGCACCTTCTCGATACAAGAATAAAAGGAACATCACAAACCTCTGCTACCATGAAATCGATTTCAATTTCTCAGCCGAATGGAATTTTTTTTTTGCTACCTCACATGGCAAGAGTGCTTGCGACGCTATTAGTGGAGCTAGTGCTTGGCAACAAGAGCAAGTATTCAGAGGCCATAGAAAGCTCAAATACTTACCTCCTGTGAGCTGTGCACATGGGCTGAGAAGACTATGAAGAGTGTCGTAGCCCTCTGGGGGCTTGAAGAAGTAATTTAAAAAAAATGAAGGCGACCTCTGCGAGTGATGTTCAGAGCACTACCATTGAAAGCTATACGCAGGTTTCACCAAATCAAGCGTTTATCTCATTCAACAGTTTGCGCGGTACATACGTCGTACACAGCGACCCAGGAGTTTCAAGTGGCAAGATAATAATGAACTCTCCAAGGGATCTTCAGACTGCCAAATATAAGAAGAATACACTGAAATCACCATTCAGTGGTATGATCTGTGTTTCTTCGGTGTCGTTTGTGGTGTGCACTGTAGTGAAGTGCAGGCAGGGAGCCCTGCCAGTGTTGAACTCAATGACTTAATTTGAAAAATTAATATTTCGCAATAAACAGAAAGTACTCAGAATAAACCTTCAGAAACACGGCCATTGAAACTTATCATATTTCATATCTTTCTTGGAACAGCTCACCACGCAAGAGGCAGCTGATAATGGCTTGGAACGCATATTTTCTAATGATCAAAATTACTTAGCTTAAACACCTCACGTTTCTTGACCTCTGCAATAATTTTAATACATTTCTTGCATTATGAGGAACATAGAAAAATAATTTGCATGACTACTGTATGAGTGTACATATAAATAAAAATTTCCAATGTGCATCTTTTGGTATATTTTTCCGCATTTTTATTTCGTCATAAATGAAACAAATTTCGTTCAGTTATTTCGTAAAAGAGAACAGCATGTAATGTAAAAAAAGTTTCTTAGGTATGCGTATAAATGTTTACTTTTTAGAACGACTAGAATTTGCCATTTGCTTGCAAACTTTAGATGGCTTATGTTTGCTTCGGTAACATAAGCTAGGAAAATGTTATTCATGATAACTTGATCCCCACAATTTTTTCCATAGAAAGCGAAAATGGTCGCGTGCACAGCAGGGATCAGTTGGCGTGGAACGACCCATATAAATAGAAAAAAATTTTGTGTGCATTAGCAGATGCAGCGTGGGAAAAGTAGCACTTGCCATAGCTTTTATGCAAAAATGGAATTGGATGGAGACTACGACGCGGAGTTCAATTTCGAGAGTGAGTTGCAGGAGGTGTAATCGTCTGCGGCGACAGCTACGATCGAGCTTCCACACTCGCTTTCCACGAGAAATTCCTTGCTTCGAATCCGCTCCGGCAGATGGTTTCACTGAGCTCGACGGAGACTTCACACGAGATTCGTCATTGGGTTTGACCTTGGTAAAGCTTTCACACTAAAATTGCGGGGATAATCTGGCATTTGGTATTAGGCAGGGGACGTGGCCGCCACAGATTGGGCGCCAGGTTGTGCGACGTTATCAGGTCGCGTGACATAGCTGTGTTGGCGGGAGCTGGGAATGCGGACATCTGCCATGAGATAGGAATCGAACCCACCTGCGCCCTTCGACCCCTGGTCAGACATGATACCCCCAGCTATGCAGGCACAGTTCTCTTAATTAAAACAGACTTTATGTTTATGCCGGTTGGTTCTCCACATAATGTCGTAGCCTACGATTGCTTGCTAGTGAGTACACGTTAAACAATACAGGCACCACCTAAAGGATTAGTGATCAAATGAGCCCCAAAGTGTATATGCGGGAACGAAGACGCGCAAAGGGAGCTGCAGGCAGAAGCGAATAATACTGTTTTGCCATACTCTTATAGGCGGAGTTTAAGTGTCTCTACAATTTTTGCATCGCCTCTTTGTTCGAGGAAAAGGACAATCTGAAGCATGAGAAACCAGCACATGACGGAAGGGGGTCTCTCACTGAAACATCCTGCTTTGTATATTGCCTGGACGCAGAGACCACATCCTTGCTCACTGCTGGACTTGATAAAATCAGGCAACCGTTCTTTAGAGCGTTAGCTCTACTACGTTGATTTGCGAGTTTCGCGTCATTCCTGCTCCTAGTACGCTCCACAGATGGCACCACGTACTCACGCGCCGCATGTGGTTACATTTCTTCTTCTTTGATGTATGGCACATACCCACGAAGGGAATTGGCCAGGGTTCAGTGTGGACTGCCAAATATCCTACACAAACAGAATTAGTGCATTAAAGTAATTGTCAACTAAACAAAAACATGATTTAAGATCACAAAATTGATTGAAAGAAAAATACGAAGCAAAAACTTGGAAGTTTGTAAATTTGGAATACAATTAGCAAGGGAATCTGTCCGTAGCTGTGATGTAGTTATGTAAGTACTGACAAATTTGAGGCAACGCAAATCCTTTCGCACTCCCACCGAAGGAGAGCAGAAGCGGGACCGACAACGTAAATCCCATGCGTGCAATTGGAGTTTCTAAATGCACCCTCCTCTGATGTGAAAACCTTCGGCAAGCGAGAAGGAAGTGATCAGTATTTTCAATCTCACCGCAAGCCTCACAAAGGTTTGTGAGGCTGATCCCGCACCTACATAAATAAAGATTTAGGCGAGGAATCCTGCATCTCATGAGAGTCATCGTTACCTCATTTCGCGGTGCGCAGCAACCTTCCTCGTCTTCATCGTCGTGCCAAAAGAGCACTATGCTATCCCCGCAGCCGATCACGTCTCGTGTAGACCTGCAACACACTCTCGAGATGTGCAGTAAGCAACGTCGTCTTCATCAAGATCCTACTGCCAAACACTCCAATGAACATCGTCGTTCTCATGGAGTTCCATCTGCGGCACTCCGTTATTTAACGTCGGCAAATACGCCATACACATACTCCATCGTGCTAAAGACAAAGGCCGCAGCCGCGTCAGACAGGTTGCCGAGTCCATAGAAGAAGGACAAGCCAGACTAGCCCGTGGCCGAGAAGCTTACTAAGCTCGGAAGCAAGCTAAGGTCGAAGTGGCAGTAGCGGCTGCGGCCGATGGCTAACACTCGTGAAACTCGGTTAAATGTTAGTTGAATCTTTATAATATTTTTGCTATTTATTTAACCCTTACTTCATCATTCATCACATATGCCTCATTGATTCCCCTATGCAATAAATATTTCTTGTATATTAAAAAAGGACAGCGATTGCGAATTGTGTTGTCATTGCTTTTTACAGCGACGGAGAGCGAGGCTTTCGTTCAGCGTCATTTCCGCCTTAGCGTTGGAATGCGCGAAGAGGCATGCTGACCAAGTGCAGAGTATCCGCATCGCCGGCTTCGCTTGCCCGCCCAAAGCCATCACTGACCACCGAGAGTTCTCGCTGCAAACACGCCAAGACGCGGAACTACGCCCTATTACGTCATAACCTTTCCTGGTTTTTATCGGAATTTTGTGGCCGCACCTTCCGTCGTCGTGGCGGCATCGGCGTTTTATTTTTATTTTTCGGAATTAATTTATTTTCACCGGAAACGAGCACTCCGGCTAAAACTCTGTTGCACCAATGCCGGCGATCCTATATACCTTCGGAGAAACGCCCAATGCGGGCCACGCTTCAGAAGTTGTTTGCCCTTTATTTCCGACGTTTTAAATCCTCGGAAAGAGAATGATTGTTTTTCGCGCTACACATCAGCCGGCCGAGAGGTGACTCGACGCCGTCAAGTATACGCGCGAAAGAAAAAGCACGGGCAGCACGCGTGCATGCGTTTATTTGTGGTCTCGTTTCGGAGTGCTATCGTACATTTTTGCTTGTACAGCACTGCTCAGCAGCACTTTTGTGACCTAAATGCCTATGTAAATTTTGATCAAAGTGGCTATTTGCTGATGTGCTACTAATTAGAGCACAGCGCTCACTATAACGCAAGAAACTGGAAGCGGAAGAGGACGGTCAGTGGAAGCTCCTCTGTAGGAAAATGTATAATTTGTATACACTTGCGGATGGTGTAGAAAGCAAAAAACAAAAAAACAAAACAAAAATACGTTGAATTCATTTTCCGTTGTCTCCTATTTCCCTTCAGTAGATGTGTGACAGCGCGCCCGCAAATACCGTGTATTTGCTCTTGAATCCGAATGAAAGAATGCAGAAGAAAGTGGACCGATTTCCCAGGAAGTCCAAGCTGCCCCCCCCCCCCTTTTTTTTTTCTATGGCATATTCAGAATCTAAAGTGGGATGGCATATTTTTGTTGCTTATTTAGCTAGAGCCATTGTTGCATCATGAATAAGCATTGATTTGGCACCAAAACCTGACGTGAGACCTATGTCGCCGCTTGGCTGTTTCAGGCGACAGCTATTAGTGCCTAAGATGGTGGCGTAGGGCGTCCGCAGGAATATCAACAGCGAGAAAAGGAAATGGCAAGGATGAAAAGGGGATTGAAGGGCCGACGCGAACAAGGGATGAGAGGGGGAATGCGGGACGCTGGGTGGTGCGCTATAGGCAGTTAGGCTTAAAGTGATGAGAAAGCGATCAGTTCAGAAAATGGGGAAAAAAATGCCCTGAGCGGGGAGGGTGAAAGTCATGAAAAGCGCTAGCGTGTGTTATGGGGCATGAAATCGGTTACCATCGTAAATATTCTGCTACTTACAGCGCTTACTATATATATATATGAAGGAAAGAAGCCAACAGTCGGCGAGGCCAAGGAATACATTGGGGATTGTACTTTTTCTTTTTTTTATGTTTATTTCGGTAATCGCATAAATTAGTAATGTAATCTGTTTTAGGGGAAATGTAGTTAAACACAAAGTGTTATATATACAACAAAACAACAAGAAAATATATATATATATATATATATATATATATATATATATATATATATATATATATATATATATGTGCAGGAAAGAAGCCAACAGTCGGCGAGGCCAAGGAAAGCATTGGGGATTGTACTTTGTCTTTTTTTTTATTTTTTACTTCGGCAATCACATGAATTAGTAATCTAATCTGTTTAGGGGAAAGATAAACACAAATTAGAAGGAAAAACAACGTACCGATTGTGGGAACCGAACCCACGACCGCCGAATATCGCGTGAAAAAAAAAAAAAGTACAATCCCCAATGCTTTTCTTGGCCTCGCCGACTGTTGGCTTCTTTCCTTCATGTGTCTTAACGAGCACCCTCATTTCCCCTTCATTTATCTGCATATATATATATATATATATATATATATATATATATATATATATATACACACACATATACAGGGTGTCCAACTTAACTTTCGCCAAGGGTTAAAAATGGAACGTTTGAGATAGGCCAATGAAACCACCTGTATACAGCTGCCAGCCATCTGATGCACCACAGGCAATCTTTTTGTTTCGCAATTAACTAATTGGTAATTAAGATAATTTTTCTAATTTGCGAACTTTTGCCTTTAGACAACAAATGTGATTTGCAGAGTTGGAGTCTAAAACCGCTATTCCATCTATTTCCGATAAGGAAAGCCCGCGAAATGCAAAAAATATCACGTGAGCAGCGCATTCGTGCGCCACGATTGTGGTGCTCTCAATCGTGGCTCGAGTGAACGAAATCAGGTGCAGCATTTGCCCCACGACCCCGTTGAGCGGCAGACCGATATGTCTGCGTTGGTTCTTCGTCCGCTTCACGCAGTCGAAGCGCGTGACGATGCAAGTCGCAACGAGCTCACCGCGCCGGCTGCAACCATCGCCAACATATCAGCCTGCCGCTGGGACTGGACTGTCGGGTCACGGCCGCAGCTGATTTAGTTCATTCGAGCCACGATTGAGAGCACCACAATCGTGATACGAATGCGCTAGTCACGTGATAATTTTTGCATTTCGCGGGCTTTCTTTAGGGCTTAGAAAAACGATACACGTGAGGCTTTCTTTATCGGAAATAGATAGTATGGGGGTTTTAGAAGATGCTCGCCAACTCTGCATATCACATCTGTTGTCTAAAGGCAGTGGTATATAAGTAAATAAGAAAAATTATCTTAATTACTAATTAGGTTATTGCAAAACAAAAAATTGCCTGTGGTGCGTCACATCGCTGGCAAGTGTACACAGGTGGTTTCTCTGGCCTATATATATATATATATATATATATATATATATATATATATATATATATATATATATATATATATATATATATGTGCCCAGAGAAAAAAAAATATATATGTATATTTATTTATTCCATGCGGATAAGAAAAAAACAGCCTTTGTAAAGACAGATGGCTTTTATGAGTTTAATGTTATGCCATTCGGGCTGTGCAATGCGCCTGCTACATTTGAACGCTTTATGGACAGTTTTGCGCGGCTTAAAATGGGATATTTGTCTTTGCTATCTGGACGATGTCGACATATTTGGGAAGTCCTTTCAAGAACACAATGACCGTCGTGTACGCGCCTTGAATTGTCTGCACCATGCCGCCCTAATTCTAAACTCGAAAAAGTGCCGCTTTGGAGGGCGCCAAGCGCTGGTGCTAGGACACCTTGTCAATAGTGATGGTGTAATGCCGGATCCCCAGAAAACTGCCGCTGTTGAGTCTTTTAAACCCCCGCAGACAATGAAGGAGTTGAGCAGTTTTCTAGGGTTGCGTTCGTATTTTAGACGCTTTATGCATCGCTTTGCTGACGTTGCTTACCCATTGACGTGCCTTCTCAACAAAAACTCCACTTTTGACTGGACACCAGACTGGGACGCGTCATTTCGTTAACTAAAGTTTCTTTTAATATCGAAACCCATTCTACATCGCTTCGATCCTGCTGCATGGACAGAAGTTCACACTGACGCTAGTGAAATCGGTCTCGGGGCAGTCGTTGTCCAATGGCACGATGAACGAGAGCATGTTATCGCGTACGCAAGTCGTACCCTGAGCAAGCCGGAGTGAAACGACACAGTCACCGAACAGGAATGTCTGGCTGTAGTTTTCGCTGTGCAGCGTTTCCGTTGATATTTGTACGGACGGTCGTTTACTATCGTAACTGATCATCATTCACTCTGTTGGCTGCGGAACCTTCGAGACCCATGTGGTCGTCTTGCACGCTGGGCCCTCCGGTTACAGGAATATGACTTTGCCGTGGTGTACAAAAGCGGGAGGCGTCATGCAGACGCAGACTGTCCTTCTAAGATGCTAATAGCCACGACCGGACCTGACAGCGACGATTTCGACAATTATATATCGACCCTTGAGCCAGCGTTCCCCGACACGAATGTTTTCAAAATGGAACAGCAGCCTCTCTTTGCCGCCGCCCAAGCCAGCGCAGCTACAAGCCGTTTTTTTGTGTGTGATGGCCTCCTATGGAAAAAGAATTATTCGCCTGTCGGCCAGCGATACCTACTCGTAGTTCCCAAGCCGCTTTGCACGGACGTATTGCGTGTCATGCATGATGATCCAACTTCTAGGCATTTGGGATCGGTTCGAACACTCCAACCGTGCTCATGAAAGATTTTACTGGCCCAGAATGCGCTCGATGATTGAACAATACGTTGCTTGTTGCAAGCAATGTCAACGCCACAAACGTCCAACTGCAACTCCATCTGACTTGCTGCACCCTGTGAAGACCCGGACAGCTCTGTTTGATCAAGTAGGCATTGACCTCGTAGGTCCGTTTCCGAAGTCCGTGGATGGAAATCGCTGGATTGTAATCTGCGTGGACTACCTCACACGTTACTGTGAAACCTCCGCTGTTCCATCTGCTACGGCGCATCAGGTGTCGCTTTTCTTGCTACACTCAGTCATCTTACGACACGGGCCGCCACGAATTTTCATCACTGATCGGGGCAGACACTTCACTGGCGATGTTGAAGAGCTCATGCGTTTATGCGCCCTAATTTCCCGATACTCGATGCCATACCATCTCCAGGCAAATGGCTTGACTGAACGCGTCAACAGAACGCCTATCAACATGCTAGTCATGTATGCATAAGAACTGGGACACCATACTACCCTTCTTCACGTATGCGTTTAATACCACTACGCATGAGACGACTGGGTACAGTCCATTCTTCCTGCTGTATGCCAGACCACCACGCTACCCCCTAGATACTATCCTGTCCTCAAGCCGTGAAGGTCCGTGCCTGGCTGAGGCCCTCTATCTCGCCAAAGAAGCTCGGAGAATCGCCCGATTACGGTCTGGTGCTTCACAAGAATGTTCTAAAGTACGATACGATGCCAGTAACCGGCGGGTCACGCACTCTATAGGCGATTTAGCCTGGCTGTGGCGTCCAATTCGGCACCCTGGCCTAGAATTCCCACTATGACGGCCCATATGTTGTTGTCAAACGTATCAGCGATTTAACTTATACAATAGCCCGCCTGATAGCATCGGATCGTCGGTCTACCAAAACCGAACTATGTCATATTTCCCGCTTGAAGCCGTGTCAGCCTCGCATGACTCACGAACATGCCCAGAGGGCTTAGGCTGAGTAGCACACTACTGACGACAATGAATGATTGTGCTGGTGTGGCAGAAGAAGAGGAAGAAGCGTTGGTGTCTGGGGGCTAGTAGGCTTCACCTGGTCCCGCTGCCACAGCACTGTAAATAAACACCCCTTTCTTATTTCACCGTAACAATATATAACATTGTGAAGAAAAAGATGGACCCCTTCGCTGGGTGCTGACGAAGAAGCAATTGTGGAACTGCCATCGCACACATTGTGTTCGTCTTGATCGCTCCTCTTCCTCGCCGTCCTCGACATGCTTCTACATTTGGTGGAGGAGCGGCCTGATATCCTTGGCACGCTGGAGCTTCGCACCCGCACGCATTTCCGTACGGAAATGCCATATCTGGACTTATAAAAAACCAGATCAGGTATATCAGAAATTGGGGAGATAAGGTATTTAGGACACATCTGGGCCAAATTAGGCAAATCAGTCCGATTCCTCATTTGGAGTAACAGATAAGGCATATCTGGTTGTATATGCCTGATCTGCCCAATTCCTGCTTTGGAGTACCGGATCAGGCATATCTGGTCGGATATATCTTATCTACCCAATTCCTGATTTAATGATCTAGCCCGCATGGCATTTAGGTTTTGAACTATAGATGTATATATCTGCATATCAACATAACACTTTATTACAATATACACAAGGAAAGTTTCAGTATTCCAGCTAAACGTGCAGCACGCTCAATCGAGTTTGCCAAGGGAAACCTGAATGTCCCCTTCCATTTCAAACCTTACAGGACAACAGCTTTGAAACCACAGGTTTTCGTTTTACCCTGCCTATGGAATCGCTTAAAGACGGGTCTGAATTACGTGGGTACTGAGGGTCAAACACATGCGCATTCGTTAGTAAATATTGAAATTCTACTCATTTACGTGCGAAACTATAACGAACTAATTAGGTATCTGAACAAAATAATGGACTATACCTGTTTACACGAGAAACTAAAGAGAAAGACAGTAACCTATTAAATTAGATATACATTTTTAACCTACTATTTTACACACAGCTTTATCCAGTTGATAGTTTTAATATGAGCTGGTCTACTTGCAAAGCTAAAGAAAATAAATGGAGAGCGGCTATTGAAATCGAACTAGACTAGTGAAATCGAATTTAAAGGTTTGTAGATATCCGGAAAAGGCTCCGCTAAACCATGGGGCGATAAACCACAAACTGCTGGGACTGCTGCTTATACCTGAACCTTAGCAGAGTACATATAAGCTGTCAGGAAGTACCGGTGTTACCTTAAGGAGAGACTGCAGTGCAAAATGCGCGAACGCGCCTAACTTAGGGTTGCTTTGACATTAAGAGAGAAAAGAAAAAAAAACAATACAAGGCTATATTGCGGAGTTTTTGAAAGTGTCCGATGGCATTTGTCATGAGAGTGACAGCTCCGCCCCTAAACCAAATCAAGCATGAAGCTAATTAGATAGTGAAAATAATTATAATAAACGACGAAAGACCCTATCCAACCACTGAAATTTGTCAAGCTTGCTGGAGCGAAAGGCAAATTAGCAACGAAATGTACGGAAAAATATAACATACTAGCAACTACCATCGAATTCAATGATTGTAAAATTATTTTCTACCAAAATAATAAAATGAACAATATCCTGAGGCTTGCACTTGCTAGTTTCCGACAAGAAGTCTCACGCTCACGATT
Organism: Amblyomma maculatum; assembly: GCF_055883805.1. Lineage (NCBI taxonomy): Eukaryota > Metazoa > Arthropoda > Arachnida > Ixodida > Ixodidae > Amblyomma > Amblyomma maculatum. The sequence continues at coordinate 112,577,073 of NC_139344.1, forward strand.
TTGGTGATCTGGCATGAAGATAGGGGGACACGATGAGGGTGCGATCCGCTGGCAGTTTCTGCACCATGGTGAAGATTTCACCAGGGCCGCCCAGGGCAGAAGCCCCGAAAAGCTCAGGTGACCATCAAGCTCGCCGCTAAAACTCGGGAGGCATCTTCCACCCGCAGAGGGACACAGTAATTCCCTCTGTGCTGGCGGTAACACTGAAGCTCGTGTAGGTTCGCTTTCGCATTTTTGTTACATGCAAACGGCTAATAGCGAACAGGCGCTGGCACACACACACACACACACACACACACACACACACACACACACACACACACACACACACACACACACACACACACACACACACACACACACACACACACACACACACACACACACACACACACACACACACGCACACACACACACGCACGCGCGCACGCACACACACACACGCACACACACACACGCGCGCGCGCGCGCGCGCGCACGCGTTCAGCAGCATACACAACCCGTAGTACGCACGCCAGCTGCACCGAACTGCCGATATCGGCCACCAAAAAGGAACGCGACACGTGCTGAAGATGCGCACCGCGCATGGAGTGGAAAGGGGAGGGGAATGAAGCAAGCACACACAAAAAAGGAGAGCGCGCGGCCTCTGGCGGTCAAGACGGCGGTCACGAGGAGAGATGAAATGTGAGCCCGCGACGCAGCGACCGCCGCTGTCTCTGAGATGGCAGAGGGGAACGCCAGTCAGACTGGCGAGCGCGGCGGGGGCCGTATACTGAACTGCCATCATTTTCTTGATATTTTGAATCGCTTAACTAAACGCTTCTAGGGAGCGCGGCGGGGGCCGTATACTGAACTGCCATCATTTTCATGATATTTTGAATCACTCAACTGTACCGACCATAGTGCACCGGACTGCCCCGCATTGTAAATGCAAATGCGAGTTAGTAGGGGGCAAGAGAACGTGTAGCCATATCCCAGCACACTCCTGGATTATCGAACATATGGTAGAATAATGTGCAGCGAAATCTGCAGAGTAATTGAAATATTAGGAGTCGCAGCTTTTCTAAATTGGATACAATTATGTCAAGACTAAGCATGCAGGCCATGCTGAATGTGTAAAAAAATTGAAGCCGATGGGCCACATGATTCCAATATTGGAGTTTACAGTAGGTAGATGGCCATATATTGCTTATATAGTCACTTGGCGCCCACATAAGGCCCTGATGAGGCTGTATAAGGTTGTGATGATGCCAGGCATGGCCCTGATCTCACTATATAAGGTCATGACGACGCCATATATGCCCTTTATCTCGACACATAAGGTCGCAAGGGTACCATATATCCCTCTGATCTAGCCATATAAGGTCCCATTACCCATTCAGATATGGATTATATGTTGCATGATATGGCCAAATCTGAGCCATATAAGGGCAACATTTTGCACATATATGACCTTATCTGGCCTGATTTCGGATTTGATTATGCCCAGGTAAGTTTTTATTTGCTGTCTTATATATTTGTATCCGGCAGCACATATTTCATATCTGCAGCAGACATGAAATTTCCGTAAGAGACCGGTCGCCCAGATGACCCCGCCCGTTGTCTGCTCTGTCTCCTTACGCCAGGGAGACCGCGTGCGCTCTTAAGCGGGACTCACGACACAGACTGTGATGACTGGCTTGCTTCGTACGAGCGAGTGAGTTCGTACAATAAGTGGGACGACGGCACGAAGTTAGCTAACGTCATCTTTTATTTGACCGGCGTTGCCAACTTGTGGTATCGTAACCACGGAGCCGATATCACGGCACGGGACTCATTCAAGGCTAATCTTACAACCGTGTTTGGCCGTCCTGCTGTACGTAAGCTCCGCGCCGAACAACGCCTTCACGATCGATCACACCGGCTTGGCGAAACATTTAATAGTTACATTGAAGATGTGGTCCATCTGGGCAGTGTCGTCAATGCACAGATGTCCGAGAAAGATAAGATAAAGCACATGCTGAAGGACATCGAACACGCACCTTTGAAATGTTAACATCATGGCAAGAAGATGCCTCTGGACTTTGTCTACACCCTTAAAAATATACATGTGACTAAAGTAAATAAATACAAGTATTTAGGCATAATAATTAATGGCCAGCTAACATGGAGTGATCACATTTCCCATATAACTTCATCTGCAATGAAAAATCTGGGTTTTTTAAGACACAAGTTGAAAGGTGCACCAAGTAACGTAAAAAAATTAGCCTATGAATCTATTATTCGGCCAAAACTCGAGTACGCTGCCGTGGTGTGGGACCCTCACACGAAAAAAGACATCGCGCGGGTAGAAAAAATTCAAAGGCGGGCCGTACGCTTCATCTATAACAAATACCGAAATTCTGATTCTCCATCTTTCCTTATGGAAACGAACAAAATAAAACAGCTCTGTACCCGACGAAAGATAGCAAGATTAGAATTTTTACACTCCTCAATTCATGAAAAGCTCGGAATATCGGCAACACTTTATGTCACACCATCCCTCACTCGAAAAACAAGAAACACACACAATTATAGCTTAACTCCCCATTTCGCCAGAACCAGCATTCACAAATTCTTTTTTCCACGAACTATCGGGGACTGGATTGTACTGCCTGGGGAGGTTTCCCTTGTGAAAAATTCAGGGAAGCCATTGGCAATGTTTTTGACCACTGAGAGAGTTTTTTTCCGGTTGTTTGCAATGTTTTTGACGTCTGAGAGTTATTGTCGTTTTTTTTTTTTGATAGCGACATAATCAAAATGGCTATCTGTACCAATTCATGCTTCCAGGTTATTTGTAGAAGTGTATCTGTGCATGACACGCAAAAATTTCTCCTTTTCTTTGTAATTTCTTCTTAACACTGATTTTGCCCATCCTGCTTGGACCAAAGAGGTCTGAGTATCATGTAAATAAATAAATAAATCCCCGTATTTGACTACTGTTACCCAAGTTGTCAACCTTTGCCAGAGCTACGATGAGTTGCGCAAGCAGCGTCTCATATCACTCGACCGCCTCCCGCGCCTGTCGAACCAGTTTCCGGTCTCTCTACATCTGGGAGCTCCACTCTGCTGCAGCAGCTCAAATACTTCATCCGGAAGGAAGTTGCTTGCCAGATATCTCTACTCCCCGCAAACTGCGAGCTGTCCCAAAATTTGGCGCCCCTTCGACAGCTCATCGCCGACAGCGTGCCGGAGGCCCTTCCTTCTGTTCCGCCGCCAGGGCCCATGCCTCAGCCCGAATCAGCCGTTGAGCCGCTCGCATACGCCGACGTCCTTGTCGCTTTATGAATGACGCCCGCTCCTGCCGCGCCGCTGACGTACGCTGCCGTCGCTGCCCGACCACGGCCACCTAGCTACCCTTTGATGTACGCTACGGCTCCAGGGCCTGTGCAGGTATTTCTTCAGGCGCCACAGCCTTTGATTCCACCTCGTTCGCAGCGCCGCAATCCATGGCGAACAAGTGATAACCGTCCCATCTGTTATTTTTGTGTGTTTGCTGGCCATATTGCCCGGTACTGCCGAAATCGCACTCCAGACGATTTTCTACCGTGCCGAATGCCAGTTTCCTGGCAGCCGCCCCGAAATCAGTACGCAGCCGCCGATCCATCTGAAGGTTCCATCGCGAATGACCGTGCCACCTTTTCTCCTCGCTGCTCAGCTTCGCCGCTCCCTGTCTCCTCTGCGATGGTGCCCCAATCTTGCGCAAGAGGAAAACCGAATGCCGCAGTTCCTGAGATGAGGACTGCGCAAAGAACGAACTGTCAATGGCCTCACGTATCTCCCGCAACTCTGCTTGAAGTTTCTGTTAACAGCGTTGTAGTACTGGCTCTGGTCGACACCGGCGCTGCTGTTTCTGCCATGACTGCAAGTCTTTGCCGTTCATTGCGTAAAGTGACACTTTTTTCAGGATTATCGGTGTGCACGGCAAGTGGAGCCTATGGCGGTGCGCAAAGCACTAGTCATCTTTCAGGAAGTTGTGTATGCAATAGAGTTCGTTGTTTTGCCTTCCTGCTCTCATGATCGTATCTTGGGCTAGGATTTTCCGTCGCGTAATAATGCTGTGATCAACAGTGCTCGTGCCGAACTGGAGTTTTTTGCGCTTGACGAACCGTTGCCGGACGTTCCTTCTCCCAAAGTCCTCGTTGCCGAAGATATTGACCTCCCCGCGTGCTCTTTCGTTCTTATGCCTACCGCTTATGCTTTTTCCCGCGGTACCGATGCCCTTTTTACACCATTACCCATCATTTTAAACTGCAAAAGTCTTCCTCTGTCTTATGCCGTACTTTCTAAATCAGCTGGCCTCACCGCGGTCTGGATTTCTAATCCGTTCTCATTTCCCGTGTCCCTGCGTCATGGTGAATGCCTCGGCACCATCCAGTTCATTGATTACGTTCTCACCGGTGACGCAACAACCGCCTCACAGCCTGATGAATTGGCTACTCACACAAACTGTTGTTGCGCTGGACTAGTCGTCTCCCGACGTTTTTCTCCGCTCCATCGATGCCAATCTTTCTGGGCCTCAACGCTCTGAAGTTCTCGCACTGCTTCATACGTTCTGTTCTTCATTCGACTCTCATTAGTCTGCACATCAACTGCCGCCCATCACATTGACACAGGCTCCCATGCTCCTCTGCGTCAGCGCCCCTATCGAGTCTTTGCCACCGAGCGCCGAGTTATTGAAGCCCAAGTTCACGCTATGCTTCAGAATGGCGTGATCGAGCCTTCTCAGTCATCCTCTGTAGTCCTGGTGAGGAAGAGAAACGGTTATATTCGCTTCTGCGTTGACTACCGTCGCCTAAATGAAATTACGTGGAAAGACGTCTACCCTCTACTGCGTATAGATGATGCATTGGACTGTTTGCAAGGCGCTGAACTCTTCGCTCTATTTACGATACGGTTACTGGCAGGTACTCATGGCTGTGGAAGATCGCCCTAAAACCGCATTTGTCACCCCCAGTGGCCTCTGAATTTACCGTCATGCCTTTCGGTCTCTGCAATGCTCCTGCTACATTCGAGTGTATGATGGACACTATTCTGCGTGGCCTGAAGTGGAAGACGTGCCTCTGTTACCTTGATGATATCGTGGTGTTCTCGCCGAACTTTGAGACCTTCCTCTCTCGCCTGAAGCAGGTCTTGACATGTGCCCCGCCGGGGTGGCGCAGTGGTTACGGCGCTCGACTACTGTTCCCAAGGACGCGGGATCGAATCCCGGCCTCGGCGGCCGCTTTTCGGTGGAGGCGAAAAGCAAGGCGCCCGTGTACTGTGCGATGTCAGTGCACGTTAAAGAACCCCAGGTGGTCGAAATTTCCGGAGTCCTCCACTACGGCGTCTCTCATAGCCTGAGTCGCTTTGGGACGTTAAACCCCACAAACCAAACCAAACCAGGTCTTGACATGTCTTGCGAACGCCAGTCAACAGCTCGTCTTGAAAAAGTGTCGTTTCGCTGCTCGTGAGCTGACTATTTTAGGCCACGTTGTGTACAAGGAGGGTATCCGCCCTGATGTGGCCAAACTTCGAGCTGTGATTGCCTTCCCGAAACCTACTACCGTTAAGCAACTCTGGAGCTTCTTGGGCCTGTGCTCATACTTCCGGCGTTTTATACGGAGCTTCCATTGTCACTCCGCTGACTCAGCTACTTGAAAATAACTCAGATTTTTTGCTGTGGCCACCAGCATGCGACGCCACCTACAATACCTTGCGCAGCCTCCTCACAGCCCTGCCTATCATGCGCCATTTTGACCCCCAGGCGGCCACCGAAGTGCACGTAGACGCCAGTGGTGTCGGCCTCGGCGCTGTGCTTGCTCAGCGCCCTTCTGGCTTCGGCGAATACGTAGTCGCTTACGCCAGCCGTACTCTCACGAAAGTCGAAACGAACTACTCAGTAACGGAAAAGGAGCGCTTGGCCATTGTCTGAGCACTCACAAAGTTTGTCCCTTGCCTTCACGGCCGTCATACTGATGTAGTCACTGACCATCATGCCCTCTGTTGGCTTTCATCGCTCAAAGACCCCTCCAGCCAGTTTGCACAATGGGCTATTCGTGTCCAAGAATATGATATCCGTGTCGTTTACCGATCTGGTTGCGAGCATAAAGACGCCGACGCTTTGTCTCGCTCTCCGCTTCCAGCCGACCTTACCAGCCTTTCCGTCTTGGACCCCGTGGCGTTTTCGTTCGACACCAGTGACATGCCCGCCGAACAACAAAAGGACCGATGGATCGCCTCTCTTACTGACTACCTCTCCAACCATTCGGAGATTACCCCTTCACGCGCCCTTCGCCGCCAAGCTTCCCACTATGAGATTCGGGATAACCTTGTTTACCGGCGCAACTACAATTAAAGTGTCCACTTGAATTGTAGTTGGCTCCTCGTGATTCCGCGCCATCTACGGGCCGAAATATGTACAGATTTCCACGCCGATCCGCAGTGCGGTCACGCCGGACTAATAAGTGTTTTATCCTCCTCCAGCGTTTTCAAGACCTACACTCGAATCCGTCTTCGCTATTATTGGCGCGGTATATAAGCTCGGTATATAACCTCCTATGATAACCTCGGTATATAACCTCCTATGATAAGCTCCATAAAACCCCGGCCCTCAGTCACCAGCGGCTGCGGAACAACTGACCACGGCGGCGGTCAGACCTGTGACGCAGCAGGGGGTGCTAAGAAAGCCTGGCTCCGCTGGACAGGCCGCCATTGGAAACTGACCCTGGCAACGTTTAATGCTAGAACCCTAGCTAGTGAAGCTAGTTTAGCAGTGCTGTTAGAGGAACTAGAGGGCGTGAAATGGGATGTCATAGGGCTTAGTGAGGTTAGGAGGCCGAATGAGGCATATACTGTACTTAAGGATGGGCATGTACTGTGTTATCGAGGTTTACCAGAGAGGCGACAACTAGGAGTAGGTTTCCTTGTCAATAAGTATATAGCGGGTAACATAGATGAATTCTATAGTAATAATGAGAGGGTTGCAGGCATCGTAATGAGGCTTAATAAGCGGTATAATCTGAAGGTTGTACAGGCCTATGCACCTACATGTAGTTATGATGACCAGGCAGTTGAAAGCTTCTATGAAGATGTAGAATCGGCAATGCGAAAAGTAAAGACGCTGTATACTGTACTAATGGGCGACTTCAATGCCAAGGTAGGGAATAAACAGGCAGGAGACAAGGCAGTAGGTGACTATGGCATTGGTTCTAGGAATAGCAGGGGGGAGTTACTAGTTGAGTTTGCAGAGCGCAATAACTTACGAATCATGAATACCTTCTTCAGCAAACGGAAGAACCGAAAATGGACATGTAAAAGTCCTAACGGAGAGACTAAAAATGAAATCGACTTCATAATGTGTTCAACCCCCGCCATTGTGCAGGATGTAGAGGTAATCGGGAAAGTTCGATGTAGTGACCACAGGATGGTGAGGTCCCGAATTAGCCTAAATCTGAAGAAGGAACGCAATAGATTAGTAAGAAAGAAACCCACCAACGAATTAGCGGTGAGGGGGAGGGCAGACGAGTTCAGGATCTCGCTACAGAATAGGTATTCAGCTCTAACTGAGGATGGCGACATTACCCTAGAGGCAAGGAACAATAATTTCAGAGATATCATTACTGAGTGCGCGGTAGAAGTAGGCGGTAGGATAGCTGGAGAGGATACCGGTAAGCTGTCTAAGGAGACGAAAGATTTGATTAAGAAACGCCAGAGTATGAAAGCTTCCAATCCAACAGACCAGATCGAATTGGCCGAGATATCAAAGCTAATCAATAAGCGCAAGGTGGCCGATATAAGGAAGTATAACATGGAGAAAATTGAGCATGCTGTAAAGAACGGGGGAAGCCTTAAAGCGGTAAAGAAGAAATTGGGCATAGGCAAAAACCAGATGTATGCGATAAGAGACAAGGCGGGCAACGTCATCACTAATATGGACAAGATAGTCAAAGTAGCCGAGGAGTTCTATACAGATCTCTACAGTAGCCAAAGTAGTCAGGACCGTAATGAGATTGGCGGTAGGGAAAAACAGTCAAACGTTCCACCAGTGACGAAGGACGAGGTCAAGAAAGCACTAGAAACTATGAAAAGGGGGAAATCAGCTGGAGAGGATCAGATAACTACAGATTTGCTGAAGGACGGGGGGGATATCGTGCTAGAAGAACTGGCCACCCTGTATACGCAGTGCCTGGTGTCATCGACGGTACCGGAAGCATGGAAGAATGCAAACATTATCCTCATTCACAAGAAAGGGGACTCTAAGGACCTTAAAAATTACAGACCAATCAGCTTACTGTCTGTTACGTATAAGGTATTTACTAAGGTAATCGCTAATAGAATCAGGACCACCTTAGACTGCAATCAAGCAAAGGATCAAGCAGGGTTTCGGAAACGGTTTCTCTACTATCGATCATATCCATACCATCAATCAGGTGATAGAAAAATGCTCGGAATATAACCAGCCCTTATACATAGCATTCATTGATTACGAAAAAGCATTTGACTCAGTTGAAACCTCGACGGTGATGCAGGCATTACGAAATCAGGGGGTAGACGAGCCGTATGTGAAAGTACTGGAAGATATATATAGTGGCTGCACAGCAACCATAGTTCTACATAAAGAAAGCAACAAAATTCCCATAAAGAAAGGTGTTAGGCAAGGAGACACAATCTCCCCAGTACTATTCACAGCTTGTTTAGAGGAAGTATTCAGAGACTTGGAATGGGAGCAGTTAGGGATAAGGGTAGATGGAGAATACCTCAGTAATCTGCGATTTGCTGATGACATTGCCTTGCTAAGCAACTGGGGAGATGAACTGCAAATAATGATTGATGACCTAGACAGGAAAAGTAGAAATGTAGGCTTGAAAATGAATATGCAGAAGACTAAGGTAATGTTCAACAGCCTCGGGAAGGAACAGGAGTTTACATTAGGTAGCGAAATACTGGAAGTAGTAGGCGAATATATCTACCTAGGACAGGTAGTAACCGCAGATGCGGACCATGAAAAGGAAATAACAAGAAGAATACGATTGGGATGGAGTGCATTTGGCAAGCACTCGCAGATTATGACTAGCAGCTTACCGGTATCGCTCAAGAGGAAAGTATACAACAGTTGCATCTTGCCTGTACTCACCTATGGGGCTGAAACGTGGAGGCTAACCAAGAGAGTTCTACTTAAGTTGAGGACAACCCAGAGGGCTATGGAACGAAAAATGGTAGGGGTAACATTAAGAGATAGAAAGCGTGCAGAGTGGGTCAGAGAAATAACTCAAGTTAACGACATTCTAGTGGAATTTAAGAAGAAGAAATGGACATGGGCAGGACATGTAGTGCGAAGAGAGGATAACCGATGGTCGCTGAGGGTAACAAACTGGATTCCAAGGGAAGGAAAGCGTAGCAGGGGGCGGCAGAAAGTTAGGTGGGCGGATGAGATTAAGAAGTTCGCAGGGGTCAAGTGGATGCAGCTAGCACAGAACCGGGTTAAGTGGAGAAATATGGGAGAGGCCTTCGCCCTGCAGTGGGTATAATCATGCTGATGATGATGATGATGATGATGATATACAACTCGGTTCTTAGGTACGTTCGATCGTGCCTGGCTTGCCAACGCCGCAAACCTGCCTCTCACCGTTCGGCTGCTGAGTTACAGCCTCTCATATGTCCGCTTAGACCCTTCCACAGCATTGGCGTTGACCTCTACGGACATCTTCCGTACACAGCTGACGGCAATCGTTGGGTCATTGCCACGAACCACCATCTGACGAGATATGCCGAAACCGCCGCGCTCCCAGTTGTTCATTCTTTGTCACGGTGCTCCTCGCGAATTGCTCAGCGACGGAGGCTGTGCTTTGTTATCTGACGTCGTTCAACCCCTGCTCGCTCAGTACAAAATCATTCACTGCACTTGCACCGCCTACCGCCCGCAAAAAAACTGTCTTACTGAACGATTTAATCGCACCCTCGGTGACATGCTCGCGAAGTATGTCGGATCCAATCACACCAACTGGGACATTGTCCTTTCTTATATCACCTATAAATACAACACGGCTACTTAATCCATCACGGGTTTCTCTTCGTTCTTTTTGCTTTGCGGTCGGCAGCCATCTTCCATCCTTGATACTGTGCTACCCTTGTGGGGGCATTGTGAAGAAGATTGACCCAGATTTAAGGACATAGTTTTCAGCGCAAAGGCACGCGGCCAAAGGAAAGAAGAAGCAAGACTATTCGCCGCGAGATCGACCTAGAGGTGGCGCCACCGTCACTCCGGTAGTGTGGATCGGCAGCCGGCGGCGCTCGCAGAAACGCACGCTGCGTAGGTCTGCTTCCGAGTTTACGGCGGGTTTGTTGGCGATCAAACGTGTCTTCTGCAGTATTTCTGCAATTTTGCAGAAAAATATCCAAGGATTTCGCCAATGCAGCAGAAGAAGAGCGGATTTTAGGAAAACAAAGCACGCAACCACCAGTCTTCTGTACTTTGCACGTTTATTGCGCTGTTCCGCGCTCACGCGCCTAATGCTTGGGCCTCCCTAATGACAGCTTTGTTTTTCTTATCGACTTTTAAACAGTTTGCGCGTGTCTCATGCGAGTGAGACCGGCGAATTTAGTGCCAAGCCCACGCAGATACAAGGTTGATGCTCTGACCTGCAGTACTTTAGATTGAATCGAGAAAGCCTGGTTCATTATATCGTACTTGACTCGAGGATTAAGCAGGGTAAATGTAGCACTGGCAGCGCACTGCATGGCGAGTTGCTTTAGACTGAGTGCACATCAACTCTGGCCCAGACAACCACGCACAAGTATTCCCAAAAATGAGATCACGCCGACACTATACAGGAAAGCTCGCCGCACAGGAAAGCTGATTGTTCACGTGTACAGCGCTGAGTGGATTGAATTTGCCGATATGCTTTTTGCGGCCACTGTCATAGAATGTGATAGTGTATTATTACATGCGCCACGAACTCTAAAGAATTTCCTGAAACGGAGGAAAGTATAAGGGATTTCTGATGTGTGTGATGTTAATATATAACGGTAAATTAGTAGTGTAATTATTTTGGTTTCCAATGCCAATAAATTTCACAGTGTGAGAGAACTTTTACACATTTGACAGAATTTACAATAATCACGATTAATTTTCAGTTACGTTAAAGTGCAAGCTACGAATTACTCGCTGTGAAGACATCGTTATAAAATGCGCATGGGCACTGTCATGTTCTGGGAAGCAGATTTACAGGCTGAAAATTTCTTTATCACTAATTATTTAGCAGTGACTGAATCTTATGCGAAGTAAAATATTAGGGTTGCTTCCAAAACAGATGCCGGATATAAAACTATTCTGAAAGAAATGGAGGTCATTTTATCATGCGACTATAAAAATGTATTTATTTCCGAACTAAACACTAATATTTAAGCCCGCATGAAGCTGTTTTACTCCCCTTGTCAGAAACGACGAGTTTGCTCGGAAGAAAGCACTTGGACGAAAAGGGATTATAATGATTATAATAGGCTACCAGTAAAGTACATTATGTAATATTTGTAATGTAGTATTATGTAATATTTAGGGTAACATTTAGGTGCAGGGAATATGTTTCCCAAACATTCGAGCATTTCTCTAAAGCAAAATGTGCTCACTAAAACACTTACGGATGCACAGAAGCCTTCAACAACAAAAGAAGTGCATATTGGCCCGGCTTTAACGCATGAAAGCGGCATCGGCTATGACGGATGATTGCAGAGGCTGGTTTTGGTGTCGTTTTTTTTTTTATTATTAACACCACATTTACCACGTGGGATTGTTTATTGTGCAGTCAAATCCCACAGCAGAGGAACGCCTTTCGAAACGGTTGTAATTGAATCCCCCGTTCTCTAAATCAGCAGTCGAGCGCCCTTACCATTGAGACACCGCGACAGAGGTTTAAAAGCAAAAAAAAAAAAAAAAAAAGAAAAAAAAAACTACTCACACAACTCTATCGTGCATACAGACGGCATAGCAGGCATAGAGTGGTCTGTTCAAACTGCATTCTGCTATATGAAGCAGTCTGCGGTGGCATATGTTTTAGTAGCTGCGATATTCCGTGTCTGATATGTCTAATCGTTTCGTTAATACTTTGTCGTTAGGAAGAAAAGCAAACGATTGAACAAACAACAACTGAATTTACTGGTAATAGGAAAGGGAGCTCTTTCAAATGCGTCCGTTTTGCACCAAGTTCGTTTAAGGGCCTGTCACACTAGCACGATATGACGCCGATTTGGTCTGCCAACAGCGCGTCTTCCTGATGTCTGCGTCTATGTCACACTGCGCCGACGGAAACAGTCGGCCGACAGTCGGTGTTGGCGCCGCGTCGCTCGCAAGACGGCTGTCTGCCGACGGTCGCCCAACTCCTATGTCACACTAGCCAGACAACGTGCGAAACCTCCCCACCGACTAGGACCTTTCATTCTCACACTCTTCTCGTGTCATCATACGTTCCTTTTCTTAATCCTTTTATTTTTTTTCTACCATGCGAAATTCTCCTTTCTGTAGCTACTCCCTATCTTATTTTTCTTGGTTTATTCTCGGAACTACTAAATTAAGGAAAGCTTAATTTTAATTCTATTTCATATATTCGACCATACCAAAACAAGCTCCTCAACAGTCGTGATTATGGGCCGAGACTTAATAGTGCCCAGTATTTTACGGCTCTGATTGCCGGATCAGAACGACGTCAGTGTTCGAAAAACAAAAGCTGTCCACGGCGAATAAGAGACAGTGTATATTAAAAGCTGAAAAAAAAAAAAACTCTACCCTTGGGATCGAACTCACGACCTCCTGTTTGATAGCCAGCTGCACTAACCACTGCACCACAAAAGCTAGGCCTAACCGGCACTTTCAGAGGTTGAGATATGGTTCTGGCTAATACGCTGTCTTGTGAAAGTCGCGAAGGTAGTAGGAGCGTTTACCGCTTAACTGACTGTCCAGCTTGCTGAGAGTAAACTGCAGATAGTTTGAATCATGCCATGTTGTGCAGTAACAAGTAAAACTTTCGGCAGATTTCGTAAAACCTTAGGCGTATTTCACAGGGCCGGCCGCGGGACCACGACTGCTGTTGGTTCTGTTGTAAAGTCTAAACGCAAGTTCTGCGCTTTTTGCGCACACAATTCTTGAAACACATTGAATTATGCAACAAAAAATTATTGCCTGATGCGTAACATAGCGTTGAAATTGGGTTGCGAAGTAGCGACGCAGCGGCTAGACGTTAAACACAATGATCGAAGTGCGCAGGAGGATCGGCATCTCTGCTGGCTTCAGGAAAATAATCGCATCTTTTCATCATTTCTTTATCACGTACTATGTTCATTTTGCACTATTCTGTGCAGTTCGGTAAAGCGGGAAGATTGCTCACGGTCCCGACGAGCGCCACAAATCTATGCGCCCCGAATTCACTCACCCCGAAAAGAAAACGCTGCCGTTGATATTCCACACGCATTCGGCTGCCTCGAGTATTTTGGCGGCTCGCGCTCACGTTTCGGTCAGGGATTATGCATTGATTCTACTTTTTTACGTATATTAGTGCTGAAAGGTATTCGCTGTCGACGTGGTGTACTGAGTCGGTTTTGCGTTTCGAGAAAGTGTTTGCTCGGCGGCCGATCTCTCGAAGACTCGGCCACCGACAGTCAGCAGACTGGTTTTGTCGGTGTCCCCGGCCTCAAAGTCTGTCACACTGGGAAGACATTTGGTTTTCGGTCGTGTTGGTGTCGTCGTCGGCCTAGTGTGACAGCTTGGTCGGCCGACGAGTTGGCCGACTGTCGGTGTCGTTGTCGGGTCTGCGTCGGTGTCGCGCTAGTGTGACAGGCCCTTTAGCGACCCGTCGCCACTGTGTCCAACTGCTGCCTTCATTGTCCCCGTTCCCCCCGTCCTCGCCCCGAAGCCCCTCTTTTCTCCCCACTCGAGGCTCAGGCGTTGAGCGGGGGGCGCCTTCTAGGAACTGCGAGCGCCTAGCGCGACCCAGGGGGTCGAGCGGCGTCCTCCTCGAAGGGGCCAGGAGGTCATAAATTAGACCGCCCGAGTGTCCGAAAGAGCGTGGGTGGTAGTTCAAGTATTCCCCGCGCGGACATCCGTTCTTTCGCTAACAACGTTCACGACACATTCCCGCCCGAAATGGCACAGGCATTTCACAGACACGCACTCACACGCACTCCACTGGTTACAGCACTTGTAGTGGACGACGCAGGGTGGTTCCTCCAGGAAGCCTTATACCCTCTTTACACGGCCGGCTTAACCACGGTTACGCTACGCTTAACCGAGGTTACCGAACTTAACCACGGTTAACTGCCAATCGCGGTTAGCTGTGCTTACACAGCTCGCCGCCGTTCTCGGTTACGGCCGCCATTACCCATAAAGTACAACCGAAGCGACGCGGTGATCTGCGGAACGAAGCAGCATTTACAAATATTTTATTTATAATGTAGTTTCCGGAGTGCCGTCCGGCAAGGCGTCAACAAAGCGGTGAAGCCCCGCACGATGGCAGCACCTCATTGACCATCGTAAACGCCGCCGCGTTGGCCCCTCCTCCCGCAGACCGTTCGCGAACACGGCGGTTCGCTAGCGCCGACGTCAGAAACAAAGCGTGCTAAAATTATTGGCATCTGGAATACTGAGCCGAATATCAGAATTGAATCACTCCTGATCACTGACCAGCGGCAAATTGCTGGCAAGACCGATAACAGCGATACTATCAAGTTTCTGTTCAAGACAGCTGCCGCCGGTACATTGCGGCTCACTGTTCTGCTTATACTATTTCTGCGATTAATGTATCGCCAAAGTTTATCGTATCGTTATTTTACGGCGGCAGAATAGGATTCACAATAAAGATGTTTCGTGAGTACACCATTTCGACAGCGTTGGTCAGTTCCAAAGCGCCGATCGCCGCGGCTTCGAAGATAAATAATTTAGGCCTATCGACGACTAGGGGGTTACGCACCCCGCCGTAGTTCGCCGCGCTCGCTCGCTTCACCGCCGCGGTAAGTGTAACGTACCTCAGCCTGCTCGCAGCATCCCGCACTGCAAGCGTTGCGAACTTGTGCACTTTCATTATAAAGCTAAGACCGCGCATTTTTGGACGTTCCGCGCTCAGCACCAAGCCGCACAAACGATACTGCAAACGCAGGACGGGGTTTCAGTACGCAGACGCTTGGCTGTAGGCCGTAACCGAAGACGCCGGGCGGCACAGTAGACACCGGATATTCAATACGGGCAAACGAGTACACTGCTGAAGCAGACACGCTCGTACGTTTCGCGCACTCGAGTGCCAACGAGCAGCTTCCGTCAACAGACGCCGCCATAACCTCGGTTAACGACGCAAACCGAGGTCGCCAAACTCGGTTTGCGATAACCACGTTTAGGGGTGTAACTATGGTTTGGTCTGCCGTGTAAACGGGCTAACCACGGTTTCGCGTAACCGCTGTTACGCTAACCGTGGTTAACTCCGCCCGTGTAAAGAGGGTATTACGGTGCAGGATCGAATTCGCCCGTCGCGTCCGGGGAAGGCCGTGTCGACTATCGCCATCTTCCAGAGCTGTCTGGGCTGTAGAGTCTCCTTGAGCAGCACAATCAGGGGGTTTACATGAGAGCGACAAAGTCGGGTCGGGGAGGCCTGTCGGGCTAAAAACCGGCTATCGGGCTCATGTATACGCTAGGGTGTCGAGCTAAAGGCCCGTCGGGTCGGGTCCCGCCAGTCCGACTGCAGGGGGTGGGTTGGCTCGACCCTACCCGATGGGCGAGGGGCATGTATACTCTGACGCGTCGGGCAGGCACCTCCTCTCTTGCCTCCTTGCTGGTCGGGGACGGGCCGTGATCTGCTCGTCTGAGCATTCCTCCTTTTCCTCCTCTCCTGCCTGCGCCTGGTTTTCTTGCTCGACGCATGGTGTAGCAGCGATCGTTGCCTGACAGAAACGAGCTCATGTAAACCCGGACGGGTCGGGCTGGCTCAGCTCGACAACTGGCTCCCCCCTACCCGACCCGCTTGCGTCGGGCTCATGTATACAAGGCTAATGTCGCCTGCCTGTAGACTCCGGGTTGGGTTCCTTTGGTGCAGCTGCGTGGTTTGCAATTCTTTCAAGTACTTGTTCATCCATTGCCGCTAGAATCCGCGCAGGAGTCGTGCTCTGTTCGTGAACATTTGCCGTAGGATCGCTCCAGTAATGTCATTCAGTTCGACTAGCGGAACATCTGGCAGTGCGGTGAGCCTCCTGCCGATAAGAAACGAGGCCGGGCAAAGAGGCTGAGGCTCGTTCGCTTCGGTGTGCACGTGCGTTAGTGGACGCGAATTGAGGATGGCTTCCACTTCCGCTAGCGTCGTGGTGAGCTGTTCAAAAGTGAGACAGCTTCTTCCGAGCACCTTTTTCAAGGTTTGCTTGGTCAAGCCGACAAGTCGTTCGTAAAAGCCACCCCACCACGGTGCGCGTTCCACTAGGATTTTCCACTCCACTCGGGTGTTTGAGAAGTAATTTTTGACTTCATTGCTTCTGATAATGTTCCAAAGGGTAGCCAGGTCCTTGCTGGTCTTTTTGAAAGTGAGTGCATTATCGCTGTATACGGTGTGAGGTATACCTTGACGGGCGATAAATCGCCGGAAAGTCAAAAGAAAAGACGGTGTTGACATGTCACTCACCAATTCAAGGTGGAGCGCTCGGGTGACGCCACAAGTGAACAGAGCGATGTAACACTTGCAACCCTTTGACACACCATTCTCTTTGATAAGCAAAGGACCGGCGAAGTCAACCCCGGTGACTTGGAACGGATGGGCCTCGGTTATTCTTTCTCGTGGAAGTGGCGCGCACACCTCGTTAGCTGGCTGTGCGTGTAGCGCTGGCATATAACGCACTCCTTGACTACCCTCTTCACCAGCTGTCTTGCACCAATCACCCAGAATTTCTCTCTGAGTTGAGTCAGAGTGTCGCGGATGCCTCCATGCAGCATTTGTCGGTGGCACTGCTTGGCAATGAGCTTGGACAAATCGCTGTGCTTAGGCAGAACGATGAGGCGCTTGCCCTCGTAATTCAGTTGCTCTGCTTAAGCCTTCCGTGCACCCTAAGAATAACGCGGCTGTCGAGCTGCAAGGACACATTCTTTAGCGGCGAGTGTGATGCGATTCTCCGGCTGTTCCGTGCGCACTCCACTTCGTTGGCAAATCTAGCGCCCTGCTCATGCAGAATCCAGTATTCCTCTGCCCTGTTCAATTTTTCTGATGTTAAAGGACCGGATTCGCTTTTCTGGCGTCTTGCTTTAGCGACAAATCGCAGCACCCAGGCGGTCACTCTAGTCAAGCGTGAGAAAGAACTGAAACATTGTATTTCTGTCAAGGCATCCGTAGTCGGTGCGGCTGGCTGCAGCGAGTGCCTTCGTTTCCTTTTTCTGTTCCAGCTCCGCCATATCAAGCTCGTTGTACGGTCTTATAGCAACGTCATAATCATCGAGTAGCTCCAGGAATTTTTGAGACGTCTTGTAAGCTGATGTAGGCGCTTTAGGGCAACCTCTTTGTTAACTTCCAAAGCCGTCACAGGTTTCCATGGGAGGGCTACCTCATAACGACCTTCCTTCATCTGTACGGCGTCCCCAAAAATCTCTACAGCAGCATTTGTGACAGGGTTTTGTTTATTTTCATTCATGGCAATCGATTCCAAGGTACAGAATTTCGTTAGTATGTCCGCTGTGCTTCTTTCCATGACCGATGTTCTCAGGGCAACCGTTTGCATGCAACAGAGTCCTTTGTTCATGCCCTGAACTGGTCCTTGAATGGTCCAACCTACAGCCGTTTCCGCTGCTCTCAGTTTATCGCCTATCTTCGTGGATCGGCCATTCGTTAGTTCCCAAATGTGGTCGGATCCTATGAGAAGCCCAATATCGTCAGGCCCTTCGTCATTGCGGAAATCGGCGGGCTCATAACGGAGCGTTCTCAGCCTGTCCATCAATGCCACGGGTGGTTTTGGGATATGCTGATCGCAGATGACATCTGTCTCTAGAACCTCTAGTTTGCATGTTTTTCCTTTTTTAGTTTTAACATCGACCAATACTCTCCTGAACACTCTTTCTTCTTGGTGACCGCCAAAAACACCGATGGTTAGCATTTCTTCGCCAAGAAATTTGCATTCCAGTCTTTTTGATGTTTCAGATGTCAGGTTGGCTTCCGCCGTCGAAAAGGACTCGCAGTTGCGCCCAGGCCTTTAGGCCACCGCAATTAGCTGACGCCGTTTGAAGCAAGACAGTTTTCGTGGGAGCGGATTCTGTTCCTGCTGCAACTTCAAGGCTAACTTGCGCGTTGGTGACTCCGCTAGTGTCTTCCCTCTGGCGCGATACCGCATAGGACAGATCACAAGTAGCAGTCGCGTGTTTCTTCCCGCACTTCATGCATTTTAGGTGCACATTACAATGCCTTGATCGATGTCCTTTTCGCGTGCATTTGAAGCATCTCCCTGCCGCTTGTAGAAGCCGTTTCTTTTCCTCCAAGCTTTTTTGGGCATCGCATTCCTGTGTCAGATGCTCCTCGGCGTTACAAAAGAAGCAACTTTCCTTGGTTGCGTTTTGATGCAAGGTTGCTGCGGTTGGTAAGGGCTTATGAGATTTCCAGGGTGGTTTCGGCTGATCTCTTCTGATTTCTTTAGAGTTTTTCACCAAATTCATTCTTTTTAAGGCAGCCAAATTTTCTCGAATCTCGACTTCGATTTTGAGGAAAGAAATGAGTCGTGAAAAGGACGTCACCGTACCTTTGTCACTTGCGTTAGAGCTTTCCGAAGTGCCGTCGGTCGATTCCTCGTTCCCGCCCATGGAACTAGTTGTCTCGATGACACATTTGCGGCTGTAATCGAGTTAGATGTCCGTAGGCAGTGCTCGCTGTACAATCGGCATGAGAAGCGTGATGTAGAAATCCTGCTTTTGGCCCAGTCTCTCCAAACCTTTGATTTGTGCAGCCAGGGTGTCGTAGAGGCGGCGAAGTCCGCGTACATCGTCTGAGGAGCGAACTGGCTGGACGTCAATAAGCTTCTTCATGTGCTCTTGAATTAGGAGCTCTTCGTTTCCAAACCGTTTTTTGAGGAGCTCTACGGCGTCGCTGTAGCATCGTGCCGTCGATGGAAGTCCTGCGAGCGCAGCGGCGGCGTCCCCGGTGACAGATGCCTTGAGGTAGTGGAACTTGTCAACAGATGAAAGTTCTTCGTTTTTGTCGACAACTTGTTCGAACACCTCCCAGAAGGCCTGCCACTCATGACGCCGTCCGGTGAATTTTGTGAGCTCCAGCTTTGGCAGCTTGACCCTAATCTTCGATGTGGTCGTTGTCTGGGCGGCGTTATTCTCCCGCTGAGTCGATGATCTTCCAGTCAAGTTTGAGATGCACTGTTGCAGCTTTGCCAAGACAGTTACGATTCGATCGTTGTACTCAAAAACTTGTTCGTACTCTGTCTCGGCCTGCTCATCTTCCAGTGACTCCTCGAGCTGACTGTTCACAGCGTTTAGCTCAGCATGAAGAGACGTTAGTCGAGCGTGCACGACACTAGCATCGCTCTGTGTTAGCTCATCGAGTCGCTCAAGGCATTCCTTGATAACTTTGGTGACCAATTGAGTGCGCAGTACCTTTCTTTTCTTGAGGAGGCGCTCCATCGTTGAACCAGCGTTGCTGAGGATCCTAGAAATTCAGATAACCAGGGGATGAGACGACTTCATGCGGCCGCGCTGGGTAGACTTCTTGTCCGTTGCGATGAAAGACCACAATGAGGCGAATATCCACGGTTCGTTGATCTAAATTTCTTCTCTTCGCTTTCTTCCCGGGTTTCGGCACCAAATTATGTCTGTTATGTCTAATCGTTTCGTTAGTACTTTGTCGTTAGGAAGAAAAGCAAACGATTGAACAAACAACAACTGAATTTACTGGTAATAGAAAAGGGAGCTCTTTCAAATGCGTCCGTTTCGCACCAAGTTCGTTTAGCGACCCGTCGCCACTGTGTCCAACTGCTGCCTTCTTCATTGTCCCCGCTCCCCCCGTCCTCGCCCCGAAGCCCCTCTTCTCTCCCCACTTGAGGCTCAGAACGGCTAGCGCCTGGCGCGATTCAGGGGGTCGAGCGGCGTCCTCCTCGAAGGGGCCAGGAGGTCATAAATTAGACCGCCGGGGTGTCCGAAATAGCGTGGGTGGTAGTTCAAGTATTCCCCGCGCGGACGACCGTTCTTTCGCTAACAACGTTCGCGACATTCCGAACAGAAACGGGAATATGCGATTTCTGAGCGTTTGCATTAACTTTTATTGACGGCAACGACCTGTTTTGCTTTGACATGGCGGTAACGACAGTACCACTTCGTTTGAGACATTGCATGTCAAAGGATCTCAAGCGCCGAAGACCGCGATCGCGATGGATGATGTCCTTAAACAAGCATGACATGCTCGATACGGACAAGTATACATATTTTTTTAATGAAGCGTGGGGTTATAGACTATTCATATTTATTTTGCAAGAGGCATATAGGTAAGCAAAAGCTCACAGGAACTGCGAAACAAACACACTCCTGTACACGCCGCATGCGCGCGCGTAAATCACTGCGGGCTGGCACGCGACGTGAAAACGCATCCACACTGAGTAGGTTTCGCCGCTGAGCCGCAAGGTGGCGACTCTGCTCGATCTCGAGGCCAATAGGGACGAGCACAGCGCTGACTCACAACTGTTTATTTTTTGACGCACACAAGAGTTATATACAACCAGACGCGCAGGCGCATACCGTGCTATGGAAAAGATAAACAAAACGAAACGCATCACACCTTTTATCTCAAGAATTTAGAAAGGAAAATCTTTTCTATAGTAGTCTTCCTTCTTCTTCTTTCCTTTGGCCGCGTGCCTTTGCGCTGAAAACTATGTCCTTAAATCAAGAATACCAACTAGCCCAACAACTAACTCTACTGAAGATGGACCCCTTCGCTTGACGCTGACGAAGTAGCAGGGGTGGAATTGGCATCGCGTAGATTCTGTTGGTCTTGATCGCCCCGCTTCCACGCCGACCTCGACGTCCTTCTTTTGCAATACGTATATATATATATATATATATATATATATATATATATATATATATATATATATATATATATATATATATATATATATCGGGTGTCCCAACTAACTTGAACCAAGGGATACAAAATAATACATTTGTGGTAAGTAAGTGAAACCAATTGCATTCAACTGCCAGCCTCCTTGCGCACTATAGGCGATTTTTTGTTTTGGAATTACTTAATTAGCTAATTATGTTAATTTTTTTAATCGATTAAATATCGACTTTAGACCAAACATGTGAATTGGAAACTTGTAGAGCACCTTCAGAAACCCCCATTCCATTAATTGCGATAAAGAACGTCTCACGTGTATCTTTTTTTCTGGGCTCAAAAGAAAGCCCGCGAAATACAAATAATACCACGTGACTAGTGCATTTGTGCGCCGCGATTGTGGTGCTCTCAGTCGTGGTTTGAGCGAACGAAATTAGCTGCGGCCGTGTCTCCTTTGCCCCGTTAAAGCGGCAGGCCGATAGGCCTGCGATGGCTTCTTCGCCCGCGTCCGACAGCCGGCCCACGTGATGGTGCAAGTAGCACCGAGAGCGGCGAACCGACAGCACCGGGATTCTAACAAACTCTCCTTCTCTCCAATCAGCGAACTTTACGGCAAACGGATGAGCGATAAGGTATCAGCCACAGAATCTGCGCATACAGGCTTGGTTTGGGTAAATGGGCGAGATGACATGTGACTCGACTAAAATTAGCGCTGCACCTTCATTTGCCGGTTCTTTATCGTCATCCGCCCGTCGTGATATAGGCTGCTGCGGTGCACAGGCCTGGCCAAGATCGCGGTGACGACGGGCGAGCTCGAGCTCACTGCAACCATCGCCAGCATTTCTGCCTGCCGCTGCAACGGGACCATCGGGTCACGGCCGCAGCTGATTTCGTTCGCTCAAACCACGACTGAGAGCACCACGATCGCTGCGCTCAAATGCGCTAGTCACGTGGTATTATTTGTATTTCGCGGGCTTTCTTTTGAGCCCGGAAAAAAAGATACACGTCAGACTTTCTTTATCGCAATTAATGGAATGGGGGTTTCTGAAGGTGCTCTACAACTTTCCAATTCACATTTTTGGTCTAAGGTGAATATTTATAAAATTAGAAAAATTAACATAATTAGCCAAATAACTAATTGCAAAACAAAAAATTGCCTGTAGTGCGCAAGCAGGCTGGTAGTTGTATGCAACTGGTTTTACTGACCTACCTCAAATATATTATTTTGTAACCCTTGGTTCAAGTTAGCTGGGACACCCGGTATATATATATATATATATATATATATATATATATATATATATATATATATATATATCTCCGAGGTAATTCTCGACACCTTGTGTAAAAATCACCTGCTTAGAGCAGGCAATATGGTGGAACTTCAATCTCGTTTAGCAATAATCACACCCACTTGGGATCCAGGCAGAACGAAAGGAAGAAGATGGTTTGCACGGTATGAGGAAGAACTGAACAAGGGTAAATGGGGTACGCCTCAGTTCGCAAATGAGCCAACGTTTCGACAAGTGGACTTGTCTTCGTCTGGGCATAGCGATCGTCACACAGCCCCAATGGCATATGCACCAAGTGCGACTGATCTCTCTCTCTCTCTCTCTCTCTCTGTGTGTGTGTGTGTGTGTGTGTGTGTGTGTGTGTGTGTGTGTGTGTGTGTGTGTGTGTGTGTGTGTGTGTGTGTGTGTGTGTGTGTGTGTGTGTGTGTGTGTGTGTGTGTGTGTGTGTGTGTGTGTGTGTGTGTGTGTGTGTGTGTGTGTGTGTGTGTGTGTGTGTGTGTGTGTGTGTGTGTGTGTGTGTGTGTGTGTGTGTGTGTGTGTGTGTGTGTGTGTGTGTGTGTGTGTGTGTGTGTGTGTGTGTGTGTGTGTGTGTGTGTGTGTGTGTGTGTGTGTGTGTGTGTGTGTGTGTGTGTGTGTGTGTGTGTGTGTGTGTGTGTGTGTGTGTGTGTGTGTGTGTGTGTGTGTGTGTGTGTGTGTGTGTGTGTGTGTGTGTGTGTGTGTGTGTGTGTGTGTGTGTGTGTGTGTGTGTGTGTGTGTGTGTGTGTGTGTGTGTGTGTGTGTGTGTGTGTGTGTGTGTGTGTGTGTGTGTGTTTCGGCTGCGACTGTCACGTTCGCGCTTTCATTTCCAGTATACTTAGGACGGTGCTAACTTTTTTGGTTTGGTTTGGTTTGTAGGGTTTAACTTCCCAAAGCGACTCAGGCTATGAGAGACGCCGTAGTGAAGGGCCGGACTCCGGAGATTTCGACCACCTGGGGTTCTTTAACGCGCACTGACATCGCACAGCACACAGGCGCCTTGCTTTTCGCCTCTATCGATTTTTAAATATTTAAGCGCACTTTTAAGAGTTTACCATTCCTGTAACATTTCAAGCACTGAACCTATTCAACCTTCACACTTCCTTACCCTTTGTGCAGAATGCTTAAACGGGTGCCGTTTTTCCTTGTCGGAACTTCAGCTAGATGGGGGGGGAGGGGGGGGGGGCGGGGGGTTGAGTGGCGAAAGGCCATTAATTTATTTTCTTTTACCTTTCATGCGGTGGCAGCTTAATAAGCTGTGGCTTTATAGCCGAACAGACGTTTTGTTTTTGTTTTTTATGGACACAAACTATGGCCTGACCTGATGTTCGACCTACCTGAATAGAGAGAGGGAGCTTGAACAAGCACCATATGAAGAACAAAAAAATAATAATAAAGGCAACTGTGGACTCTGCTGCACAAGCCGGATTTCGCTCACTCGTGGAATGGTGATATATCGAAAGGGCAGGGTTAGCCAGAAACCCTTTTGCCAAGTATATAACACCAGGATAGTCCCGCACCAGGCCGTGGAAAGCCTTATGCCTATTATGAGAGCGGTACTGGGCGGCATCCGGGATCGAACCCAGTGCTTCCTGAAAATGAGGCGGATACCGTGACGACTAGGCCATCACTCCTTTTTTTTTTTTTTTTTTCAGTATGGTATTTAATCCACTGTACAATATCCTATGTGCATTGACTATGTACAAATGATTAAGAAAAGAGCATCAATTCAACACGATGCGCACTAGGATACACCAAGTCAACAAAACTCTAAACAAGAAGCAATGTAGAGCACATCACTAAGAGTGCCACGCCGGTTCAAAGTCAGCCTGTGCATACTATTGCCTTAAATGGACAATCATCCTGCAGAAGTGTTCTTTTGTAGAAACAACAGATGGAGGGGTCCATCCTGCGTGTTTTCCAGTGGCTGTGTATTTGGAGTAAAACAGGGGAGAGGAACGTTTTTTGGGGCTAGTTGGTGCAACATTTCAAAATAGGACGAAGCACTAACAAGACATTCACACCGTACAAGCCCTCACTGACAACTGATCCTTTATTCAATGGAAACACAATATATAAGCACAGCATGGCGGCGCTAATCAGAGGCAGAAAACGTCACAAGGTTAAAAGACCATAAAACTGATAAAAGAAAACAAGCATAAAACTGATAAAAATTTATGATGGTATAAATAGGTTAAAAACGATGGGTCGGAAAAGAGACTGATCTATAGCACGTCTTGTAACAGGGCCAAATGGATATGAAGACGATCACAAAAAACTTATCAGAAAAACGGCTAAAAAGAAAAGTACTTCAAGCACCTTAGCTAAAAGAAATATTGGTTTTCAACTCATCAGGCATGCGTACTTTTGCGGTTTTAAATTCATGCACGAAATTCAATTGCGCCCTTCTAAACTAGAGGACTCACTCTGATATAGCACTTTGGACGGTTCGCTAAAGCAATCTAGACATTTCCTTTTTATGAAGAAGGCTTCTTGTAACTCTCGAGCTACATTGTCTGGACTTATATCCAGTACAGTAGTTTCTTTCAGGCGAAGCATGCATTTACTATTCTTGTAATGAATCGGCAGATTGGATCCAGTGCCTTTCTCAAGCGGTCGCTCGTGCTTTCTCAAACGATCGTTCAAACGTCTTCCAGTTTGGCTGAAGTATACTTTACCGCATGTGAGCGGCATCTGATAGACAACACCTTCCTTGCACCCGACATACGGTTGGGCATGACGTGTACCGCACGTTTCCTTTCCTGGTAATTAATCATTGTAAGGGGCAGAAAATACTACGGGAACTTTGAATTTATTTGTGACCTTCTTCAAGTTGTGCGCCTGTCACCCGTTAATAATTAGATGATTATTAACGATGCGCCCTTAACGGTGCGCACACTCTCAGACACCTTTAGATTGAGTGGGGGTAGCTGTTCCGGTCGCAAAGGAGATGCCCTCGATTTCCGCGGCAGGCTCAGCCGGAATTCAACTAGCTTATGGTGACAAAAGGGGGTGGCCGTTTGGTGCCCAGCTTTCGCCGGTTCAAGCTAGAGTAAGGGTCGGAGCCAGAAGTAACAAACAAAACACACCTTATACACAGCAAGAGACGATACAGAGGAACACACACGATCATTTATAATGTACAGCCGAGAGTTTCGCAGAAAACAAATGCTAAGCATGCAACTAGAGAACTATTCAATAACACAAAAGCTTGCAATACAGAACAATACACGAGAGAATCCAATAACAAACACCGGATGTGGCCGCCATGCAAGACGAGCACCGCTCCCTCGCAGCTCCGTGGGCTTGCCAGCAGCGGGTGATACCCGGGAGTACAGCTGTATCATTTGCGATCACGCCGCAATAACACTGACTGGCTGACTCAAGCGACGCGACCTCCATAAATAGGCCGCGCCGCGTCTGTCTGTTAAGACGCGCCAAGGCTAGCGCGCACACACACTTAGCTTGGCTTGTTGAAGCTTTCCCTTTTCCTCCCGTCGAGCCGCGCGTAGTCATTGGTCAGGCGTCGCCGAAAAATCTAGATTAGACGACCACATTCCGACCGGCTGAGTCACCGTCATCGCCGGGTGATGAGAAAGAGGGCGATGGCGACGCGTGCAAAGCTACGCGCTCTCTCGCGCAGGGTAGGAGACGTTTCTCGAATGTCGTAGAGCCTACATGCGACGTCGCGCGGGCTTCGCGCCGCGCCGGCTTAATAAAAATGTGCGCCGATTTCGTGACAGCGCCATGCTATGACAATAGGGCATAACTACAGGTTCGACCCTCCCAGAATCCTCTTGAGTGCATTTACCTTTTGTACCTTTTTATTTTTTGATTCAAGGGCTCAACTAATGCGGATATAACGGTCCGTGGGAAGGCTGCTTTATGCAGCCTTTCAACCTAAAGTTGAAAGCCAATTTGCATGCAAATGCTCACACAATTTTTTAGATAAGGATTCCAATACCGATGCGGCTATGGCTCTTTTGATTGTCTTGGAGTGGGCAGAGTCGTAAGGTAAAAGCGCTTTTTATGCTCGGGGATGGTACATCCAGCAAACTCCTCCTTGTGCCAAGGAGAGTTCTAGATCCAAAAAATGCAGCCTTTTGCTTTCTGGTAGTTAAAAAGTGTACTTCAAGCCATGGCTACACTCTCTAAAAACTTCTAGAATTTCATTTATAGTGCCTTGGTAAATTGATGGGTCCCGTCTGTTTAACTCTGTTAGAAAATCATCCTCTTCATGTTCAAAGCCTTCTTCATAAAAAGGAAAGGTCTACATTGAGATAGCGACCCGTCCAAAGTGCTATATCTGAGTGAGTCCTCTTTTTTAGAAGGGCGCAGTTGAATTTCGTGCATGAATTTACAACCGCAAAAATGCTCATGTCTGATAAGTTGAAAACCACTCTTTCTTGCTAAGGTGCTTGAAGTTTTTTTTTATTCGTTTGTCTGATCAGTTTTTTGGGATTGTTTCATGTTCATCTTGCCCTATACTCCATGTCCCATAGATCAGTTTGTTTTCTGAGCAATCGTTTTTAACCTATTCATTCGATCATAAATCTTTTTATCAGCTATATGCTTGTTTTCTTTATGGTCTTATCACCTTGCGACGTTTGCTGCCTCTGATTAGCGCCGTCACGGTGTGCCTATATATTGCGCTTTCCTTCAATATAGGATCAGTTGTCAGTAAGCGGTTGTCCGTGACCCCTTTCTTCTTAATGACTTGTTAGCGCTTCGTCCTTTTTTTAAAAGGCAGGGGATAGAGCGGATGGTCAGTTGCGTGTTCCACTTCAGTTACGGTTAATGGAGAACTTATCGCCTTACATTCATCCTCAGAAGGCGGCATATTCATAGAAACAATACGCTCTACATGACCGTCATCAGCATTACTTGTAGTTGCAGAAAAAAGACAGCTGTAGTGATTTGCAAACTTTGTTACTACTGCATATTGTTAGTGAACAAGGCACTACTGCAATAGCATTCAGAGACTAGTTTGGCAGCCGCATCGCGACACTCATCAAGTAGTGCCTCTCTAGTTGGCTCCTCAGATTGCAAAGCACGATTGCCACGGGACCGCACACGGGCCGTCCGAAAGCGCTCGGCATCGAACTTTTGAAGGTGGCATTTTACAATAGCAATTTCTTCTGTGTTTAAGCCAGAAGCCTCACATTCAAGCTCGTGCAAATTATGAAGGCTCTGTAGCAGCCGTTTTTCTTCACCGTATTTGAAGTAAGACCTGACTGAACTAATCTCTATAGCTATGTCCCGAACTTGTTGTTTAAACAACTCTCAAGCTGGAAATGATGGTAGACTTAAGGCAAACAAGAATCCGAAGCTGTCCTCACGCGCCGTTTTCCTCGTTTAACAGCGAAGCATTAAGCTTCCACAGGGCCAACTGTGGCTGAAACTTTGGACGGGAACTTTCGCCGATCCGCACAGTGACCATGCAATGATCAGAGAAAGAAATCGGCCTGACATCGCATGAAATGCGCCGTTTAAGATGTTCTGCGCAGACATAAATGCGATCAAGACTTGAATGTGAAGCTCCTCTAATATATGTGAATATGGATGACAGTCCAGTGTCAATTAAACCTGCGCCTTCTGTGATGCATGATAAAATACCAGGGTTCTTATCGGCATTTTGACTATAGGCCCCGTATGGTCATGTGGGTCGCATACGCAGTTGAGTCACCCATCAGTACCAAATACCGTTCGCATTCTAGGAGATGTGCAATATCACAGAAAAAAGGTGCTCGCTGCACCAGATTATTTGAAGTATACACATTGATAAACCTCCACGATTCGCCATTCAGCCGAAAGTCACAACATATAAGGCGCCCTTCTGCGTCAACCTGGTACATAAAGTCAGAAACAGAGACTCGTCTTAAAGAACAGAAAGCAACCGGCCGAAAGGCCCACCGAGTTAAACACACACACGTTGTAATTGTTAAAAAGGCTCGCAGGTTTATCTACATGTCCAATTCACTTTCTATCTTAGTCTCCTGAACAGCAATGATGTCTACTTGACTGCCCGAAAACAGCCGACGCAGCTGTATTTGTTTCTGCCCAGACCGGAGACAACACACGTTGAGGGTTGCAACAGTGAGATGCTGGGCGCTAATTTCTCTAAAGTGCAATTAGGTCAAGCATCCGCGATGTCTGGCGCCAATCTGGAAGGTGATACCTGCCTGGAACTGCATGGCACCCTTTCTCCTCGATCTGGAGCGGAGAGGAGATTTATTGCCCTTCGACTTCCGGTGGCGGAACTTGTGTTTTACAGGAACAGCGTTTTTTTCAGAGGAGGCATAACTCACTGAAACGCCACTCTTCGAGGCCACACTTGGACATGACACATCCAAACCGCAGTTGCCGTCACCACCAGGCTGGCAGCTATAGCTTCCTCGAGGGTGGATCCGACATTGGCATTAAGAATTTCAGCAGCGCATGCAGTCGGCACCGCAGCCACAACAGCACATTTATCTTCTTGTGGCTCGCGCACAGCACATGCACGCGCACCAAAAGTGTCATAAGTGACGCAGCGGATTACAAGCATCTTGTCCGCCAGGCTCTGGCACACATCTGCAGACCGCTGATCCGAGTGTGAAGGCTGGGTGGCTCACGCTGCAGAGCAGTAATTTCATTTTCCTTACGTGGCATTGGGGCCGCTAGTCGCCGATTCAGTGGATTTAACTACTGCCGTGCCACCAGCAGCATCCAAAACCTCTGTTTTATCAATTAAGTGCTCTTGCGGAGTGTCATCCAGAACATGGCTACTACTGCGGAGCTTATCCGCGTGACACTCCGCACTCTGTAGTATGGCCGAATAACCGCCATTCATCACAACTGGCGGTACGGCAGTGTCGTACTGCCTTTCACCTGTAACTCTCCGGAGCTCACGAGCTTAGCTTTGCCTAGCGCTGTCTTGCACGTCACCATCCACACATGCGACATCTGGAACTGTATGATGGAAATGATATCACTGAGGTCTGTGACGCCACGTAAGGCATCTCGAAAGTCCTGGGCACTGTAGGGACGGCCGGCGAGGTCGGCATGCAAAAAAAAAAAAACGGAGTTGATAACCAATTTACCGGCAGGCAGACGGGGAGGATGGTACGGTGAGTATTACTGGCGGCAGACGCCGCTACAGTACCTCGGCCTAGGGTCGATTTGTCCATTTCGGCGGAGAGCATCAAAAACGCGACCGATTAGAACGCAGTCTTCGTCTTTCTTCACTCATTTATTACGAGGTCGAATGAAGTTAACTAAGTCTGTCACTTTGATCGTTCACTCGATACCATCCAGCGTTTATTGCCTCCGCTCGAAGACTCACTGACGTGAGACTATGCTGTTTAGGGCGACATTTTAGGGATTTTCTTTTACTTAGCGAGTGCAACTCGTCCTGCACTGTGCGCATATGCAAGGCTGTATTGCGTTCTGCTGTCATTGGCTTGTCACCTTTTCAATGGAGCGCGTTGCCTAGGGTTTACAGTTAAGCCGCAGTCTGCGATATATGTCGAGATTTCTCTTTAATTCTCAGCACTTGCTTTTTGCTTCCCTTACACAGAAAAAGAAAGTGCCGTGGCTGGCAGTCCTTGTCGTCAAGCGTGTTGTGCACTGCTTAATGCAGTGCATTCCTTGGTGTTTTTCCCAAAGTTCTTTTTGGTTGGTTGGCAGGGTTTAACGTCCCAAAGTGACTCAGGCTAGGAGAGACGCCGTAGTGGAGGACTCCAGAAATTCGACCACCTAGGGGGTCCTGCTTTCCGCCTCCATTTAAAAGTGGCCGCCGAGGCCGGGTTTCGATCCCGCATCCTTGGGAACAGTAGTCGAGCGCCGTAACCACTGCGCCACCCTGGTGGGGTCCAAAGTTCTTTTTAAACGCAGCAAAATCATAGGGAAGGAGTTGTTTTCAGTCTTCAATATAAGGCGCGTGTGGCTTTTGTTTACACATCCTAACTTCGGGACGCGCGCATGTTTTTACTCAGTGGTATCAGACGATGTCTCTGGCCTAGCACGATATAGGGTCAGTATTGCTTTCAAGTTTTTCTCATAGGAGACTGGAATGCTAAGGTCGGGAGGGAAGAAATATCCGGAATTACAGGCAAGTTCGGTCTTGGTGAGCCAAATGAAGCTGGGCAGAGGCTAGTAGACTTTTGTCAAGAAAACAACCTGACCATAGCGAATACTCATTTTCAACAGCACAAGAGGCGCCTGTACACATGGACTTCACCGGACGGTCTGTACAGGAATCAGATCGACTATATTATTTGCCGGCAGAGGTGGAGAAGCGCTATACAAGCAGTAAAAACAAGGCCTGGGGCCGATTGTGGCACCGATCATCAGCTTCTTGTTGCCAAAATTAAGCTTCGATTGAGGAAAACGCAGAAAACTAGAAGGCCTTTCAGGTATGATCTGGATCAAATTCCATTAGAATATGCTGTGGAAGTGAGGAATCTATTTCAAGAATTAAATCTAGAAGACAAAGAGCCCGAAGAGATGTGGACTGATGTTCGTGATATAATACAAGAAGTTGCTACTAAGGTAGTTCCAAAGCAAAAGAAATGCAAGAAAGCAAACTGGTTATCTGAAGAGGCTTTGCAAACAGCTGAGGCAAGGGGGATGGGGAAAGGGAAAGATACAAGGTTCTCAATGCGGATTTTCAGAAAATAGCAAGGAGAGATAAGAATGCCTTCCTGAACATACAGTGCCAAGCAGTTGAGGACAACAGCCAATTAAGAAACACAAGAGCTCTGTATAAGACAATCAAAGATATCAAAGGAAGCTTCATTGATATGCTGGGCGTGATAAAGGACAAATGAGGCAAGGACCTCACTGAAGCCTCAGAGATAAAGAAGAGGTGGCAGGAATACACAGAAGAATTGTACAAGAAGGACCCGAATGTGCAAACCCAACATAAGACGGTTGTGATTACTGATCTCGAGCCGGGCATCCTGAAGAGTGAAGTTGAATGGGCCTTAGCCAGCCTTGCTAAGAACAAAGCTAACGGAATTGATGGCATTCCAGCTGAGTTGCTTCAGAACCTCAATCATGACGCTGTTAACACTCTGCATACATTATGTCAGAAGATTTGGACAACCCTGCAGTGGTTACAGGATTGGAGGAGGTCAGTTTACATCCCCATTCCAAAGAAAGGCAGTACCAAAGATTGTTTCAAGTACCGAACGATCGCGCTTATTTCGCATGCTAGCAAGGTGATGTTGAAAATCCTCCAAGGTAGGCTGCAGCAGTATGTGGATCGGGAGCTTCCGGACGTGCAAGCTGGGTTTCGCAAGGGCAGAGGAACTAGAGATCAAATTGCCAACCTTCGCTGGATCATGGAAAAAGCAAGAGTTCCAGAAACCCATCTACTTCTGCTTTGTTGATTATGCGAAAGCGTTTGACTGCGTAGATCACATCAGATTGTGGCAAGCTCTCCAGGAGATGGGAGTTCCAATTCACCTCATCTGTCTCATCAGGAACCTGTATGAAGGGCAAGAGGCCACAGTTAGAACTGGGCATGGTCTTACTGCTTGGTTTCCGATTGAGAAAGGAGTGAGGCAAGGCTGCATACTGTCGCCCTGCCTATTTAACCTATATGTTGAGTGCATCATAAGGAAGGCCGGTCTGGACGAGTCTTCAGCTGGAGTGAAGATTGCTGGAAAACGTATCAACAACCTTAGATATGCGGATGATACCACAATAATGGCAGAAAGTGAAGTGGAACTCAAGAGACTTCTGATGCGCGTACAAGAAGAGAGTGAGAAGTTTGGGCTTAAACTGAACATTAAAAAGACAAAGATCATGGCGTCTTGCCCTATCAAGTCCTGGAGCATCAAGGGACAAGAAGTGGAAGCTGTGACAGATTTTCTCTTCTTGGGCTCCAAGATTACCTCGGAAGGAGACTGCAGCCATGAAATTAGGAGACGCCTGCTTCTGGGAAAGAGAGCAATGGTTAGCCTTGACCGCCTAGTAAAGAGCAGAGACATTAGTCTGCCAACCAAGATCCGTATAACAAGTGCTATGGTCTTCCCAGTTGTGATGTATGGATGCGAGAGTTGGACTGTGAAAAAGGCTGACCGCCGAAGAATTGACGCGTTTGAATTGTGGTGCTGGCGAAGACTCTTGAGAGTTCCTTGGACTGCCAGAAGATCAAATCAGTCGATATTGTCGACCATAAACCCTGACTGCTCATTGGAGGGTCAAATTCTAAAGTTAAAGCTCAGCTACTTTGGTCATATGATGAGAAGAGAGGAGTCACTGGAGAAAGATTTGATTTGGGAAAGGTTGAGGGTCGCCGGAGAAGGGGTAGGCAGCGAACGCGATGGTTAGATGGCATCCTCGAGGCATTGCAGATGAAGTTATGTGATGTTAGGAAAATAGTGAGAGACCGGAAAGCGTGGCGTGACATGGTACATAGGGTCACGAAGAGTCGGACACGACTGAACGAGTGAACTGAACTGATTGCTTTCAAACAGCAGTACTGGCCCTATATCGTGTTATGCCAGAGATATCGGCTAATACTAGTGAGTGAAAACGTATGCGTGTCTCGAAGTTAGGATGTGTAAACAAAAGCCCCACGCGCCTTATATTGAAGACTGAAACCTCCTTCCCTCCCATCCTGCGTTTATATTGTGATACGCAGTGCGTCTTGTCTCACAGATATATAATAGTGACCATGCACTTCAGTATTTAGGACGATAGCCATGAAATCAGTCGAGGATGGGAGGCTCCACTGGTTTTCGTTAGATAATTTTAGTGGAAGTTCGAAAGAAGTAGCGCACGTTGTGATTTTCACTCAATTTGCCTAGAGATTTGTCTATGCTATATATTTGGCTCTTTGGAGACATGCCCAGTGTGGCGTGCTTCGTCCTCGTTTCTTAGTGCCAGTTCGCTTTTGCGCGAAACACTTGTTCCATTCAGTCTTTTTCTGTTTTAGCAATAGCATTGGGTGCCGCACTATCTCTCCACCACATTCGCGCGGCCAGTCAGGAACTTTTAGTGCAACTTGGTACCATTCACTTTTCACGTCAAAAAATTTTATTGCTCTTTGAAATGTGCAGAACGTATAGGTTCCTGAAATGCTGCATAAGAAGCGCCTTGAATAATTGGCGGCGTGAGGCATGAAACTTTCTTGCCAGTCGGATCTTTGTTGTATATGGGAAGCGAGAAAGGGCCAATCTAGCCAGAGCTGGGCGAGAATAACAAACGGGGATACACAGAACTACCTCGAGAAGATTGTGTTTATTTTCTTTTTCGGGCTTATTTGCTTTCTAGGCGATTCATATGGGTGCTGCTTCGGCTGCCTCCGTTGGTATGTATGTGAGTGTAGTTGGGGCTTCCCTGGCACGATGCACAGTGGCTTTCACAGGGATCTTATCCCTTGATGAACGAGAGCCGCCGGAGGGAAGTTTAGATAGGTTATATATTGGTTGCGCTGATCGGGCCTGACCATCACGAGCTAGCTAGTCGCACCAAGTTTATCTATGTGACCAAATACCGCCACGGAGCAGTTCGTGGTTCTCTAGCTTAGCTAGATAAACGCGGAGGAGCGCAAACCTAAAGTTTGTGTGACCAGACCTTATTTGCAGACACAGAAACCGCAGGAAACATCACAGAAAAAGTACGGGGTCCTTTTTTGTGTGCGTGTGTGGGATATACTGCTATTTCCAAGCTAGCATTACATACATCCGTACACTTCTGCGACCTCCCAAACTTCATGATACGGCGTCGTTCTACGCTGCCGTTTGTATTGTACGTGAAAACCCAGCATAGAACTTCTGCATGCCTGTGGTCCGCGGCCTCCTTTGTTTCTATAGCGCACAGCATGCGGGGGCACGATCCTCACGGGCGTCTCTGTTCAGTGTCTCAACTTTTGTTGACTTTGTTTCGCTGTCTTATCCTCGGCACCCGTCAAGTCTTAGGATAGGAACATTTTTTTTTTTTTTAAGAAACGCTGCAGTGTGCTCTTTTCTTATTACGCTATTCTGGTTCGCTCATAGGTGGGCATCACCATTCCCGAGTTCTTTCCGGACGGTTCAGCGTCTCGTAACATGAAAGAAATGTCAACGAGAACAGGAGTGCAGGGTACACTCTTAGAAAAAAAGGTAGTAAAAAGGTAGTAACGGCTGCCGTTACTACCTTTTTTAACCGTTACTATATTTGTACTACCTTCTCAGGTAGTAACATGGTAGTAACTCCTGCTATTACTACGTTTTTTGACTGCAATACCTTTTTACGACCTCTCTGGAAGCAGGGGTAGTAAATGATATCTGACTGAGAAGATATCTGAATGACTCAGAAGATATCTGATACTATATACGATAGGAATATTGAAGTATTCAACACTCCTGATTACATTGCTACTCTATTTTGTTTTTATGTTTATTTATTTGCCATACCCGCAATCGCCAAGGCATTGTAGAGGGGTGTGGGGTTCCATAAATGAGCCCTGGACTCAAAATGTGCGCTGCCTTTCCATTAAAAAAAATAATAAGAAAGAAAGAAAGAAAGATTGTTACGTATACGTCACAATAACATCCGCAGCGCGGCGCGGCGTAGGTGCAATAGCGAAACAGATACGAAAGTTCTGTTTCATCAGCCTCATTACGTAGATTGCTGGAGCTGTAATATTCGTTAACAACTCGAAAGACAGAGAGGTGCAAACAACCGTGACGAGTGATTTGAAGGAGGGAATATCAAACGCAAAATACCAGTTTTTTCGATAGCACATGAAGCAGCTAGGCCTTTAGTGCGACGCTAAATGCAACGTGCTTAGTGCCAGCAACGGTACATCCCAGTCGGAAAAAACTGCAGAAAGTTTTCAGTTGTTACGACAGAATTTCTGTGCGGTGTTTGACAGGCGTTGTGACAGCATAATTTTCTGTAGTAACATCAGAAGTTTCTGTAGTTACAACAGAAAAGTACTTTTTTTTTCTGACATTTCTCTGACGTTTTCTCTGACATTTTTCTGACATTCTGACAATCTGACATTTTTTTCTGACGTGAAAAAAATCTGACATTTACGACAAAACTACAGAATATTGTATCGTATTTTTGACAAGGTTCTGTACTTTTCTTCGACTGGAATGGCAGTCATTGACCACGTATTCGGTAGGGGAGTCGACTTAACGACTTTCAAATACATGTCTTCAGTTTGCACAGACCGCTAGTGTCAGTACTAGGAACTATAAACTCAGCAACAACGACGATAGCTTTTGACGAGTAAAGTGGAGTGGTGATTATCATGCCGAACGCTGTCTCCCTTTACGAGAGCCATTTTATTATCGGTTTCTGCTAGATTTTTTGTGCTCTTAAGCTTGAAGAGCCGAGTTATTCTCACATGTTTCGGAAACAATAATCTTTTTTTTTTTTCGACTTCCTGCATCATAAATTGTTTGTCGCGACGTATATCCATATCTACTTTGTTACCTGCCACGTACAAGATAGGCACAGCATTGATCCATAAAAAATGCCTTAGCACGCCAGTAATTGCCGAAGAGCAGTCTGCAAAACCGCGCTTTTTCGAAAAAAAAAAGAGAAAAGAAAAAGGAGCCAATGCTAACCTAAATTATAAGCGCTTTATTTGGCTAGCCCATATTACTGAATTAACCTTCGTGATAATCGTTGTGCACGGAAGTTGTACATAACAGCGGCCGGCTGTAAGTCAGCTGTTCTTCTTGGCCACAATGCGCTTGCCTTCAGGTGTAAGCTGTTTGATGCAGCATTGTATGCTTGCGATGAGCAGTCGAAGTGCACAAGTGTTTCTCGTAGGGGAATTGGTTGCTCCCCAGTTCTAGCAGATATTCTATTGATCGTATACCATATCACGTGTTGTTTGTTGCAAAAAAATAGATGGAACAACGCCTACGCTCCGTGAAAAGCCTTCATCGCCGAGAACTCACGCCGGTGCATTACTCTCTTTCCCGGAAGCCTACATATACTGCTGGATTGGCGGTGAGCAATAAGCAAACCAAAGCTCGCAGGGGTCTGTGATTCAAGTGACGAGGGGCGCCTTGTGACTTGACCGCTACCCGTGCGCGCGGCTTCATTTCCTGGCCCATCCCGTGACAGTTGACGCAAGCTACTGGGGTTCGCGTTGGCGAGTTCTCAGTGATGACTGAAAAGCGTGCTCCGCAATGGAGCCATCTCGTCTTGACAGCTTTTGTGGTGATTTGCATTATGAAAGTTGAATCTGTGTTATTGCGGGGTGTATTCCACTTCTAAATAATAGAGAGATTTAACATATCGTGATCCACGATCCGCCACCGCGAACCTCTACCGCTGCTGGGCGGGGCGGGGCGCACAAGTTGATTGGTTCCGATGCGGCAGGTCAATGTGTCGACATCAAGTATGTGGCGCCATCTATCGGCATCAAAGTGATCTGGGCATGCGCAATGGAACGCGCGTTTGCGGATCACGGTGTGGTAGATCTAATTTCGCAGGGCAGAAAACCGCCGCCTCATGATAAAATAAAGTTAAGGCCAGATGCTGCATAAAACGACGACCTGAATATGACAGATTTATGAGTCGAAAGTTAGGGACGCACCTAAGCTTCTCCTCCTCCAGGGTATAGGCACGATATCGGTTTGTGGTCCCCTCTAATTACGCTCATTAGCATACAGTAGTAAGGTGCCATTTTACGGGAAAAGTCACACGACGTACATATCAATACCCACGCGTCCCCAAGCCGTGCGAGCGTGTCTTGTGCGGCCTTGCCGGTAGCGTGTTCGGCGTGTAACTCATAATTCTTAGGTTCGAATCACGTCGAAAATTATTTTTCTTCAATCGTAATCAATTTCTTTTTGAAGGTAAATCGTTCGAGACATGCGCGGCCACCCTTCATTCACATTAAATGTCACGTTTACGTTACCTGTAACGTGAGCGTTGTAAAGTGTTCTTGGGGCTTCGATACGATGACCCTGTCGACCAATAATAATATTTTTATCACAGCCAGCTAGGTGTCAGCGGTGACGCCGGACTTTACGCTAAGTGAGACTCTTGCATCATTTAGTAATAAATGATGGTTTGATTAATACACAGTAAAATGAAGCTATCGCCGTTTTAACCAACTTAAAGTGGTCTGAAGGTGACACTTCGAGAAGCCCTCCCATCGAAATCAACGTATAGTATTGTTTTCGACCGCTTTCGTCACACACAAAAAATGTTGTAGAGGTTCAGCTTTCCTTGAACCAAGTTTCACGAGCATGCGCCATCATCCGTAGCCGCAGTCGCTACTGTCGCTTTGATCTTGGCTCGCTTTCGCGCTTGGAAAGCTTCTCGACAACGGCCTACTCTGGTTTCTCGTTGTTCGATGGTCTCGGCAGTTTGTATATGGCCCGGCTGCAATCTCTGTCTTTGGCGAGATGGCGTATGTGTAAGACGTATTTACCTAGGTTGGATGAAGGAACGGTACGGATAGAACCTGGTGAAGTCTACAATGTTCCATGCGCAGCGCAAGAGTGTGCTGCAGTTTTACACGAGGCGTGATTGGCGGCGGCGATGGCATAGTGCTCTCGTGCCTGAGCACGGCGATAATGACGACAGTGCTTGCTGCACAGTGCGATATAGAACGTGGCGCATGAGTGTGTGGCGCCATCTGTAGAACGCATGAGGGGCTTTAAAATGACTAAAATGACATCAACGAACCAACTTTCGAGAAGAGCCTTGAAAGATTGCTTCGAATCCCGTTTTATTCTTCGGGATTACTCTTATCGCGTCGCTTAGGTTTCTCTTAAACACCGTCATTTGAACAGAATGTAAGTTATCTGAGTCATGGGTGATCGTTTTCGTGATAGGATCTTGCCCCTTGCATGCGTTATGGGTCAATGAACACGTGAATTTCACCAGAAAGACGAATAATATATACTTCTAGCCTATATGTAATCCACGTTTGGACTAATGGCGTACTACGTATATACCTAACAAGAGTTTATAATGTCATGTAAACCAGTGCCTCGCACTCAATGTCTCGTTGTTATTCATCTGCATTTTTTTTCTGCGCTCTATATCTCAGTCTGAAATATCTCTTCCTCTCAGATTACATAGCCGGGTTAGAAGGAAGTGGCCAGAAAGACTTAACACCTCAACAACTTCTTACTCACAGCCGAGACCAGTGGGCTAGAAGTGGCGTTTTCTTCATTGACTTGATTCGGAGTGACCGTGTAGCCTCGAAACTTTGGTGGAACGTCGAAAGCTGCAGGTTCTACATCTGACAATTCAGATGCTGAATTTTTTTTCCTGAACTGGGGGGGTTCATTCAATAGCAGGATACAACTTTGAAAAAAAAAAAAAAAGACAGCAATTATAACTTGGGGCAGTGGTACGCAACGTGTATGTTATTCCACAGTAAACATAATCAGTTATTGACATTTGAATATAGTAAATAAGCCAGATGCATCGAAATTTCTTGCTCTTTTGATTTGCTTTGACGGTTAGCTTTTTATCTGAGTAAGCGGAAAAGCCCTAGCAACGGACTACTTTCTGTCGCGGGAGAATATAGTATGCCGGTTACTGCAGGCTCAAGTTGTATCGGAATATTGAACAGACTCTCACCCCAGCCCCTTGGAAATAACACATTCAAAACACAAGCCTGCCACTGCGGCAAATAAATATTGCGAAATATCGGCATGCATACCATTTATCAGCGCTTCGCGTTGAAACGACGACAGTGCAAGACTTTGTCGGCCGCGTTGAAAACGAACATATACAAGAAATGCAAGAAAGGAAGCCACGGAGCTGGGCCCACGGCGTCGCTTCGACGGGCCCCTTCGCACCGCTGCGGTGTTCAATTCCATTCGTGTTCACGGATGTCGGGGCGTCCGTTATATCGACCCATGCCATCCGTACGCACGCGCTTTTGTTCCCTGCGTGTGTTCCGCGACCGTTTTGCCTGCAATTGCAGACCACCAGCGATTACAGCTTCGCCATTTCGCTTGAAGGCTGGTTTCTACCTCAAGAGGCTTTGCGCCTGGAAGAAATGCAGGATGTGTAACAGCTGTGTGCGGACTAAGAATTAAGGAGAAGGCGAGGAAAATGCATGAAATGGACAGAATGTTGAGCACCGAAATGTGTACAATCTTGCCTCCATTTTACGCAAGGCAGCAGGCAGCACGAAGCTTGCGTTCAGGGGTATACGGCTGTCGTGGGGGAATTCGACTCGCGTCCGCCGTTTTGGTGCCTTTATCTTCCCTTGTATCATGAGATGCATCCGCTCCTCAAATGTTCCGGTCTTACGCTGAGTGAAAGAGGCGGAAGATTGGGTTTTGGTCGCAGCTTATTTCCTCACAATAGTGGTGTCAAAAGTGAATTAGTTAAGACTGACGTACAAATCCATGGGTGCCCAGCACACGGGCATAAAATATTTCATGGACAATGCCACACCGAAAAAGGAAAGATAAGTGCTCACTACCTGCTGCATAACGCACTGACCTCAACAGAAATGACGCTCCTCAGCATAAATAACATTGCTCTATACTGGGCACCGCCAAAGCCTCCAGATCAGCTTTCCGATGACTTCAACACGTGCTCAAGTATGATCTCGTCTCTTTCTGTCTACCCTGCAGCAGCGTTAACTACAGGAGTGAGCTTCGAGGCTGGCAGCTAAATGCTATGACTGGCAAATTTCAGCACGACTCTCTTCTCCTCACACATTGTTTTCGTCCCCAGACACATCCCATCGGAAATTTTCATGCTAGCTCTTATCCAATAGCGCAACGCGCATGATAAACTAATGCCGCCATATGTGCAATTCCTTCGCAAACTGTGGAAGTCGCACATGACTACAGCAATTCCTCTCACTTCCGGGTTGTCGCATGTCTTTCCCCCAACACAGCGCGAGCAAAACTTGCCGCGACTTAAATCCTTGACGAAAACGCATCGTGTGCTCATCGGCAACGTTCACCTTTGCGAACGCGGTAAAGCCTGCTGTCTTTGGGATGGAAAAAATTTATTTGAAAACTTGACGTGCGGGAAATAGTTGCCGACTTAACGTGCTTTGTCTGGCCCTGAGGCGCGACAGACTTACCGGCAAAAATACTGCTTGCTGTTCCCCCCTCTTCTTTATTTATGTGCGTCCTCTCCATCTTCGTATTTCAGTTGTCACATTTCCCTTTCTGCTTTCTTTTTTCTGGTGATTTTATTGTCGTCTTACTGCTAAAAAAATGGTTAGGGAGTTCTGGTTCTCTGTTCCTGTCATATCGGTATTACCTGCACTGCCTGGGGTCTGGAGATACAGCAGTGGCGCGGGTTTCTAGTACGTATTTGACGTGCCAATGGCAGGCTACTGCAATGTGTAGAGGCTGAACTTGGATTTCATGAAGGAAATCCAAGTTCAGTCTCTACACATTGCAGTAGCCTGATACTTGGGGCGTTCCAATGTTTTGGCCCTTTATGGTGATTTCTTACAAAAGTTTTCGTGAAAGAATTAAGGGAGCGATTGAACTTTAGCGCAAATATCACCTGCTGAGGAAGTCAGTAACTTGTCGTACTAGCCCCAGATCTTCTTCATGCCGAGCAGGCGCAGCCAGGCACACCGGGAGAACGAAGAAAGATGACGTAATACCGGTTTCCACTGGGCGAACAGGAGCACTTTCAACTGCACTAAAAGGGCTCTCGCGAGTTTCGGCGCCTACCAGTGGTCGAACAGGAGCAGTAGCGTTATGTTCTGTTGGTAGAGGAGGCGCGCTTTTAGGGTCCCGAGAGTAGTCGGGAGCAGTCCTCGGTGTTCCGTCGCCAGCGGCGGAGTACATGGAGAACGGAGGAAGTCACGTGACCTTTTTGACGTCACTTCTGGTTATTCGCCCGGAGCACCGTGGCCCGGAGCCCGGGCAGGACGGTCGAGAAAAAGGGCGGACGGCGGCAGCGGTGGCTATAGTGAACTAGAATACTTTACTTTCTAGTTCACTATAGCGGTGGCGTTCGGCTAGTTCGGCCGGCGGATACGGGTAATGCGAGCGCTGGAAAAGTTTGATCACATGACGCCTGACGTCACGTGCTCCCCCTCGCTACGCTGCTCTCCGAGCAGCGTGAATGTTCCGTTGGGGAGACGAGAACGCGCGTCCCCGGTGTTCTAGTGCGCTGCTCTTTCTTTGCTCTTGCTCCTGTTCGCCCAATGGAAACCGGTATAAGTGGTGAGATAGAGCATCGACGGGGAGGAGAATGAGAAGTGGTGTTGTTCTAAAAGTTCGCACACAGGCGCTTTTGGCTCGAAATCACAATCTCCGCCGTATCTCTCCATGTGTCTTTCCTGGCCTCACTGGCTTTAGGAGCTCTCGACGGCTGCCGATACACTGGCGCCTAGCAACAAGTACCGTTCCGACTCTCGCTGTGAGTAACGAGCTTTCGGGTGGCGCAAGAACTTCGTGATAATTACTTGTTGGAGCTGACTCCCCGCATCGGCGCGAACATGCTGGCAAACCGGCCTGCCGTCGCTGCGATATTTTTAGTGCACTATATAAGGCTTCTACTCAGCCGCTTTGCCTTTGTGCGAGTACCTCTGTTACCTTGAAAGAAAATTTAAAAAAAAAATGAAGGGGGAAGATCAGCTTCGCTGGCCACTGCATTAGAGCACTACGTCATCGCCTCAGCCGAACATCTCGTGCATCTCGCGCTCTGTGCAGCTGTGGCCAATCAGAGAGCGGTGGCTCATGCAGATATGCGACACGCGGTACAAAAACGGAGTGTGCGCCGTCTTGAAGCCGATGGCAAGGCCCCAAGAATAGCTCGAGCTAAACAGACGCCTTAAAAGAGGGAACGCGTCTTCCAACCGACGCCGCGAAAATTGTTCGGGCGAACGGAGCCACGCGTTTGAAAGCATTCAAGCTTCACAAGTGCGTCAAGGGCTGGCGCACGTATGTACTATCGTGTGCAAAAGCGAGGAGACCGCGGCTTCGGCGGCCGGAGCGGCTGCAGGGACGCACCGCGTCGCTGCTATCTCGCGCGGCTCGCTCGCTGCAAGAGTACCCGTCGTGACGCAATACTTTCCCTCGCTCTCGGGCTGGCACTTATCATGCCACACTAGAAGTTTGTCAGTCATGATAAGCGCCAGACCGAGAGCGAGGGAAGCTCTTGCGTCACGACGGATACTCTTGCAGCGAGTGAGCCGCGCGAGATAGCAGCGACGCGGTGCGTCCTTGCATCCGCTCCGGTCGTCGAAGCCGTGGTCTCCCCACTTTTGCGCACGATAGTACATACATACTCGCCGTTTAGCTAGTCAAGCTAAATACGCAAAAATATTTAATTACATCGGGTCATAGCGCTTTACGTGGGCCACAACATTCGCTTAATCGGCTGAAATATTTAATCAGATCCGGTCCTAGCGCTCTACGTGGGCCACATTCGTTGGCAGGCGGCTCAGGTAACAAGTGCACACGTGTGTGAACTTACGTTCCAGGCCTCAATATTTTTCCCGAGATGATGATCACTCATGCACAGGCTTATAAATATCCTCCTCGCTAAACTTACAATAAATTTTTCCATTCATTTATTAACAACTTTCGCCGCTTTACAAGGCTTGTACTGCACGTGCATGCCTTTTTTTATTCGCCTGATTATTGCCCAGATTCTTCTTTGAATTTCTGGCAAAGTTCCGGCTTCAAAGGAAGACTGCACGTTGACAATGGGTATAATCACAATCCAGAGCATTCGGTTATGCTCGGCGCAAGTTAGTCTGGCAACTGCACTTAGTTCAAGGTCCTCATTTTTAGCCAGCTTAAGTCAGCTGATACATTCAAGATCCTCTCATTAGAAAGTTCGGCATTGTTCCGTGCATATGCAAATGTCGTCGAAGATGAGCACTTTCACAGGCGTGCATTTGTTCGCTTCTCGATACGATGATTTCATTATAAAGGCATCTGCAGAAAAGATACGTCGGAACGCACTTTGACAATAACGCGGCGGCTGTACAGGAGCTCGTTTTAGTTTTGTCCTGTAAATCACCAATTCACTTTCACACTTCCCCGGCGGAAGTAAGGTGGCGCGGGGGTTTTCTGATATCATTTTCTTTTCGGCACGTTAATTAATGAAGTTATAAAAAAAATTAGGGCGATACCTAAGCTCCTCCTTAAAGGGAGGCTGAAGCGGTTTTCAAATTTCATGAAATTCGGAGGTTGGAAAGAAGGTGTATTTTTAATCATGTGTGTAAATTCTTTTTTCAATTCTGTTGATCAAAAAAACAGAAATTGCTTGTTAAAAACGCGCCGCGGTCACGCCCTCGTCGCTGCTGGGAGCGGTGGAGGCGGGGCGTCGAAACTGGGGAACAGGCGGCTTTGACGTCATTTTGGGAATGTCGGTCGGCCGGTTAGGCCTGCCGCGCGTTTTACACGCTTGCTTCGCTCCGTCCCGGCTTTAGGGATCTACGGATTAGCGCAGTCTGCTGCTGGTGCCGTTTGTTTTCTCCAGTTCTATCATTCTGCGCTGAAGGTTCCGCGTGTTCAAAGATCCCATGAGGTCAACCAGCAGATACGCAGCTGTTGCGCAGTGGCGCTCCGCGCTGTTCGACCAGTTCGACGCCCTCCGACTAGTGAGCCTCTTTTGGTCAGTTGTAAAATAAACGTCTTTCAATGTTCGAAAATTTTTTTGTGTCATTAGAAAACAAGCATTCCTGTGCCTGGTTTTCCGTTGTGCGAACTTGGGTGGCCCAGGCTACATGGTGCTTTATAGTCTCCCAGATGATAAGAAAGTTTCGGCGCTGTCAACCTCTGTCATGAAAAGAAAAAAAAATCTTGCCTTTGGAATCAGCTGTGTTTTGCAATGATGATTTGCATGCCGATGACTATAATCGAATCTTGGCAGCGATTGCGGCCTTCGGGATTTCAATTAAATCAGCACAACTGAAGTCCGCGGCCGTTCTGTCATTGTTCCCGCACCTAATTAGGTTAATACCACTGCTGCACGGCTGGCTTCAACGTCGTTACACTTAACCGAGAATACCAAATTAAAACGCGATTCGCGGCTCACTGTTGTTACACAGCTCGCCGCCCTTCCGGCTACGTCAACAATTACCAATTAGGTACAGCAAACGAAATGAATATGATCGGTAGAGTGAAGCTGCATTTTCATTAGTTATATATAACGCA
Source organism: Amblyomma maculatum (assembly GCF_055883805.1). Taxonomy (NCBI): domain Eukaryota; kingdom Metazoa; phylum Arthropoda; class Arachnida; order Ixodida; family Ixodidae; genus Amblyomma; species Amblyomma maculatum. Next base: position 112,621,494 of record NC_139344.1, read on the forward strand.
GTGTCTGTGTTGCCGTGCTGCTCGCGCGGCAACAGAGCGCTCAAGCATCGTCCGAACGCAGCACTGCCTCCACTTACCGCGCCGGCCGCGCCTTCCGCAAGCTGCCCGTGGATCCCTTCCGCTAACATCTAGAAAGCGTGTTCAAATTTATTGCTGTCTTAAATAATAGGCGTAGGGATAATGTAATGTCAAAAATCAACCCTTATTGAGGCTCGCTGACCCGTACCGAGATGCTGGTAGGATAACTGCGATACAAGCAACTTTCTCTGCACAGCTGTGTGGCGGCAGTCGCAGGTGCCGTCACTGCTCATCCGATCTTCTTGTACGTATACATTAGCTCATCTTCTGAGGCGGCGCCGTGATAAATGATATCTTCATTTCATTGGGAGACAAAGTGATTTGTAGTAGGTAGTTCTATGAGTAGCCTCTTTACTACAGTGGTGTTCAATTTCCAAGCGTCGCCTGTTGTGGCGCCGATGCCTAGCGACGACCAGGGAGCGCGCTTGTCTAGAGCGCTCGTCCGCCACGCTCGCTGCCGGTACCGTTCCGGTAAAGGCTGCTGTACGGTTACTATTTGGGCGCTGCGCCCGTCCGCTCGAGGGCGCATCCGCCAGGTCCTAACAATAGGGCGGACGGAGGCATGCGTCCTCCGCCCGGCTGCCGCACAGAGTCCTTCAACTTCAACTTTTGTCGCATGCGTTCTGGAGGCGCATCGCAAGCTCCTCCTACTTTTTCAAAGATGGCCGCCGACCGAGCGTAGGCGAAACAAGGCCTAGCTGGACGGTGCCTGTCGATGAAAGATAGACTTCATGTCGCTATTGCTCGTTTATTACGATTATTCAAAGCGATTTGGAAGTTTGCCTTGCCATGTGCACAAGCATCGAGTGACAGTTCCCCCAGTTGAGTTGGCCTGGACCGAGTTGACGCGTGGCCGACAAACCTACGGAAGATGTACTCTGCTACACAGTTGCGGTGCCTCGACGTGTTTATTTGGAGCCGTTTGTGATTGCTGCAGGATTTTCACGGACAGCATCAAGAAGCAGCTCCCCGCAGTGAATTAATTCCTTGTGCGCGTAGACAGTTTCATAGCAGCGACAATTCGTGGGAGTGTAGCGAAAGTGATACGTTCGGAACGTCTGCTGTTTTGCCAAGTTGGAAATCGCCTGCAAGTATATCTGTTACGAGTGAAAAGCTCACTGCGCACGCTTTGTTTTCCGAATGTCGACATGAATTTTGAGCTGTGCTAGTCGCATTCATTCGTCTGCGTGCAGCGATCGCGAGCATACGATGTTGTTCGTGTTACGTGCCGATCACTGATATCAATCGTGTTTCGTGTATGTGCTCTGCTTCAGAACTGCCGTGGGTGGGAAGTGCCCTTTCTGAAAACTGTGGTTTACGTGTGCGAAACGATTTTGGCTGCACGGAGAAGCGCCGGGAAGTCGGCACCAATCTGCTGCTTGATGCTTCGTGAAGTATGTTTGCGATGGTTGCTTGTTATCGTTTCTTCGGGTGATGTCTCGACAGATGTGTTTATTGGGATTAATCGTTGTACTCCGAATGCTCTCATTACAACCGTGCGCGGACGGCATTGTTGTTAGTGTTCTTGGCCTCATTATATATAGGTATGAGTTGTTTCTTCTTCTTTCATGTTACCTCGGCTCCTTTCTTATACCGTGAAAAAACACACATAAGTGCGATCATTTTTGTTTACATTACTTCCTCACCAGCTCCCTCCCAACATGGCCCGAGGTAGGAAGAGGCCTCCTCACTCTTTAACACATGTGGCATGTACAAGGCGCTCTAAGGCAAAACAAAGTTGCAAAGATTTAAGAGGCAGAAACGACCCAGACACCTCACCTCACACGCATTAAAGCGACAGGCACACAAGGAGAGAGAAAAAAGAAAAAAAAGAAAAAAAAAAAGAAAAAAGCTCGCAGTATGAAAAGCAGAATGCATCAAACAACCAACGCACACTGACCAGTTAACAGCAATGCAGACCATCTGCGACTCGGTGATTTTCTCTTGCAGCGAAAACTGCAAGCCAGAAAGAATGTCACAATTCATCTGCCACTCACAAAACACACAACACGCACGCACGCACGCACGCACGCACGCACGCACGCACGCACGCACGCACACACACACACACACACACACACACACACACACACACACACACACACACACACACACACACACACACACACACACACACACACACACACACACACACACACACACACACACACACACACACACACACACACACACACACACACACACACACACACACACACACACACACACACACACACACACACACACACACACACACACACACACACACACACACACACACACACACACACACACACACACACACACACACACACACACACACACACACACACACACACACACACACACACACACACACACACACACACACACACACACACACACCAGTCAGAAGAAAAAGTCCATGTGTATTTGTCTTGCCACAGCCGGCAGCACAACACAGGCATTGTTTCAAACCGAATTCACCGGGTGGTGAACAGGACGCTGCCATGCCATTCACTACACCTGCTTTTGAGGAACAAGTCTTGGTTGTTTCTTGAGATGGGTGCTTGCATCTAAACCACCGCAATCAAACAGGAAAGAAATTTGCCACGGGGGCAGCCTGGGAAAAAAAAATACTTGGCAGGCTATGTCACACTTCAGTGGGAAGGCATTGGAAACAGCGGACTGCTCGGTCCCTCCGCTCATAATTTGATCACAAAGAATTCCCCTAGGGTGTGCCAGGCTCTCGAAGCACAAACGAGGGCACACAACCACGGCGGGCTTGCAACCAAGTTTTAGTGTCGAGAAAAAAAAAAACACAACGCATTCTTGTTCTGTGAATGGAACGATTACCGTAGAAATGGATGAGAAAGCTAAGAAGGTGTGTAAGAATTTTTAGTACAAGTGTAATAGATTGGGCAGTGTTATATGGTACAGGAAGAAAAGTACAGACACAATCTGAAATGAAATGCCATCTTATGTGTTATTCAGTTTCCCCATTGGAGCAGTATAAGGGTAGAGGGATGGAAGTTTTCTGCACATTGTGCAGGACAGTCCTCATGATATTCTCATTAAAAAAAAAAAAACCTCGCACTGTGAGTCATAATAATTAAGTGTAAGAGTACCTGCAAGCAAGATCTCAGTAGAAAACCACCTGCACGAAAGTGTATAGGGCTCCATGGATTCAGCTTTATCATGCGGCTCACAGAGCATAGTGTGAACCTTGGGGTGCAAATACATGGCACAGGGCAAATGTTTACATCTGGCATGCCTTAAGCTGCATGCAGTAACACTTCATGAGAGTGATGAATGCTGGTACTCTCAAGTATGACTCAAGGAGCAAAGATTTTAGAGATATTCATAGCAGAAATGGATGAGTAGAAGGTATGTAACACGGTCACACGAACACTTTCGATCCTCATTGAACTCGATCTGCATTCAACTCGTGCAATCTTGCCCGAGCCTGCTTGGATGGAAGCTGTTTCTGAGCGCTGTTGAGTTTTGAAGCACATCCAAGAGCGGGCGTCGCCACCCTCGATGTCACCTAACGCACACGAAGGAAGCTTCTCAGTGGTCATTCAAAACGGCCGTGCAGCACCGGATGCTTCAATGCTTCCTGAAAACCTCAATGAGGATCACAAGTGTTCGCGTCGCAGAGGTATAACAAGGAGCAGGCAAGTTCAGACTGAGTTTGCTAAGAAATGGGCTGCTACCACAGTTCTTTCAAGTGCATTGCTATGAAAAACCAAAGGTATATGCCGAAAATGACATCTCATAAGCTTTTGTACTCCCAAGACAGGCAGTTTGCACATGTAAGCACTTCAGGCGTCACGTGAAATCCTGTGAACCGCTGACCAGCGGCATTGTTTTGCAATATACATTTCCCTCATTGTCTTATGAACAGCCAAAAAAAAAAAATTGCTTTTCGTAATGGCAATAACATGCACTTATTATTTGCTGCAGATTTCCTGCTCTCATTGATTCATTTTTTTTTATTTTCACTTCTTAATTTTTTGCGTGGTTGAAATTGCCTATAAGTATTTGATTCGTTTGAAAAGCTCACTACACATATCTTGCATTCTGAATGCTGAAATTAAGTTCAATCTGTGCAGGTAGTCGCGTTTGTTCTTCCCCCTGTAGTGACCATGCATGCACGGCTTTTTCCCTGCAACGTGTCCATCATAAATATTGATTGTGGCTTGTGTGTACTGTGCCTGAAAACAGCCTTGGGTGCGATGTGACCTTTCTGGAAACTATTTTGTATTAATGAAGTGATCTCCACTGTCTGCTTTTTTATGTGACTACAGAAGCATTGGCACCACTCAGTGGCCTGATTCTTCATGAAGTATAATTCTTGCAATTATAGCTAGATTATAGCAAGCCTGTCTTATCTGTGCCACGTCTCGTTCTGATTAATCGTTATGCTGTGGGTGCTGGGCATCATGATGGTGTGCCGACAAAACTTTATTTTCTTGTCTCTCTGAAAAGGGTACATATCTGTGATGGGTACCGAGAGTTTGGTGCTGAGCCAAAAACAAGAGGCGAGATTCATGTCCCAATAGAGCACATGCCGTGTAATCAACTTCTATTGTTCTATCCTTAGCCCAACAGAGCAAGATGCCACCAAATGAATGGCTAAGAAAGATGGTAAGGCCCATTATAAGACTGTAATGAATTGGGCAATATTATGGTGCAGAATGAAAAAAAAAAGCACAATCTGAAAGGAATTTTCAACCTGGCTAAACGTTCTTCCAGTTGCAATGATACAACTATATACAGGTACTTGCACACTTTTACCAGGGCAGGGCCCTTGATCACACTGAGGGGAAGACGAAGTCAAATAATGAGTTGCAACTGAGCAAGATGAATTTTCAAACAAGTTTCCTTAAGAATAAACCGTGAAGGTTCGATAGTGTCAACCCTCTACAGCATGATAATTCGGGTAGAATCCCGTCGCACAACCACATTACCTTGCATTGCCTTGAGCTGCATAAACAGATGCTTCTTGAGAATGTTAAATGCTGCTGCTTAGTGTAGCAAAAAAAAAGGAAATTACTTGGCAAGAACCAAATGTTGAGGAGAACCAGAATGGGGAGGATAAACATTTGTTTTCTGGCTTCAAAACCACTATACTGGTAACAGATGCGAGATGCTACAACTGGGGATATGCATATAACAGCTTAAGCTTGCTGCTACAGACAGGCAACATTAATTTTTTGTTCATGGTATAGCATGCAGAAAGCTGGATAAAATATCCTTTGCTTTGTTGAATTTCTTGGCTTCAACCAGAGCAGTGCAGCATTACTATCAGGCAACACAAACAGCCTGAAATCTCAAAAATGTCATGCTACACACACTTAAAATCACTGGAGTGCTTCTAAGTACTCCACAGATATGGTTATCAAGTGAAAATTCATGCCGTTGCGTCAGCATGTACCTAATTAGCATTCTCACAGTGACCGAAAGCTTAGTGCGCTTTACGACTCTGGAACACAGCACCTTACAGCATGTTATGTGTCCTCTCACAGCAATGTACTTATCTTTCCCTGTTGAGCTCAGTGGCTATTTTTATAATGTCCCCTTGAATGAAGCTGTCACTGTATACACCCATTGCAAGGACCTCTTTGTATGGAAAATTCCACAGAGCCTGTCTCCACATGCAACACTGCACAAGTCTGAAGAAGTGAGACTACAGTACAAGGCTGCATGCGTGAAGATACACAATTGCAATGAATGAGCAAGAGTAGTGCTTTGCCAACTTATCTATTTATTCAAATTGTCGGGGTGGCGCAGTGGTTACGGCGCTCGTATACTGTTCGCAAGGACGCGGGATCGAATCCCGGCCTCGGCGGCAGCTTTTCGATGGAGGCAAAAATCAAGGCGCCCGTGTGCTGTGCAATGTCAGTGCACATTGAAGAACCCCAGGTGGTCGAAATTTCCGGAGTCCTCCACTACGGCGTCTCTCATAGCCTGAGTTTGCTTTGGGACGTTAAACCCCACAAACCAACCAACCTACCAACCGACCGACCGAGACCGACCGACCGAAACCAACCAACCAACCAACCAACCAACCAACCAACCAACCAACCAACCAACCAACCAACCAACCAACCAACCAACCAACCAACCAACCAACCAACCAACCAACCAACCAACCAACCAACCAACCAACCAACCAACCAACCAACCAACCAACCAACCAACCAACCAACCAACCAACCAACCAACCAACCAACCAACCAACCAACCAACCAACCAACCAACCAACCAACCAACCAACCAACCAACCAACCAACCAACCAACCAACCAACCAACCAACCAACCAACCAACCAACCAACCAACCAACCAACCAACCAACCAACCAACCAACCAACCAACCAACCAACCAACCAACCAACCAACCAACCAACCAACCAACCAACCAACCAACCAACCAACCAACCAACCAACCAACCAACCAACCAACCAACCAACCAACCAACCAACCAACCAACCAACCAACCAACCAACCAACCAACCAACCAACCAACCAACCAACCAACCAACCAACCAACCAACCAACCAACCAACCAACCAACCAACCAACCAACCAACCAACCAACCAACCAACCAACCAACCAACCAACCAACCAACCAACCAACCAACCAACCAACCAACCAACCAACCAACCAACCAACCAACCAACCAACCAACCAACCAACCAACCAACCAACCAACCAACCAACCAACCAACCAACCAACCAACCAACCAACCAACCAACCAACCAACCAACCAACCAACCAACCAACCAACCAACCAACCAACCAACCAACCAACCAACCAACCAACCAACCAACCAACCAACCAACCAACCAACCAACCAACCAACCAACCAACCAACCAACCAACCAACCAACCAACCAACCAACCAACCAACCAACCAACCAACCAACCAACCAACCAACCAACCAACCAACCAACCAACCAACCAACCAACCAACCAACCAACCAACCAACCAACCAACCAACCAACCAACCAACCAACCAACCAACCAACCAACCAACCAACCAACCAACCAACCAACCAACCAACCAACCAACCAACCAACCAACCAACCAACCAACCAACCAACCAACCAACCAACCAACCAACCAACCAACCAACCAACCAACCAACCAACCAACCAACCAACCAACCAACCAACCAACCAACCAACCAACCAACCAACCAACCAACCAACCAACCAACCAACCAACCAACCAACCAACCAACCAACCAACCAACCAACCAACCAACCAACCAACCAACCAACCAACCAACCAACCAACCAACCAACCAACCAACCAACCAACCAACCAACCAACCAACCAACCAACCAACCAACCAACCAACCAACCAACCAACCAACCAACCAACCAACCAACCAACCAACCAACCAACCAACCAACCAACCAACCAACCAACCAACCAACCAACCAACCAACCAACCAACCAACCAACCAACCAACCAACCAACCAACCAACCAACCAACCAACCAACCAACCAACCAACCAACCAACCAACCAACCAACCAACCAACCAACCAACCAACCAACCAACCAACCAACCAACCAACCAACCAACCAACCAACCAACCAACCAACCAACCAACCAACCAACCAACCAACCAACCAACCAACCAACCAACCAACCAACCAACCAACCAACCAACCAACCAACCAACCAACCAACCAACCAACCAACCAACCAACCAACCAACCAACCAACCAACCAACCAACCAACCAACCAACCAACCAACCAACCAACCAACCAACCAACCAACCAACCAACCAACCAACCAACCAACCAACCAACCAACCAACCAACCAACCAACCAACCAACCAACCAACCAACCAACCAACCAACCAACCAACCAACCAACCAACCAACCAACCAACCAACCAACCAACCAACCAACCAACCAACCAACCAACCAACCAACCAACCAACCAACCAACCAACCAACCAACCAACCAACCAACCAACCAACCAACCAACCAACCAACCAACCAACCAACCAACCAACCAACCAACCAACCAACCAACCAACCAACCAACCAACCAACCAACCAACCAACCAACCAACCAACCAACCAACCAACCAACCAACCAACCAACCAACCAACCAACCAACCAACCAACCAACCAACCAACATTTGTGATAGAAAAGAACCCAGCAATATAGTCATCCACACTGCTCAAAGGCGAAACAGCATGGTATGCTAGTCTACAAAGTGCGATCATCACTATTATATGTTGTGCATACCACTGTGTATCACTGCTGCATTATAACAGTACCCCCCCCCCAAACCCTCTCGTCTACTTGGGGACTACGCATTAAAGCAGACAGGGTCTCCCAAGTGTGAAAAGTTTCTATCCAGCTTTAAGGGGAACAAACTGGAAACGAAAAGCACAAATACAAGGCGCACAAGAAGCAGTAGTGCTGGCCAATGTTATTCGACGCAGCCCAAAGGTCTGGAGAGTGAATGAAGGGAAATGACAATGGCAGAGAAGGAAATGAACACACTACAGCGCAGGTAGGAACGCATCCACAAAGCTTCACAGGAATTTGTGCATGATCCTGGAAACATCTAAAAAGTAACATTGAAACACAGATTAAAAAAGATAAAATCATGAATGCATATAGAAACCTACACGCATCTAACACGGGACAGGATGACGTATCATGCAGCATGAGCTCTTCAGGTGAGCAGAATCTGGTGGGGCGATCTAAACTAAGGGCTATAGAACCAGGCACAGACTAGAACCTTCCAGTGGCAGTGAAGCGAGGGCGCCGTTACGCTTTCAAGAAATAGTAACCCAGCCTAACATGATCAATAAAACGGCACAAGAACACGATCACAGGAAAAGAAGAAGGATTGAAAGGCGCTCTTTCTTTCCATCTTCTTTTTCTGTGATCATGTCCTTGCGCTGCTCCAACGGTCAGTGTGAACCAACTAGCATTACAGCAAGTACTACAAGCATAAAATGGTCAGCACGTGTAGCATCCTAGTGGCATGTTTCCATTGCAAGGCAGATGCTGTTTGAGTTACTAAATGGCACATATGGATGAGTTGCGAATGACTATCACATATGCATGCATCCTCTGGTATTTATGAAAGCCTCACTGCTCCATACATTTGCATTCAATGCTGTTGTAGAGACAGACTCCCTGACGAAGGATCCTGCAGCGGTTGGCCAAAGCATGAAATGTGTTCTTTACGGTACACCTGCAGCTTGGTGATATTGTAAAAGGACCCAGAAGCCTCCATATGTGCCTGTAAATGCACAAAATTCAGTGAGATGAGCAATCCAAAACACAAAGCTACATTAGATGGGTTTTTAAGCATAGGTGGCATTGAGGAAAAAAAAACACTGCCAGTTTCAGTTCATTAAAGGAATAAGTAAGTATACAAAATGCAACCATAATTTCAAACGGTTCGATGGTGGGCATCGCCAGCATTTTTTTAATCAGTCTCAAACAGACCAGGTGATCGTAAACAGTCAATAAATGCATTTTTCTTGGATTAACAAGATTATCCAGCAGCTTTTTACTATATGCAATTATAATATTGACCTAGTAAACATCTTGCAGTTCAGTGCTGCTTTCCTTGCCTCTCTGTCTTTGCATTCGTTACTTGTTACACGAGCCACCGAGTATAATACATCTGGGTTTGCAAGGCATTTATCCTCCCGTGGCAAGGACTCCTCCACACACATTCGCTTTCTTCCATTTTTCTTTTATTTGATAGTTGAGAGTTCCAAGCACAGTATTCTTTCTCAGAAGAGTATTGAATTCTCAGAGGAGATATTTTATTTGATATCACAAGGTGCAGTTTTGTCATAACTCTTTTGGAGAACTGCGCTGTGTTTACATGCCACTACAATTGGTTTCTGTTCTTTGAATTGTATTGAGGATCTGTGTATTCACTCCATGATGAACTTGATGTATGGGCTTGCAGTATAGTTATGTAAACAAAGCAAAGGACTCTGGTAGGTAAGTACACTAGTCATAGAAGTATAGTATTTCATGTTCACAGTCAAGTCAAAATTCCGTCAAGTCTGCATGCTGTCCTGGCAACTAACTGACATGCCATTACACTTGGTCACTGTTTTACAATTAGCCCCTAGACAGTTTTTCTCTACAAGTGGGGACACTTAGCTGATGCAAGGCAGTGGGTGCTTAGTATTTCTTGATCCCAACTGACCGCTCCGTGACGCGACGTTTCAGTGCTTACTCTTAGCTGTATTGTTTTTAAGTATGAGAAACAGTGAAATAAAACTACAACAGAAGAATAAAACACTCATTTGACACAAAACATCCATTATAGTCAGAACTAGGCATGGTCTTACTGGTTAGTTTCCGATTGAGAAAGGAATGAGACAAGGCTGCATACTGTCGCCCTGCCTATTTAAACTATATGCTGAGTGCATCATGAGGAGGGCCGATCTGGACGAGTCTTCAGCTGGAGTGAAGCTTGCTGGGAAACGTATCAACAACCTTAGCTATGCAGATGATACCACTTTAATGGCAGAAAGTGAAGTGAAACTCAAGAGACTTCTGATGCGCGTACAATTGAGAAGTTTGGGCTTAAACTGAACATTAAAAAGACAGAGATCATGGCGTCTTGCCCTATCAAGTCCTGGAGCATCAAGGGACAAGAAGTGGAAGCTGTGACAGATTTTCTCTTCTTGGGCTCCAAGATTACCTCGGAAGGAGACTGCAGCCATGAAATTAGGAGACGCCTGCTTCTGGGAAAGAGAGCCATGGCTAGCCTTGACGGCCTAGTAAAGAGCAGAGACATTAGACTGCCAACCAAGATCCGTATAACTCGTGCTATGGTCTTTCCAGTTGTGATTTATGGATGCGAGAGTTGGACTCCTTCTCTTCTTGGGCCCAAGATTACCTCGGAAGGAGACTGCAGCCATGAAATTAGGAGACGCCTGCTTCTGGGAAAGAGAGCCATGGCTAGCCTTGACCGCCTAGTAAAGAGCAGAGACATTAGACTGCCAACCAAGATCCGTATAACTCGTGCTGTGGTCTTTCCAGTTGTGATTTATGGATGCGAGAGTTGGACTGTGAAGAAGGCTGACCGCCGAGGAATTGACGCGTTTGAATTGTGGTGCTGGCGGAGACTCTTGAGAGTTCCTTGGACGGCCAGAAGATCAAATCAGTCCTTATTGTCGACCATAAATCCTGACTGCTCATTGGAGGGTCAAATTCTAAAGTTAAAGCTTAGCTACTTTGGTCATCTGATGAGAAGAGAGGAGTCGCTGGAGAAAGATTTGATGTTGGGAAAGGTTGAGGGTCACCGGAGAAGGGGTAGGCAGCGAACGCGATCGTTAGATGGCATCCTCGAGGCGCTGAAGATGAAGTTATGTGATGTTAGGAAGATAGTGAGAGACCGGAAAGCGTGGCGTGATATGGTCCATAGGGTCACGAAGAGTCGGACACGACTGAACGACTGAACTGAACTGAACTGATACATATTTGTTCTTAGAATAGTCATTTCATATCATGCAATGTTTCGAAAACTTTATGGATTCTTCTTCAGCGGCAGCACAATTGTGCCATAATTCTTGTTTATTTGTGCTCAACACTAACTGTACAAATGTTTCACTTGAAATTTGGCTGGTAGAGGATGTCTCAATTGGTAACAGTTCTTTTCAGTACATGCCACAGCTGAGTAGCTTGAGCTATGTTGCATGTTAACACTCAATCGCCAGATTTCATTTGCTACTTTCAGTGTCTGAAATGACAAAAGCAGTCCACACACATGAAACCTAGGAAGACCAAATAGCATAGGTCTAGAAAAGGAAGTGTATGCTGCACTTGACATGAAAGCACTCATTAATATAGGCAGCACTAAGCACAGAGATGGAGAAACTGGTATTACGTACTGGGAGGCATGCGCATTGTAGTTTTGCCAACCAAACTGATTATGAATAGCATAGTCTTGCTGCTGAATCAAATATGAATAGTGCTGAAAACCAAAGTGAATACAAATAATCTAGTTGAGCAGCTATTTTAAATGTTTTTGAAGAAGTAAACACATTGAATTTTAGAGATAATTTGAACATGCACTGTTTGAATCAGTTGCTATGGCAGGGATACCATAGCAAATGATTCCATGCACTTTTAGAGGTTTGTTACTGTCATGAACTTCGACACATTTTCTGCGTGCAAATCCATCTCATATGCAACACTACAGCTGTACGTTGCAGCCAGAAATGAGGATTACGGGGCGAAATATACGCCAATAAGAGATTGCTACCACCGGGGAGAACCGCACGGAAAATAGTGCTTCTGTACATGATGGGCATGGTTGTTTATGCTTTGCAGTCTATTTTCTCACAGTAAAACGGGCTTGTTGTAAACTGCATTTAGGCTGTAATTTCGGATGAAAACATTAAATGACCAGCTCCTGCATCTTTGCCGCGAGTGCTATACCGAAGTGAAACCGCGAACACAGGCAGGGGAGATATAAATATATACACTTTACTTTTCAATGTATACGTCCGGGAGTACTTGAAAACATTCGTGCCGTCTTCTCCTCATACTAACAGAAACACACCAAGTAGACGGCGAAAGCAGGCGCCGCTGGGGCATGCGTGCGTCTACGCTGTTGCTAGACGATTGCATCGCCGGCGACTTAATCGCTCTACTAATGGTCAGTTCATAGTCTTTGTGTTGTACATGCGGGGGCTCAATAACTCTACAGCTAGGATGCAAATTAATTTGATAACCGACGATCGAGAGCCACCGTGAAGAGCAAAAGTTTCCCCAAACCAGCGCCGTAGCCGCCATATGCAGTTTCGACGTTCGAAGCAGCGCGCGCCGGGCGTGCCAATCACAGCGCTGGAGAAATCCGCCTCCCAAAATATGCCCAAAAGTGACCGTATAGCAAGCACCCTATGCGCCTCCCGTGCCGAACGCATCCGCCAGCTGGCGAAGGCGGACGGGCGCAGCGCCTCTAAAAACGACCGTACGAGGGCCTTAAGCTCGCTTCATTCGGCGCTGCAGGCGCTGCAAACATGACTAATTTCATGATGCGGTTGAAGCCGGACCATTTTCGGCGTTGCGTTGAACAGTGCACCGCGCAAACTAGCTGCAAAGTTATATAGGACGGGCAGCTGCAGTACGCGTGCGTTTGTTTTTGCGCCGTTGGGCGATACTCGAAAGTTGTATAAACGCGCTGTCGACTGTGATTGCATCATATACAATGCCTATTCCTTTTGTTGCTACTGATACGAGCTTTAGTGTGTAAAGGACAGTTGTTAAAGCGGGCCAGCTCTAGCACTTTTCGACTCGCGCAAATGTGCTGACTTTACTTTCGCTGTCGACGTACTCGACAGGGCCTTTCGTAGCCCCCCCCCCCCCCTTTTTTTTTTTTGTTTTTAACTGCTGGTTGCTCGAACGCGTACGGTAAGTGTTAGAGGAGTTTTACATTGTTCAAATAATCAGTAACATTTTAAATCGAGCTGTCAAGTCCCCTGAAGCGACGCGCACGCAGCAACACCGCCGGCGCCGGCCTCGCATACCCAAACTTAACGTCATGATGGGTTCGGCCATTTACAGACAGCAACGGCGTTTGCTTGGAGGGCGGTTCCTCTGGTGGTCGTTTTCTTGTAAAAACAGCGTTCTGCGCTCCTTTCTGCCTTTTTTTAAGTATGACAGTCTTGTTCAGCGGACAAAGAACTATAAAATGCCGCACATAACTCATTTTTTTGCGGAATACGTTTCAGTTTCCATTTAAGGGTATGACGCGACAGCGGACTGTGTAACCTTCTGGGGTGCATTGAAAAAATGACGTAGACGCGCAGTGTGCACTACGAAAGCCGGTTTAAAACCTTAACGCGCAGGCGCCCCATCTGTATTGGCAACGACGTATCAGGTCTCGATGGAGTTTCTGTGGCCGTCGCATGCCGGCGCCACGAGATTTTTTCCAGCACGGTTTTTACGCGATATCTCAATTGTGGGATACGATGACGGCTTTTCTGCCGAATTAGTTATATGCACTATTCCGCAAAATTAGCTTTAACTTGGCAGCTGACGCTCGCAAAAATTATGACTCAGCCTCGAATGGCGGGACATGTAAACGCCGTTCTCAGTTTTGCTCCAATCGGCCACATGAACACTAGGAGTACTTCTCTGTAGATTGCTTTTAAAATGCATTTGATATCCATAAGAAAGCAGCGGTGTTAAGAATTTTATGTTCGTACACAACCTGTGGGGCTGCGGTTCTCACCGCGCACCATTGTGATTTGTAAATGAAGGTGGTGCAAGTAAAGACAGGCAGGGGTTATTGGGATGCTTGCGGCGATTTCATGAATGATGGGATGCGGTAAGCCTGCCGGTGAAATGCAGACAACTGCTGCGTCTGTAGCGTTGAGCCAGTCGAAGCCTTGGCCCGTTTCCGATCCATGACCGCTTCCATGCCATAGTGGTAGAGCATTCGCCTTGCAATCGGGAGGTGCCAGGTTCGATCTCCGGTGCCGTCGGGTGCTCACTGATTTTCAGTGAGTACAAGATTTCCCCCGGCGTGGTGCTCGGTTTTTTTGCAGTAAAATTCTTGGGAAAGAGGTCATGGACCATAAAGTTGCGCCATTTGGGCAGTGATTTGCTCCGTCCGCCTCGTGACGCAGAAGCCCGTGTGTGGCAGTTATTTCTTTTTCCTTGATACCGATGTTGTTCTGTCCTCTGGTGATTTGTGGGCGAAGTACGGATTAATGAACTGCGGTGAAGGAAAATTTTTAAAGAGAGGGAGAGAACAAAATGGAAAGTTAATATAAGATGCGACATACATAACCGTTGTTCATGATCGCTGCAGTTTTCTCCTGTTTTTCAGGAGACTGTTTCTCCGCTGTAAGTTTGCGGAGGAGCTGAGAACACGAGGACCGCGCGCAGCCTAGGAGCGCCGTGCAGTTCCTCGTGTTTGCCGACGCGTTAACACGAGACCCGTGTGTAACTTTCTGCGACGTGTGCTGCTGAGAGGGTAGTGTGTCACCAAACCTTACGTAAACTGCGGTGTGCGGAGAAAGACAGAAGGCTACGCTGTACTGGGAAGGCAGCCGCATCGTATGATCAGCTAAGTGCCGCCATCGGGAGTAACAGAACCTCACTGTGGCCGTGGAGCAAGTCGATTCAACGCCTCCTCCGCGGAGCCGTCTCACAATGTGAACAAAAAGCGATCAGGAAAAGCAAGAATTGTTTGGCTTCGCAAAAAAGGATGCTCAATAGAAGGAATTGACACGTGCCGAGGAAAACAACGCGCGGCTCGGAATTTGTTGTTGCCGGCCTCCGCAGTGCTGGAAGTGCCAGAAGCAGAAAGTGCGGCTAAAATGAATGACAGCGACTGTGAACCACGGAAGCGGGATGGGGTGGAAATCAAAATGCGGAGGCTTTCCCCGAGGGAGGGGGTTCTCAGAGGATTGTGGAGGAGAACGGATACAGCGCGCGCGGCGGTAAGAAATTTTATAACTGTAGCGACAAGAGGCACGGACGTGCGGTGTTGACGGACGGAAAGAAGGTCACTTGTTTTTTGCGAAAGGAGCCGGCGAGCGAGATGTTCAAAGACGCCGGAACGTCGCTGAAAAGTGAGCAATCGCGCTTCGCGAGACGTCACTTCACGCTCGGTTCGGCTCCTTCGAGATCGGCCTTGTTGTAGTACGTAGGACGTGCCTCCGAAGAAACGCAGGCGAGCGCGAAGGTTCATGCTCGCTTGACTTCTTCCGCAACGTCGCACGCCTCGTCTCGGCGTTCTTCTTGGTTGCTTTGTTTTACACTGTTCCATGTTTTTCTGTAGGGTTAACGCGCACCGGGGGCTTTCGCTGTAGTTGTGACACGCCGCCAAGGAGTAGCGATGTCTTGTTTGTGTTGGTGAAGTGGCTTTTCACTTGTTAATCTGCTGTCCGCTGTTCTATACCGGCTGAGAGAAGACGCTTTTTCTGTGTGACGTCGGGTTTGTATTTTGGTTTCCCTGTCCCTGTTCAGTTAGATTTCGTCACTCTGTATTCCTCTTTAGATATGTATGCTCGAGGTCTGCGAAATCATATCCTCGACATTGGGTTCTCTCTCTCCTCCTCTTGTATGCGGCGTCTCTTTACCACTGCAGCGCAGCTTGACTCAAACGGGAGCCCTCTTGTATTTTGGATCGCCAGCAATCGTATCAAAATTGAGCGACTCTTGAAATTTTCGTAATGGGGCCACTACTGGTTCTTTATTCCATGTAGCCAGGAGAGAGGGGAGGGGGGGGGGAGATCAGTCCCTGGCACGTCTATGCCTTGAAAGCAAGTTATGCTCAGCTGGATGCCAAGCTCTCACAATCGGGCAATCAATCACTCAGTTAATCAGATTACAGGAAGTACCATCGCCAGGCTCGTATCGGGATTCCTCTTTTCACTGTAAATATACCGCGCCCAGGGATTATTCCAGTGGCGGCATTCCTATCTTGATTCCGGCTTCTGTTTACATTTTGGCGAAGAAATGATGTGACGCGATTCGTATTGCGGCGCTATGGTTTCACATAACGGGCTACGTAATGTGGTACCCAGTATCATGGCATACTATTTGGTTGCTAGGCAAATTGTTTTAATGGAATGAGGCTGGTTATGATTAATCGCGTGAAATTTAGCATAACATCGCAGAAGAAAGAACGTTGTTCCCGTTTGTTGCGAAAGCAATGTTAAAGAGATATTTGTGAATAGAAATAGCGCAAGTTGTATGGCAGTGAACTCACTAATAATAAGTGCCAGTAAGGTAGAAATTGCAAAATATTTATTATGACAAAGTTACGTTAAATATTTTACTGAGGTGGCGTGAGTCTATTTAACACGGCACAGATTTGTGGAACCTTTTTTTTTTTTTTTTTTTTTTTTGCGTGTCGCGCTCCTTGATCCTTGAAACTTGGGCTATTGGTTTCGGTTTGGTGTACTTTGTTGTGAGCAATATTCGTCGAGGCATCGAAAGCTCTTAAAAACAGGGGGAAAAAGTACGACCCGATACGCGGATGCGTACTTTATCCAGGTAAAGTTCATTCTAAAACTGTAGATAATCGTCGCTTAACAAACATTTTCTCACTTGAGTTATCCGTGGTATATTTTTCTTTCGCTCTCATGGTGTTTGGTAAGCGCATGTACTGCGCTTCCTGCGCGACCAGTCGGCAGTAATCCTGTGTGGCCGAAGATTGAGCTTCAGTCAGTGTTGTCTCGTTACTTCTGGTGAGGTGATTTTACTTCCGTTTATACCCTCTTTACACGGGCAGAGTTAACCACGGTTAGCGTAACTGCGGTTACGCGAAACCGTGGTTAGCCCGTTTACACGGCAGACCAAACCACAGTTACACCCCTAACCGTGGTTATCGCAAACCGAGTTTGGCGACCTCGGTTTGCGTCGTTCACCGAGGTTATGGCGGCGTCTGTTGACGGAGGCTGCTCGTCGGCACTCGAGTGCGCGAAGCGTACGAGCGTGTCTGCTTCAGCAGTGTACTCGTTTGCCCGTATTGAATATCCGGTGTCTACTGTGCCGCCCGGCGTCTTTGCGGTTACGGCCTACAGCCAAGCGTCTGCGCACTGAAGCCCCGTCCTGTTTGCAGTATCGTTTGTGCGGCTTGGTGCTGAGCGCGGAACGTCAAAAAATGCGCGGTCTTAGCTTTATAGTGAAAGTGCACAAATTCGCAACGCTTGCAGTGCGGGATGCTGCGAGCAGGCTGAGGTACGTTACACTTACCGCGGCGGTGAAGCGAGCGAGCGCGGCGAACTACGGCGGGGTGCGTAACCCCCTAGTCGTCGATAGGACTAAATTATTTCTCTTCGAAGCCGCGGCGCTCGGTGCTTTGGAACTGATCAACGCTGTCGAAATGGTGCACTCATGAAACATCTTTATTCTGAATCCTATTCTGCCGCCGTAAAATAACGATATGATAAACTTTGGCGATACATTAATCGCAGAGCTAGTATAAGCAGAACGGTGAGCCGCAATGTAAGTACCGGCGGCAGCTGTCTTGAACAGAAACTTGGTAGTATCGCGGTTATCGGTCTTGCTAGCAATTTGCCGCTGGTCACTGATCAGGAGTGATTCAATTCTGATATTCGGCTCAGTATTCCAGGTGCCAATAAATTTAGCACGCTTTGTTTCTGACGTCGGCGCTAGCGAACCGCCGTGTCGTTCGCGTACGGTCTGCGGGAGGAGGGGCCAACGCGGCGGTGTTTACGATGGTCGATGAGGTGCTGCCATCGTGCGGGGATTCACCGCGTTGTTGACGCCTTGCCGGACGGCACTCCGGAAACTACATTATAAATAAAATGTTTGTAAATGCGGCTTCGTTCCTCAGATCACCGCGTCGCTTCGGTTGTACTTTATGGGCAATGGCGGCCGTAACCGAGAACGGCGGTGAGCTGTGTAAGCACAGCTAACCACGATTGGCGGTTAACCGTGGTTAAGTTCAGTAACCTTGGTTAAGCGTAACCGTGGTTAAGCCGGCCGTGTATACTACGTGTGGTTTGAAAACAACAACAAAAACCCATCTTGATCAAAACTCACTCCTCGGCTATAAAGTAGCTTTTATGTTTGCTTAGGCATTTGAAATAACCAGTCTTGTCGCATTTAATTGATTTAATGAGCCGCCATCCGACTGCGTTTGGCTTATGGGAGTGTGAAACCGTTGCCTTCTTAAAGCACTAAGGTTCGGTAAAATGTACGGAACAAATATAATGTCCACCGTATGGTTTTGCGAACTCTTGACAGAGACGCGGGCACAGTCAGAACTCTTTGTTGCCAAGTCGGAAGCTCACGCCCGAGTCTGTGTGGTTGAAAGTTCCGTTTGTTAGGGCCGCTTACACGCCTCGGTATACTAAACCTCTGCGTTACCGAAGACAATCCTCTCCCAGCTGCCCCCAGTCTCGCTGAAAGACCGTGTGAGCGCGTGCGTGCATTTGCATCCGTGATGAGATCGACGGTGGTTCGGGCATAGCAGGTGATTAGAAATATATACACGGATGCAATCTGAGTTCAAGAAACTTGTCTTGAGGTGCTCGCTCGACGAGACGGCGTTCTTCGTCGTTCTGGGCGGCAATGACGTCTATCGATCGCACCAATTTTCGACCTCTGCTAATACTGCGCTGCGTAGACCGTTGTTTCTGGTTTGCCGATTCATTAGTGCAGTTGCGATGTGCGTGCGCATGGGTGTCCGCGGTTTTGGCATGAACTGCGGGCGTTCGACGCACGCGTAAGCATGCATGCGCGGCAATTAAGGCTTGTGCGCTTTGTAATTAACGCTGTATGAGCCTACTCATTCGCAGTCACTTCGCTGTGCTTTCCGCTGCTGCATGTATTTTGCCACCTCATTTTGCTGCATTTGCGTACATAGGGGCAAGTTGGGACTTAAACGTTTGTCGGAGAGGCGACGGTGCTAGTCCTTAACAAACACCAGGGTCGACTCAGCTGACGCCTGCGGTGGTTGATGTCTGGGCAGAGTGTATCCCTTACGCTGCCTGAAAACGTAAAAAGTGACAACCGGAACTCTCGTGCACAGAATTGTTTTGAAAGCTTGTTGGAAAGCCTTTCTGTAAAAAAAAAATGAGTAGCTGAAAAAAATCGCGCTCTGCGCCACTGTCTCCCGTGCGGCTACGCAACCGCTGCAAGTTGTTGTTGTTTTTTCTTTTTTGGCCATAGAGGGTGGTTTCTTCTCCGCAGTAAAATTTTTGGGGGTGCTTTTCTTTCTAACGGTAGGCATTTGTGATGTTTTAGATTTTGTTTTTAGCGGTATATACAAACGAAGGCGTTTAGCGCATATAAACTGGTCGTTGGAGATAAAGCAAACAGTGCTAAATACTGTCCGCGCATGTGTTGACCAGAGAAAGCTTCAATGTCCCCGTTATCGTTGGTATAAATAGCGTGTTTTAATAGTTGCGAATCAAATAATCAAGGATCGTACACATAACCTCGGTATTGGTCCAATTTCTGAAAACATCTTCAAAGCTGCATTCCTCCTTCCCGCCTCTCTCCCTCAATTTTTTCTCTCTCCTTTGACGCGAGCGTAGAGGACGCACTTCACCTCGAGGAACCCCAACAGAGCTTCTGCGCTGACGTTCTTATAAAACGATGGCAGCAGTGCCATTCTGGACACGCCATTTTTATTGATGTCATGCCAATGTGCCTACGGCATGTAGGTTCGTTCAGTGAGGCGTTAATGTCTTTTTTTTTTTCCTGTGCACGACCAGGCAACCACTAATCTAATGTCGGTTATGACTGTCAATATATGCACTTATTCTCGGTTCTTTCTGACTCCCTGATTGCACGTCTTCCCGTCAAGGACTACTCACCAAGCGCAAATACGGGAACTGAGTAACCAGGACAGATACAACGACCGTAAATAACCAAGTCGCCCTAATTAATGGTTCCATTGCTTCTGCTTCTCTTAGCGAATAGCGGCGTGGCGTACGCCGGTATTAATTGCTATCGGCAAATGCTGACTTCTGCTTCAAGCTTCGCGCACCTCCTTTATTTGCTATGAAATTAGATCCCCCGTTTTTCGAATAAAACAATGGAAGTTTATTTCAGGCGGTGCTAATGGAGGATGCCTGGCGTATTGTGCTTTCTTTGCTGATCATTTTCCAAGTGCTGCTGCTGGCACTTTAGCCGATCTGCCAGCCCGATGTTCCCTATATGAGATTTGTTTTCAGTGCCTGGAAATTTAGCGCGGCGTAGACTGCCGTTTGCTCTCCTAGAATGTATGCAAACTTGATAGATTAGTTCCTTCGTCAGTTTCAGGGCACGTCGTGGGCGGCAAAGCTCTACAGGGCGACTGCAGTGCCAGATAAGTTAGTTTCCCTCATCAATTCGTCGGCAGCTTGCGTACCTTTACCTGGTCCTTATTAGGACTTAATTGAAGGTCGATAGCTCGAGTCGTCGTCTTTAGTAGGCTCGAGTTTTCTGAGGAATTGAGCGCCCTTCCTGGGCTGTGTTTCGTAAACATTGGCTAAGAACCAGTTCCGTGCCTGTGCTGTGCAGAGGGAGAGGCTGCTTCAGGAGCTTGGTTGTAATTAAAGATGTATGCAGTTCACTTCCTGAGCGCTTTATATATATATATATATATATATATATATATATATATATATATATATATATATATATATATATATATATATATATATATTCTGGCATCAGAAGGTATATCTGCCGGAGGTCATGCATTTTCAATGGCGCTTGCTTGAGGCAGCTCCTCAGAGCGCTACGCGCTGTATGGACTTTAATATTGAGCTCGGTTTCTCATCTGTGCCAAGAAACGACGCTTAGCTACGATGTGCAAGTCAGTGTTATGGGTTCTATCACCTGCTTGGGGTAGCCTTTAGCCTTAATTGATGCATGTCCTAGCCAGAAATAATGCATCTGATGGGTTGGTGGAGGCTGTCATTGCTGATATAACTTAGTTGCAGTTCTGTTCACTTTCGGTAAACGTGACGACAGAATGCTTTAAGCAATGAAAAGAAAAGCCGCTTACTACAACCGCTAGTAACGTAAACCCACTGGCAGTTACATCGCTCCCTGATTTTACGCGAGATCGTATACAGCTCGTTCGGTCGAAAAGCCGTCGCCGCAGCGCAGTTTCGGCTCGGCTTTTGTCGGAGGTGTTTGGAACGTGGTAGGAAGAATATAGGCCAGTATTAGGCCGTGTTATCGCCTTGTATCGCGCCTTTACTGTTCAGTAAATCAATTTACAAATTAAGTCGAGGTGTCCACCGAGCAGAGGCGGATGCTGCGCTTCCCCGTCCCCGAAAAAATAGTGCTTAAGCGAAAGTATACAAAAAGACATCGCGGAAGAAAAATGCGCTGTTAATGACACAGTTTTTTATGCGCCTTGGCATAATTACTTCGATTTTATAAGGGGCTATGTAAAGTCGCTGACGTGACATGCACAAACCTCTTGCTATTTACCGAGGAAAAAATAGGGAAGTTCACGCATCGTCTTATTGTGGGGCAAAGATTTAAAAGCGAAAAGGTTCTTAAACATCACTTGGAACCTGACAGCAATGGATAAGGATTTCATATGCCTTCTCCCACATCGTCACCCATCACGATCTTCTTTCTTCTCTCCTTCCCCTTCCCCAGTGCAGAGTAGCAGACCAGATTTGAATTATGCCGGCCAACCTCTCTGCCTTTTCCTTTCAATAAATCCATCTATCTATCTATGTATGGATAAGGATAACACCGAGATACGAGAGCTGTCTGCATTAAACAACAAACGCGAGTTGAGAACTGTTGCGGTAAAAAAAAAAAAAAAAAAGAGATATGGGCTCGGCCGTGAGGACATTCAGTGTTGTCCACTCACAATCAGAGGTCTATTATATATATTTATTATTGGCGTCAACTCTCTCTCTCTCTCTCTCTCTCTCTCTCTCTATATATATATATATATATATATATATATATATATATATATATATATATATATATATATATATATATAGAGAGAGAGAGAGAGAGAGAGTTGACGCCAATAATAAATAATAAGAAGAAACCTGTCGCCACTGCGGCTCTGGCGTTTGGTTTCTGAGCGCAAGGTGCACGGGGCGGATTGGCGGCCGCGTTTCCGAGCGACGTGAAAACGACGCCCGTGGGCCATGCGATGTCAGCGAGTGCTAAAGAACCCCAGGTAACCTAAATTTATCTGGAAGCCTGCACAACCCTTAGCACGTGCGTATTGCACCGGACATACATCACGGCAAGAAATAATAAAATGGTTACGAGGGAAGCAATAACCGTTGCCGCTTTCAGCGCGAATGGGGAAGAATTAGATATCTTTGAGCGGGTCCTTTAGCCTGTAGTGTCGTAAGAACGTGATAGATAAGGATGAAAGTCACTTGTTTTTTGTTTTGTAGTTTCACTTGTTTGTTTTCTCTTCGGATTTCGCCAATGTCTGTCCGAGGCCGCTCGCTCTTCTTTCTTTCCTCGAACTTGAAGTGCTAAAGAGAAGGTGGCGGCGCCGAGTCATATAGCTTACCCAATCAGGGACGGAATGACCGCACAGCTGCAGCCAATGAGAGAGTGGCGCGTATCAAAGTTCTGTCGTCACCGGGCGGTGTTCTACGTTCGCGTGCGAACTCGGCAGTCGCGTGTCGATTGACCTTATAGCTTCTGCCTCTGTCTCTCGCCTCACCCAGCCTTCACAGACAGCAGGCTTGTACACATGGTTCCCCCTCCATATGGATCGGCTCCGTGCCGCTTCGTGAAGCAGCGTATACTCACCTCCGCGCCTTCACAGGCGCTCACTTCAAGCGTACTTTCTGTGCTAGCGCACCTACTTCGCATCTGATTAACACTGCTAAGCGGCTGTAAATTTTGGAATGTTTCCCTCCTGCTTGGTCTATATGTCTGCAATATACGTAACTAAATAATAAATAGATATAAGCTCTGATGCGGTAGAGTGAATCGTTGTTTTAGAAACCATCTTACGTTCTGTCATGCATCTATATTTCGCCGGGAGAAAGCCGCGTACATAGCGCTTTCGTTTGTCCGCACATACATTGTTTTTCTCTCTCAAGGAAGTTCAAGAAATCAGGGTTATTCGTCCAATGGAGGTTAATCCAGATATATCAATGGCTGGATTTTTTGGAATAGCAAAAATTGTTTTAATTGACGCCCCCGTTATTGTACATCTGAACACTTCCCTACCGTATGACGTCGTGATACTACAGAAGCGGACTACGCGGAACCATTTCGAACACATTTTTCAGCTAGCGTTAAATATTTTTCACATGCACCCTTTTGCTTCTGATGAATGCACAATCATAGGGTCGGCGAATTTTTATCGTTTGGCACAGGATTTTGGGGTTCCAATGTGCGCGACTGTTACATCATCCTTTTGGAGCAAAGCATTCAGCGTAAAGCTACATTCATCGACGCAATGTATCAGTGTACGGATTGTTTACTACTGAGACCAGTGGATGCAGTGATCCTCCTTCGAAGGTCACTTTTTAAGGATGGGTGGTTGGGCTGCGCATATTTGGATCGTGTTTACCAATGGAACTGCGTTGACCTAGTGGTGATTTCATTTCTGTGAGGCCATCATGATGGAAAACTGTATGCGGATTGCGACCGCATGTGCGCTGCGCGCAGCTTTACCTGTATACCAGGTTTTTCATGGAAGCCCGCCACTAACTTCCTAAACAGGTTTTTTGAGGGAGAAATGCGACTTTTGCGTTATAATAATGGCATTTTTTGGTCGGCATCAGAAATGTGGTGAACCATGTTAACCACGCAGCTAGTTAGCCTAATTCTGGTAGTTAACATATCTGTTATGGATGCATGCTTGTTATAATTAAAGATCTGTGGCTGGCCATTAGTAACAGACGTGTCAGTGTTGGGAATTTTGAAAGCGCAGTTCCCTTCGCTGTGTGAGTAGACCGTTTTTGCTTATCGCGCAATTCTCAAATAACCCGCTTCCGAAGCGAACTCTTGCGATGTCTGTCAAAACGCACAACGCTGTGGCATACGTGCCTCATGCTATTCCATGCCACCTCTCATCTGAAGGGCTAGCAGCGGTGCGCCACGTCACTTGGGAAGCATGCCACGGAGAAGCACCCCGCCGGGGTGGCGCAGTGGTTGCGGCTCTCGACTACTGTTCCCAAGGATGCGGGATCGAATCCCGGCCTCGGCGGCTGCTTTTCGGTGGAGGCGAAAGGCAAGGCACCCGTGTGCTGTGCGATGTCAGTGCACATTAAAGAACCCCAGGTGGTCGAAATTTATGTAGTCCTTCACTACGGCGTCTCTCATAGCCTGAGTCGCTTTGGGACGTTAAACCCCACAAACCAAACAAACCAAAGCCGCGGAGAAGCGCGTTTTGATCGACGTCGCTCTGTAGACGCGCGTATTTGAATTGGCTCCAGAAATGGCCAGAATTGGTCAAGCCCACAGCCGGAAGGGAAATCGCGTTTTTGTAATCCTAAAAACTGATAAGGGCATCAATAATGACTCGCTACAAATATTTGATTGCAACTGGGCCCGTATTTGTAATAGTTAAAAACATAACTATCAGAATTTTGTGAACCACCTACCTAGTTAACATTATTCACCTGCTTTCTGATGCGCGCCAAAGCTGATATCGACATGCCGCCAAAATCAGCATTGTTATATCAGAAAGCCTTTTATTTTTTAATTAGCGGCTGGCTTTCATGAAACACCTGACGGGGCACTTGCGAATGTGAGTGTACGCCACTGGTTAATGTTCAATCGCTGCTGCATTTTCATGAAGCGGCTATAACGTGAATCCCAGATCGTGCTTTTCAGCAGCAATTTTGCCCTCTAAACTTGCTTGAAATTAATGCATTACTTCCTTTTCTTCTTTTTCAGGTAAGTCTGTGGACCTGAGTCGCTGAGATGAAACGTGAAGCATCACTGGAATGCAGCCAGCTGTTGGATGCAGTAGTAAGGCCCGCTTGCGACGCTGTTTAGGACATTATACCTCCGAACTCGGCCCCATCTCGCGTTCTAGGCGAACTCCATCCGATGTTGAGTCTGCTCTGGCCCGGGCAAAATGAGCGAGCGTTATTGAAGGAAACATGGTGCGGAAAGGTCACGCCCTCGTTCGCTTTACGAGACACGTTTGCTACAACTTTGCATAACGTATTTAGGGTCTTAAGTGGTTTTTAATTGAACGTGATGTGGGTTTGGCGTTCACAAGGCAAGAAAGAAATCTAGATGGTTTATCAATGCTTTGGTGTACGTTCGTGTACGAGACGTTGTCTTTGTTTTCAGGATACCATTGTCGAAACATTGGTGGCAAATCCCAGCGTCAGTGTGGTTATTTCTAGCTCCCGTTTATTTGTATTTTACCGCAATTTTTTAAATTACTTTGCCGTCAATTGGCAGTTTGCTGAGGCTGCGCATTTGGGACATGCTGGCCTGTTCGCAAAAACTTCAGCAAAAATACCATTTAGTTATGCACGCTGCTTGTTATGTAGCTTGTCTCGCTTCGATGGTACTCGCGTATGCTGTGTACTCGAGGCTGTCGATCGTCATCGCTCGAAATGAAGAATGCTTGAGCCCCAAGTAAGGTCAAGAACGAGGCTAAGCAAAGCAAGCGCCGTTGGTCCTGTTTGTCGCATGCTGGAAAATTGTTCACTTTCAACACATGGGTCACATGCAACACGCGGTATTCGGGGTTGGTGCTTTTTTCAAGAAGCATCCAGTGTGTTGCCGTTGGGGCGAGACAATAGAGAGTTTTAGCTTACCGTGATCTGCGATCCGCTGCCGTGATCCGCCAGCGCGTGTTCCACTGCGCATGCCCAGATCCCCCTTGACGCCGATAGATGGCGCCACATACTTGATGTCGGCACACGCACCTGCCGCGTCGGGACTAATCAGCTTGCGCGCCCTGCCCACGCGCGGCAGAGGGTCACGGTGGCGGATCGCGGATCATGGTAAGGTAAATCTCTCTGATATTCATCCAGCTATACCGCTGGAAAGCATCAAGCTGTCTTTGCCGTCCGAAGCGGTGCATTCGGTTGGTATGAGGCGAACATTGCTGTCCTGTGAGTGTCGCAGATCATTCTGAGCACGAGTATGCGCGAGTCCTGCTTATCTCGAGCATAAACTCATTCCTGCTTAAATAACCTGTGCAGATCGGAACAATGCCTGTTCTTGCCCTTTGGGCAGCGATAATTACTAATAATGTGCCATATACTACTGCCTGCTGAACCTCGTTGATTATGAGTGTTCGATATCTTGAGGCGTCAGCATATGCTTTCGCATCGAGAACGTTTATAGCCATTGCGTGGAAAATTTAGATGGAGATGCATCACTTTGCTTTAGTGTGGTTACTAAGCAGCATAATTAGCTCTATAGCAACAGTAAAACTCCGGATACATTTTGTCCTTCCGTCTGGAGATGCAAATGAAGGAAAATTCTATACTGAATTTAATAGCTGAGTCGTGGCAGTTTTCTTGTTGGGCAAAACTTCTTCAAAGAGCTAGGTGACGCATCAAAATGCGCTACTGAATGCGCGGAGAGGGAGAACTAGGCAGGAAGGAAGCAGATCCTGCACTCTGATTCAATTTTAGAAGATAAGTGCATGATATCACCGGTTTGATTTTAATTTCTTCCCTTGTAGCAACGGCCGGGATGGCTGTAGTGTATTTTCGTAGTCCACTTTTCTAGTGAACGCTTTTTTTGCAAGCTGAAAGGAGTACACGGGAAAGCTCTTGCGTTGCTTCTTTGAATTAGTGGCTAATGGGCAGTCACTACCGGAAGCTTACGTTATGATTTAGGAAGAACGGATAGTCATATATTAAGAAAAAGAAGAGCCAGCAGTTCATGTTTGTCTCAAATTCAGTGAAGGTATTTTTTTTTTACTCCCGTATTTAGGATAACTTGCAGCTGCCTTGGAAACAAAGCGAATGTATCCACCTTTCAGAACTGAGCGACGAATAAGGGAAAACCAATGCTGTGCTCAAACTTGTGCTGTTTTGCTGAACTGACAAGGACGACGTCGTTATAAGTTCGCAGAGTTAATAATCAGTCGTCTATTGTAGAAGTCACTGTAGCAAAGAGTTGTCTGCACCACATCCACCCCTTTAGCGTACGCAGCAGTAACGAAAACGTTACATACACTTCGTAGAAGAAAAAAAAACGCACACTGAAGACGAGGCTTATTGAAAAATATTGTCGACGAACATCGGAAATCCTTTAACGGACCAAAGACGGCCGCGTGATTCGGAAAATCGGAATGCGGTGCAATGTTAAAATGCCAAAAGTGCATGGATGCTATAGTACACCGCTTATTATGCAAAGGGTAAATATGTACCATTCGCATAATAGAAGGCCAATTAAGAAGGTGCAGTGTTAGCACAAACAGCATGTATTTCCGCTACCGCAGCGGCTTAGTGAATTGCATCATGTTAGCCTTTATATCCTTATTACTTATTAGCGCATCAGTTTCTGATTGCAGAGCGAAATCAGAGCGGCTGATATGATAACTTTGGCTTGACCTCACGAACTATTTTCGCTTCGCGAATCGGGGACACGCCATTCGCTTTCAGGACCAAAAAGGACGGAAAAATGTTACAATTCTGGTTGTCTTATATTACCCAACCGACGTGCTTATATGTTGTCCACAACCGTACGTTTTTCTATACCGCTGTCCTACATGCATGCATGTATGCAGGACAGCCGTGTATGCATGCCGTGTATGTACCAAACTAAACCATGTATGCGTGCATGCATGCATACATACACATACATATAGCATCATCATCATCATCATCACTACCACCACCAACCTGACTATACCCACTGCAGGGCGAAGGCCTCTCCCATATTTCTCCAATTAACCCGGTTCTGTGCTAGCTGCATCCACTTGACCCCTGCGAAGTTCTTAACCTCATCCGCCCATCTAACTTTCTGCCGCCCCCTGCTACGCTTTCCTTCCCTTGGAATCCAGTTTGTTACCCTAAGCGACCATCGGTTATCCTCTCTTCGCACTACATGTCCTGCCCATGCCCATTTCTTCTTCTTGATTTCCACTAGAATGTCAGTAACGAGTTATTTCTCTGACCCACTCGGCACGCTTCCTATATCCTAATGTTACCCCTACCATTTTTCGTTCCATAGCCCTCTGCATTGTCCTCAACTTAAGTAGAACCCTCTTGGTTAGCCTCCACGTTTCAGCCCCATAGGTGAGTACAGGCAAGATGCAACTGTTGTATACTTTCCTCTTGAGCGGTGCCGGTAAGCTGCTAGTCATAATATGCGAGTGCTTGCCAAATGCGCTTCATCCCAATCTTATTCTTCTTGTTATTTCCTTTTCATGGTCTGGATCTGCGGTTACTACCTGTCCAAAGTAGACATATTCGCCTACTACCACTGCTTCGCTACCTAACTTAAACTGCTGTTCCTTCCCGAGGCTGTTGAACATTACCTTAGTCTTTTGCATATTGATTTTCAAGCCTACCTTTCTACTTTTGCTGTCTAGGTCATCAATCATTATTTGCAGTTCATCCCCCCAGTTGCTTAGCAAGGCAATGTCACCAGCAAATCGCAGATTACTAAGGTATTCTCCATCTACCCTTATCCCTAACTGCTCCCATTCCAAGTCTCTGAATACTTCCTCTAAACAAGCTGTGAATAGTACTGGGGAGATTGTGTCACCTTGCCTAACACCTTTCTTTATGGGAATTTGGTTACTTTCTTTATGCAGAACTATGGTTGCTGTGCAGCCACTATATATATCTTCCAGCACTTTCACGTACGGCTCATCTACCCCCTGATTTCGCAATGCCTGCATCACCGCCGAGGTTTCAACTGAGTCAAATGCTTTTTCGTAATCAATGAATGCTATGTATAAGGGCTGGTTATATTCCGAGCATTTTTCTATCACCTGATTGATTCTGTGGATATGATCGATAGTAGAGTACCGTTTCCGAAAACGTGCTTGATCCTTTCCTTGATTGTAATCTAAGGTTGACCTGATTCTATTCGAGACTACCTTAGTAAATACCTTATACGTAACAAAAAGTAAGCTGATTGGTCTGTAATTTTTAAGGTCCTTAGCGTCCCCTTTTTTATGAATGAGGATAATGTTTGCATTCTTCCATCGTTCCGGTACCGTCGATGACACCAGGCACTGCGTATACAGGGTGGCCAGTTTTTCCAGCACGATATCCCCCCCCCCCTCCTTCCTTCAACAAATCTGTAGTTATCTGATCCTCTCCAGCTGATTTCCCCCTTTTCATAGCTTCTAATGCTTTCTTGACCTCGTCCTTCGTCACTGGTAGAACGTCTGACTGTCCCTATCGCCAATCTCACTACGGTCCTGACTACTTTGGCTACGGTAATGATCAGTATAGAACTCCTCAGCTACTTTGACTATCTTGTCCATATTCGTGATGACGTTGCCCGCCGTGTCCCTTAGCGCATACATCTTGTTTTTGCCTATGCCCAATTTCTTCTTTACCGCTTTAAGGCTTCCCCCGTTCTTTACAGCATGCTCAATCCTTTCTATGTTATACTTCCGTATATCGGCCACCTTGCGCTTATTGATTATTTTTGATATATCGGCCAATTCTATCTGGTCTCTTAGATTGGAAGCTTTCATACTCTGGCGTTTCTTAATCAAATCTTTCGTCTCCTAAGACAGCTTACCGCTATCCCCTTAAACTAAACTGCCGCTTACTTCTACAGCGCACTGAGTAATGATATCTCTGAAATTATTGTTCATTGCTTCTAGGGTAATGTCGCCATCCTCGGTTAGAGCTGAATATCTATTCTGTACAAGATCCTGAGCTCTTCTGCCCTCACCCTCACCGCTGATTCGTTGATGGGTTTCTTTCTTACTAATCTGTTGCGTTCCTTCTTCAGATTTAGGTTAATTCGGGACCTCACCTTCCTGTGGTCACTGCATCGCACTTTCCCGATTACCTCTACATCTTGCATAATGGCGGGGGTTGAACACAGTATGAAGTCAATTTCATTTTTAGTCGCCCCGTTAGGACTTTTCCATGTCCATTTCCGGTTCTTCCGTTTGCTGAAAAGGTATTCATGATTCTTAACTTATTACGTTCTGCAAACTCAACTAGTAACTCCTCCCTGCTATCCCTAGAACCAATGCCATAGTCACCTACTGCCTCCTGCCTGCTTTTTCCCTACCTTGGCATTGAAGTCGCCCATTAGTACAGTATACTGCGTCTTTACTTTTCGCATTGTCGATTCTACACCTTCGTAGAAGCTTTCAACTGCCTGATCATCATAACTACATGCAGGTGCATAGGCCTGTAGAGCCTTCAGTTTATATACCGCTTATTAAGCCTAATTGCGATGCCTGCCACCCTCTCATTAATACTATAGAATGCATCTATATTACCAGCTATATACCTATTGACAAGGAAACCTACTCCTAGTTCTCGCCTCTCTGGTAAACCTCAATAACACAGTACATGCCCTTCCTTCAGTACAGTATATGCCTCATTCGGCCTCCTAACCTCACTAAGCCCTATGACATTCCATTTCACACCCTCTAGTTCCTCTAACAGCACTGCTAAACTAGCTTCACTAGCTAGGGTTCTAGCGTTAAACATTGCCATTGTCAGTTTCCAATGGCGGCCTGTCCAGCGGAGCCAGGAATTCTTAGCACCCATGCTGCGTCACGGGTCTGACCGCCGCCGCGGTCAGTTGTTCCACCGCCACTGGTGACTGAGGGCAGGGGTTTTATTGGACTAATCATGGGAGGTATCGGCCAGTTACTCCACCAGGGTGGCCAACTCCTGTTCTGGTGAGGGAGTGCGTTACCGGAGGTGTTCACCGGCATCATGTCGCACCCCAAGCCTGTTTATGCAATTCCATCGATGCGCTTTTTTTTTTTCCGGTGAAGAATTGCGCGGCACAGGGATTTGAGCCCCGGTCCTCTTGCATGGGAGGCGGATGTGCTACCGCTACGCCACCGCTAGGGGTAGAACATACATACATACATACATACATACATACATACATACATCATACATACATACATACATACATACATACATACATACATACATACATACATACATACATACATACATACATACATACATACATACATACATACATACATACATACATACATACATACATACATACATACATACATACATACATACATACATACATACATACATACATACATACGTACGTACGTACGTACGTACGTACGTGCGTGCGTGCGTGCGTGCGTGCGTGCGTGCGTGCGTGCGTGCGTGCGTGCGTATAAGTACGTAGGACGCTGGATTGCTTAATCCAAGGACGCGGCGGGCCAGCTTTTCGTGGACGTGAATTCGATGGACGTGAAAAGAAAAGCGTCCTTGTGCTAGGCGATGTCACTGGTCGTCAATGATTTCTGTCCTAGCCTGAGTTGCTTTGGGACGTTCACCTTCACACACACAACCGGCACTGATCATTCAGTTCTTCCAAGTGACCTAAGCAGTTTGGGTTTTTCAACCGGTGTGAAGCTACCGAAAGGGAAATGTGATCGCGGTTTTGCACTGAGCATCGATTTTATATACCAAACACCTTGTGTGCCCTTCTTTAACGTAAAAAAAAAAAAAAACTGGTAGCTGAACTCAGCTAGGCCAATGCATACATAGCGAAAATTACGCTTAGGCCTAGTTTTGCACGTGTATGTGTGCAGTTATTCTGTGCAGTGATACTGTAGTAAGATATAGTTTGCTGTGTGTAAGGCACATGTTTAGTCAACATTTGACTTTATGCTTGTGACGATGACCCGTTGTTCGGTAAAATAGGTGGTAGTAGTGGTTGATTTATTTTTTTTTTTAAATAATCAAAAAGAAGGAAAAGAGTATTGCCGGCCGCGGCAACTGGTATCTAAAAAACTGAAGCACTTGAGCTGCGGCCGGCGGGAAGGAAAAGGGGATAGGGAGAGGATAGCGAGGGGAAGTAGAGAGGGGAGCGATAGGAAGAAAGGACAGGGGGAGCTTGGTACATTATTTACAAAGTAAAGACGGTAGCATACGTCCAAGGTAGCACACACGGAGCGTTGAGGTCACGCACGCACTACCTGGCGAAGAGCAAGCGAGACTTCAAGCTCGCCCGCTCGATGAAAAAATAGGTGGGTATACTATCTCAATTTTGGCTATACTATATTTATACTTAGGCTCACGTCTATACACAAGGTCATTGGCGGTCCCCCACTGCGTAGTTTGAACGCTAGGGTCCGTTGCCAGATTAAAGTCAAACCTTTCCTTCATACTATTGACTGAAACTGTCGTCCTTGCAACTGAAGTCCCCGATCGTGACACGCCGTCGTAGTCGTTAGCGGCTTGGCGGTGTCTCTTAGCGATACGTTGCTATGGTTCTTCGGGCGTCACCCACTTAGCCTTCTCGCCTCGCTTTCACGCTGTCGGCTGCCCTTGTACCATGCGACGACTTCTGAATCGGATCAATTTCCCGAAGCCTCTACTGCTGCCGTGACGAGCAGGGCCGTTCCCGTTCCATGGTGCCATGGAGCGAACGCATCGCCCCGGCTCCATAGACGCCCCTTGTAAATTTGGTGGCCAACTAAAATTAGTGACGTTGAATGCCGCCAGAACTACGTACAATATCTGCGCGAATTTTAAAGTGTCATTTTTCATAATTCATATAAAGGTTTACATTTTTCATTTGTCATATAAAGTGTCACCCAGCCGTATTTTCGAGGCCGTCCTTTTTCTTGAGAGGCGCCTTTCAGTGCTCGCCAACGTTTGTCATTCTATTGGGCTCGGATCCTGCCTTTCTGAGTGCATTTGGCAATCAAACCCAATAATCAGAAGACGACACAAAAAGAGAGCAAACCAGCGCCTCTTTCAAAGGGGCATGCTCAGTGTAATTGTACAGCACGACCTGTAAAGCGCCGGCGTAACCGCCCAATTTGCAATATGACGTCGAACAAAGATAGGTAAAAAATATTCATTCTCTTTTATATCACAACTACAGTGATCAAAGCATATCAGCAAAATATGCAACGAAGCCAGCACTGACCAACATTTGCAACTTACTAGTGCGCACACGCAAGACGGACTGCACATACAGACGGGAGCTCACGTGTGAAAGTCCTGCGTGAAACAATGCAGTGTGACACCGACGGTATTGATTTCTCGCTGTTGTACAGTGCGTCAGTCGTTCGCATGCCGCGAGCTCAGTTTTATAAACGCCGAGCACTTTGAAAGAAACAAACAACTTGCCACAACGGCGCACCCAAACTTAGCGCTGGCCGCACGTAGGACGAGAAAAGGACGGACTCATAAAACTGGAAATTATATCGTACCTAATAACAAAGACTGCGAAGCAACTTGCATGCCAGACGAAAACTTCACAATCGGCGCGTTTTTAGACAAGAGAGCTACGCCTTGCCATTCCCGGGGGCATCGCCGCAGTCGGAACTCTACTTCGTTGTCGCCTTCGCAACTACCCGGCTAAACCTGCAAAAGTCGCACCAGCGCCGATGCAACATTGAAAGGGAACGCAACAAGAGGATTGAAAAATTAAAAAACAAAATGAAGTGTTTTAATAAAACAGCTCACCTCTTTCATAAAACAAGATAAACATATTTATTATTTTTGGGTTGGTGTGTAGCTTTTTGATTTGTAGTTTTATAGTTGCTTTATTTGACTCTGCCCCCCCCCCCCCCCCCCCCGACCTGTTGATGTGCTGCAATCGCACACATCCACAGGTACAGCCACTTTTGGATACAGCCTTCCTCGCCAGTTTACTTTCACCATGGCTTATATCCCAGTTGTGCAGCGCGACTCGGCGCATGCGCAGTGAGGCGCATAGCGAAGTTTTGTCGTCACGCGCGGCGGACTCGGCACAGCGGAGCCACGGCGCTCAGCGCACGCCTGCGGCTCCAGCGAAACTGGTCGCCACGGTAACGGCACATGCGCAGTAGGGGCCTCTGCCGGCTCCGCGAAATGCTGTTCTACTAGCTTGGTGTAGCTTTCGCTACAAAAGTGTGATGTTTGTCGCATCTTGTTCGCGCCCAGGTTCAGTTCCCATTCGTTTTCCACTCTCGCGAGCGCTAAGGCACGCTCACATTGGCGGTAAGACGCACTACGCAGGACCCGCAGGACGTTTCCTCGGCTTCGCTTCCTGCAGAAGCCGTTTTTTTTTTTTTTTTTTTTTTCCCGCGGGCTGGCTCGTTTGACGTTCCGAGGAGCGATGGGGTCTGGAGCTATTTTTTCGGCTCCGCAGAACAGAATAGCCATTCGGAGTCGGCCGCGGACAATGAGGTTAGTCCAAGCTAAGTTACCCGTACGCGGAGGCGGCGACTGCGTGGTGTCATGCTCACGTTACTGTCCTTTCACTCGTTCCGCTCGTTAACGGGTCACATCTTGAATACATGCTGTCGTCACCCAGGTTGCGTGTTGTAGGCCCGGTTGGTTTTCAGAGCTGGAACAAGGACGAGGCGCTGGAAACTCGGCTCTGAAGTGATATGGGAAAACATTATGCACAAAATTTACATGGTAGCGTTTTTCGTGGGAAACTGACTAGAGCAGCAGTCTCCGTTTTAAGACCCGCGACACACACTTCGGGCTGATTCCCATGTCCCCCAGATGGAAAGGCAGGGCAGTTTCTGAGGAAGTGTATCTGTCACCTCAATCTCCTGCACTCTCGCACACACGCACCAACACTGTTCGCACTCGTTGACACGCCCCGCTGTCTGGTTCTGGCGTGAGGGTAACGAGGTAGTCGTCTAGAGGGCATAGATGGCGTCAGCCGCTTGTCTCCGTGCGTGGTTGCAGCTGGGCTGACTCATCGGTTCCGGCGTCGCTGGGCTGCATTCCCCGTCACTCACCACAGGAAGAAAGGAAAGAATGCACGCCCGCTCTCTGTAGCGAGGCTTGGCACTTGAAGAGATCGGAATTTGGTCGTTTCCCCTCATTTGTTCCCGTCGTTGACGTGTTGGCTGGACCCTGATAATTGCCGCCGCGTGATGAACAGTACTGCAGTGGTGTCTCACCGGCGCCGATGTTGGGAGCTCATACCAGATGACCCCCCCCCCCCCCCCCCCGCCTCTGGCTTGAGAGGGATCATTGGCACCTGCTTCCAGTCTCTATCTTGTCGCCGGTCTTAAATCTGACGCGGTGGTCTCCGCCGCTCGTCCGTAGTGTGAGCGTCATACCCAGGAGCTCTTCGACGCAGCGGCGCCGTCAATGCGACGTCGCTGCGGGAAGTTTCCCGCATGTTTGAGCCAAGCTGTAGACGCATGGCACCAAGACTGGCTTACGTTCCCAAAGCATGTGCTAATAGGCATCGTACTGTGAACTGCAGCGCTCTCAACATCGCGTGGCGATAGCAGCCTACCCAGCTTCATTGGCAGGCGCTCTTTTCAGGAGTGCGCGCGTAGATGTTCTAGCAAACTCTAACCGCAGCTCCGCCGCGTCGAGATCGGGGGCATGGGTTGCGCAGCCCCAAGATTTCTCTGCAGCTAGTTCGAGGCTGCAGCCGCCATTCATTTCCTGCTTGTTAGCGTCCGCGTTCGCAGCGAACGCGCTGTCACACGTGTCCTCGGAGGGCGAGCAGTGCTGCAACACTGCGAGGGGGAGAGAACCAGATTTCGCTAGGTTTCGTTCGCGAGAGGCTCGTCAGTCACGATTAATTACCCTTCGAGAGAATTCTGTGTAGGGTGCCCCCTTTTCAGGAAGTAATTTGGAAAGTACTGCGCAACGGGTCGGGTCCACAGGGCCTTCAAGGTTTCGCTGAGCAGAAAGCCGTGTCGATCGCGCCCAGTCCCTTTTCTGTGTCGCCTTGTATGAACTCGGCGCTGAGGCATTTGAAAGCTGAGTCGCTCATCGCCACATATTAGTTTATTTATGTGTTTCATAGGGTTACAATTCCATTTGTTCCTTGAATAGTCGCCTCCAGTTTCGAGAAATTGCTAGAATGGTTATCTCATCGGTCAGAAAATTTAATTCGCCTTGTTTCTGCGATTTCTGAGAGAGATAGGAAATGCTGAAAACAGCAAGCGGCGAAGGAGCGAGTGTCTTTATTATCTTTATTCGCTTGAATCCTTCCACGTTTTTCACATTTTGGCTTTTAGGATCCCACTGAAAGTATATTTATTATTATTATTATTTTTTTTTTTTTTTATGGGGAGGGACTTCATCCGTATTATATTCTCAAGCAGACATGGAAGCATAAATATATAAGCTTATCCAGGCATAGCGGGCAGACTGTCGATGACTTAGTCTCGCTGTCTTCAATAGGGAGATGTGTCGGAACATCAGTTTTGGGAGGTCGTTTATTTGCCTGAAGCAAACGCGTTGATCCGCTGCCTTCAAGGATCCTCGCCTCGATGGAGGTGTAAGGTATGTGCGAAGGGCAATTTTATTGCGTTGCCGCTTGCGTTTCGAGAAGCCTTATTTGGCTTGACGCCAAGGCGTGGCTCAAATCGCCGCGATACGTTATGATCAATTTGGGTTGCTTTCGCCTGCGAAAGAACACGGATCGTTGCGAAATAAGTTCATGCGTCCGCCCACGACTCGGAAGTGGTGTGGATAGTGCATCTGTCGGCGGAGAGCGGATATGAGAATATCACTCGAAGGGACGTTGCTACGGTGCGGTACGCGATGAAGTTTCTGTCCGTTGACAGTAAGGTACACGATGGAAAAGGAGATAAAACAAAAGGTGGTCGTGTTACGAAAGGCGGGCTCGTTGCACCTTGAGCTCGCTGTCTTGAAGACAGTGGACGGTCTTTCAGCTGGCGAAAAGAAAAATGACCAGCGAGTAGTCGGTTGGCATATAGGGCCGCCTAAGTAACTTGTTTACTCAATTTAAAACATTGCAGCGCAAAGTTATTTTAGAGCGTTCTAACAGAAGTTATCGCGTGGAGAAAATAAGGCGCGCCAACCTCCTTTCTTCTCATTTGTTTTTTAAAGAGATACACATTTCTCGGCAAGGCAGCGGTTTAAGTGCACTTCTGAACGGGGGATGGAAGGATTATCCTAGATTTTCATTTTGTCTTTGTTTCTCATTTTTTTTTTTTTATTATTGAAAGCACTGGGTTTAGTAATAAAAGAACGGAGTGTTGTACGTCCTCCAAAACTTCTGGTCTTTCGTAACTGGGAGTCAGGTAACGTCATTAAAAGTTTCTAAGCATGTATCGCGCCGGGCGTTGCGCTTCTTCCTTGTGGGCCTCTATTGTTCGACCCTGCAGCGATGCATTAGCTTTAGTTCGGCGCATAAGGCGCTGGTGAGTAGCCTTATCGTTCCAAGAACACCGTGCCCAGCTCATGCTCTTTTGTGTGCGATGCTGCAACGCCCTGGCTTTACCTTCATCGTCTTTGGGCATTGCCTGCCCTTTGTGCTCGAGCAACCTTTCCCGAAGCCAGCGTGGCTCTCCCGTGTAAACATAACGGTGTGCTGTCTCATACGTACGAGCTCAGGCCTGGAAGGTCTGCATGATTTACGGCCTTGTATTCTGGATGGCAGCTGTTGTGTTGGCAGTCGCAGCATTGTACGCC
The DNA here is from genome assembly GCF_055883805.1 of Amblyomma maculatum. Taxonomy (NCBI): domain Eukaryota; kingdom Metazoa; phylum Arthropoda; class Arachnida; order Ixodida; family Ixodidae; genus Amblyomma; species Amblyomma maculatum. Next base: position 112,659,563 of record NC_139344.1, read on the forward strand.
GCCGAAATGGAGGCAAAACTCGGTACACATATGGAACAGTTCTCCTACTCCACGTCGATTCGACAAGGAATTAGGTAGGGCAGTTGCACGTTATCCGAGAAAACTTTGTTGAACATAAAAACGTAGGAGTTTATTAGGAGAGGGGCACATTATTTCCCAGAAGTAAATAGTACAGTACATTAAAAATGAAAAAAAAAAAAATAAAGAGTGGAAAAGTGCAAGGGATAACACCGTATTGCACGAGTGTTTGAAGTGTTTCCTTCTTCCACTCTCCACTTTTCCTACTTGTCTGGTACTTTATCACTGAATTCACCTTAACTGAACCTTTATTCAGGGAAAGATATTTGTACTGCGTGTTTTTCCAGAGGCTGCTGTGCTATGAGGTGCTCTCGCGCTTACGGAGCTGAATGGCCACTCTCTCTCTCTCTCTCTTTTTTTTTTTTTTTTGAGCAATGACCTAAATTTCAGACTACCACTTTCCAGAACCATGCGGCTATCACCGAGAGCGTCAACGACTAATTTTCTTTGGAACGAGTCCTTTGACATAACAGCGCGTTTGAGAACAGAGGGTCGACCCTATCGTTTATGGGGTTCAGGTAATTGCGGGGTACGAGTTCGCATGTGCACAATGGTATGCTGAAAGGGCCTTTCGTTCTGGGGATGCGCACTGACACCCCGCTATTACGCTATATCCCTAACCGATAGGGTCCCCCTGTTCTAAATCCCGCTAATGTTGTTCGCGAGTAAAGTAGGCGTTCCGGCATGTGGTTTTGCTTGGATGAGAAGATATTAATGAACATAATAAGGTTCCATATCACTTTGACGAAAACGCGCTCGCTTTATTTGTGTGCGCTTCTTTACGTGATGAAAAACGGGGTTTGGTAGGTACTTTTCATAATACGGTTTCTGTGGTTATAAACGGACGTTACATGAAGTCTGTCAGCGGATTTCGCGCGAGGGCCTGAAAAATACCTCGAAAAAACGTGTTTTCCAAGATTAAAACGGGACATTCTTTGCCTTTTATTCAATTTAGCGTGTTTTTTTTATTTTAAGCGCTAGTGCGTGAATGATAACGATATTCCACGCTCGTTTCGAAAAAAAAAAAAGTATTTGTTGCTATCCACAGAAAGTGTTTACCTAGGTGCACCCTTATTGTTTTGTTTTTATGTGTGATGACCACTGACCGAACTCCTTCGAGCTTGAATTTGCGGAGATTCAGTGTAGGAAATCGTAAAATGAATACGGGTAGGCTTCAGTTCGCAAACCGAGCCAACGTTCCGACAAATGGGCTTGTCTTCGTCTGGGCCCAGACGAAGACAAGTCATCTTGTCGAAACGTTGGCTGTGCTTACGAACTGAGGCTCCCCCTCTACCCTTGTTCAGTGCCCGTTTTCTATTCTGTGCAGCCATCTTCTTTCTTTCGTTCTATACGGGAAAGCTTGTCGCATGAAACACATTGGCGAACAAAAACCGTCTGAAGCTGTTCAGTATTAAAGGGACACTAAAAACACCCAAACATGCTATCGAAATCTAATAAACGCATTTGATGACACTGTCGCCGCATATTCGGCAGCAAAAAAAAAAAAAAAAAAATCGAATTATGGCTGAGATACTGCAATAAGAAGTTCGACAAGGTCAGTTGTTGGGCGAGTTGGTGACGATGTTCCATATCTACAGCGCGATAAACGGGACAAGAGAACACAATAACAGCGCTGTGTTTGTCGTTATTGTGTTCTCTTGTCCCGTTTATCGCGCTGTAGATATGGAATAAGAAGTTGGGTTTTTTTTTTTCCCCTCTGGTCGAATTCAAACTGTTTTCTCCTACTACGCAGTAGGGTAGGATGACGCACACTATGACGCAAGAGGAGACTCCGTGATTGCTGGCGCGCGGGGAGCGGAAAATACTTCGCAAGTGCGTGCTAAGCACGGTGGTACCGAGTTATGACCTTCATTGGATACGCACTTAGGGTAGGCGAATCTGCTACTCCGAGCTCGTATTTCAGGCTCCGCAGGTCCAAAACTATCCGAGCACGCACGAAGTGCCATGAGCCGGAACGTAACCAAAACTGAAATGGACGCCTGTGGAGCCGTCAAGTGTATCTTTATATTTTCCTTGCAACATTTACGCTGTCTTTTCGCCGTCGTTTACGTGGGATAAAAGCATGCTATCATATTCAAGACAAAACCCACTACCGCATTCAAACGGGCAACGTAATTCGCATTTGTCAGCCTCCGGGATCCCTTGCATGTCACGTGATTTGCAGTTGCGAGAGTCTGCCGTTTAGGCTGTGGCGGCGATACCTATATTCCTGTTCTTCCTCTTTACTACCTCATAACAGATCTGTTTTCAGTAAGAGTGGCTTTTTTGTAATCAGGAACTGGCATTCTATCGAAGCAAGCCCACTTCATTTTTCTCTTTAGTGTCCCTTTAATGCTAAGCTATTTTGTAACTTTGCGAAAACGTTTAACTTTGCGAAACCTCTGATCACCGCTGGAAGTTTCCCACGGGAGACTAAATGGTTGGTTTTCCTTTGTTTCCTACTCCGAGTTAATCGGGTCTCAGGAATGCCATCTGTTGCATCCAATCTCACATTTTATTCCGCTTTTTATTAAGGTTTCTTATAGGATCCACTGGAATGAAAGCGTTAATCAAGGACGAGTGTAATGCGGTTCGCTCGTTTTTCTGCATAGATTTGGTCATTAGACTGGAGGGTTCTTCTTTTACGTCACTTACTCCGGCCTCGGATCGATTAGGCCTCTCAAGTGGCCGGATTTCGGTAACGCGTGACGCAGAAAAAGTGAACTCTTGTTCTCTTTAGGGCCAGCGGAAAGATGAAAGCCAAACAAGCCCACCTGACACGTGCCCGATAATTTGTGCTTTTATGGGCAAAGAAAACTGGGGGGTGTCGTGAACCACTTACAGGCGCTAGAAAGGGATGCCAGTGGCATACACAGTGCTTGTGCGCCGGTCACGTAAACTACCTTCTCGTTGGAAGCGCTTCGTTAAACACCCGATCAGCGTCAGCGCCCTGGAATCGTCCCTTTTAGTGCACTTTCAGTGTTGATGTGCTTGGGCAATCATCGTTTCTGAAGCCCCTTGCGACGACTCGGGTGTGCAATGACGCAAATTATGTTGTATGCTCTTTGCACATCTGTCTTTTTTTCTTTTTGCGTGCGTGCGTGCCATCGTGTATCGTGATTGCTGACAGAAAAACTCGGACCATTTTTCAGTGCTCTCCGTTTCTGATCGCCTTCGTTTAATGAACTCCTTTATTGTCTTCCCAACGTCCAGGCTAGAGCTTGTTCATTGCTCAGTGCGCCAATGTTTTCCCTCGACGCCCGTCGCGAGGATGTGCGAGAGAGCTTTCGTGACTCTTTGCGGCTTCGACGATTCTGTTCGACAGCAGTGCGGACTTGCCGCCGTTTCCAGACAACTGCACGTGAGCGGGCCTCGAGCCAGTAGTTCCGCCTTTTTACGGCTGCGGCGTTGCATGTCTGCCGTGCGGGCCGCCTAAGCCTGGCGACGCGTCGGTGTGGATGAATGTGGTTCGTCGCGTTTCCCTTGATTCCGTTCCTCTGTGAGGGCCATAAAGGCAGCTCAGTCCCTCTGAAGGGAGGAATCAAGCACTTACGCTACTCCCGTTTGCGACTGGTGAGCCAATGGAAAGAGCGGAGATGCGTGTCTTTTGCGTCTTCTCGTTCGTGTCTTCGATGTACACACGGCCCATTTACGGCCTGAGCGACCATGGCGACTTGCTCATATTTGGGTTTAGGTGCATATAGGCTCCTTTTCGTGATTGCTTCGGGAGTCCCCGACGTCCAATAGCGCGTAATTGAGAAGACCTCGCTTTTCACGTGAAATGAAACAGCTAATCGAGAATTTTATTGTAGCATGTTTTGCGACCATGCGTCCTTAACAGACTAGCTGGACTCGAACAATATCACGGGTACTGCGCTAGCGAACGCATGCAATTTTCGGGAGCTCTAGTGCAGCCCCCTTTTGCGCCGGTGGTGCCAAATCGTGACCTTGCCGTTGTCAGCCAGGGCCGCCCACTTCAGAGCGAATGCGGAGTCGTTACGGTTCTTGTCAGCACTTTTACCACTAATAGCTGAGAACATTGGTCTTGTTATGCGGCTAATCTATACTGCATTGCGTTGTACATCTGAACTGTGTCGCCCTTCTAATGGCCGTGAATCGACGGCCCTCAAATGGGATGTTTATTTGCAATATACGCTATGTATCTGTTGTTGCGATTTCTTGGTTTACCGCAATTATCTGAACTTCCTAGAGCGGAGCAATTCCAAGCGATGGCTGGTAATATTTAACGGTATTGTATGCGGTCCTGCGCAGGGAAATAATGACTTCTTGCATAGCTCTTTTAGGCAATTGCTTATTCCACTCAGGAGGGAATCGTGAAAACGAAGAAGCCCATTATATAGGTTTTCAGAAAGCGTTTAAATACCGTGTACCAGGTCTCCACGAGCAGCCAGCGCTCATGCGCAGGTGGCCTCGAGGCGCCGGGTGGAGGCCATCTGCTGCTAAGCGGCTCGTGGTACCCGGTAAGTATTAGCTCTTGGGGTTCGGCTGCATACATAGAGATCCATGGGGCGCTTTCTTCTTTGGCTCTCATACATGTTGTCTATCTTCAGTATCAGAAGCGCGTGCAGAGGAAGGCGACGCCGCTTCAAGTGTAGATTATGACCAAATGTTTCACGTCCGCCTCTGTGTACTTCAAGTTCCTAATTCGTCAGCTTTTCTTTGCATTCAGTCGCTCATTATTAAAAGGATAGTGTTCTTGTTTTATTATCGAAATGTACATCTGCTTTAAGTATTTCCGGGCATATACATTGAAGCGCATTTTGAGCGAGCGAAATTTAGGCCTTGATATCCAAGTGCGCTACCTGAATACTTTGTCCAGACATGTATCCGGTCGCGCTTACTCATCCTTGCGAAACTCATCGCTCTCGTGAAATCACGCCCTTCGTTACACGCACGCAGCGTTTTATTGTATGAGCTCTGACCCGCGCGTTGCCAAATCTGTAAGCTGCCTCTGGAGAGGCTTCTAGCTTACTTGGCATGGGCTTGTGAAAGCTCTTATGTCTCCACCAGCATTATTGTGACGCCATGCAGCTATTGTTTTTATTGGGAAAGTGCGCTTTTATATTAACGCCAATCATGCCCAGGTAACTTGGCGTAGGAGGCGGTACAGGCGATAGTTGCAGCATTACGGCCTTTCTTTAAGAGCAGGAGTGAGGGTAAGAAAAATAGAACAAGAGCTAATACAAGCTCAGGTGCCAACCGAAGCACATCTTCTGGTTTCCTTTTCATGCTGTGGAAGGTATAGGGGACAGATAGTAAGGACAGAGAAATGTATATAGCGTATATACTACACACCCACGTATATGACACATTTTGTTTTTCCCGGAAAGTTAATCAGCTGAAAAGAACTGGCGGGACTAAATAAACAAACCCGACGACAGTATTCTGTCGCCAGGTGCAGTAAGAAACCACCATCCTCGCACAGCTTTCATCGGTCGGGGACAGCGATATTGCTTTCGCCGATTCTGGATTGGCAGTTCAACATAGGCGTCAGTATACGAGTGGGTGAAAACATGGCGGATTTGTAATAAGGGTCAAACGTTTGCAGCGCCGGCCATGGCATGTGCAGGGCTCTGCTGTGACGAGCACTTATGCGTGGGTACGTTTTCGAAGGCTGTAATTCATCCCGCTGTCGAAAGCCTTTCGTGGGAGCCTACATTTTATGCCTTAAGCGTCTTACTATTGCGATGGAGCTTGACGCAATTCCGCACTCGGCTAGCGTGTTCTGCTGATTTCATGAGTGTTCCTTGGGCTGGACGTTTTCCCAGAAAGTTTTTTTCGTACGGTTTCCTAAGAAGCTATAGCGTAGCGTACCCAACTAACACAGCAGTGTACATAACGCAGTAGGCAGCGTGAACAATATATTTCGCGAGCTTGATTAATTTTGCATATGTCATGAGCTTGATACTTTTGAACAGCGCACCATACGCTTCTCTCACTTCATGTATGTTTGCTCTGCATACGAGTGACGCTTAATTGTCGACAGTATTTGTCTTCATATTCCTATTATCGAATCTGAAGTTTTGTGACAGCGACCTAAGAATAACTCAGTTGTTTGGCTTTCCTCACGTATGGTTGCCAAGCTACTGCTTCATTTAATTTGGAATTGCACAGCGCATTACATAAAACATTAGTAGGGCGTTTGATACAGTATTTTAAGCGAATACTTTAGTGATTATCTACATATGAACGGCGCAAAATATACCTGCCTCTCAATCTTCTATAATCACCGCATTTTGGTATGCGAATGTACCACGTGACCAAGCAAAATGTAACCAAGCATGTAGAGAAACGTGAAGTGTCCTAGTACAGTGAAACCCACTGTGGTCTTTTGGTAGTCGTCGCCTGCCCTAGTCTTGAGTATTTTTTCTTTTCCTAAATTTTATTAGTTAGGAAACACTAATTGTCGACCTGTTTAGCTAATTGCTCGTGGAGAGAATGGTGTCAACCGAAAAGTCGTAGACCGCCTTAAGAAATAGCTGATCTCAATGTTTCCACTCACCTACCGTTTATCTAAAAGGCTTCGACCGCCATATGTGTCCATTTCTTCGTCCTTCATCTAAGCATAACCGCTAACCTGTCATAACACACAGGAAAATTAGTGTTTTTGCCGGCCTTGAAAGTTAACCTGTCAAAAAAACAAACAAACAAAAAAAAAAAAAACAGACGAGACACAAGAGCAAGCACACACACCGAGCGCTGGCTTTCAACAAATTTATTTCGAGACATACATTGATTTATACACTGTTGCACATGGGACACAGGCACGTGACTTCTGCCACACGTAGCATCACTCCCGCAAGAATCATTCAACAGCTCCAGTTCTGTTTTTGTCAAAAGTACCGATGGTTTGCCGATACAATCATCTCCAAGCTTTGCTATCTCGGCTGCTTCAATTATCTCGCGAACCAGCTGCTCAGTGTGTTTATCGATCACTTTACATCGTGCATACTCAGCCACGCAAGTTTTGGATGGACAATCTCTCACATGCATTCCAATATGCCTACGTGCTTTATCGACGTTAATTTTATGTTCTTTCAGTCTTTCATTAGTGCATCTGCCGGTCTGTCCTATGTACTTTGTTCTACATTTCAACGGCAGGGAATAAACAACGCCTTCTGCGCATTCGACAAAGCGAGTGTGGTAATTTGTTGTACACCCTCGCAGTTTTTTTAAGAGCCAAAGACCCAGAATAACTGCCGACTGCAGGAAGCGGTCGAAGAAAGCATCGCAGCCTTATCGCCTGCAGCAGGTCATAAAGCCACGGCCGTAGCTGATTTCGTTCACTGAAAACACGGCTAAGAGCACCACAATCGCGACGTGAGAATGCGCCAGTAACGTGATATACTTTTTGTATTTCGCGGACTTTCTTAGACCTCGGAAAAAATGCTACGCGTAAGGCTTTCTTTATAAGAAATAAATTGAATGGGGTTTTCAGAACGTGCTCTTTATCTTTGCAAATCACATTTATTGATTGCCTAAAGGTAGTAGTTAAACTTGTCAATACCAACAGCGAAACATAATAAGATCCCTAACGTTCGCCCTGGACTCGTAGACTGTTCGCTGTTTTACAAATTTATATATATATATATATATATATATATATATATATTGGTTGTGACTAATATGGGCCAGGGAAATTTAAACAGGATGGCACGCACCTTTTCCGATGATCTATTTGATTCTAACAACAGCTTCAGATGGTGGACCGTCCTTCTTCAGGGTGGAATCGAGAACTGTTACATTTACATTATACTGTTACATTATATATATATATATATATATATATATATATATATATATATATATATATATATATATATATATATATATATATATATATATATATATATATATAAAATACGCAGTGCGCATTATAGTGTAGGTATAAGGCGTTTGCCGCTTACTGCAGACGGAGTAAATAGCGTATCTGTTTGTATGTTACCGTGCAGCGCAGTAACCGTTAAAAGCTTCGGCAGCTTTAACAGGGCCGGCCGCGTAGCCAGCTGTTGGTTGTTCTCTTCGCGCACGCACTTCTTGATGCACATTGAGTTATACCTGAAGCGTTTCTTTGGAATGCAGCTTGCTGCGAAACAGCGAGCGCCCATTGTTCTCCACCGGCTAAACATTTCAGGACCGTAAACACACTTGTAAAGTGTTGCAACATCAACAGCTGTGCGCTGTATGGACGAAAAGGCACGGAAGTTCTTTTTTAACGAGTTCCAGAGCTTTTATCTTTGTCGACAAGCTGCAGTGAGTCGTTTAGAGCTTCTTGAACGTTTTCACTTGGCGGCCGATTCCTCGAAGATCCGGCCGCCAACGGTCGGCAGACTGGTCTTGTCGGCGTCGCTTACCTGAAAGCATGTCACACTGCAAATGCATCGTGGTCGCGGCCGTTTTGATGTCGTTGTCGCCATAGCGTGACACCTTGTAGTCTGACACTCTCTGCCAACCGGATGGATGATCGTCATTGGCGTGTCGGGTCCGCATCGTGGTCGCATCGTGCTACTGTGACAGTCAGATCAGTAAAATCAGACTTATGAATACTGTGGTTGTCCCTTTTCTTTGAGCGCCGTAAACTAACTATGGGGTCTTTTGTGCCAATTGAAAGAGCGCACGAATGCGCTACATTTAGCTGCCGGTAACTTCGCCGTGCGCAAAACGTGCAACATAATCATCACCCTACCTAAACAGAGAGATATACGCAAGAAGGGAAAGGCATGCAGGAAGGCTATCTCTATTATTTGTGAACATCATGCCGTCTCAACATATCCTTCAACATGCCCTTTATCCTTTAGTTAAGGAGCCAGATGGACATCGTTCAGGACGGGGCCACGGGGATGCTGCACAAAGATACTGCTGTTTCCTTTTATTTTTCTGTGTGTGGTGTGTTGGGGGGGCTTGTCTTAACCGCGCTCCCACAACTTTCCGGGCAAAAAGCCTGGTCGGCGGCGCAGCCTTGGGCGCCTGCTGGCAGTGCACGCGCAGTAAAATTTCGAGTCCGCTTGAAATCGACCTTCGATCTGGAGTGTTTGTTTTCAAGCGAGAGACTGTTATCGTTCGGGGAAGCCGGAGTTCTGTGCAGCGGCTGTCGTGTGGTAAAGCCAACCTTGCTGACCGAAACATTACGACGTCTGTAACTGTGTTTGCTCATAAAGACGGGGCAGAAATTAACTGTGCCGTACTTTTAAGTCAATAATAGTAGGTTCCCCTGCTCTGTCTGTATTTTATTTGAGGTCTAAATATTATTTGTTAAGCACTCAATTAAGGAAGCGGCATATTTTTGATTCCAAAATATCACCGCAACTTAACACGTACATTTGTGTTTTTAAATTGCGAGCAAAAGCCATTGAAATGGGCCCATTTTGTATTGTTTATTTTAATCACATGCACGCTCGGCCGCCGCGGGAGCATAAAAAAATCTCATTTATTGTGCGCTGAAAAAAAAAAAAAAAAAGAATATCAGTCAACAGTTCCGAATGTGAACGGGTAAAGTTATTCCACTTTTTTTTTTTTTTTTTTTTTGGTTGTGTTACACAATATAGGGGAGGTAAAGCAGATCGCTGCAGTGTGAAAGGGAACGCGCGATTGCTTGGCTACCGGCCTGGGTTTTGCGTCATCGCCGAAATCCTGCGGTGATCGGTGCCGCATTTGGCGGACTTCACTCAAACGGCAGTAAAAGCGAACTCAGTTCTCTCTGTACGAAATTACTTTTGAAGCTGGGTAGGAGCGGTTGAAGCGGGAACAAACTTGCGTTGCACCGACCACCCTCTAGCGGATGTGAGTGCTGTCAGTGAATCCGACAGTGAAGTTACATGCATTCTGGACATATGAAGGGTCTCCGCAGCTAATCTTGGCGCGAGGTGCTGGGCTCCGCTCCAAGCTCAGTTTGACCTTCGTCCTTTGCGTTAAGCAATGGAGGGCGCCAGATTTTAGACACTAAGGCGATAGGACGAAGAACGGAGTGAGACTGTGAAATCAAGATCGTAAAATGTTTTCTTCTCTCAGTCACCGAGCCTATAATTTTAAGTGTAAAATATATTTTTTTCGCAACTGAGTCAAGGCGCTTCTCACCGCTCTACGGTTGTATGTGGCGTTGATCTGACGATGCGTGGAGCATCTCGAAAAAAAAAAAAATAAATAATGCGACAGTGCTGCGAGGTTGTCTGTTCCGTGCCAGTTCCAGACGGCGCCATGTTCTTTTCGTGCCGCCGAGTCTGCCATTTGGCCGGATTTTCGTTAGGTGTTTGCATTGTTCCTAGAATTATTTAAGCAATTCTTTTAGCCCGTTCAACGAACGGCTGGCCGTGTTCTCCGGCCGGGTGCTCCACTCTGTCCCTTCTTAAAAAGCGAGTCTTCTCTTTCTAGTTTATTATTATTATTATTATTTTTTTCTTTTTTTGCGGGAAATGGGTTATTTCAGGCGCATCGAAAGTGTATACATGGCAGGTATTTACGGCGGACTTAAACCAATGCTCCAGTGCGGCGCTTCACTATCAAGATTGGACCGTAAAACGCTGCGCACGAACTCTGTTACGAGTAGAGCCAGTTAGGGCTAAGTTCTGGCCTTTACGTACGATATTAAAAAGAAGGGAAAAGGTGTTCCCGGCCCTTTTTTATTTGCTTCGATCGCAGGGCTCGACAAAAGAAACTGCATATTGTGACCCTGAAATTCGCTTCCGCGCTTGATGCTATCAATGTTTGAGATGGTTGTTAAGCTCAACGAGCCAGTTTTTTCTTCAGCATTAACGGAACGTATGGCTTGTCTTTTTAGAGCCATATCTTCCTCTCTTGCCTCCGTGCTCACAGACTGGATTGTGTTTTGCTGAATTTTCTGCGGCATTTTTAGTGATAAACCTCCTGGTTCTCCGCTTTCATTCTTTTCGTATTTCTCTTTTTGTGGGTCTCTAGCACAGTGTACCTTGCGACACCGTTGCGTCATGGAATACGAAGGGTGTTAATTCGCTGTTACTCACAAAATAATATCTTCGAGAAATGGAGTGCGGGTGCGCGTTGCTTTCTTCTTTAACCAAAATGACCTGCCGACTCCAAACTACAGGAAATGTAGGTTGCGCTCTCAGGGCTTGACTATTTGGTAGGCGGGAGTGTATTGACAACGAATGAGCAGAAAGTACAAAAATTAGCGTGCTCATATCGAGTGCTTCCTTTGTGCTGTTTCCGTCCTTTTTTGCGCGGCGTGCATGTGTCGATAGTTGCAAGTGAAACTACGTGCTACTTGAAGGATATTCTCCTCTTCTATATATACTGTCCCTGACGAGCGATTTCATTAGCCTAAATTTGTCACCTCCAGCGCAGAGCGACGCGAGTGGTAATATTTATTGCACTGCGTGATGAAAAATCTAGGAACTCACAGTATAGATCAAGTAATGATGTGGTCTTCGAGAATTACGACATGAAATGACGGAGGACCGCTTCTGGCGTGCAGATTGAATTCTATACAAAGGAAGGCTGTGGCTGGTTGAAAAGCAAAAAAAAAATGGTGTTGCCTAGCGACTAAGATTGCCATTTTTTATTTTGCCCTTGGAGAAGACATTTGTATCAATTTCCGACGCGAGAGGTCGAGCGGGCTCAGTTCTAGATTTTTTCTTCGCTTTTTTTGCAAGCTCAGCTTCATTCACTCGGAGTGCCGTCTCGCAGGTTTGGCTAGCTCGTGCTGACAAGTTAGACGTCGTTGGATGTAGGTTCATGGAGTCGCTGAAGGGTTTTCACGATTGCATGACACGGCGCCGATCTTACATGGACACAGGTGATCGTCCAATTTGTCGGCAGACCGTGTTTACGGCTGACCGAATGATCACACTGTGACAACAACGGCATGCCAACACGATCACCGGCCGTATTTCATACGCTTCCGTTTTACATTTTGGTTCCATTGTTTTTTTTTGTTTTTTTGTTTTTTTAATAACGTTGTTTATATTGCCTCAGGACATAATGGAATATGTATAAAAAATTAAAGGGGGTGGTATTAAATGAAAGAAAAAAGGTTGGCTGTTCTAATAAAGTTCAAGGCAAAGCGATAAGGCCCTTCCGTCCAAGCAATGTACGGAGATGAGTTGTTCGGCGAAAGGCCCACTGCCGTCATGTGGTGAATTCTCGACGGCTTCAGTGCCGGGCAAACCCACAACAAGTGGTGAATATCTGCCTCATGATTTCATGACTTGCAGACACGACATCCTGGACGTTGATATAAATATCGATATTGAGGCCATGTTCGTGTCACAGCAGGTGTGGGGGCAACCCCGACCCGGATCCTCCGTAGCGCAACCTCCTCTGCGCGGGTAAGACCGCTGGGGAGGGTTACTTCACACGGTGGGACAAGAGCACGTGTGCGGCGCCGGAGGTGCTCCTTTCTTGTGAGAAGCAGAGTGGCATCATCCATAGTGAGGAAGCGTGTCATTGATGAAGGTAGAGTCGCCCGGTGGGTTGCAGAATCTGCAGAGGTTTGCAAACTGAGTAGGTCACGTGGGACCCACTCAATTCGAACGGTTTGCGAGATGCGAGCCGCCAGACGATTCTGGCAGATTTCTGGGCTGCGACTGACGCGTCAGAGCAGACGTATTGCTTGTAGGGCGTCGGTGCGGATGACAGTTTTGGCAGTATGTTGCAAGGTCGTGACGGAGAGAGAGCGAAGAGCCTCTTGGACAGCAACCGCTCAGCGCAGAAAGAAGGAGGTTCTGCAAATTGATATCTGGATGTGCTATTATTTTCTGGCGTTGGCTGGGAGACGAAGCCACGGCTTTGAAGCTTTACGCAGCCAGTAGTTAGTCGGCGCCTGTATGGGAGGATGGCGATCGCAGGCGCCGGGACAGCTATCATGACTTCCTTCATTGGCCGCTTGCTGCTTTCATATAATGTTGCCACAATGCTGAGGTGTGCCCAAGTTAAATGGAACGTGAAAACTTATAAAATGCACGGTATTCGCGTTATCTGGCGCATGTTCGCACTGCAAAGAACTGTGAGAAAAGAAACGGAAAATCTGTTTAATAAGTGGCGAGGAAGCGATTATATTACGGGAGCAAAAAAAAAAAAAAAAACTACGCATCGTACTGCGATCGACCGTGGAACCATATTTCCCGATATTTAGAGTTATTTCATATATCGGACAGACATATTATCGTCTTGAGAGGCCTGCGTGAAAGTATAGAAAAGTCTCGGAGTAATCGACTTCAATTTCACCAGCCGTTCTATATATAGAACTGCGCCCCGCGCTCCTGCAAGTGGTGGTTCTTCGATCACGTTTCGTGCGTATAGACGTCTAGGCTGTGCGGCTTGCGCACCATCCGGCAGCGCTGTCGCCGTGCAAGCGCGTGACGAGCTGAACGTGGGATGTGCCTTCTGCCCCTTGTACTGAGTTGCCATTCGCCTTAATGTCATGCGGGGAAGCCAACTTAACTACAGCTTTGTCGCGGTCCTCGCTGGCCTACTTTCTTGCCGAAGGCTTTGCGGAAACCAACAGCAGCTTCATTTCGATCGCCGACTTTTCTGTTTATAGTGTTTAGCGATCACTTTTATACTATTCCATTTTTTTTTTTTTTTTTTTTTATGGAGCCAGCAATTGTGTCGATCTCCAGAAACTGAAGAGTATATATAAGCCTAAAAGGGTAAGTTGGTAACGAATGACGTGCGTCGCTTCTCCACAAGTCCGTTTCCAAGCTACATCATCCACCATGAGCTTAATGTGGTATAGCCGTCGTGTGTACCCAGCTTTAGGTGCGCGATTGCAACAGAACCAGCGGCCCAAACCGTGGCCGGTCCTGTGCAAGTTAACGTTGCCGGTGGTATTACCGCATGTGTTACACTGCACGGAAAGGTTGCAAATATAATTGGTATGCGTTCTCTCATGAAGCTCGAATGATGTAGCAGCCTATACCGTTAATTGCAAGTGTCTACTGTGGTTGCGAATTTCGCACTTGTCCTTCGTAGTGTAAACGTTATCGACTTAGAGATGAAAAATAGAAGAGGCTTGGCTCGAGTCTGCATGGAGGCATGTATGTCATTGCAAAAGCAATACTACGACAGCCAAAGCGAGACCTCGGGTGGCCGCAGCTACGCCGCGAAGAGGCGCAGCTACGGTCTCCTCATAAAAAATAATCAGCCTGCCATGACATTTGAATTCACGTTTCCCCTATGCCACGGGCAGGAGCTGCCAACTCGGGCCGCTCCTTTCATACGGGAGGGTGATTTCAGAATGAGCCTGACAGAACCGTTTGCATTCTCGTTACCCCTACGACACACAGGCACGTCCATACGGCTTGGTTGAAGGGTGACTTTATATATAGGCTGGTAGCTTAGGCTTTCGCGTCATACCCTTAAAGGATGAGTTTAAGTGTCTCCAATAATGTAGCACCTTACGCTGATAGGGCATGATAGGAGAATAATGGAGCAGGCAAAAGAAGCTTCCGCCATTGCTTTTGCAATTCAACTATAGGGTTAACCAGAGCTAAACCACATTTAATTTTTTCATTTTCCTTTTTAATTAGATTGCTTTTTTAGATCTCTTTTGTTGGTCGTTTGCGTGCGGTATTGCATTTGGTCTTCGAGACCTGCCTTCTTCCTTATTAATATAAACAGCGCGAACACGAAGACAAAGGACAAGATACAAGAAAGCCACAGTACAAGCGCTGTGGCTTGTACTGTGGCTTTCTTGTATCTTGTCCTTTGTCTTCGTGTTCGCGCTGTTTATATTAATAATGAATACGTACCAACTCGCCCAACAAAGTATCTTGGCTGCCTTCTTCCGTCTGTAACCAGTGCCTCTCGGCCCACGTTCACGATTCGCAATCTACGAGAAACTAAGGAGAGCGAGAGAGAGTTGACAGTAGGTTTCGCAGGTTGTCTCCTTATTTGGGCGAGAAAGTTAACAAACCTACGGTCTGCAGCCGTCTTGCAAGCGACATGTCGCCATCAGTCGACTGAATTATCGGTTCGACGCAGTGTCACACAGACACCGACACCACGACGACGCGAGATTGTTGGCAGACCCGATCAGCCGACTGCAGGCCTAACGTGATAGCGCCTTGAGGAAAGAGTTATCGGTGTTTTGTTTTTAAGGCGGAAGCCTTTAATGGTTCATGCTGTCGTGTGTCCCGCTTTGGCGCCGTTCTGATTGTCCGAGGCGGGGTGCGTCCGTATACATCTGCAATGCCACACTTGAACGCGCGCCAAGGAACGCCACGCGACAGGAGCGATGGTGTACCGTCCAAACTCACACTTGCCGGATAAATTGTGATAGATATTGCGCCTTTCGTTTCCTGTAAATTATATGTAGCACTGCAACGAACGGCGATAACAGAAGTCTCGTCTTATCTAGCGTTCCTGCCATCTGCAGTCCCACACTTGAACGCGCGCCAAGAAACACCACGCGACAGGAGCGGTGGTGTACCGTCCAAACGCACACGTGTCGCAGAAAGTGTGACAGATACTGCGCCTTTTCTTTCCGGCAGACCAATTATAATTATATGTAGCACTGCAACGAATGCCGACAAGAGGCAAATTATAGGATAGGAAGGGCCCCTTTCGCCATTCTCCTCTTAAGAGAATCTAAGAGACCCTCTGCATTTTTTTTTATATTCAGCGCTGCCAATAAAAGCTTTCTTCCCCCCCCCCCCTTTTTTTTTTCTATGTTGATTCAGGTGTCGCAGAGCACGGCTGAGAATACTGCGCGAATTGTGCGACTGCGTCAGACTTTATATATGCATAATACTACGAATAAGATCCATGGGTTGGCTATAACGCTGCGCCAGAGTTCATTTTCTACAGTCAACAAGAGCCACAGTCAAGGCCAGGAAGCAGGTGTGTACCGCCGTGCGCTTGGGAATGGTTTGCCGGTGTTCACCGCATATTTCGGGAAAAAGGGTTACCAACGGTATATGCAATTATATTTCGCTCTCGCACAGTTTCTCACCCGCGGTTAGTGTATCCGCGTTTCGCGGCTCTGCCTGGGCTAGCGAATCGAACCCGACTAACTCGAATGCGAGTGAAAAAGTGTTCTTCAGCGGCCCATTTCAGCGCATCTAAGAGGCAGTAATGACGATGGGACCGTGTTTGCGCTGCTGTTATCTCTGCCGCTAGTGCCATTGTCTGTCTGCCTTTAGGAGCGCGCCTTTATTCAGTTCCTGCCTCCCCATCGATGCTGATTTGTCTTGCGTCCTTGTTTCTTCCGCAGCGTCCTGTTCCAGACATTCGGTGGTTAATCGCAACTTGGCTGCTGCCACCAACTGATGTGTTCTGCCGTTGTTGCACTCATCCGGTTTCTTGCATTCTCGCTAGTTTGCGGCTGCCGTTCGACCTTTCCGATTTCCTCGCGTTATTTTCACTTCTTTCTGAGCCTTAAGCTCTTTTCAACGCCTTTTGGCCACTGTCTGGGGTTTTCTGGTGTTCCACCATTCCTTTTGTGCAGTGCGGACTACTAATACTTGATCTTGAAGCTCTCTGTCTCGCTTTACATCGTAGCGGCATGGGGGATGCGTCTGGCCCAGGCGGAAGTGTTGCCAATTTTAAGTCTCGAAGTCAGCGCCATACGCAGAAACTTGACTCCTGAAGCAATTTCTCGAAGCAGCAACTGTTGGGCCTACTACTGCATATTTCCTTTTTTTTTGTGCGTGCTTCATGGCGACTGCCAATCTCGAGGAATGCGTATGATGCATGGGACGAAACCGTTTACTGATAGACAAGAGCCTCACGTTGTTTCCAGGCGCTGCTCTTGGCTCTCGCTGTGGGCCTGTCGTGCACCATCTCGGTGCTGGCAACCTGACTAATGTGCACGCAAAAAAAAAAAAAAAAAAAAAAAGCCGTTGAAATACCTATGTGAGCCCATATCTTGTCTTAATTGCCTCAGCGCTCTTGTCCCGTAGTTCCGCGCTGTTTTTCCACAAATGGATGACTAACTTGCCCAAGGTGCTATATTGGATACCTTGGAGGATAGTGTCATGCGGTAGCGACGGCAGTCAGGAAGACGGTGAAAGGCTTAAGAAAACTCTTTATTATGCTTGCTTATACGCTCGCAGGGAACTGAATAGCTCGATAGTGGCGGTAACAGCAAACGTGCTCGGCGGTCATCAAAGGACAGGATCACCTGCGTTCTCCGCCGCGCTCACTTTAAAGCTGACGGAACGTTCGCGATAAGGCGTTGAAAGAACCTATAACGTTTTCAATAACGTCGAAATTTCTACGAAGGACTACGAACATTGTACATAATTCTGGTCGCATCGGTCGTCCTAAGGAAAGCCCCGTGCTTGTGGCTTCACGCTGAACCATCTAAAATCACTGGAATATTTCGCGCCACTGTAATGTTATCGTACGGTCCTTTTCTCACCCCTCGTGCCACTCCCGGTCAGAGCATGCTGGATTCCATCGCCTGCGTTTTATGTTATTTTTTTTCTCGCGCTCTTATTTCTTTGGCAGTCGCCTGTTCCATATGCGTGGTCGCTTTTTTCTGAAATTTTTCGCACTCATCGCGCTCCTTGCGGACTTCTTATTCTGTGCCTGGCACTTCGTGGCCGTTACACTTCCCTCTTAGCACCTAGCTCACGTATACATAGTCGTCGGAGAAGCAGGAGGCGTTCCTGACCGCTGCGCTCTAGCAGTGGCCAGTCTACAGCATCCGTGCTGACGCAACCACGCGAAAAGGCTATTGACATGCGATGCTCAAGGCTATCGACATGCGATGCCCGGCTCGCAAAGACAAAAGGATGCGTGCGCCTTCCAGCGGACGTCCTTTTGTCTTAGGCTGCTTGTCAGAAAGGAACCAAATTTGTTCAACTTGTCCGCTTGTTTCTCTGAACAGAGGACTTGTACTTCACAGCTTGACACCTTGCATTGTTGATTTCGTGCGGCAGCTTACGCGTGTGTCGTATCCCACGAGGAATGCTGTTTAGGTACTCCTTTTTGCGACAGTTTCCAGTCCTTGGTCTCACCTGACATATTGAGTCGCGTGCTGACATGATTTAGCGGTGCCGTGAAACCG
Organism: Amblyomma maculatum; assembly: GCF_055883805.1. Taxonomy (NCBI): domain Eukaryota; kingdom Metazoa; phylum Arthropoda; class Arachnida; order Ixodida; family Ixodidae; genus Amblyomma; species Amblyomma maculatum. Next base: position 112,677,648 of record NC_139344.1, read on the forward strand.
CCTGCACAGTGGCGTATGATCTGTTCTGAGAACGTCACAACCACCCCGCCGGGGTGGCGCAGTGGTTAGGGCGCTCGACGACTGTTCCCAATGATGAGGGATCGAATCCCGGCCTCGGCGGCCGCTATTCGATGGAGGCGGAAAGTAAGGCGTCCGTGTATTGTGCGCTATCAGTGCACGGTAAAGAACCCCAGGCGGTCGAAATTTCCGGAGTCCTCCACTACGGCGTCTTTCGTAGCCTGAGATGTATGGGACGTTAAATCCCATGCACAATACCAAAACCAACCAGAAGATCACAACCGTTCGTTGCCTACAGGTTTTCCTCACAAGCGAATGCAATGGTTTTCCCGACAGTGCGTTTCTTTCCATAGCGTTAGCCTATTTCTACGAGCGAAAGCTCTGTCGAGCATGGTTTTGCGTGATTTTCGAATGTTGTACAGGGTTTGATCGGTTTGAAGTAGGGGTCAATCAAGCTTCGCTTGAAGATTATAGGTTAGGTTAAGGGGTTTAACGTCCCAAAGCTACTCATGGAATGAGTCACGCCGTAGTGGAAGGCTCCGGAAATTTCTACCAGCTAGGTCTTTAACGTGCTGTGACATCGCGTTTGGCATCGGCTGATTTTCGCCTCCATCGAAAAGCGGTCAGCGCGGCCGGGATTCGACCCCCTATCCTTAAGGGCATATAATATGGTGAGGCTTCCCCCCTCCAAAAAAAAAATCATAAAATATTGTGCAGATCTGCCCGTGCCACTAGGTATAACGGGCTTATATTCTTAAGGGCAGTCGTGATAGCGCCTTTAACGCTGCCTTTCTATTTCGCGATTCTTTTGTATATTTTTGTTTGGGTTGTTTTCGGAAAAAGAAGGCGCAGCACGTGTATCACGTTTCGGTGGACACCTGCACTTAATTTGTAAATTGGTGCATAGCAACAGAAAGGCGCATTATCTCTCACAGTTCCCGGTGAATATCTTAACCACGCAGTAAGGCAAGGGGCTGGAGGCCTAAGGTCAACATCATTACGAAAACCGAAGCGAAAGGCGTAGTTGCATCCAGAGTAGTAGACCTTATACACTCTAAAAGAGAGTTTACCAACGCTTTTAAAACCAAACGGTGAAGGTCGCTTAACGATTTCGTATTTGACACCTTCAAGGTGCTCTTCATTTACTGCTACAAGCCCGGGGGCACGCGTTTCTCGCCATTGCACGCGCAGCTGGCCCCGCGTGACCCAGCGACATGGCGGCTACGTGATGGTGGCCGGAAGAGTGCGTGGCAGGAAGCATAGAGTTAATACAAAGACTCTAGAGGGAAAGCTGCCCGTTCACCCAATGCATTCGAGGGGTTATGGTGGCTAGAAGGGGGAGGTGACGCCAACGGCGGACGGAAGCCGCTCCTCCATTTCAAGCCGGGCGTAGGTGGCGCTGTTGGCCGTAGTGCGATGCATGGTACGCGCCGCTCGCCTTGAGCCACGGTACTTGAACATACGCATGCCTGCCGTGCGTGCAACGCGTCGGCCTTTCAATGATGTTGTTGCAGGTAATGGTTTAGCTCATTAAACTCTAGTCGAACCTTATTACGGCTGACAGAATTCAATTTTAAGTCGTGGTGGTGCGGTGGTTAGGGCGTTCGACTGTTGTGGCCAAGGATGAGTGATCGCATCCCGGCCGCGGCGACCGCTTTTCACTGGAGGCGAAAAGCAAGGCGCTCGTGTGCTGTGCGATGTTAGTACAAGTTAAAGAACTCCAGGTGGTCGAAATTCCGGAGTCCTCCACTACGGTGTCTCTCATAGCCCGAGTAATTTTGGCACATGAAACCCAACAAACAAAACAATTAAAAACGATCGGTTGGTACTAAAATACTTCTGGTACGTAGAATATACGGGCGTATCTATCCTTTCAGTTTCAGTAATTAAAGGGTCTTGAATGAGTCCCGTCTGGTCGAGGTAGTGCATGTCAATAGTAGAAGACAGACCAAGAGAATGAGGGTGGAAGGATGTGTCGGCTCCGTGCGGTCGCATTTTTTTCTACAACGTTGTTTGCCCCAGGGGATAAAATAATATGTAAGAAGAAAATTAAAAGTGGTAATAAATGAAAGAAAAAAGGTTGGCTGTTCTTTGGTCGATGTTTTCCACCTCCTTCAGTTTCAAGAATACGAAGTATCAGCATTACTCCTAAAAAATGTGATTGGGGATCCAAACAAGCAAAACAAAGCATATCAAAAATTTATTGCACATCTTAGTAATAGCAATGTCAGTTCAGTTCAGTCGTTCAGTCGTGTCCGACTCTTCGTGACCCTATGGACCATGTCACGCCATGCTTTCCGGTCTCCCACTATCTTCCTAACATATCACATATAACTTCACCTGCAGCGCCTCGAGGATGCCATCTAACCATCGCGTTCGCTGCCTACCCCTTCTCCGGCGACCCTCAACCTTTCCCAACATCAAATCTTTCTCCAGCGACTCCTCTCTTCTCATCAGATGACCAAAGTAGCTGAGCTTTAACTTTAGAATTTGACCCTCCAATGAGCAGTCAGGGTTTATGGTCGACAATATCGACTGAATTGATCTTCTGGCAGTCCAAGCAACTCTCAAAAGTCTCCGCCAGCACCACAATTCAAACGCGTCAAGTCTTCGGCAGTCATAATAGCAATGCACATCATAACATTCAGGGTAATTCAAAATAACAGATACATTTACACATGCTCAGTGTAATTAGAAAGAAAAAAACATTAAACATTGATTACCAACACTGCATTCATCTCTTGGCACTAAGAAATGGGGAGGCAAGGATATCACTTCCCGCTAAATAAAAAAAAAATATTACATTCGACCTTGAATAAATATGCAACTTAGAGCACCCTCCTAAGTTTCAGCACGTTCATTCTTCCCTGCTTAGCGTTGCGCTTACAGTTCTGGGCCTTAACATAGAAGTGCTGCCTGGTAAGAACATAAAACTTGATGATTTTGCTTGGGAGGGGCATACTGTGATTTTTTTTTTTTTTTTTTTTTTTTTTTTTTTGCGCTGAAGTTCATTTGTTCGACGAAGTTAGGTACCCACATTAACATGTAAGCAGCGCAGCACATCTTGCCATAAACGAGAGATCACGCTGGCAGCCGCGAACAAACAGGAACGCTGTCGCACCGCACCGTCCATACACCGCGCGCGAACCTGCACACGCGCGCGATCGCGTGGCTGCATCGCCAAGCTGACCGCAGCGCCACCGCGGCCTTTAAGGCAGCACATGAACCAGAGGATCGCGCTTTCTCAGCGGATACGCCGGCGCTGGTGCCACCTCCCCTTTCTAGCCACCATAGAGGGGTGACCGCGTGATTGCCGCCATTATCACACTGTTCATTGGTTGCCAGATGAATTTTACTTGCTAAATCTGGCACATGAAGATGGTTTCAAGCTGGCAACTTGGATCGTTGGAAGATGGCGGCGTGCAGCTAACCGGCGGCGGGCGGCTACTGTTCAGTAGGTGCTGTAAACAACGGCAGAATCGTCGCGTGTGGAGCATTTCTTGTGATATGTTGCGTCACGTACCTACTGTAACATCACATAGGTGTCCTGAGTTGTTATCGCAAGGCCGGCTATCCCTGCGATTGTTTCGCGCTTCGCATGCATTTCGTCCGTCGAGCGCACATGCATCTCCTCTGTGCCCGATCACCTGAAAATATGTCAGAAATTTGCTTTGGCGCAAGACGACGACCACAGTATATTCAAAAACAGTGACGAATTCCACAGCAACGGCCCTTGGTCTATCCGGGATGGCTAGTGCTGCATACAGTAAATGTCAAAAAAAGGGAGCTCGTGTGTGTTTACTGTTGATCTGCTATGTCTGCTCGCAAACATGGTTTCCAATTGTTCTAAATCATTCCTTTATGGCCAAGAAGGTGTCTGAAAGATTATATAATATGCTTGAAACTTGAAAACAATGTATAGAAATTTCCTACAGTTTTGTTATCGGCAGCGGTTTTTAAAACTTTTGTTCAAACCTTTGTTCATTTTTGACGCAGTGAGCAGAAACTGTGCTGGCCACAATGATAAATTTGATGATGGCGGCGAACCAGTGAGAAGCTCGTTTCCCTGCCCAGCTTTCCCTCTAGAGTCTTTGTATTAACTCTATGGCAGGAAGTGACTGGTGGCACGCTCTTGGCGCTAGCAGGAGCCCAGTCGGGGACGGAGCACTCCGCCTCAAGGCGTGAACCTGAGTCTGATTAGTGCGCTTTTTTTGTAAAGCCATTTAATCAGACGTTGAAGGGAGCATGCGGATGGGAACCCTGTTGCAAAAACCAGTTCCACTGGGTCCCAGCGCCCCAGCGCCCCAGCGCCATACCTGATTATGGTCCCAGTATGGTGCTGGAGACGGCGCACTGGGACGCGGCATACTGGCACGCTCCGCACTGGCAGAACTGGTTGCCCGGAGAAATAAAGGCCTGGGATAAAAATTAAAAGCTAAAAAGTAACGAAGCACCTCAAGTACATTAAAAAAAAAACCGTAAACAATGAAAAAAAAAAAAAAAAAAAAGAGCGGCGCCTACGCGCTTCGAACTTGGTAACTCGCATCTCTTCAATATCCAGCTCTCCACGCTAACCACTCGGCCTCGCCGAGAATTTTTTTCTTATTTATTGCATGGAAGTACTTCGAGCACTTTAACCGGGTCACATTGCGCAACCTGTCAGTACACAGTTACACCAGCATCGAGCTCTCACTTTGATCACACATCAAAATTCCGGGAGACATATACACGTATCAAGTAAATGTAACCAGGCAGGAGGTCGATCCTGCGCAGCATATACCCCACGCACCATAGCACTTGTTCCCTGAACAGAGACTTCGATGAACGTGGTGGCTCTGCGTGGCGATCGGTCATGCGGCTCTTCCACATGCTGAAAAGTTCCATGAGCACAAAAAGGTCATGGCGCCTCAGAAGCTTCTTTTGTAGTCAAAAACCTTGTAGTATAGGGCGTAATATCAATGTCCTTTTTGAGAGTCCTTTGAAGAATGTCCCCCCCCCCCCCCAAAAAAAAAAAAAAAAAGCACTGCATCCCGGCAATACACAAAGCAATGATCTGCGTATAGTTTCTGGCTGCTGACACAGGAGACAGTGTACTGAGCACGACGCAAAAGTCCCTTTTGCACGAAGCCACGTTTTGACAGGTATGGTTGATGTGTGAAGTTTAAAAAAGAGTCTTTGCGGCTGATTGTACATACATTCGCTGAACCCGCTTTAATACGCTATTGTCTAAAAAGGGGAGGTAAGGCTGCCAATAGATCGGTACAGGAAATAATGTCTCAATAAGAACTTTTGTCATCTGTCTTCTGGATAACTGTATAGGTATTCCAAGAAAAACCGTACAATGAGGAAATGGAATGTTTCGGCAACTTCCTTAAGAAAACCCCACAAAGGACCCTCACTTCTATGACCAGTGGACGCAAACAAATTAGGCAAATGGGCAATTAATCGTCTATTAAACACAGCTAGGAGGAAGGGATAGCTTGCTTTTTTCTAAAAGAAAAACCTTGAAACAAGCTGATGAACAAACAAGTGCTGAAGACCAGCTTCACCAGCCTTCAGAGGGAGAAACAAATTATCTCGACGTCTAGGCTCCCATTGAGAGCGCCACAGAAAAGTAGCAAAAATTCAGTGCATGGACGGTACTTTGTTTCTTGTACAATGCAACACCTGCAATACATAGATAAGCTTACAAATCAGGAAGACGTTGCCACGCCGAGAACTGGTAACCTTTAAAACATTTTTGCGTTTTATGTCATGACCGAATTTATAAGGTTTGGACTTCATGTTTCGCAGTCTACAGTCCATTGCTGCCGCTCTAACAGTTACAACTTCTTGATCATTGGAGCTTGCTGCCTGCTCTCACGACTTGCAACTAATGTTCTGGATGCCTATGCACGCTATTTTGTGCACTGGAATCATTTTGATATGTGGAGTTTGACATCGCTGGCAAATTTACCAACGCCGGCTCTTCGGTGGTGCTCTGCTACCGCGGGCGTAATTTTCGCTGAACACGGAGCTTTAGTAAAAACCTTCAAGGGAAAAAGTCCGAACAAGCTTCAATACCGGCAAGCGTAGCAGCGACTACACTATTTTGCATGTAAGTAAACCTTATTTGTATGTAAACATTTCGGGAAGCGTTGCGATGACCGAGGGCTCGGCTGCTTTATACGCAGAGCAAGAAGGGGCGCAAAAGCTTGAGAAACACGCAAAATATTACGCATTACAAGCGCTGTATGTTGTTGTTTTTTCTCTCTCATGGGCCCATCGCTCGGTAAACTACTCTCTTCCTCATTTTATTTTTTTCTTTCTGCTGCTTATACTGGGCCGCGGTGCAGGCTACGCTCGCCTGCGATTGAGCTTGCATTGAACATTTTGGCAGTAATAATTGTGTTAGAGTGCCCTTAAGATCAGCTGTGAAGTTGGTTATGCATGGTAGCCCACATTATTCAATTCCAGTTTTAGTTGTACGTTAATCGTCAGTGTGTCATGAGATAGAGGCGCGGCGGTCGTGGTCTCTCTCGAAACGCTCGAAACGACCTATCGAAACATTGAAACTCTAGAAAACAGATACTACCTTTGTTTGCTTACAGGTGCGCAACGACTTCGCAGCCAAAAGCACTTACTTGAACCAAATTTTTCATATGTGCCCCGATGATTGATTGCGAGTACGCTGTGGCCATGTTGGCCCCTGAGGGATGCACCGTCGACGCCGCGGGCCGCGCTGGCTATACTGGGACACTGGGACCAGTGCGGCCCCAGCGCACATACAGCGCTTCTCCCAGTGCAGCGCGGATGCCAGCGACACACCCAGCGTCAAAAAGCTAATGCCAGCGTTTTTCTCCCATCGTACCAATGCAACCAGTGTCTTCCCGTTACTGCTCCAGTAAATATCGCAGACCTCCAGCGTGCCCTGCAGATCCAGTCCAAAACTAGCGCGAAACTCTTACTGGTTTCGCACTGGAGGACGCTGGGAGACGCTGGTTTTTGTAATAGGGAAGAAATGCAAAAAGAAAGTTTTTCGAAAACTTTGCCGTCTGCGATACCTGGTTCTTTCCAAGGGGGCAAACTGTCTCATCCCACTAACTGCCCTTTCGACCATTGTGGATTACAGCAAAGAACATATCCGAAGGCCAGCGGCTCAGCAGAACGTGAGTCACTCTGCACGGCAGGTGAGAACCAGGAAGCAGCGGCATCGAAGCTCTGTGATTTGTTATTCCAAATGCTTCGGCTATTCAAACATGTGGGCGGAAGGTGGCTGCGCTGCGGTTCTCTCGCCTTTTTTTTTTTATTATTATTATTATTCACGGGGTGCCCCGCTGATTCCAATCGTTGTACGAAATTTGTAGCCTCGATGGCGGGGAACAATATTTGCACCCCTCTCAAGCTGGGCACTTGACATCTCCCGAAGAGCTCTTTAAAGCCGTGTCTCGCTTGCTTGCGTAGCAAGCTTTGCAAACCGCGAACAGGGAGTATAACAAAGCATTTTTTTTCCCTTGCTGTTTTAGATGTTGCAGTTCACTGGTCGTCTGCATATTTTGCCGCAACTTCCGGGATAAGCTTTTTCTAGTTCATAACAGAGAGTAAAAGCCAGGGTACACCACACAGCGCCTTTCCTCCAGCTGGCATGTTGCTGGTGTCTTGAAGCGTCACTGTCAAGTCCATTTGAAATAAATAGCGCAATTTCCTGTCATGATCTTGCTCTCTAAAGGCACCGTGTTTCACTTCCTTGATGGCTCAGGTTTTACATGGAAAGCTGTATGATAAACTTTTGCGGAATGTATAGCGCTTTTCTTGGAGTCTCTTGGAGAGGCTTACAGCCTGCAGCAATAAAAGCTTTCACGTTGTGATTCCGGCCAGAGGCTTGGGCCGCTCTATCCTTGTTTCATCACGCTCCAGTATTTCATATTCGTTACTTTTTTATTGAATGTTCTGTAATGGGGCTGTCGCATTTCTTTTTGCGTAAGGACACTGATCAGTTGCTATGCGCTTTTATTTGTTGTTACCACGTTGTATTTGTTCAGGTACTGTTGGGGCTGTCGTGTTTCTTTTTGCGTAAGGAAACTGATCAGTTGCGATGCGTTTTTGTTTGTTGTTTACCATGTTGTGTTTGCTTAGGTACTGTTGTGGTTTGTATTTACTTCTTTCAATGGTCGTCCGCACTTCTCCTTTGTAATGCATAAAGCACAGCTTTCTTGCAGATCAATCTTATTTGTGAGGCAACCGCAGATTATTGTAATATATTGTTCTGAATATGTTCATGTGAATGGCCTAGCCATGCGATGCGTAGCGAAACCTCTCTCGCAATTTATCCTCCGCTTACACCTAGTAGTGGAGTCGGCGAAGAAAAACAATGGCTGCGTTTTTTTTTTCTATAATCGGTATGAAGAAAAAAGGAAGAATTCTGAAAGATAATCTGCAAGTATATTGATTGTCGTGGTGTTGTGCGAAAACATTGCTGCCATTAACGCCTTCCTTTGAAAACATACGCTTGCCCAGAATTTCGTCGCATAAGTACTTTGTTCTGTGTATAAATAAGTTGAGTGAGCGTCGAAACTGGCACTGTAGCAGCTGACAGTGAGCAGCGACGCAAAAATATGATCTTGCTACTTTTGTGCTCTAAAGCTGCATACATGGGTCCGTGCTTCCGTGCAATGCCGCACCCGATGATTTGCAATGAAGGCCTCCGTTCTGCAGAAGCTGAAGCCAGCGCCTGTAGCCAGCGTCTGTGGATAGCCTTTAGCGAATGTTCTTCCGCTTCTAACATGCGCAGTTTAACTGTGTCGCATTGTGGCTGACGCGCTCGGTCAGTTGTATGAAAGAATTTCGACGACGACCGTGAAGTGCCAGGCGCGGAGACCTTGTTCAGCGCTCCGTTTTCGCACCACAAATTAGCAGAAAACTTGGCAAATGTAGTCCAGAAATAACGCCATGTAACTAGGGCGCCTCATGATTGCAGGAAAAAAAGAAAGAAAAAAACAACCTACTTAGCATTGCCGATAATAGGGCGGTACTGACTTTGGTGATCATCCCAATCGCTCTAGGTGCTTACCCGCTCGTATACTACGGCAACCAGTCGTCGACATTCGTGGTCGTCAGCACCGCTGAAGACGCTTTGGTCGCTCTGCTTGAGACCGCCGGAACAGAGAAGGGTTAGAGAAAGGGTGAGGGCAGAGTTCTGGCCCGTAGCTCTGGCATAGCGGATGCCGGAGCAGTGGTGTAGCAATACGTAGTTCCAAGTTGAGAGGAACGAATCCCGAAAACCTTCACCAAATACAAGAGAAATGTAATTTTTATTCATGTAACAATCGTATAGGTTACGCAACACGCACACATACGCATACACACACTTTCTTTCGCTCGCTCCATACACTTCCTTACTCGCTCACTCATAGCCGCGTATTTACGCACGCTGTCTTTTGTATGCATCATCTTAGATAGAAGCTCGCTGAAACCGTTGTCCGTCTATAGTTTATCCATCCCCATTTTCCACTTCCTATCAAAGTAATTGTGTTTGTGGCTGGTACCAAAACCTCACAGGGGAAAGCCGAAAATGCAGCTTCTTCACACGACGTCCTTAACCTGGCTCTCATGAGTGGTATGATGTCTGCTTAAAAGAACTCTCATTGAGCGCCGCTTTTGTACCATTGCGCCGCTATGTGAATCTCGTTCCTTACCTCCACGACCGTGTAGACCTGGGCATCCTTGCGGCGAGTGTGTACGAACTTCGTGACACCCTCGCCTTCATTACACAGACTATTTCAAATGACCTATTCCAAGGTATAAAAAGACGACCCTATCAGCAAAGCAGTGTAGACAGTCTTCTTGATTAGGTTGAACTTTCTTCAGTCCACTGCATGAGCTGTGAATGAACGGAGAGATTTTAGCTAATATTGTGTCGCGCGGAACCTCCAATTACCGTCGGTATGCTTTTTCATGCTAAAGAGCAAACCTTAACAGATTTCCCTCAATTCCATTTGTGTGCTACATGATCGCTGTTTGTATACTGATAAAAATGCCTTGGTGCCGGCTTACTTGTCTCCTACGTAGGGACTAATACGATCATAAAAAGCCTTTTTCCTGGTTTTTATTCCGATTATTTGTCTTTTCTGAAAGATCTGCCCAATGTAGCGCACACTGTAACTGTGGCAGAGTTTTCAGGCGACATGGGAACGGTCTAACCTTTATTCGCTAATTACCGCACCGTGTCAAACTCCAGTTCCTTTATAGGTATTAGCCTGACGTTAACACCAGGTTGCGTGTGCTGGATGTGCTCGCCGCTTAGGCATACACTTGTGGCCGTTCGGGTTAGCACATTTAAGCTGTGAAACGGCCCATCAGAAGGTATTGATTGCAGGGCACCTTGTCTAAATCTTGCGCACGCTTGATTCATGAGAGCCACAATAATCGGGTCATTAGGTTAACGCAGGCTTGGCTTCCTGTGTTGATAATTGTTGTTTTGTGCAAAGAAGCTTCTGCGCAAACCGAAGGCTAGGATTTTCGGAGATAGTGGACGTTCTGTGGAAATGAGGCCAGCAGTCCTACCCTATATATATGCCCACAGGGTATCCCACAACCCGAAGAATATGGTGAAGCGCTCGGTTGTTTTCCGGCCCGTGCAAGTTGGAATTGGCCTTAATCTGCCAAGCGTCAGGCCTTTGCGTTAGTCAGGCGCCTACTGGTGTTGTGCACGAAGCTCCCCTCACCTGTGGGTGGCGACGGGCCCATGCTTGAGTGATCGTTCGAGGGAGCACGAGCTTTCGTGGCAAACAGGAACCTGGTCGAATTTGCCCCTGCGCTTCGGCGCATGCCCGGATGCTACACGCGATAAGCCGTGCCTACATTTGCGAACTTGTATGAAAAGTCTTGAGGAGGAGCCGTGAACAGATGGCACGTTGGCGGGCCGAGGCGTTCTTCATAAAAAGGAAAGGTCAAGGTTTTAAAGCGACCCATCGATAAAACTGCATCTGAACGAAGTCAGGTTTTTGGACTGCGCATAATGCCTGATATGGCGGCTCGAAACGATAATAGGTGCATCTTTTTTCTTATATATATATATATATATATATATATATATATATATATATATATATATATATATATATATATATATATATATATATATATATATATATATATATATATATATATATATATATATATATATATATAAATAGGTCGCGAGTCTGCGTGTATTGTGCCCATTCACGTCCTCGACTCTTTGTGCGCAGTACCCCTTATATATGTCAGGTTAAACCCGCCATCAGGCATTTCAGTACTGTGACGGCTCGAAGCGCGACTCCGTGAATGAGCTCTGCTTCATACGAAGGTGTTGTTTGCACAAGTAGCGAACTGCGAGCAACGCACGAGAAGCGTTCTGTGGTGAACCAAATAGGACGCGTGTATAGTGTCATATGTGCGCTTGTGTCTGTGAGCAGCGTGTGTTTTTGGGCGGCGCGAATCGGGATTTGGCGGCACCCTTGGAACGTGGCGGCGCTTCTTTCGGACGCAGTCAAGCGGCTTACCGTCGGCAGGAACAGTACAGGTAAAAACATGCTCAGGCATTCATTTAGCTCGTGTCAACGCGCTCAGCTGCGCGCGTTTGACGGGCCTCGACTTAGAGCACTGAAGTAGGCATTGTTTTTGAACCGTCTAACTGCGGCGGTGTGCAGTACACGTACTAATTTGCAATGTATACCAAGCGTTTGAAGGCCCGCCACTAATGTTTAAAAATGTGACTTTCACGTGAAAATGTGGGTTTTACGGCAAAGTGATGCCGGTGTTTGCAGAGATGAGAAAAGAATGGAATCGCAATGAGAAGTGGAATTTTTAACTAATTGTTAACTTTCAACTGATACAGAGAGGCACCTATTTGCAGTTGGAAGTTTGTGTGGACCATGTATTATTGGTGTGCCCAGAGTATACGAACGAAATAAATGTGCTAGCTACTTCCTTGAAGCGTTCAGACAAGAGGCCTCTGTTGGAGGAACTGCGGCTGGGCGCTTGGCAGGACAAGGGGAAGGGCGTCCAGGCAGTGCGTGCTCTTTGCCGTTATTTGAGCACCAGCGGACTTGATTCGCGCTTGTAAAGCAAGATGCTGTGTCTGTATATATATATTTCATATGCCTTCTCCCACATCGTCACCCATCATGATCTTCTTTCTTCTCCCCTTCCCCTTCCCCAGTGCAGAGTAGCAGGCCAGATTTGGATTATTCCGGCCAACCTCTCAGCCTTTTTCCTTTCAATAAATCCATCTATCTATCTTCGAAGTTTGTAGCTGGCATTACTAATAATGTTTTTTAGAATCGTCACAATACGGTTGGCCATTTCTCTGAAGCTCGAAGGTCGTCAGCCCTTTTTATGACGTATTCTTATCACTGGCGGCATAGTAATTAGGCCCTTTCAATAACGACCACAGTCGGGCTTAAAACTTGAGGGGGTGATTTGCTGCGATCAATATGATCGCTGCGCTAGACCTGGCTAATGGGAGTTAGTCGATATCCCCCCCTCTCTCTCTGTGTGCGCGCACGCGTGTGTGTGTGTGTGTGGGGGGGGGGGGGGGGGGGGCACAATAAATATGGCAACAAGGCAAGCAGGACCTCGGTAGCGTACTATCTTTCGCAAATTTAAGCAGCCGCTTACAGTAAGCGTATCGCTTACTGTAAGCGCTTACTGTGCGCAGGAGAACAGAGTGGAAAAAAAAAAATAGGCGGTTAGCAGTGTTTGCGCGTTAGCAGCTCTGTGCAACCCCGGTAGGTTATCTAAATCTAGAGTCCTATCATACTCCGTCGGTGCTTATTTTGCGTTCTGTGTTTGGGTCTTTTTTTTCCTTCTTCTGGGGCGTCAACTCACCATATACTGCCGCACGCTCGTTCTTCCGTGCGCATTTCTCCTACGAACCGCGAGATATCGTGCGGCAGCATCCTTGCTTTTCTGTAATAAGCGACCTCATTTAAGTAAGCGCCCTCAACTCGGTAGCGCCACGTTCGCCGTGTTGGGACGTGTTTTCCTGTCCTTGCCAGCCGTTTCTTCGCAAGTCACTTCTTACGTATGTGCTTTTAGAAACTCGACGTGAACGTCCTAAATGCTGTGCAGCTGGTACAAATCGAAAACAAAAAAAGAGAACTGGCCGTTCCAACTCTGTCAAGATGGCCACAACGCCGTCAGAGAATAAATAAGACGCTCGTTCCTGAATGTGTCTTGATCCATGGCCGCGCTATGTCTCTGCACGGATCTGTAAAGCGAAGAAAAAAAACAACAAAAAACAACACCACACCGTTCTTGTCGACATGTATAGGCTCCTCCGACACGCCGTGTTCCTAAGAGATAGGATGGATATTGAGGTTTAGCAGGGGCCAAATGGGTATTGTGGGCCGCTGTCTGTTGAGAAGAAAGTGGACAGAGGAAGGTTCATCAGGTCATTGCTTGTGGTCTCTTTCCCGTAGAAATGGCAAGCACAAGTAAGAAAACTGCTTTCTTTGCTTGTAGTCGACTGTCAGTATTGGAGGCCGCCACTTCAGCAGTAAGCCGGCTGCTTTTTTTTTTCTCTCTCTGACAGCTGTTTGCTGCGCATAAATTGCTAGAGAAATTGAGTGCTGAGTTCAGATTTCCTGTGGCCGAGTGTAGAGCATCGCGCTATTCCCCTGTAGACACATGGGTTGGTTTGGTTTGGGGGGTTTGACGTCCCAAAGCGACTGAGGCTATGAGAGACGCCGTAGTGGAAGACTCCGAAAATTTAGACCATCTGGGGTTCTTTAACGTGCAATAACATCGCACAGCACACGGGCGCCTTGCTTTTCGCCTACATCGAAAAGCGGCCGCCGAGGCCGGGATTCGATCCCGCATCCTTGGGAACAGTAGTCGAGCGCAGTAACCACTATATATATATATATATCAACAATAACCACAATATATATATATATATATATATATATATATATATATATATATATATATATATATATATATATATATATATATATATATATATATATATATATATAATAAATGTTTTTCGATGGAGGCGAAAAGCAAGGCGCCCATATGGTGTGCGATATCAGGACACGTTAAAGAACCCCAGGTGACCGAAGTTTCCGGAGTCCTCCTCTACGGCGTCTCTCATAGCCTGAGTTGCTTTGGGACGTTAAACCCCACAAACCAAACCAATATATATATATATATATATATATATATATATATATATATATATATATATATATATATATATATATATATATATATATATATATAATTTTTTTTTTTGTCAAGCTCTTCGAAAATTGTTAAGGAAAAACTGAACCATTTATGGCCAGAAAAAGGACGAGCGCTTATAGTACATTATCTTTCACTGCATAAAAATACTCCAAACATCTAGAACTTCAACAGAATAGCTAAGCGGACGGGTTGGTGATACTTGGTTAAAAAAATAGAACAGCGGGAAACACACAGACGAAACAATGGAACTATTAACTATCTAGAACTTCGTTGTTGAATAGCACCGTTTGTATACCATAATTGTCTGAGATTAGAAACTAGCTCCCGTTTCTGCCCCGAGTTTCGCAGAACGAGAAAACTCGAAAACGAAAGTCCCTGGGAATAAAAAAAAAAAAAAAAAAAAAAAAAAAAAAAAAAAAAAAAAAAAAAAAAAAAACGAAAATACCCTGCTTGTGAGGGGCGGAAGAAATGTACTGCACCTGAGCCGACGCCCACAGTAAGTGCCATTCAGAGAAGCCAAACACGTGCGTACATATAAGATATTGGACAGAACTCTCGGGCAGCTATAGTCCTTCGTGTAAACAATCATTTCTGCATCGATAAATAGCTTTTCTTTTTTGTTTTCTTTTTTTGGCACTGCGCTCTTCGCTAGCACTGGTCCACATTTCGAAACGGGTGTTAAAAACAGGGCGCCTGCAAATAAAGACTAGCGTTGCACATACAACCGATGTTTCGAGCAAATATTTCCGCTGGTGCCGGTACGGCGTGACCACTAGTGGAGCTGCATTGGACCTCTAAAATGGCAGAAATTATGCAATCTAACGCCCGTGCTTTGTACTCCCCAAGGGCAATTGGAGCTCATTACGTCGGCTTTTTCTTCGGTAGTTTAGGTGTATACGCTATAATCCTGCACCGAACTACAAATTACTCCTATGTGTTATATGGCTTCGCTCTCATATTGCAAATGGCAGTAACTCCACCTTCACAGTGAGAGTCAAACCGCAGCATGTTTTTAGGCACAGTAGTGTACAGAAACATGCGGTATTTCAATTTTTAACCTTAATATTTTTATTGCTCTAAACATTGTTCATAAGCTTGATGAGACTGCAATTTCAGTGTTTGCATAGTTGTAAGCAAAACGTATAATCATATCACGACACAATTTGTTCGGTTTGGTTTGGTTTGTAGGGTTTAACGCGCCAAGGCCACTCAGGCTATGAGAAACGCCGTAATGAAGTAGTCCGGAAATTTCACCCACCTGGGGCTCTTTAACGTGCACTGACACCGTGCAGCACACGGATGCCACTCCGTTTCGCCTCCATCGAAATGCAGCCGCCGCCTGTCAGGATCGAACCCGGGCGCTCCGACACTATACCGACACTGTAGTCGGACATCTAACCACTGCATCACCGCTGCGGGGCCCAAAATTTCTTCTTACAGCAAATACTGCTCTCTGTACTCTGTGATGGCGCCGTCGACATTGTCTTTTTATTACCAAATGTTGCGCCGGAATCAAAAACAGCGTTTTACAATACGGCAATGTCATCAGTACTTTGCACGCAAGCAACAACGTCGATGCATGAAGTCCAGAAAACTGTGAGTGTATGTCCTGTCTATGTTTCCTCACCTTTGCAGCTCTTTGTTTAAACTCTACTTGGCACTAGCTGCTGACTTTTTTTGCCCCTTGGACGATGTGCGAAGCCTCTATGCAAAAACTTTCAGTTCTAATAGTTTCAGCGGGTCGGCTTGACCACATTTTAACATGAAGTGTCATTTTCTTCTGTAAATTTCTCACAAACGTAAAAGAGTGCTTCGGTTCTTTGTTCTGTTTAAACTTGTGTCCAAACCCCAGATTCTTTCTGCATACGGAACCGCAATTTTTCAACTCTTACCTGATTATGCGCTTTGGTAACTATATCTTGAATTAGATGACGGAGACCAGCTCCTGGAAATGGTAATCTGGTGCTTGCCATAACGTTTCCGTCTGTATGGTTGGGCGACCAAAGTTCATAAAAAGGTTTTTATTAAGCGCGATTGGAGCATAATATATTCAACTAATCGCATCATCTCTGACAAGAACTTCATCTCACAGAATCACTATTTTATTTTCGGCACCTGTGTAACGCTTCTGCAGAAGGTTCGTTTATCCACGCGCTCATTCCAGTGCGAAGAAAGAAGGGTTACAATGTGGGGTAAGCTCACTCAAAAGAAATAAGCGCAAAATTTTACTTCTAAAAATACGGCTATGAACGTGGTCGATACGCAGTTGTGCAGTCTTCATGTGAGACCCCTCACCGAGATGGGGCTATTTGTTGCAGAAAAGTCGAATATTACTTTGGCTTAATCGCGTAGAACAGCTGTGCGCGTTCCGGTCACACAATAAGCGCCGCAACGCGCGCCGGACACAAGCCTAGCTAGCGCGCAACGGAAGCTTGCTTGGATGCGCGGTCAATATTTTGGTTCGCTTCCGCTACAGCATCGCCGGTACGGAAATCGTCACAGGTAGTTAACTTCCACAAGAACACTGCTTCGTGGCGGCAGCGAGACGCTCTAGGCGGGAACGCGAAGTGCGGCATTGCAAGGACTGCTACTATCTTGTTCGGCAGATTCTCCCATCAAAAATGGGACGAGTATATTTCGCAAGTCGATAACTGCTCCGTACTCTCGAAGAAAGTCAATGCCGAGGATAAGGTCACGGGAGCAGTCACTCAAAACGACGCAACTAACGACGAACGTACAACTAGAAGCAATATTAAAGGGAACATGAGAGCGCGCGGCCTCCGCGCTTTGTAAAGCGCTGCCACCAACGCAAGACGAGAATTGGTGGCACCAAAGGTATGTTCCGAAAGAGCAGCCGACCAAGCTTACTTTGGATGCGTCTTTACCACTGATTCTTATCACCCCCCGCCAACGAACAATCTAGTCCGCGCGATACGCTTCAGCGCCGTGCTCCGACCCTGCTTCAGTTGTTTGTATATACGGATCGTGGACGTATGTCGCAGCCGCCACGCTATCTTCCGAAGTGCTCCGTAAAGTGATTGATCCTTTTGGTCAACATTTGTCCTAGATAAAGACAGCGTCTACGTTCTCGCGTGGCACTCATCATTTTGCTCTCAGCGTTGCGCCTAGCGCTTTTGGAGCGAAGTACTTTTAAATGCTAGTCTTAGAGATCCTTTGACTCTCCTTTACACGCTACGCGGCTTGTTTACATGTACAGGGCCTATACTGAGCATTTGATATCTGTAACACCTTCAAACTTACCTATATGTAGGATGCGTGTCCGCTTGCCTCTGATCCCCCCCCCCCCTCCCTTTTTTTTTGTATGTGCGCTTATTTTGCATTGTATGCCGCTAGTTTCTGGAAGTGACTCTAAATTGAAAAGGCAAGACGGCTGAATGTAGGAACAATTAAATTGAGAACGTTTTCCTTGCGCATGCCGCTTGTGACTGTGACGAACGTCTAGGTTTTGTACTTATAGGCATATGCTGTAAGCAGGTCAACATAGCGGCTTCTCTATAACAGAATAGCCTGTATGCAACATGTTGTACTTGGGCGCCTTTTTCAAGACTGTTGTAAAACGGCTTTCTACAGCACATGGAATTAAGCTTAGTCTACCTGATGTTTCGAATCTGCTATCAGTGCTCTCTGGCTATATTTTCTGGCTCTTATGGCAGCCTTGACGTTCGCGAGATGAGACTGCGAGCTTTTTTCAATGGCGGGTCACCTTGGCGAATTCGAAATAAATGTTCGCCTGGCGTAACTGTCAGGTACAGTCTCTGTCCAAAGTCACCAATATGTTATTATCGGAGCTCATGCTACTAGAAAATTTGCTGTCTTCAAGTGGATAACTATTTCTCATGATTCAGAATATATCTTCGCAGCGTCTGAGACCTGATGACACACAATCGCTCCTCCGCCGCTTGATTGCTTTCCCTGCGATCACTGCGGTCCGGTTACTTTTCGCGGAAATGGCGCGAAAAAGCCTCCCTTTCGCTGCAAATAGTAGTCTCAGTTAGTTTAGAAGAACTTCTTGTTGGGCGAGTTGGTGCATTGCTTTAAAGGAACCAAGATGCGCTATAAAAACACAGCCACAGGAAAAAGCCAAGGAGACAGACAGAGCGCCATTGCACCACACAATACCATTGCACAGTATTGTGTGGTAGCGCTGTCGTGGTAGGAGGCTGCATGCTCGCTCTGCAGCGTGCTTGCATACTCGTAAAATTATTAATCTTATCTCTAAGACGTGTACAAGGTATATCTTCCATCTCGCGGACGTGTACGTGTGTATTCTCTTCTTTTTTTTTTTTTTTTTTTCGGTACACTATGGGGGTTGGTGGTAAGCTGAGGATAGCAGGCAAAAGCAAATTGAAGATTCCGACGAAGTTTGTTTGCACCATGCGCATGTTCGGTTGTTATCGCGAAGAAGCTTGCGGCTCAGAGGCACTCGCCGATCTAATTCCGGGCATGGAGGAAACAGATCTTGGGGTTCACTTTCCTTGGTGAATTGTTTCGGGAGCTCTGTCCCGTTCATCGAGCCATTGCCCGATCCCCACCAGGGACATCGTCGCTAGTCGTGCTATCTACATTTCGGCCACGACCGAACTGCCGAAAGCGAGCAGATTGCGCCTCTAGGCCTGCTCCCTGTTTTCGTGCAGGCAGCACAGGCGGAGGATCTCGTGGGCTCTCTATACCCTTGGCCCGTGTTTACCTGCCTCTGCCAGATTTGCACGATGCGGCGAGAAGGTAACCTCATCAGGCAGCGGGTGCACGAAGGACTGCGAACGAAGTAAAAAGATTGACTCAAGCGAATTCGTCGTCAGCCGCGAATTTATTAAGCAGTGATGTTATTGCTGCGCCACTTGCATCGTACTGCAGTGAGATGCAAAGCCTGCTACATGGGGAAAAAAATGCGAGTAATCTGATCTGAGCTCGCGCCAGATGTCCCTATTTTAAAGTTCTCGGGTGCAGCGTGTAACCCTACATCTGCGTGAGACGGCGCGTGAAAAGTATTTCTTCTGACAATTTTTCAATCAATTCTTAAGTGCATATTTATACGGGCGGGTGCCACGCTGGCCGGTTGTCACACCGTGTAATGAAAACAGGGAGGCCAGACGCGCCTGTGGGACGCAGAATTTTCTCTGGTCATCCTGCGGTCATGCATTTGTGTCACCCTCTTCAGAAATGCGCATGACACAAATATGCACAAATGGCGCCCATTGTTTGCATTCACGCCCTTGCTCCGCCGAAGTAGGGAAACGGCGGGCTGTATATACCTCAAAGTTGTCAGCGGTTGTTTTCCCTGTCAGAAAGGCTTATGTTAAGCCTTGTTGGGCACGTATGCGTATAACGTGGAGAAGCTTACCTAAAGTGACACTGTGGACAATTAACTCCATCCATTAGTGTTCTGAGTAGACCTTATAATATATTCAGTGATCGGCAACTTCAGTTTTGCATCGTTGCTTGTCTGCCTGGAGAGCGGTGTCATGTCGAGCACCGAAGCCATGCGGCTGCAACGCGGAAGTCTACTTTCGATATGTGAGTGCGGCGGCGGTGGGACTTGCTCTTGTGCCGACGCTGAATTCAGTCCGGCTGAGCTGATTGGTAACTTTGAGATTAAAAATTTAAATGCGATTTCAGCATAGCGCTATCCGCGCTCCACCAAAGAACCGCTTCCACGAGTAGCTGCATGTGCTCGCGCAGTTGGTCCCGAGGAACGCGCACTTACTACTGCGCAGGCTTGGCTTGGCCCCGCGAAAGCGGACCATGGTACGGATCGCGATGCGCTAAAACTCTCTAATCACTCGATTTTTCTTTAAATCGACAATTGCGTTTTCAGAAGTGGTTACTGGAACGGCAGCAGATGGAATGCGCTGACTCTTATTTTCCGTCGCATACAGTTCTCACTTTCGAAAAGTATAATAGCGCGATGCGACTTGCATATCGGAGGCATTATCGGTGCTATATATGGTCCTTGGAAAGACTTCGATGCCATGGGAGGCGCGATTACATCAGGTGCAAGTTAAACGTGAAGCAGACTTGCAAATCAGTTGTTAAACCGAGTCCGTCATGCTGATTCGGTGGGGAAAAGGAAACCGCTGTAAGACGTTGGATAAACGTGTGAAATGATGACTAGGCTTCGAAGAAAAGGATGCAATATACCAATATGTTTTCGCTCTCCACAGTGCATTTAGCGAGAAGACTATGATTCGTGCAATACACTTTTAAAAGCTTCATGTTTATTTTTTCCACTGTATGCGAATTTTTGAACTCAACGGCAGTGCGAGCTATGTGGGAGTGCGCCGACCTGTTAAGGTGGCGGTCCCACTCCAGCGGGGAAGAGACGACATTTTTGGTGGTATTCATACGCCCACTGCGCCTCACTCGTTTAGTTTATAAATGTGACTTTAATATGTTTGTAAAGTTTATTTCCTCTCCTTTCTAATGGTGCATTTGGTTTATAAATAGCTGCAACGATGTTTAAGCTGTAAAGGAAAACACAAAGGTAAGAAACGGCTTTTCAGCTCTACTTGTCTCGGGAAAAGCAAAATTGTGCAAAATATTTTGCACCTAGAAAAAAAACGTTCGAGATGTTTTGAGATTAGGTATTAATAAACAAAGTTAAGCATTTTTATTACTGTGTATCGAATAGTTTATTAGCCACGCGTCTGCGAAAAGGGTATAAAACAGGTAATTATACATACAATAACTTTGAAGATATGCATTCTACTGCGGAGATTTTTTGCGCAGTTGGATATCGTACATAGTTCGCTTTTTCCTGAAAATATCATCTGTCTGCTTCAGTTAGTGTAAAAGGTATTTGTGATCAAACTTAGTGTTTTTTGTAAAATGGCTAAAAGTAAATGCTAAACTGTTCAAGTAATAAGCTTTTATCTGTGCTGAAATTTCGCGTGGAAAAACTTTACACCTCGCTGTCAGAGGATAAGCATCGGTTTTGTTCTACGACTCTCGAGGAATGTGCACTGTCAGGATGATTTCAGCTAATTTTTTCGTTCTTCACTTGAAGCGAGTGAGCTCTTCATGAAGTATTTTAAGCATGATTAAATGCTCCATGGCTTGTTTGTTTCTGGCGAATATAACTTAAAGGTTCGGGATTTCGTTCCTTTATTCAACCGCTAACAATTATCAACTACAAAGTGTACAAAAAGCAAATAATAGTGGAATAACAAAGCCACGTATAATAAATGTAGTAGGTAGCGCCATCTATGATATTTTGTGTGCACTAAAATGTCGCAGTTCAGAAAAATTACGAGGACGGCGCTACAAACACCCTGAATCGAGGAGTATTTACGAGAGGGTATTGTGCTTCTACAACGTTTTCCCTCTGCCCTTTCCTTTCCATCAGGCGAGAGAGGTAAACACTGGCGAGTCGGATCGAGTGGTCGGGTCGAACTTAGGTGCAGAGCGCTGTTTGAAAATGGTCCCTTGACAAATGTACACTTGCTTGCTTTAAGATTTATTTATCGCCTCGAATTAAGTGTGTCATACTGTTTGTGTGCCGAAATGTTGCCAGCTAAGGCTCTCGCGCGTGCAGCTGAGGTGCGCCCCGGCTACAATGAACACTACCCTGGCGAACGAAACGTGCTTCTTGTCCAGTACAAGTAGTGGCTTTCGTTACTCGTTTCTAGCTTTTTTAGTAACACACATGATATGTGCTTGTGTTTGGCAAAAGCAGGCATCTTTCTGCTCATGGGGCTGCCTCGCACGAGAAGCGAAACCGACGAACAAAGGAGGCCTCTATCCTTCCTCAGAAACGACTAAGCGGAATGAGCAATTCAAACAACAGTGCTGTCATAATTTCAACCTAGTAGCTAGAGATACATCCAGACAACGCGAAATCTCTGCATTCTTATTATCGAGTAAGTCTTACACTCGTTAGAGGGTCGGTATCATGCAAACCCTCAAAGGAAAAATAAAACTTGATGCTATGGAAATTATCAAATGAGGATAAAAGGTTACGTGCCGCACAGATTTATTGCATGATATGAAGATTTTACGAGTTCAGAACAAAGATAGAAACGGTGAAAGAAATGCTAAAATTCTGCTTCGCTCTGCACACATGATAAAGAATGCATCGGCTGCTAAAGTGTAGTTTATTTACTGGCATCAGCCCAACTGCATTGCTGTTTATTTTCCATATCTTAGGCCGGACAGGAAAAACAAATGTTACAAAAGTGTGAATAAATTTGACTTTGCCGCCGCAGCCGAGTGAGGGAAAAAAAAATGGTTGGCAGGGTCGTAGTTGCTTGTAGTCTTGGATAAAGCCCTTCTTGGAGCATCCTCGCGCCGCGCTTTTATAACAAACAACGGCACGGCGCTGGACAAAGAAAAATTTGGCACTAAGCGTCTCGGTGCAAGCAGCGAAAAAAAAAAAAAACACAGTTCGAACACGAACGCTGTTGGAGCTGGTTATTCCTCGTCTTTGCTCCGCCAGACAGCTATCTTCAGATGTTCGCGGTGTTAGCATATATTGTGTGGGTGTGGAATTTAGACTTTTTTTTTTTCAGTGGCAAGAAGAAAAAATATCTTCCCCTTTCTACGATAAAAGGAATAGTAGGGCACGGAACTATAACACTGCAGAAATTAATATAATATTTCAAAGAGCGTCTCCCTAGGAGAAATTGCACGAACTTGTACTCTCTGCCACTTTACTGGTACAGATAAAATGTTTCGACAGTCTGCCAAGTGCAACTTGAAAACCTGAACATGCACAAGCATGCCTCTTCAATCTTTCTACTGAAGTTCCTATATAGCGCAAGCAGTGCAGGATCCAAAGAAAAGGAGAAAAAATGATGTAGTGGGCGGCCGAAGATAATCACCAGCGTGTAGGTCATGTTTCTTTTTTTTTTTTTCTGAATGTTGTGTTCCGGTGATGATAGTAAAGGTAACGTGCCGCAGTAGCTTCCGGGGACTTTTTCAGTGAATGGGCAAGTAGGAAACAGCCATGTGAAGCTTCTTCAATACAAAAATGTAATGTTGAATCGGGTTTTGCCACTGCATTTCCGTCATTCTCCTGACTAAAAATTAAAGAAAAAAAAAACGATGAGGCTCAACGCTGCTGAACCGAATGTCGAGGTTTAGCTCAAATGAAAGAAACCTCTGTAATCAAGAGTTCGACGAAATGCAGTCTGATCAGGTGGTGGCATAAAAAAATATACAGGGTCACTGACCAAGTCAGTTTCATGAAAACGTACTTTGTGTTGTGTATCGTTGTGTTGCTTATATCGAGTACAATAGTAGCACTAAGGCTATACTTTTGGGTAGTTTGTGCCGATTATAATTGAGCTTTACTGATCGCGTGTCGTAATTATCATTAAGTCGTTAATTGCAATCACAAATTGAACGTTACGTCTACAACATCAAGTCGTGCGTCGTTAAAAATGTCTCGACGAATAGAGCCCCAAAAGACTAGTAAACCATCAAAACCGAACTGCCGCTTGGCTACCTCGATTCAGCTATTATTAAACCGCTGCCATTTTCTAGGAAGCTTTCATAAAATACAGCAATGCAAAGCTTTGAAGTTACAATATGGAACGATTGTAATTTGTTGTTTGTGGCCAAAATTTCGAGTGCATTTTGTACCTAGTTCAATCTTTCGGCAACGCAACTCCGTGCCAAGTAAAAGTGCAGATCGACACAACTTCATTCACACCGCCGCGCTGGCTGAATGTTTTGGGCGCTAGACTACTGAGCCAGGCTGTCCGCGTTTGATCTCGGCAGTGATGGTCGCGTTCGTTTGGAGGAGAAACGCAAGGTGCTGGTGTACTGTGCGATGTCAGCACACGTTAAATTTATAACCCGAGGTGTTCTAAATTGTGCGGAGGCCTCCACTACGGCGTTCTCTTAGTCTGAGTCGCAATTAGGACGTAAAACGTTAAACAACCAATTAGCAGCTTAACTGAACAACGAAATAAAGGAGCAGTTTTTTCTAGAGCGGAGGCTCTATCTCCCGGAATGCAACTCTCGAGCCCACCGGGTGCCGCCCGATGACCTTCAGACTAGAATTTAGTTGTTGTGGTGAGGATTTTAGGTAGTCCCCTGCAGTGCCTTCACGGTAAAAAAAAAAAAAAAGAAAAAAAAAAAGGAAAAAAAGAACGGGTTGAACGGGTTCGAATCCGGGTGCTGTGGTTCAATTGGAGTGTCCTAAACACTGAGTCAGCGTCCAGTATTTCCGCTCATTAAAACCAGGTTGAAGTACGGTTGTACCTGCGCCATTTTTGGTGCGGAAGCTCCTCTACCCGCATGCAAAGTTCAAGGTCATGTCGTTACGTATCAGGGAGTGACATTGAAAGCATGCGCCTTACCGCGTGATTCGCTGGCTCGGCATGTGCTCATAAACACGTGACTTGCCGCTGGCTCGCAGCCGCGCGCTCGTTCTGCATCGCCACGTGTGTGCGCGGCGCTGCTTGGTGGTTCGCAGAGCTCTGGAGGAACCGTTCGCAACTACAAGTCGCTGGGCTGGGAATCGAAGACGCCTTGCTTAAACCCCTAAACTGTTTTTTTTTTTTTTTTTTTTTTCGGCTGGCATACGCTCGTGCTGTGTAGTGAGGCCTCAAGAAAGAGCGTCTGATCATTCGCTGCCAGTGCTTTATGTAAGAGGTATTCGCTGCCCGTGCTTTATATAAGAGGATTGCGGCGTACATATGCAGGAAGACGACCGTGTGCTCATGGTTGCCTAGTGCTCTGCGAGAGCAAATAAATTTTCACCGCGGTGAATTGTTTTTGCAATCGATAGCAGAATCATTCATGACTGTATACAGTCGTAGCAAAGTGCCATGCGCTTATTGTGATGTCCTGCCATCTCTCCCGCAGTCATTCATGCGTAAAGTATAAACAATTGATGTACGGAGGCTTTCTTCTTTATCACGTGTCTTTCTAGCGATTTTCAGGGAATGCAAGCCTGTTCAAGGAAAAAAAAAAGTCAATAACTTATAAAGTCTAGCAAACAGACACAAAGTTACACAGCTATAATGTGCTCTAAACAAATGCTGTCTGTGTCTTGGATAGACAAAGTCATAAAAATAAATGTACGTGTCCCGGTGCATGCCACTAAGCATAAGGGACTCAATGTATTTTTATTATCGGTGACCAGAGAGAATGAAAAAAACACTTTATTTAAGAGCACAAATGTGTGCGAGCGGCAGGAGCTTCCTCCGCGGCGAAGCCATTCTCTCTTTATCCAGCTTTGGCAGTATGCCAGATGTTGGAAGCGACACCAAAGCAGCGAATTGCGTGTACGCTGCATCAAGCAGATTGGCCACCGTCAGCCCATACAGTAACTGCTGTAGGCCCGCTCTCCGAGTCACGCGCTTTTCTTGGCAGAATTGAAGGGCGATAGAGCTTCGAAAAATAGCGCCTTGGGCCTTCGTATATTTCGAAAAAAAAAACAACTAACAAAAACAATATTTCCTGTTAATATAACACTTAATCTACGCGCGTATTCGGCCGCAACGATGCATGAATGTGCGTCGTTCTCTTTATCGCTAGGTTTGAAGATGCGGACATAGGCAGTGACTAAAGCGTCGCGCGTTATAATCAAGGTGCGCAACGCTGCTCCCCAAGAGTCGTGTGTGGTTATAGTGCAGCGCGAGCAGCAAGTAGCGCTAGCGCGCACGTTGATATGCATTGTCGCAGCGCTAGATTGCTGCATACGGGCCAGCGTTTAAACCAGTGATGCTATACAGGATGCTCAAGTCTGGCCAAGTCAGTGATCTTGCCGAGCTCTGGCGAGCTCTGGTGGTGTTAAACGTCCCAAAGCGACTCAGGCTATGAGAGACGTCGTAGTGGAGGACTCCGGAAATTTCGGCCACCTGGGGTTCTTTAAGTTGCACTGACATCGCTCAGCACACGGACGCCACTCCGTTTCGCCTCCATCGAAACGCAGCCGCCGAGGCCGGGATTCGATCCAGTTTCCTTGGACACAGTGGTCGAGCGCCTTAACCGCTGCGCCAACCCGGCGGGGCGAATCACTAATGATGTCAGGGCTCGAATTTCAACCTTCGGCATCCAGTCCAGTTTCAGAGTTTGTCTACAGTCACTCTCGACTTGTGCGCAGTTTCATGGATTTCGCGGGCGTCCACAAAGTACGACTCAAGTGGTCACTCCTTTCGGGGCCTTCTTTCGTATGTTTATAGCACCGGTGTCCACTAGTATAGGAACGGCGCCGCATTTCCGCTTTCCGAGGCGAGCTCGAGCGAAGCCATCGGAATTTGCACCGCTCGTTCCAGATATTGGGTGCCCGCCGCATGTTTTAGTGGAGAAAGTGACGACTTTCGGTTTTGGACGGAGGCACTCAAACGCCACGTTGGTGAGGCGACAAAGATGCTGGTAGGAGACGACGCTCCTGGTATAGCAGATAGCCGACTGCTCCACATGTGGGACGCTAAACAAAGCATGGAACGCAGGCTGAAGAAACAAAAGTGGAACAAGAATCTTAGAAAACGAATCGCGAGGCATAACAAGGAAATTGAAAGCTACGCGATCAAATTGTGCGAACAAAACTGGCTCAGCAGATGCGACGAAATGGAGGGAGGCATGAATCTCTCCAAAACTTGGGGCATGCTCCGGCATCTGCTGGACCCAGCAAATTAAAAAGCTCAATCGGGAATAAGATTGGCAAAAGTCAGACACGCCTTTGAAGGAGACGATGCGGCGTTTATGAATAAGTTAGTAAAAACGTATGTTGCAGACAACCAGCGTTCCCCACTCCCGAGCTACGGTGGCACGCCCAATGAAGCTCTTGACGCCCCCATCACAGAGGCAGAGGTAAGGGCGGAAATTGTAAGACTAAAAACTAAATCAGCCCAGGGCCCCGATGGGATCACCAATAAAATGCTAAGGAATCTGGACGATGACTCTATTAGTCTTCTAACGGAATTCATTGGAGAAGTTTGGGGAACGAGCCAGTTGCCAGATCAGTGGAAAACGCAAACATAATACTAATACCCAAACCGGGGAAACCCCCGCATTGGAAAATTTGAGACCGATTTCCCTAACCTCATGCGTAGGGAAGTTGCTGGAGCACGTAATACAGACGAGATTAACGTGCTTCATGGAGCAAAACAACCTATGGCCGCACGAAATGGTCGGTTTCCGACCACACTTGTGCACGCAGGACGTAATGCTCCGACTAAAGCATGATATCATAGACTCGCGGTCGAGAGACGCCAAAGTGATCCTGGGCCTAGACCTCACCAAGGCCTTCGACAATGTCAGACACGAGGCTATCCTCGAAGGGCTCGAAGTGCTCGGAGTAGGGGAGAGAACGTACAACTACATAACAGACTTCTTATCGGGCAGAAAAGCCTGCATGATATTTCAAAATTTAGAATCTCCTACGATAGAGTTAGGAAGCAAAGGCACACCGCAGGGCTCAGTGCTATCGCCTTTCCTATTCAACGTGGCAATGAGAGGCCTCCCGGGTAAACTTAACCAAATCAAGGAGCTAAATTTTAGCATGTATGCGGACGATACTAACCTCTGGATTAACCATGGGAGCGATGCGAGTACGGAGGAACACCTGCAGGCAGCGACCAACATCATTGTCGATTACGCGGCTAAAAGGGGACTTTCGTGCTCCCCGCATAAATCTGAGTTGTTCGTTTATAACCCAAAGTACCTCCGCTGCAAGAATAGCGGGGAGTTTCATATTCAGGTGGAGGGCAAACCGGTGCCAAAAGTAGATCAGATCAGGATTTTGGGGATGGTCATTCAATCCCACGGCCATAAGAGAGGTCCTGAAAAAATTAGAAAGTTACGCGATGCAAACCCTCGGGCTCTTGAGGAGGGTCGCCACTAAAGGAAGAGGCCTCAAGGAGAGGAATTTACTAAAACTAATCCAGGCATACGTAATAAGCAGAATCAGTTACGCCACGCCCTACCTGGACATCAAGGCCGGCGAAAAAGAGAAGTTAGACTGCCTGATTCGAAGATGCGTTAAGAAGGCGCTAGGACTGCGAACGACTGCTCGAACTCGGGGTGCATAACACGTGGGCAGAATTGGCGGAGGCAGTGCGAGTCTCCCAATTAGAGAGACTAAGCACGACCGAGATGGGCAGCTTGCAAAAGTAGGCCTCAACGCAGACAGAGGAGTTAAAAAAAAAAGTCACGATTAATAGTGAAATAAGGAATGCCTTGGTAGTCCCCCCTTCCCTAGGAATATGCATCCGGAATTTAATGTCGAAAGAAGGGCCAAACGAGACGAAGCTCTAGAGCGACGGTTCAAGAACATGGGAGCAAATGAAGTAGTCTATGTTGATGCGGCAAGTGGCAGAACAGGTGCGGCGGTAGCTTCGGTAGTCGATGGCCAAGGGCCACCGGTATCCGCGGCAGCCATCAGAGGCCGCAACGTAGAGACTGCGGAGGAAGTTGCGATAGCGCTAGCTTGCGTAGGAACAGAAGCCAAGTTCATAATTAGCGACAGCAAAACTGCCATTCAAAATTTTGGGAAGGGAAGGATATCGCCGGAGGCGGCCAAAATCCTCACCCAAAGACCGATAAATAGGAAAATTCAGTTAATTTGGACACCCGCTCATGCTGCCGTCCCTGGTAACGAGGCGGCTCACGAGCTAGCCCGAGCTCTCTACCTCCGGGTAGCCGTCGAGCCCTCCGAACACTGGGTATACAACGAGCGTCTGATAAATTACGGGGAAATCATCGACCATTATAAATTGGGACGCAGACTGGTACCCCCGCCAGATGTTACACTAAATAATAGAGAAGCTGTCGCGTGGAGGCGGCTACAAACTAATACGTTCATGAACCCGGTCTGGGCGTTTCACGCGCTACCAGACCTTAGGGATAATGATCTCTGCAAACACTGTGGGGCGAGAGGGACCCTCGACCACATAATTTGGGAGTGCCCACAATCTCCAGGGATAGGGTAAAATATTACAAGTAGAGAAGCCTGGGATACCCTGCTGCGAAGCGCGGACCCTGCTGGATGGATGGATGGAATATAGGAGCGTCCCCTTTGAAACGGGGTGGTAGCAGTAGCTATCATGCTCATTTTTCTCCATATATCTTAAATATTGATTTAGAATGGTTAACTAAACCATCATTCTATTTATTAAATTTTGCTCCTACGTTACTAACATTATGTCACTTCTCTGCTTTTAAGCCACCAATCTTCCAGCCGTTTTTTGCTAGTTTCCACCGCCGGTTTATTCACCCGGCCACTGTTATCTCTAAACCCCAGAGCTTCGGGAACAGTGATTGCGCCTGCATCAACTTCCGGATGGATACCATTGCATTCGAGTATAATATGGTCAATTGTTTCACTGGAGTTTCCACATACAGCACATGCGTCATCTCCATTGTTAAACTTCTTTTTGTAGCTGCGTGTTCTAAGGCACCCTGATCTAGCTTCAAAAAGTAGGGCACTGCCTCTTGAGTTATCAAAGAAATCTTCCTTCCTGATCTGCATTTTCCACTTTCGGTATAATTCCACACTGTGATTTTTTTTTTTTTCCATCGAATTTATCCAATTTTTGCCTTCCGTGTTTTTCACCGGTTGCTTAATGCTCTTTATTTCTCCGTCCTTGTTACTAGCATACTTACTAGTTAGTTTCCTAGTTCTTTTCCTCCATTGTGAGTCAACGCTTTTTAGGTACATGTATTTAAATACCTTAGCTGCCCATCTGTTACTGTCCAATTTCCTCAGGCGTTCCTCATATAATATTTTACTCTGAGCTTCCCGTACTTCGAAAGATGCCCAGCCCATATCTCCCTGTACCGCCTCATCTGTAGTTTTGCCGGGGGCACCTAGTGAATCGTCCAACGGATCTCTGATTTGTTTCTAATGTCGACTGTACCTCCGATTTTAGGCACAAAACCGCATTTCCGAAAGTAAGTCCGGGCACCATAATTCCTTTCCAAATACCCCTCAATATCTCATACCTATTGTATCCCCACAATGCCTTATGCTTCATTATCCCGGCATTCCTTCGCCCTTTGGCCTTAAGTGATTGCTCATGCTTTCCAATGTATGCCAATCCTTCGTTTACCCATACCCCCAAATATTTATATTCTGCTACTCTAGGTATTTCAAGGCCTTGAATTTTGAGACCCTGATCAGTTGAGCCGCCGAAAATCATCAGACCCGACTTAACTGCGCTGAAACTGAAGCCTAGAGCGTCCCCTTCGTCTCCGCAATACTTAACTAGAGTTTGCAATTCTTCCAGACTCTCAGCTAGCAGCACAATATCGTCTGCATACATCAAACCGGGGAGGCGCTGCTCTACCGCCTTTCCACCTAATCTGTATGACAGGTTAAAACCTAGGTTACTGTCTTGTATCCTCCGTTCCAGGTTTATCATATCATGCATGAACAGCACCGGTGATAGAGGACAGCCTTGTCTTAATCCTTTGCATACTTTGACATCCTCCGCACTTCTTATCCCTTCCCACGTAATTTCTACTTTCTTATCCCTGTATATTTCCTGTAGGAACTCTATTATCTCATAACCGATACCTTCTTCTTTTAATATGTTCCACAGGAGTTCCCTGCTTACGTTGTCGTGCGCCCCGTTTATGTCCAGGAAGGCCAAATACAAAGGTCTATTTTCCACTCTAGATATTTCGATGCATTGGGTAAGCACGAACAGGCAATCATCTAAGCGCCTACCATTTCTAAAGCCGTTCTGACGTTCTCCGAGTATCTTGTTACTTTCAACCCATGCTTGCACCTTTAATTTCACCGCCTGCATGGTTAACCTGTACATTACAGATGTTATGGTAATCGGCCTGTAGGATTTTATGTGCATCCTTTCTCCTTTCCCTTTATAAATCAAATTCATTTTACTCTGCCGCCAGCTGTCCGGAATTTGCTTATTCGCTATGACTGTTTCCAAAGCTTTTAACAACGTTTCCTTACTTTTTGGACCGAGTTCATTAATCAGCTTGATCGGAATTCCATCTATTCCTGTAGATGTGTTTTTAGGAATATTTTTTTCTGCCTTTTTCCAGATTAGATTGGTCAGTTCTAAGGTGCTTTGAATTCTGCTACCTTGTGTTGTTTCCTGATTTGCGGAGATTACCCTATCGTCGTTCTTAAATGACTCGGCTATAACTGATGTAATGTAGTTCACTGCGTTGTCTCCCTTTAAACAATTTCCCTCGTTATCTTGAATCCGATCTTGCTTTCTTTGATTCTTCTTCCCTAGCCAGCTTATATGGTTCCAGAATTTTCTTGCTCCGCCTCTAGAGGCATCGTGTATATCAGCCATCCAGCGATCGGTGGACTGTCTTATTTTACTTTGGACGAGGGCCTGCACTTGAAGTTTCTTTTGTCGATATGATTCCCATTTTTGGTCGATTTCCTCCTGAGAAGCCTGTGCTTTCTTTGCCATTCGGTGTTCCCTTGAAGCAGCCCGTCGTTGTTCAATAGCTTCCCTGATTTCCTTATTCCACCAGCTCCGTGGCTTCCTCTTTCCATTCCAGCGGTTTGCTACTTTAACCTCCTGAATTTTACTGCTTATGAGTAGTTCTACCTGTTCATAATCCCAGTCTTCCATGGGGCTTTTCTCTATTGCTTCCTCTATGCCTTCGATCCAGCACCGCACCGCCATCTGGCGGAAGAGGCCGCAACAAGCCAAGGGCTACCTGCCAGCCTCTGATCCGCGGGCGCACGACTCCCCGTTTCCGATGGAATTAAAAGTTGTACAACCAACCAACTTTCGTTCGCAGTATTTAACTTTTGTAGCGAGAGCTACGTACGCCAGCCTCTTCGTCGTGATCGTACTTTCATCGTGGTCGCACTGACCTTGAGCCGTTGCCTAGCAACCGCTAGAAGCTGGCTACCGGAGAAGAAGAGACCGTGGTAGCGGTAGCTGGCAGCTAGCATGGCCGAGTACTAACTGGGCGTAGGGTGTCCTGACATTACTTTTGGCAGGAGCTGCCAACTCGGGCCTCTTCTTTCATATGGGAGGGTGATATATCACAATCAGCCTGCCAAAACCTTTGCATTCATGTTATCCCTAGGTCATGTAGGCATGTTCACACGGCTCGGTTGAAGTGGGGCTTTATATGTTGGCTAGTAGCTTACGCTACCGCGTCATCACGAAGGTGGGAGTGAAAACAGAGAAAGAGGTGCCCTAGTGGAGGGTTCGGACCACCGCGCTATAGAGGCTTTCGCCTCATCGCACTTTAGTGGTCAAAAGTGCCCCCAATGATAAAAATAAAGCAGTAACCATAGAGTAAACTAGTATGTGCAAAAGCCATGTCTTTACTTTCAAGCCGAACCTAAGCGTGGCCTGCAGATAGCTCTCGCGTAACTCCAAGTTTAACCACAAGCTAAACCACAGCTTATTTTGTACGCCAGCCAGCTCGGCTCGCCGCGTATGCTCGTATGCCGTATCCACAAATGGCAGGCGCAACGAAACAGTGGCAGGAGCTGCCAACTTGGGTCTCTCGTCTCACATCGGACGGTTATGTCAGAATAAGCCTGCCAGGACTCTGGTATTCACGTTACCCCTATAGGCTACTAAGGCACGTTCACACGTCTTGATCAGAAGCGGGGATTTATATGTGGGCTGGTAGCCTACGCTATCGTGTCATACCTTTAAAGGCGGAGCTTAAATTACTTTACCACTGCCAACTAAAACGCCGGTGGACTTTGATGCGTTCAACGGAACGCTGGTTCAACGGAACGCGCTCCAACAGATGGCGCCACCGTCGACGCCGTCGCTGTGTAAAACTGTGCGAGACGGGGGTCGTAGTAACCGGGGCCTAGGTAGCACAGAATGTGGGGCCCCAGTAGGTCCGATGTAGACAAGTGGGGCTGGGGCAACCACCATAAAACCTTCATCGGTCCCCGGTGGGGCAAATGTGGACAAGCCCCATTTGGGCTTGCCCATGTTCCTTCTGCATGGGTGCCATAGCGGTGTTGCTCGGGATAATGCAGAGACATTCCTGCATCCAGACCGTAAAGGTCCTTTGTCGGATATTTAAGGGCAAGCCAACCTAAATGTGGGCTCTTTATGGGAAAGCCCTCATAGATCCGAAATGAGGCCGCCCTCATAAAATCTTTGTGGGACCTACATCGGCCGTAGTGGGGCAAAAGAAACGGACATGCCCACATGCTGCCCCAATCGGCCCCTTGTAGGTTACTTGAGGGTAGGTGAAATATGAATAAGAGCTCAATTTGGGCAAGCCCTCATGAAGCCCAAATGAGGCAGCCTTAGCTAAACCGCTGTAGGTCCCACGTAGGTTATAATGGGGCTGGAAGGCGGACGTGCCCGCATGGTACCAAAATCGGTCCCTTGTACGTGCAACAGCACGTACAAGGCACGTGCAACAGCAAGTGGGCTTTAGGTTCAAAAACAACACCCAGCCCAATTGGGGCTGCCCGCACGAAGCCGCTGTAGGTCCCACATCGGCCGCAATTGGGCTAGAAGGCGTGCGTGCAATTGTGTAATGATTCTTTCCAACCTTTATTTGTATTTGATGTTGCCCTATAATATTATTATAGATGATTTGTATAACAGTCGTTGCCATGTTTAGTCGATTAGAATTATTACGCTGCTTTAGTTCTCGCGCTCATGCAAATTGCGCTAAAAATACTAAAACATACTGATTGTTAAGTGTTGCTCCTAATGTGGTTGCTGTGGATAGCCTGCAACACTCAGCACAATATTACTGTTCGGAACACACATCTCCATAGCCTGAACAAGATGTACACGAAGTCATTTCGGCTAGATGAATGTTATGAATTATTGTAAAATTTAATATTGTGGCTGTTTAGAAAGGGCAGCCATGCATAAAATAATTATTTGGTTATGTGCATAATTAATGATTTGGAAAACTTGGACAGGGGCTTCCCATCAATTTCCTGCGTCGGACCCCTTTTGAGAATAATGTGGGCAAGCCCAAGTGCGGCTTGCGCTATAGAAACCGCTTCGGTCCTATGAGGGGCTAACCGAAAAAATAAACATTTATCCAGAGCGGCTGCCCGAATCTGTCCAAAGTAGGACCATCGTGGGGAGCTGGCGGGATGTGCCCTTTTGGCGATGCGGCAAAAATGTGGGCAGCCCCGCAAGGGCTGCCTGCATCGGTCCCTAGCGGGGCCTATCGGGGCTTTGTCGACAGCCTCCTTCAAGCCTACGTCGGCCCCTCTTGCAGCACCCACACTGAGCCCACCGGTGCTGTCCTGCACTGCTTACATCAGACCCACAAGGGGCCCCCCTTCATAGCCCATTTCGGGCTACCTGGGGGTGTTTATCTCCCCAAGCCAGCGTTTAAACTGCGTTGGACGTTCTGGCTACCGGAATGCCTAGCCGAACTGAAATGGAGTCGGTTGTCGAGACGGGGGACTTCAATAAAGACAAGAACTCCGCCTTTGTTTAAGCTGCAAAGGAGCGGTTTCTACACGAGTTGAGCCAGCACCAACCTCAAACTACCACACATTGGGGAATCAGTTTAGACTTGATTTTACACAGAGCCTCGGCAGATACAGAACACGTCGTCGGCAGAGTGGAAGCCAAGTCCCACTACTTCACTGATCATATCGCAGCGTTATCATTGGTATAGAAGATAAAAGCCTAGTCGTTACCTGAACAGTTTTCTTGCCTATACAATAGAGCTAAGCCACAAGCTACAATCACAAGCGTAGTCATGCAGTCGTTGCTTTCGCAATTCAACTAGGCTTAACCAGAGCTAAAACACAGCCAACGTTTTTTTTTTTTTTTTTTTTTTCTCGTCGTGGAATATCCCCTATCATATCATAGGTATAAGTAAGCGAAACCCGAGGGATGTGAATATTGTTTGGAAAGCCGTGTAATTCTAGACAAAGCGAGAAAGACTGCTAGGCAGGTTTCACCCAACGTTCTTTTCTGGTTCTAGTATTACAGGCATAAAAGAGCGCTAATGAAAAGAAAATGAGGCTAAGTTCATCTCAAAGCCTAATTTCGGCGTAACAACAAATCGTGAGGCATGGCGGATAGCCGCACACCCGTTCCCAATCCCGAAAAAACCTTGCCAAAATGTTTCCTGAATAGTGGGAAATGTCAGCTAAATAACGTTCCCTAAATGTTGCTCATGTTTCTCTGTTTACTTTCATCAACACGCAATATTTCACACTAATGCAAGATTTGGAAAACGTTACATTATCCTGACGTTTGATCCATTGACAATAGGTTCGCAAAATAACGTTCCCGCTTAATTTCTGTCAGCAGTTGGCCAAGACGCACATATTCTACGTGTAAAATCTATCGTGCAAAAAAGATCTATATCGTACAAAAAGAGTGCGCCACAGGAACACAGGCAGCAGCGCACGCACGCTCGCGAGCTTATATGCTCCCACATGGTTTGCGTCCCTCACCCGCAGTTTTCACCGCTCGTACGTCGTTATGTCGACGTGTGCGTAATTGATTTTTTTTTTTAACAATACAACGGTTTGCTTTGAGCGATATTAAATATGCATTCTAGTGTCTTTGGGTGCCAGAGTTCTTCCTGAAACATATAAAGGCAGGCGAACATGAAAAACAAAACCAACGCGTGCTCAAAATGTGTGACAGGTTGGCTAACCGTTTTCTCGGTGGAATCGGGCTAGAAAAAGTATAAGTGGATATTCCCCGATATACGCCGTTTCAAAGGCAGTGTTTTTCTCCCTTTTCTATACCGTACTCCTGGCCTATGCAATTGGTCGCTGGCGGCTCTTCCTCGGCGTTATGTCTAGCAATCGCTTTGTTAATCTGATCTAAGGCCGCGGGTCTGGTACGAAAATTTTGAAGATCCTGTGTTGGTTAGTGCGCGCGAGTTTTGTGTGGCTGTGCTGATTTTAAGCTTCCTTTTTTTTTTACATTAATCTAAAACAGCCTGCCAGGCAGAGTACTGGGAAAACATCTCCAGTAATCAGCAAAATACGCCTCTTCCACCTCTACCTTCTGTTCTTTCGTCACCACGCCTCAAATGCTGTTTACCTTAATTGTCATCTTCGTTTAAACGCCCTTGCTTTCCTTTTGCTTTCTTCTCACCTATGCGAGGCGAAGAAACAACGGCAGCGTTGCGTAAGCATGCATCTCATCAGCATAATAGTCCTCCACTTGAACGCCGCTGCTTAAGGTCCTCGTGGTCAGATTTCAGGATGCCAGCTGGCCTGTCACTAGTCTTGGAGCCGACGGCGTAACGCGCATATTTTTATCCATCCAATCGCCGTCCTGCTCCCGGGGCTGGTGAACATGGACTCTTTGTTTGACCCGTTTCGCTCGAACGACGTGCGCGCGTTCCGTTCGCGAATTGATCGCATCAAAAAGCGCTGCGGAGCGCACTACTTAACGCTGCGCGGGTGTTGGCGCCAGCCGCACGGAGCCCTTTGGGGCTTTTGTTTCAGCTCTGTTTTGCTAGCCGCTCTTAGCTCGGTCCTGCCCTCTTAAGGTACCTCCACAACCGCTTGCACCCTGTCCGTTGCTGTGTGTGTTTGCATCGTTTTGTCACTTCGCCGAATTTCGCCGCGTCAGTATCGAGCGGTCTGAAATTGAGCTTCTACTCCCAAGTGAGCTCCAGCGTGTCGACGACGACTTTGGACGACTTTCCATTTAACGGAGTGTGAAGGCTGCTGGATTCTTATCCGGAGAAGAACACGAAAGAGGCAGGAAGGTGTAGATAAGAGCGTTTTTTGTTGTTTTTTTTTCCCTTGAATACGGCTTTTCTTTTACTCTACAGCTCGTCTCTTAGCCGGAGCACACGTATATATTCCTGTTGATTCCTTCGATCGTCAAGGGTGGCGACATTCGCACTTCGGCCGAGGACTGGCCGTTCTTCATTAGATTCGTTGAATATGTTATCGCTGAATAAGCTCCTTCTTTTTCAGTCTGGCTTCCCCGACTTTACTATTTCTAATCAATTGCCTTGAGGCATCTTAGTACATACAGATTGTCCCTGCTGAAATGGACCAATATCTAGTTCTCTGAACGTGAATCAAGCGCATGTTGTTAGGAGTTAGCTAAAATACTGAGTAGTACTTTTTTTCGTTCTGCCACGTGATTAGTTAGTCGATATTAATACTTAAGTTTTCAATTGTGGCTTTAGACGCTCAAGTGGGTGCGCAATTTTTGTTGAGCGCTGCGAAAATAGTCCTACTCAAGTGGATCTGACCGGTAGCCTTGGCGTAGCGCCTTTTATTTGGCAAAGGTGAAAACCCGCAGTTTTAAAAGAGCGGCCATTTAACATGCGCAAGCAAGGATATACATGCAGAAACATTATTTAGCACTCGTTTAGCTGAGTTTTCGTTAGTTTGGCTTTGCTTTGCCGCGTGTTGCCATGTATGGCTAATTATTTAACGGATGCTTTAGAATTTTATAATGATGGAGAGTCGCAAGTAACGTCTTTTATAGTGACAACTTCGTAACAGGGGACGATGATGAAGATGACGTCCGATGCAAAGCGGGTTGGACTGCAGTTTAGCATGTGAAAGAATCCGGCTGCAGAAGTAGCGCAGTCGTACGACTTTTCACTGATCTGTTTTTGGCCGTTGATAAGGTGTCTATATACCCTAGCTCCCTTTTAGGGCGTGTTTTCTGTCAAGTTTGTGTGGCGCGGGAAGAGTCTGACTTCGGGCTCCATCTTACTCAGTGTCAAGTTTGTGCAACGAAGCCGTCAACTGAGTGCTTGATAAATAATCTGTATATATATAGAGCCCCTGCTCTACATAACCGCATGCGATAAATACCACGTGCGAAAAGATAAGAAACGATGTAATGTAGTGCTATAATGCAGTAGCCAGCGGAGCAGATCTGTTTGCATCGGTATGGGTTCGTAACCCATTCAGGGCGCTCTTTTTTTCTTCGAGCGTTTGCTTGAAGGAGGAGCCTTCAGAGCCACTCGGCGACATCCAAGAAGGGGTATTGCAATGCGTCTGCATTAAACACCACGTCAAAGCGTGCTCGCCCGAATTCGTCGCGAGGCGAAAGCAGCGAAAGCTCTCATTACCTACTGGTAAAACGTTGCCTTCTTGGGATGCTCACGATAGAGCTTTGTTTTGCTGCTGGTTGCGGGATAAGCGTGAGTCTGCGCTGCCGGCGCGCTTTTCTGGAGCGTGGAATGCTGATGTTGTAGTTATTCCCATACTGTAGAGTGTATGTCCCCCCCCTTTCTTTTTGTCTTGGGATGGGGTGAATGCGGGGAGTGGACGAATGAAGCGTGAAGATGTCAGCCATCATAGGGATACCGTGTGAACGAATGTGAAGGACAGTGGCGCTCGCGCTTTTCCGACAGTTGTTATATCGTTTTCATCGTTATCCACAACTGCGCCGTGGAAATACCTGATAGCGTCGACACTAGTACGAATAGCGACAGGCGAAAGGAGTCAGACTGGAATGGATTGGAAGTAGAAGGGCGGCGGCAGTTGGAACCATGTGATCCCGAGTGTTGCTGTTCAACACAATTCCCGAGTGTCATTCGGATGCAGTGGCGATAACGGCTGCAGAACAAAAAACGCTCACCCGCGCTTCTTCAGCGCGAAGCGCATCGTAGCGAGTGCCATTCGAGCTGCGCCCACTTCGGGCAGCGCTGTCCCACTGCGCACTGGCAGCGTGTACCGCCCTTGGCAGATTGCGTGGCAAGGTTTCAAGCGCAGGGTCACTGGATTTGGCCGTGCAGTCGCGTTCCTCTTTTCTAGTCATCGCCGGGCTTCTTTGACTCATTACACGCATGTTTCGAACGACAGAAAAGACAAAACACCACGGAGCGCGAACTAACAACTGGTTTTAATGGATGAAACGGAAGTCGTTTTATACACAAAACGTGATCGTCATCAAACAAACATAAGCAACGAGGAAACATGAGGAAATGTCGTTCAATGTGTTAGCGCGGTGAAACCAATATGAATAACCAACTAGGCCCAATTCTCGCCATTTTAGCAGTAATTTCAAGTACATCGGGCCTTACTGTTCCTAACCTTCCTCCTTTACCCCGCATTTACTATTTTGTCCACTGCATCGCACAACAAAGGTCACGCACAAGGACACTCACGTACGCCTTGAAGCAAGGACTCGCATCACCAGTGCTGGAGGCGCTTCTTGGAAGAATGGCTCCCACAGAGAAGACGGCCAGACGCTTGTGTAAAATCCTTCGGGCCGAAAGTTCGCGACAGATTCGGTTCTACCGACAGAACATTCAAGTGATCTGCAAAATGACTCTGGACAAAAGGGCGTGCAAGTCCATGGCTTGGTATTTCTTCGACCTCGCTGAGTTCCTTGGCGAGAAAAACTGGAAGGATTCGTTCGCAGCGCTTCCAAGGAAGAAAATGCAGAAGAATGGGAAACAGGGCCACATCAACCTGTCCGGAATCCAGGTAAATACAAAAGTGAAGGATACCCTTGACAAGGGTCCTAAGTTTGCCGTGCAGGTCCATGCCACGTCAACCCAGCTCCTGGGCATGGTTCATTCTGTCGCAAATAGAGTACCGGAAAAATTCAGACCTGCCGTGATTGATGAAGGTGTTGGGGTAGTCAAGCGATACTCCCGGCCTCGCAAAGGTGGGCGCCTTTTCAAGGAAACAATTGATTTTTTCAAAGACAATAACCTCACACTTCACCTTTCGGACAAGACGGGACAGTTCGTCATTTTAACAAAACAACAGTTCGTGCACAAGGCACAGGAGGCAATTTTAAAGAACTTTGAAAGGATCTCATCCGGGACAAAAAAGGTGAAAAGCAAGAAAAAAGAAGCGGTTAGCCTTTGCGAAAAATCTGGCCTGGAGAGCTTAGCAAGGGAACTGAAATCAAAAGGGAACCTTTGTCTTCGGCCATTCTACACAGTAAAGAACCATAAAGATGGCAACCCCTTGCGGATGATTGTGGAAGACAAAGAAACCTGGCAAAGGAGCGTGGCACGATACCTGCAACAGCATCTCTGTACTTTGGAAGTAGATGACCCGTACAGAATACAGGGATCTGAAAAAGTCGTGGACTTCCTAAAAGAAGGCCGCAACGTTAGTTGCCTCTCCATCGATGTTCAGGACATGTACTACAACATCCCAAAACCTGATGCCGTGACCGCCGTCGAGGAGGCTGTGGAGTACTTTGGACCCACAAAATTCCAGAATCAATGCGGTACTAGTGTTCGTGCTTTTTTAGACTTACTTCAGTTGTACATGGGATCTCTGTTTGTCGAATTCGAAGGGAACCTTTTCGAGCAGCGCACTGGGATCTGCATCGGCTCCTGCTTGGCACCGATTTTGTCTGACCTGTACATGGCAAAAGGAAATAGGGCATTGAAGCACCAGCTCGAATCCCTCGGAGTGCTTGCATGTTTCCGTTATGTTAATGATTTTTTGGTGTGTTTTCCTGGTGATGCAAGCAGTACTGTAAACCCCAACTTGTTAATTAATTTGTTTGAAACGGCGTTCAAGGGACTGAAATTCTCGTTTGAACTGCCGGAACAATCGGTGATTAAATTTCTGGACCTCGAAATTCATAAGGGCCTAGAGCACACGTGTTGGCTTTACAAGACAAAAGGAGAGAAGGTGATTTTAAGGTATGATTCCGGACACTCAAAATTAATCAAACGGTCCATCGCTAATACATGTATAATTCAGAGCATCAGGAAGTCATGCGTGCATAAGGTAGAGCAAGGAATTATCCAACAGGTTGCAAGGTTAAAAGATAGCGGGTACCCTGATATTCTCCTGGCCTCGATTTCAGAAAAAATCCTAAAAACATTGACCGCAAAAAATAAAGAAAAAAATGACCCTGAAGGTTCCGAGAAGATCACGCGTCCGATTGTCATCCCGTATGTACACGGAGTATCGCTCGGTCTAAAAAAGATTGCAGGCAGGCACGAAGTTCCTGTGGTGTTCACGGCACCCAAAAAGCTATCGGGGTTGTGCGCAAAAATAAACAGACTCGATGAAACACCCAAACTACGTTGCACCACCAACCATGAGAGGAAACACGTCGAATGCGATACAGGCGTGGTTTATTCCATCCCCCTCTCATGCGGATTGAAGTATGTCGGCCAAACGGGTCGGCGCATAAACAAAAGGCTAAATGAGCATGCTAACAATTGCAAATCAGTCGCGCATCCAGGGAAGCTGGCTACGCATTGCCAGCACTGCAAATGTAAGCCTCAATTTGAAAAAAACCGCTGTTATTTCGCATTCTGATAATAAAACCGAAAGAGAGATCACAGAAGCGTTTGAAATAGAATCCGTCAGGGCCGATATGTGTATCAGCAACGTATCACTGTCGTTGTCTGCGAAAGAAGTTTATTTGCTTAGATTATCGCGATGAGTGTGTCTAGCTGTATGCCTTTGTTCCCTGCGATGATTGTTTCCTCATGTTTCCTCGTTGCTTGTGTTTGTTTGATGACGATCACGTTTTGTGTATAAAACGACTTCCGTTTCATCCATTAAAACCAGTTGTTAGTTCGCGCTCCGTGGCGTTTTGTCTTTTCTGTCGTTCAATGTGTTAGCGCGGTGAAACCAATATGAATAACCAACTCGGCCCAATTCTCGCCATTTTAGCGGGTATTTTGTTGACTTAAACGGCCCTTGAAAAGATATTTACTAAAACCATAAAACGCGCACGAACAACAGGTATCCCGTCAATCCTCTCCGCTTACCAAAAACATTTAAGCTAGCTTCATTAGCACCAAGCATATGGGAGATCGAAAATGATGCTCCTCATTTCCCCCTACAACTCAGGGGACGGTCGGATCCGAGCGGAGGCCCGCTCGTGTCCGGTCCAGCTCAGGAGCACACCGGCTTGAAATAAAGAAGAAAAAAAAAGTCGATTGCGCCCGGCCTCGCCCCGTCCCGCCCGCGTCACTTGGGAGCGTCCATTGAATAGGCGAACCCTCTCTTAAATGGAGGTTATGGAGGAACCCTTTGCCTCATTGGGCGAACCTAGCAGCCCCGACGACGCCTGTGGGAAGGTTTGCGCGCGGGGATGAGTCGCCCAAATCGGTTGCGAGCGGCAGCCAGGAGCACTTTTTTAAAAATTATTTGTAAATTATAGGCTTCTACGCAAAGATTTTAAAGTTGACTCGAATAATCACAAAGACCACCTCTGTGAATTGCCCGCATTATAATTTTTACCTGAAGTGGCATTTCAGGGTCGTTTACGTACCTTGTTTAAGGTCTGCAATGGAATATTCATGCTTGTACGAACCTCGGAAGCAAATTATATAGGGCCTGTCTACTTTTTTGTTCCCTTCGGCCTGTCGGCGGGATGATCGTGTGTCGCGGTGAAACAGCGAACATTGCAAGACTCACCAAGAGCACGGTTGACGTCTGGCGTACATCGCCTATATATATGGAAGCTTGCTCAGTAGTCTTTATTTTGCTCGTTTGGCAGAGGAGGCCGAGTCTGATTGAGCAACACCGAGCTTTGGCAGTCGGCCTCTGGCCGGCGAAAAGCCGACTAGCCCGCCCGGGACCCAATTGCTGCGCTCCACTTGCGCTTACACCGTGGCCATGCGACACTGGCGAGCAGCTTCTGTCGCAGCGGATGGCCCTGCCGTCACAACCCCACCCTTGTCAGCAAAAAAAAAAAAAAAAAAAAGAGAAAAATAAAAAAAAAAGCGGAAAAGGCTTTGATATTTACGG
The DNA here is from genome assembly GCF_055883805.1 of Amblyomma maculatum. NCBI lineage: Eukaryota > Metazoa > Arthropoda > Arachnida > Ixodida > Ixodidae > Amblyomma > Amblyomma maculatum. The sequence continues at coordinate 112,720,438 of NC_139344.1, forward strand.
GTCAGCTGCGCAGTCTGCGTGATTCAACAGCTTCTGTGCTTGATTTGCTGCAGAGAGATTTTCTTTTTTCTTTTTTTTTCGCGCGCGTCCGTGCCTATTGCTCTGCTCTTTGTCATCATCATCATCCTGGCTATACCCACTGCAGGGCGACGACCTTTCCCGTATTCCTCCAATTAACCCGGTCCTGTGCTATTTGCATCCACTTGACCCTTGCAAACTTCTTAACCTCATCCACCCAACTTTCTGCTTGCCCCTGCTACGCCTTTGGAATCCAGTTTGTTATTTTGTTAGTTTGTTGGGTCTTTTTATAATTCTCATACTGTCGGTTTTTGTTCTTATTTTGTCGGTTTTTCGTCCCAGTACAGAGGCCAACCAACCACTTACTATTTTTTTGCTAATTTTTCTCTCTTTATTGAAACATATGGGACTACTTCTGGAAGCCTCCAAGTTCATTTCAGTCGCAGTGAGACGCGTTGAGAGTCTTTCAGTTCTGGCGAAAGACAAATATATGTATATTCCGGCAGCTGCCACATCCCCTCAGTGTGTCACGGCCGCCTCATTTGCCCGTGGCCTGCAAGCGCACTGGTCTCCCGCGGCCGGGATTTCCTTACAGCTCTGAACCCTGACGTTATCTAACGTGATCTTTGGGAAAACCGGCAGAACAATCTATTGTGTTTACGCTGAGTAAATCCCGACAAGAGAAAGGTCCTTCGAAAACGGGGCTTTTTTGGGGGCTGGCGCCAACGGTATATTTCCTGAAGCTCGCTTCTGGGCAGCAGGAGTCGAGGGCGCTTCCACTACACGGTTTGGAGGAGTGCTTTCTGATTTGGCAACATTGCGATCGAATCCAAATGACTTTTGTTGGAATAATTTTAGAGGGACGGGGGCAGGAATTAATTTGAAAGGCTATTTTAGAAGAGGGAGCTTCAAAAGGTGACGCATCCGTTTATTAGACAGTACACGGAACGCCTTATCAAATGCGAGTAATCTGTATCAGCTCTTTTTCAATCGCTGCGGGGCACCGGTCGTTAGCACCTGTACTACCGGCGCCTTTTCAAAGCACAGCGCCATTGATACCGGAGGCGCTTTTGGGACTCATTATCGTCGTCTCTATCGATTGTCTATATCGGTCAAAACGGTCAAAATACCAGGCTTTTATATCGGCCGTTTGCTTGAAATGCTTTCGGCTGGCGCTTTCTGCGTCCGTGCACTTGGCTGGCTGAAGCATTCGCACCAGCAGTAACACAGGTGAAACACAGAGTGTCGTGGTGCATTGGAAATCAATATTTGCGTTTTGCTGTAGCGTGCACGCTAATAGCGCGTGTACTTTGATGTCTCAGCAAAAGAGAAGAAAAAAAGAACAGGAAGGAACTCTAGGAGGCGCAGCTGCCTTGTTCCTTCCTTTTCAAAACAGCGCAAGTCACACGAGGGGCCTGTAATTGCATTTTAGCACATCCACAGTTGCTATATAATGGTTATCTTTGAGGGCGTACGATTTTTTTTTTTACGCGCTTGCAGTCCTGACCATAATTTTGTCGTGCTCCTAGTGTCACTGCCCAGTGCTCCCGGAAAAAGTGGGTAAAGAAAGGAGCTAGTCAGCCTCGCAGTACCGAGCTCTACTTTCCGGACGTTGCCAATGAAGGCCTCGCTGCACACTGAGCACGTAACTACATTATGGAGCACCCTTCGGCAGTCAAACTTGTCACACCTTACCTATAGCGAAAGTTAAGAAGCACTTTATTAGCACATATGCCGCTTGTGCGCTTGCGCATGAGGCTAAGAATGCATCATATTTCTTTACCCACAAACACGGGACTCGAGAAAACTGCAACATCAGCGCGTGCTTTTAGGTCCGCCGCACCTGTGCAGACGCCGAAACTCCAGCCAGGCCACATGATCGGAGTGCTTTGTAGTATGCTAGTGACAGTTTTTCGTTGCTTTAATACTGATACGTAGCAAGGTTAGTCCAATAAGGTTAGTCCGAGATGACACAGCACACAGAAACACTGCAGCGTCAAGCCAGCACCAACCGTTGCTATCACTTCGTCTTCTTCTGTGTCGCACTTGCTGATCGTTGTCTTCTTCGACGTCCAGCGACGCAAGGCATATATGTCACATTACCCTCCGCCCCCCCCCCCCCCCCCCCCTCCTTCCACGAAAAGCACAGTCCCGGTGCGCACTAGGTCGAACTGGGATCCGGTAAAAACGTCCCCGGAAAATAACTTCCCCGGGGCAAATGTCCCCGGAAAAAATGGCCCCGGAAGAAACGTCCATTGAAAAAATTTCCCTATTTGCTGAGTAGGAAAAAATGCCCCCGAACGGGGACTGAAGTCTTGTGCTATATGGAGTGTACTGCGTTTCCCCGTGGCGAGCTGCAATGATCAATGATGCATGCTAACTTTATTACAGCTGTTTCGCTTGTCGGCTTGGAATTGACCGCGAACATCGAACTAATGCGGGCATTCATAAAACAAAAAAATATATATATGATGACAGCGGTAATACAGTGACAGCGCCTCGTCTTTGCTTTGTTTGCGGGGAAAAGGCGAGCTGACCACCGGCTTTACCGGAGAAGCTTGGAGCGATGCTTTAGTATGGCCATGATGCACGACCAGTTAAGCTTCGTCCAGCTTCATCATCATCCTTACCACAATTTTACGCCATCATCAAAAGAACGGTTGAAAGTCATCGCCAGAAGGTCTGGAAAAAAATTCTAGTGACATCTACTTTGGGCGATGCCCCGAGACAACCATATACGCCGATTCGCTTTACTTTTCTCAGTGGGCAGTATTACCATGCTTACTAGACCTGCCATATGATTGCTTAACGAGCTGCGGGGCTCGGAACCTTGCAACCTATATGGCTCTTTCACCATGCTTTTACGCAGTTCTTGTAAGCATTTCTGGCGCCCAGAAGACGCAGGTTCCAAATGATGATTACATTTAACTCAAAGCAATTGAATGATTACATAAAATGCGTCTTTTATTTATTTATTTTTTCATGTGAGTTCCGGAAGAAATCATTTTTAGGACCGGTTTTTGCTTTGGGAAAATTTTTTCCTAGGTACCGCTTCTTCAGGGGCCGTTTCTTCCGGGGACGTTTTTTCCGGGGAACTTTTTTTCCGGGGACGTTTTTACCTACACCCGATCCAACTACTGTAGGTGTAGTACGGCTTCATTCGGGCAACATGAAAAATCTCGGTTCGTGGCATAGCAGACTGTTGCGGCGGATGTATAGGGGCGATCTCGTATGTCACAGGAGTGACTGGCCGTAAAACACGGTAGGGTCCTGCGTAGCGTGGCAAGAGCTTCTCACACAGCCCAACTTTACGAGCGGGAGTCCAGAGCAAGACGAGAGAGCCCGGAGAGTAGTGGACATCCCGGTGGCGAGAATCATGGCGCCGATTTTGAGAATTTTGGGAGGAAGCCAGTCGGTAGCGTGCAATAACACGGGCGGCGTCAGCTCGAGATATGGTGTCACGAACATAGGAACTGGCATTAACGGTGGGAGGCAGTACGCTGTCAAACGGAAGGGGAGGGTCGCGGCCATATAGAAGATAGGGTGAGTAGCCCATTGTGTCGTGACGGGAGGAATTATATGCGAACGTTACAAACGGCAAAGTAATATCCCAGTCACGGTGATCATCCGAGACATACACTGACAACATGTCCATGAGCGTGCGGTTGAGGCGGCTAAGAGCAACATTTTTTGGCGCGCTGCGGAACAAATGTACCTCTTGAATATGTATCCGCCCAAGGTGTGCTTTCCATGCTCCTCAATCTAAAAACAAAGTCCACCCCCGGACCGGATAACATACCGAATGTTTTTCTGCGCCGATACGCAGAAATGCTGTCACACTCTCTGGTAGTAATTTTCTGTGCGTCACTGTCCACTGCAGCCCTTCCTCCTGACTGGCGAACGGCACGTGTAGTGCCAGTGCCTAAGAAGGGAGACCCCACAATGATTACAAACTACCGCCCAATTTCGCTAACATCATCTTGTTGTAAGATGCTTGAACACGTCATAACCAACTTCATCAGAGATTTTCTGGGGGATAACAATATACTTTCATCTGCGCAGCATGGTTTTCGTAAAGGTTTTTCTACGGTGACACAATTAACAACTGCAATCCATTCCCTTGCTACAGTTGTAGACAAATCCGGCCACGTGGACGTTATTTTTTTAGACTTCAGGAAAGCCTTTGACCTTGTTTCACACTTTAAGCTTATAGAAAAACTTAAAATGATTAACCTTCCTCCTTTCATTATTAACTAGGTTGCTGCGTACGTCACTGATCGTAGACAGTTCGTTAATATTGATGCTTACTACTCCCATGAGCTTCCAGTTACTTCCGGCGTTCCTCAGGGCTGTGTGTTAGGACCGTTGTTGTTTTTAATGCATATTAATGACATTGTGAGCGTAATTACCGAACCTGTTCAAATACGACTGTTTGCAGGCGGTCGTGTGCGGTTCAGGGAAGTGTCAAGCGAGGATGACCAGATAATTCTCTATAATAATCTTCAAAATATTCTTTCCTGGTGTTGGGATATGCAATTGAACGCTAACAAAACAGTGTATATGAAAATAACCAAGAATCTTAATAACCTTTCTTTTCCCTACGCCCTCGGGACAGAACCATTAACCGAAGTGAGGGAGTATAAATATCTTGGCGTCACACTAACAAATAGCCTAAACTGGAACACTCACATAACTAACGTATGTGACTTAGCATTTCGGAAACTTTGCCTTCTCCGTCATAAATTGAAGCACGCCCCCGTCGAAACTAAATATTTAGCATATACATCATTAATAAGGCCGAAGCTTGAATACGCATGCGTAGTATGGGACCCTTATACCAACACTAACATTGACGCTCTCGAAATAATACAGCGTAAGGAAGTCAGGTTTATTTTTTCTAAGTACCGTACAACTGATTCCCCGACAGCACTAATGAAACATCATGGAATACAGACACTGGAACTAAGAAGAAAAGTTCAGTGTTCAAAGTTCATGTTCCTTCTTAAAAATAACCTCCTTGCTCTAACTCCTGACCCGTACATAACGCCACTTACTGCACGCCGAACACGACATCGGCACGACGACTCTCTAACGCCATACAGCACCAGAACTAATGTTTTTAAATATTCCCTTTTTCCTCGCACAATAACAGATTGGAACAACTTACCTCGGCCTCTTCTAACCAGCATTGATTCAATTGAAACCTTGAATTGCTGATCTCAAATGTTTTTCTTGTCTGCTTTTTTGGTTGCCCAAACTGATTGTTTTTTTCCCCTTGCTGCATGTTTTACAGTTCATTTTGGGATATTTTATTAATTGGCTTACACCTGTTTGTTTATGTTCATGACTTTCCCTAATGAAGAGCTCGGTTTGCATTTTGTTTAGTCCTTGTTTTGTTCATATTCTATTGCCCAAAGAACAAGTGTTTTGAAATTATTTGCTATCTTCATTGTGTATCCTGATGTTATTTGTATGCCCCTCCTGCTTGGGCCGTAAAGGCCTGCAGTATTAAATAAATAAATAAATAAATAAATAAATAAATAAATAAATAAATAAATAAATAAATAAATAAATAAATAAATAAATAAATAAATAAATAAATAAATAAATAAATAAATAAATAAATAAATAAATAAATAAATGCAGCGCCGCTTAGCCAGTGCAGGTTTCCTATAGATGTAGTATGGTTGCACCTATCGCTTGCTTCACTTCACTTCTTCACTTCACTTTATTTCCTTAAAGGCCTCTCTTGGAGGCATTACATAAGGGGTGGGTTTACAAGCATGAGAAAATACAAGCACAGGTTATTGTGTTTGAAAATAAATTTTTAAGGCATCAATAAATGAAGTTTGGCATGAGAGGGCGGCGACTTCGTGGGGAAGGGCATTTCAGTCCACAATTGCTCGGGGAAAAAAAGATCCTGAAAAAGTTTTGGTGCGAGCAACAGGCCGAGTTATCTGAAATGGATGCGAAGCGCGATGAGGTATGTGGGTGCGATGCACAATGTAAGGTGCCTGATTTAGTGAACTGTTTAGAATTTTGTGCAGTAAACAAAGACTGGCAATGCGGCGACGGAGTAAAAGGTTATCAAGACTGGAATTTTCCTTTAGAGATGAAACGCTGATGGAATACGAGTATGCGTGATGCACGAAACGGATGGCGCGGTTTTGAACTGATTCGATCGCATTTGTTAAGTATATCTGAGATGGGTTCCATATTGGACTGGCGTACTCAAGCTTTGATCTGATCAGTGTTTTATATCCCAAAAGTTTTACTTGTTGGGGCGCATGACGTAGGTGACGTTTTATGAAGCCTAAAGATCTGTCTGCAGATGATATGATGTTAGTTATGTGTGTACACCAAGAAAGGTCGCTGCAAAGTGTGATTCCAAGGTACTTATATGATTCCACGTGTTCTTTGGAAGAGTTAGCAACTTCATATGAAAAAATAAGGGGGTTATGCTGACGAGTAAAAGAGATGAGTTTGCACTTCTTGGCGCTTAAAGCCATTAACCAGCGGTTGCACCATTCTTGCACTTGGGTTAGGTCATGCTGTAGTGCTACTTGATCAGATACGTTAGTAATTTTCCGATAGATTACGCAGTCGTCGGCGAAGATTCCTATCTGACAGTGTACATGAAGATTGGTTGGTTGGTTTGTGGGGTTTAACGTCCCAAAGCAACTAAGGCTATGAGAGACGCCGTAGTGGAGGACTCCGGAAATTTCGACCACCTAGGGTTCTTTAACGTGCACTAACATCGCATAGCACACGGGCGCCTTTCTTTTCGCCTCCATCGAAAAGCGGCCGCCGAGGCCGGGATTTGATCCCGCGTCCTTGGGAACAGTAGTCGAGCGCCGTAACCACTGCGCCACCCCGGCGGGGTTGTACATGAAGAGGTAGGTCATTTATATATATTAAAAACAGGAGAGGGGCGAGTACAGATCTCTGTGGGACGCCAGATGTTACGGGGATTGTGTTTGAACTTTTGTTATTAATATAGACGAACTGTGAGTGGTTAGCAAGAAACTCTTTAATCCAATTTAGAATGTTGGGATGCAAATTTAGAGCGGAGAGTTTCATTAGTAAGCGTTTGTGAGGCACCTTATCAAAGGCTTTTGCAAAGTCTAAGAAAATTGAATCAGTTTGCTGGTTACGATCAAGGTTAGTGTGCAGATCGAAAGTAAAGATTGCTAGTTGTGTTTCGCACGAGAAACCCTTTCGGAAACCATGTTGCGCAGGATGAAAGAAGTTGTGTGAATCTAGAAAGTTCATGATATGGGAGTAGATGACATGTTCCATGAGTTTGCATGGCACGCTAGTTAGAGAGATGGGACGGTAGTTTAATGGAGATTCTCTTGTACCTGATTTGTGGACCGGGATGACCTTCCCCATCTTCCAGTCGTTCGGTAGCGTTCCTGTTGAAAGAGACTGTGAGAATAAAAGAGACAGATATACGGAAGATATGCCTTTAGTATTTTGTAAAACTTTGGAATTGATATCATCGACGCCAGCAGATGATGAGAGCTTAATTTTGTTAATAAGGATTGAGATGCCATGCACACGTGTTTGCTTAGTGGAATCCTCGGTTGCCCAGTCATTTGCCTTATAGGTACCTCGACTATAGTTGCTGCAATGGTGAGCTGCGGTGAGGTGTACAGCCGCCCTCATTTTTAATAATATAACGCGAGCATCGACCAAACTGCTGGTAAGCGCCTTACAACGGCGATAAGCGTGCAACACGGCGAGAGTTCGCGCATGCGGAAGAAGGTAGGGTGTCATCTAGTAAGCTGTTCCGATCACGACGACACACTCCCTGCCACAATATCTCTTCGCAAAAGAAAAACAAGAAGAAACCGGTGTGCAGTAGAGCACACGTGCTTTGCTTGTGCCTCTTTTACTGTGTTTCCACCACACAGAGGGCTGCTCAAATCAGAAGGTTCCAATCGTAGGCAATGCTTTCCACGTGCTGCTGTATTTATTTCCTTTCTTTTTTTTTTTTTCTTATCTTAACTCTGCTTCTCCAGTGCGGCAGCTCGTAATAGAAAAAGTGTCGCATGTTATTCGGGCACATGTGCTCTACTGCCCTTTGGGTTTTCGCAAACATAATATGGCAGGGCGTGTGTCCTCATGGTCGGAACAGCTTACTAGATGACGCTCTACCTTTGTACGCGTGCACAAACTATAGCCGTGTTGCAGGCTTATCGCCGTGATAAGGCGCTGACCAGCAGTTTGGTTGCCGCTCGCTCTATACTGTTAAAATTCAGGGCAGCTGTACTGTCGTTGCAATTCAAATTCTAATTGTTCCCTTAACGCGAGCGCGTGCAAGGAAGCGGGCCGACATGAATGGACGTATTTATGCAAGCTCTTCTGGATTTTGCAGATCGTAAGCCTTAATGAGACGGTCCGATGATATTTAGAATGCGACTTTCTCAGCTGCTGCAGTTCATACAAGCTGAGATAAAAGGACGCGAAAGTCTCCGACTGTACGCGTGCAGATATAGGTGTATTCATTCGCGATGTAGCCTCGAATTCGGGGAACAGTTCGCTTCTTGACTGCTTTACTTGCCTCAAACTGCACCCTTTAGCAACAGCTAGAGAGGGCTTGTAGTAAGCATGCAGACAGGCGTAAACTACTTTAAAATTGACGAAACAGAAGTCAAAATTCACATATTGATGAGCCCTGCCGCGGTGGTTCAGTGGTTAGGACACTCGACTTCTGTGCCCGAGAAGGCGGGATCGAATCCTGGCCTCGGCGGGCGCTTTTCTATTGAGGCGAAAAACAAGGCGCCCGTGTGCTGTGCGATGTCAGTGCACGTTAAAGAGCCCCAGATGGTCGAAAGTTCCGAAGCCGTCCACTACCGAACCTCTCATAGCCTGAGTCGCTTTGGGACGCCAAACCCCACAAACCAAACCAAACAAAACATTGACAATATATTTGTTGCATGCCGCGTGGTTTTGTGGTCGTTGTGAATATTTAAAATTGCATTAAGGTAGTTACTAGAATTATAGGAGAGTCGCTGGGGCGCACTTTCATTCTTGTCGACTTATTTAAGGTTCTGTGTTGTAATTGTACCTGATTTTCAGGCTAGGGGATATTTGTGCATTTTTTTGTTTATATTTATCTTTGTCAATATTTATGTAAAATAAACGCGGGATCTGCGAAAAGAAACCCGCACTAGCAGATCCATATGGTCGATTGTAGATGGGTTTAACCTTCTATTTATTGCGAAAGCAATACTACGCCAGGTTTCGCTTTTTCGCCGTACCGGAGCCTACCCTTCACGGTCGGTGGTCAGTCATGTGACAACTGGCGTCATACCAGAGCGAGAGACATGGTAGCAAGTCGCCTCTTCAGCGCGTCGTAGCTACGCTCCACGGTCGAGCGGCGGCGGTGGTCGGTCACGTGACTACTGACGTCATACCAGCGCGAGAGACGGGGGGGGGACCAAGTCGGCTCTTTCAGCGCGCCGCAGCTATCGAACACCTGTGAACGGCGGCAAGCGACTGACGTCATACAGATTGCAAGAGCTTGCAGGCCTTGCTGCGGTTCATTGGACTACAGAAAGAAGAATATGTGAATGAATAACACAGACTGGAGACGTCTAAAAAATATGCGTTTCATTTTGTGGGTACACAGGAGATCAGCAATGTGCACCACCAGAAGCGAAACACTTTGCGTACCCAAGCGGACATTGCTTTCGCAATTTCCACGCTTAACTAAAGCTAAGCCCCAGCTAAATTTTTTTTTGTTGTGTGTGTGTGTGTGTGTGGGGGGGGGGGGGGGCGGGGGGGGGGGGGTAAATGATTGAGCGTGTTTGTCGTTCCGCGTGTCGTTTGAAAATAACGGTGTTTAGAATAAAATAAGATTTCTTCTGTTTGCGAAGGTGATGTCTGATTTAACTTATAACACGAGTATTTTGAGGCTGGTTTTCTGGTTAAGGAAATGATCTGTTACACACGGCGGGCTATATTGAATGCGAAGACAGCACCAAGACACGTTGTTTCCTGTTATTTTAGTGCTGTTTTTTGTGTTTTCCCCTCACGCGTATCGCAGCTGTTGAATACTCACCGGCTAGCTGAGATTTCTTCATAGCGAGAAATATTTAATGTAGGCGACGCGGTATTTATAGTGGTTCGCGATTTCTATACTACCTAGTTCAGTGTGTCAGCGTCAGGTGCAGAAAGCGCCTTTTTTTTGTGAGTATTATATTCATGGTCTGTAAGGGTGACAGTGTTAAGAGAAACCTGCTAGCAGTATTATGCGTTGAGATAAGAGGCGAGCTATCAGTCTCAGCAAAACGGTCGGCTTTATTGTCCGCATATACATCTTGCATGTCGTCTAAAAGTTGCAATGCCATTTAGGTCCAAGTCATAAAGAAAATGTTTTAATGGGTGCGTTACATTGTGATACAGTGGCGTGAAGCGGACCGTTGCTGAAGGTGACGGCAGAGGTGGAAAACAGAGCAGAGAGGACCTAATTACCTAATTCAGAGATTTTGTGTCCGATAGTGCGTCATATGATAAGCTAAAGCGTTTTTTTTGTCTTCTTCCGATGACTGGGACTTTAATGGCCTTAGGGCACACCCACCAGTGGCGTAAATTTATTATTTTTTTGTTTGCAATAAGGACTTGTGCTTTCGTGGCTGGAACGTACGCCCAGAAGTCTTGAAACAAACCAGCTTCGATAATCTTTTTTCAGCGTGTTGTGAAATATAGGCCTTTTGATTACCCTGTGCATATGTTTTATAGCCATCAAACTGATAGCCTGTCAGGCAGTTATGCTTATCTGTAAAGTTGCAAATTCGGAAGCGGAGAGCCGTTTACAGTTCTTTCGAAAGCGCAGGTATTATTGAAATAGGCCCACGGATTCCCAGGACATTTCAGTTTGCATCTTTATATTTATGGGGTGTTGCGACACTATCTTTGTGCGCTTTATTTAAAACAAAAAAGGGCCTTTTTTATGGAACCAAGAAATTTTTGACGGAGCGTTTTAGTCTATATGTTGCCTGTGCATTTCGTTAGCCCCCGACTTCGGTATCACCTATTATTCGTGATTTTGTTAGCGCCGTTAAATGTAAATGGTTTAGTTGGATTGTCACGAGGTAAGCTGTTTAGCCTTCTATATTTCCTTTTTCGTCATTGCGTTTGACTACTGCGCTTGGCTAGATCTGGTTCTTGCTCCCTCGTCGTTTTGTATTTCGTTTTTCTGAATATTTCCTGGGATCATTGTTGACGCAATAAAGGCGGTTCAGGAACTCTGCTATGTTTTCATCGGTTATAGGACTTTTTGCACACTCTATCCGCATTAACAGCCCGGCTGGCTTTTTTTTTACACACCTCGCTGTATAAAGACCCCGCTGCGAGCACTGAGAAACGTGCTCGTGCTTATGACGTGCTATAGCTATAGCTTATGAAAACGTGCTCGTGCTTATGACGTGCTATAGCTATAGCTTATGCAAACGTGCTATAGCTTATGACTGAAGTGGAATAGAAATGCAGTTTGCAGACGTGAGGCTATTACGGCTGGCATGCGCGCACAAACATTGGGCAACACGCATCTCAACTGGGCCGTGTGAACATTCGACTAAGTGTCCAACCGGCATTGCTAACTCGGAGCTCCAATGAGAAAGCCAAACACTGCTCTGCGCCGCCAGGAATTCTAACGACGTCCCTCGAATAGCAGGACTGTTTGAGTGCGCCAGAAGGGATAAGCAGCAGGACAGCTCAAACTTCCGTGCTCGCGAACCTACATGTCTTGCATGCGAGATGACGAAATGCGTGGTGGTGTTGGGGTATTGGTTACGAGCGAGGCTCGCTTGTTTGTTCGAACGCCCTTTTCTAAATCGCAAGTTCGTGTCACAGCGCTAGCTGTGCACGCATGCAACGTTGACAGAAGGTCTGCTGCCACAAGAGTCGACCGCTCCTTAAGCAAAGCGAAATGTTAAGCGCATAATTTCGAATGCTCCTGGAAACAGCCTACGAAGACGCCATCGCTCTCTCTGTCGCTGGCCGAGGGCCGCAGGCTGACAAAGTCATGTTTTGAGATGCCCCTATATTGACTTTCCGTCGCCTCACGCTAATTACGCTCGCTGAGAGAGCACGCCGCCACAAAACATGCATCAAAGTAAGTGCCATGCGCAGTAATGCTAGTAGAGGCCGACACCATATCCACTTTGATTTCGATTTCTCTAGTTTTGCCCCGGTTCTGTTTAGCTTCTTGTTTTTTTTTTTTTTTTGTCCACGAATGCGTTATATTCCATAGCCTTAGTGTGACTAGTGTTGCGCTTACAGATTACGCCAATCATGGTCGCCGTTGGGCAAGTGCTTAAAGGAACGAAAATTTGAGCTAAATATCGCCAAACATGATCAAAATGGACTGAGAACTTCGCATACTCGCTATGCGGCAAATGTGCGCTGCACCGGCTATATGATATGAAGCCGCATTTTTCACTAGGGTCCGAACGAAGCATTCAGTATATATTTCTGTGGGCCGAAGAAATTTTGCGATCAGTATACCGCCACCCTTCGCAACCGCTTGGTGCCGTCACAGGGCTTAACATGCGTGATCATCGCGGAGGAAGAACTTTAGACGGTGTTCCCCCTGATAATGCACACCGTTGGCCCTCAGTACCGAGCCTGCAAGCGTCTGCAAGGGCAATATTCCGTTCACGCAGACCATCTCAGCTGGCAGGTATACGACGCGCGCGCAATCGTCTAAGCGAAAGCTTCGAAATATTGGATAGTCTTTATTTGCTTGCTGTTGTAACTGCCATTTCTAAATATTGGCGAGTAAATGCGGCGAAAAAAATTTCATCCCCAGGAAAGGTCAGAAAATAGCAAATTTGAATCATGCTAGCCACCAGCGGCAGCACTGACAGCCAGCGTTTTTTCGCTCAACTCCTCTACCGATGGAGAGGCGTATTTTCTCTCTCTCTCTCTCTCTCTCTCTCCACGTTGGCACCTGCGAATCGTGGTAGGCGGTCCGTATTTAATTTAACTGCAGTTTCAATTTGACTCAAATGAGTTGATTTGATTGATTGAAATTAATGAGTTCATTTATTTTATTATGAATTAAGGGCAGACGGATTACGCTGTAGATTGCACGTTAGACTGGAGCAGGACTGTGTGGCTACCCTGATCCCATATGTGAAAGCTTTAGCTGTCAAATCTGAAGCGCCGACTAGCTTCTACTGTCGTCTGCTAGAAAGAGAATGCGGTTTGGGGGAAAAAAAGAAGAAAAATATTTTCCTGGCGCATGTAACTGTTCACCGAGCTTAGTGATATCACCGGAACGGTGCCAGGCTGGGGTTAGGAGGTGCAGGTCAGAAAAGGGCGAATGCTTTGTTAGCTCTTTGTTTAGATTGCCACATTTGTGCGGAAAGGAGCCGGTGGTCATTATGCGTGACCTTTGGAACGAGGGCCTCCTGGGCGTCGCCATATTGCTCGCTGGGCTGTTGTGTGCGCCTGACGTCAACACGGTGGAGGCGGCAGGAGAACAGGTTTGCAACAGTCCAGAGAGGTGGTTTTTCGGCAACCTCCTCGCCCGATGCAAAAGTCTACGAAGAAGAGCCCACTTCTTGTCCAAGCAAAATGGTACATTTCTGAGCGGCGTTGGCAAGCTCGATAGAAATGTTCTGAATGTTATGTGAACATCCTTGTAGCAATATACACTTCTCTTGATTCTAGCAAATAATAAGTTCTCAGCAATAGACAGCGCGGTCGTTGATTATAATACTCGCAAGCATCCGGCTTTTTGAATGCATCGACGTCTGCGTTTCCATCGACGGCTGCGTTTTTTACTCATTTAATAGGGGAGTTGTGGAGCACTTCCATTTTACGTATTTTGTTTTTATTTTGAACATTTCCACTAGGAGTGATGTCTTAAAAGCCGTAAGTTGCTGTACGGAGAATGGTATACTGGTCAATTTTATTGCGTCGAATTGTTTGGAAATGCAAGTATTTCGTTCTACATTCGTCTTTATTTCAAGGGCCCATTTGGTAAGACCTTAGCATGAATCTCTCTCTGTGCGGCACTAGTATACTGCCTTTGATTCTCAAGTGGCCCACAGTTTGGCGTTGCCAACGAATCCCGACCCGTAGCGTAATATTTTTTGCCGAGCTAGAGCCGCAGTTTCACTATTTTATTCCGCGCACGCATATATAATGGTCCATTAACGTTGACTCGATCGCCGATTTGTGATCGTTCTCGGATTTTTTCTTTTTCTACAATTGGTGCATTCACCTGGATGGGAGCTTTGAAAGTGCCTTTATGTTTCTTTAGTGCAATGGTCGCAGCAAAGAACGCGGTGGTTGTACTTTCGGCCCTCGTGCCACGTTACGCATTACTTTATTTCACAAAACGGCTGAATGCGCCATTACAGGCGCCTTTAAGTTTCAGGAGACCAGAGATGGATCTCGTAAATAACGGAGACGTAACGAACCTCGGGCGCCACAGGTCCTGGCGTGTACGCTCAATTCCTGCTCCTTTACCCCAGACGCGGGAAAAAAAGGGAGGCCTTTAAAGTTCCCCTCTGATACTGCTACTACTGTGAACAAAAACTGAGACGGAGGATTTCAGAGCGCGGCCTTGTTTCCCGTAGCTGATTGTAGAGTTCGGAAATTATCTTGGTCACCTAACGTTTCCGCACTCGAGGCAGGGTGATTATTAGGCATTTTTATTAAGGTCCGCTCTGCTTTCTATGGGCGGGTTACTACCGACTGCTGCGCATCTTGGCAACGGCAGGTTTAAGTGAGCGTGATAAACGCAACCGCGGTGTCGCATACATAACGCTATATGATGCCATCTAATGACAGCAAGGGAAATATAATCGTCTATGGGGAAAATAAACTTTTATTTCTGCATTAACCTTGCATTGATTTGTGAATTTGTAGTGAATTGGTTTATTTTGTTTTCAAAAACAACGCGAATAAATAAATGAAAACATAGATCACGAAAGAACGTTGCAGAACTTAGAAATTTGGGGAACTACTATGGGTGTCGAAATTAGCCTCTAAGAATATGACTTCTGAAACGTTGCGCAGTAGAGAAACGGGCAAAATCAAAGCGACGCTAGTGATTTAAAGCGAGCAGCCGCTCCGAAAATTTTGGTCGGAAGTGGGTAGGCACAGGTAGAGCGCTACCATGCTGTCAGCGTTAACGACGGAATCCTAGCAAAGGCCACAACGTAACCTACGCTGACTTAGTGAATGACCCGTTCATGATAAGAAATTCGAACAAGGTCATCTCATACCTAAAGGAAAAGCTTACGTACGTGCGTAAATCTCGGGACTTGTGCTTGCACTCTGCTCATGCGCACTGCCGTTTTCACAAACTCCTTGCGTTTGCAGAGCTCTTGCGGACACTAAGATAAACCTCTCTGCTCAATGTAATTCTCATCATAGAAGTGCTTGCGTTCGTCCCGTCAAGTTCGTCTGCTGTGTTCGTCTTGTATGTTAGAACAAAAGTGATGGTGATTTAATTTCTAGTGCGTAAGGACAGTGTGTCCATTGAGCGCCGTAACTAGCATGTTTGATCTTTACAAGGTAGCATCAAAGTCTCCTTTGCTTAGTTTTTTCAGGTATTTCATTTCTTACGTTTCATCCACTGGAAAAATAACTTGGAAAAGCAAATTTCGAAGTACGTGTAGTCCTGTGTTTCCCTTGTTTGCCTTGTTTCAATCCCTCCCAATAGAAAAAACAACAACAAAAAACGTGGAAAAATGAGAGTAGAGGGAGCCCGCCCCTAACAGAGTTATCGCGGTTTTAAACCAATGAAATATTTATGATTTACCCTTAGGGTCAGAGACGTTATAGAAGAGAATTTTTAGAACGAGGATCTGAAACTGACCGAAACTGGCAATTTAGAGAAAAAAAAGCCCATTGGATATAAAGCAACTCTGGGGGAATAGAAGAAACGTTCACAACCTGATGCCGCTGAGGGCAGAATGCCCGCAGAAAGAACCTAGTAAGCAAACGGAGAAGATGACTGGATGCCCAGGAACTCGATCGCGACTGCAAGAAAGACTGGTTCCAGGGTATGGTGTCTGACCCGCTAAAATTACTCCCCATAAAAAGACGAGCACTGGGCCAATACAAAGCTTCTACCACGGCCGCCCAGATCAGGTGCGCCGGAGGGGAGAGCCTATACGGAGTGATCAAGAGGCGGGAAGCGGGCGGCATCGGGTATCGAACCTCGCACTCCCGCGTACTTTTATGGCTCGACCAGAGAATGCCATCCTCCCATGGCAAAGATGTCCGTTTTATATCCAACATTTTTGTTAACGTCCACCTATGCTGCGAATTGTTCGTCTACTCTACTCGTTTGCCACAAACCTTAAGCGACTCCTTCATAATTGAAGCGCGTTGTTTGCGCCCTAGCTCCTGAAGACGCACTTATTTGCCATTCCGTATAACCTAGAAACCAATGTGTGCCGTACCAATATTCAAACGGTTTTTGTTTCGTCGTTTTCGCATAAACCTCGGTAACTTGAAGTCTTTATCCGCAAAGAGCAAGAATCGAAAATCACTACCTCACGCCTGAGCTTCCAGTAGTTGTCTATGGGAGGGTGCGATGTAAGGAGAGGTACTGATTCGTTTCAAGTGTTGAGCATGTCTTGCCTTTCGGCTGAAATACGCAGCCAGGAGCAGGTACGGAATGACTCAGCCTGACATCTTGCACAAGCAAGCCTTGTATTTCCTTCCAAATTGCGAGGCGTGTCCTGCAGTGTGTCCCCCAGTGTCCGCCGCTTATCCATTATTGAACCCTCATGGGGGAAACTAACCTCTGTACGTTCTCACTTGTCGACTACTTTCGCATACGTTTTCCCAACACTATAAGCCCACCTTTTTTCTTTTCTTTTTTTTTTCGGAAGGGGCATCTATTTTGGCAGTGAGACAACTGTAGAATGCTGTAAGATACTGCTATGAAAATATCGATGAGAATGGTGCCTCGACCTCCAGAGATAAACTGGACGCCTTCGCTTGGGATATCTGCTTATACATTAATTGGGAGTTCCCTTATGGTGTCAAAAAAAAAAAAAGGATCGCTTTGATAAACACTTTAATCTTAAAAAACGCACTTGTCTGAAATTTGTGGGTATGGATTATATTGCAGTGTTTTTATACCTGCCGTGCAAATATTACATTTGAGTAGGTCGGGAAACGTGTGGCTATGCGGAACGTTGACATATATTCTTGCTTTTGTGTTTATTTCTTTATCCCATCGTCTCTGTTTATGGCCATAGGTGACCCACACTGTAAGAATAATCACCCAGCACCTTTCTCAACGTCTATACTAGCGAAATATCTGGAGAAAAAAGGCCCTCGTCCCCGTTCTCTCACGCGCATTGTCTATTTCTGAAAGAGGCCTATTCAATGTGAACAGCATGCAAGATGAACGAAGGGCACGTATCTGGTTTTCTGCGGTGGTCGCTCACTTCTGTTGTCGGTGGCCGTTTTGAACCCACGCACTTTTTCTTATTTCTATTTGCTTGCTGCACATTTGGAGCAATGCTCACGGTGCTGTAAATGAGAATCCAATACACCCAGACCAATTTTTTAGCGTCCTTCCTTTGTCTCCACGCAATGGTGATTCAGCTTTGGCCGACTTCCGTTCCTCTCGAGCATAGCAGGGCCCTGCGCGCCAGCAGCGGTGAAATTCGCAATTCCCGGCCGACGTGCTCTTCGGTCAGGCTATAGGATGTCCGCTTAATCGGATGCCACTGCGGCCGGATGTCGGCAGGACGTCCCTGCGAGTCTGTTCAAGAATTCCGCGCCAGAAGGAGACGACTTTCCTATTCCGAGGCCTTCGAAGAGACGTGATGGGTCTTATTGAACTTGTGCCCTTGTTTGAGTATGCGTTCTGCGTTTGCGCTTATCCTAGGTTATTCTTTTGTTCCCTGCTTCTCCGATTGGCCTCTGTCGGAATAATGCATGAACAATGTTGAGATAAAAAGTTGAACTTTCTGGGAGGCAAGCATTCAGCGAACCTTATGACTCTTGGTGTTGTTTGATGAGGGCACCGTCGTATTTTTCCTTACACTTCCACATCCTTGAAAGGCCAGCGCGAGGAAATTGGTCTTCATTTAGTTTACTATTTTTTTTTTATCGGGCCTTTGCGGACGTAACATGGGGCGGAGGGCAGTTTTTGCACCGGTGCTCGACGCTGAGGACAGCGACAAGTCCAATAGCTGCAGAGAAAAATGTTACTCAGGGGCTCATTATTGAGCTTTTAGTTTAATGCAGTCGACCTCTATCTATCAACCGCTCCCTCCCCATATTCTCCCTTCTCCCTTCTTTTTTGCTAACATAGTTACCGAAAGGAGCATTTCTGCTTGAAGACGTGCCAAACAAAAGATTTTGGGGTCATTGTTACTGACCGGTCGTCTTGTATGCATGTTTATTCTTTTATTCGCACTTTGGCGCTACAGCGAAAGTTATTTCCTGAAGAGAATTATCTCGCGATATTCATGCGCTTTATAACTAAGCGGATCATTCTACATGTTTCATGTAAGGTTCCACACAAATGCGCGATGGGCGTGTTTATATTTAGATTATGTTCAATATGCACTCATTGATCTAACGCTCTTTATCGTTCGGACCCGTTTCAAGCATGCGGACAAGGCAGAACCATTTACGCTTTCTTCCAACGCAAAGGAGTGAAATGTTGGCTCTACCGCACAACCAAGTCGTTGAATCTTTGCTGCTGAAGCAGTAAAGTAAGCAGCGCATGTACGCCTTTACTTGCTCCAGCTCCCGCAGTGCACCAACACAACTTTTGGTTCCCACGCCTCGCACACGCATTTCAGAAATTGGTGCACCAGTGCTTTTTAGGGAATCGGGAAGGAGGACACACCCGCCGTGTGTGTCCTCTTTGTGCGCTAGCACCATGCCTGAATTCAAATCGAGGTAGCCCAACTTCTCCGTAGGTAGCCCAACTTCTTACTAGTTCTGTGACAATGAACATAGCATATTGGCACCATGCAATTCAGGTTTGAACTTATACTTACACCGAAGGACCAGAATTCATTTGTACGCCAAAGAGCGTTTTCTTGTACACGGTACCCGGACTGGTATGGCTGGCTTTTACGTGGTACCATCATTCATGCTGTTTTCATGGGATTAAATGACGTTTACCACTTCTTACGCCGGTCATTCATTTTATCGAAGTACTGATCTAGTCTGATTTGGTCGTCTCCTGTCTAAACCATAATGTAAGTGGTGGCAGTAGTCTGGGAAGAATCGTGCTTCAGTCGGCCTGCTGGTCACGAGATCATTGATGTGCAAAAAAATGAAATGCTTTAATTTTCCGCTGGGATATGCAAAATTTCATGCATATATAGTGTCATAGCTGATAGAATCAGCAACATTAAAATGTCGCCACTTATCAAGTGAGCGCTCGAACGATCATCTGCTGTTTTGGGGGTATTATTGGTCACTATGTGGCTTTACAAAAAAAAAAAAGAAAAAGAAAACGCTATTTGCGACGTGAAAGGAGCCATTTTCACTAGAAGCAAAAAAATTCCCTGACAGGTGCAAAACGCCCTCAGAAATAGCTGCGAGTTCGCTTTGTAACACCATTGTTCGCATAGCGTGTCAAAAGGCTATGCGCCTTTGAACAGGATTCACTGAGGTGTTTATAAGGTCAGCTTTGATTTCTTTCTGGTTTGGTTTGGTTTGTGGGGTTTAACGTCCCAAAGCGACTCAGGCTATGAGAGACGCCGTAGGGGAGGACTCCGGAAATTTAGACCACCTGGGGTTGTTTAACGTGCACTGACATCGTACAGCACACGTTTTCTTTCGTGATTTATTTTTGAATACTAGTAACGGTTATGGTTTGGTATGCGTGGACAAGTTAACTGAACCAATCTGTAAACTGCAGTTCCCGTAGATGCTCATATAGCATGTTTGGCTGATGCATGAGCCTAAGGTTTATTGAAATGCAAACATATTGACAAAAAAAAAAAAAAAAGAATATTTTGCTGCATATTTGAAAGCACATTTGTTTCTCATTTCTATTCAGTATCACAGTTCTTTCTCCCGTATGGGCGTTATTCTTTTTAAGTTCTTTAGAGACTGTTATTTTAAACCGTACGAGAGATATATTGGTGCGGACATCGGTGCGGTCCGTGCAGATGGATGTGCAGCAAGCTTGATATTATATATGTGATACAGATCAGTGATGAAGCGATTTATTAACTAAAGTAACAAATCTTGTTTTTTTTTTTTTACTTTTGATTTCAAGGGTCAATAATATATTAAGAAATTAAACTCTGTCAACATTGAAGGTGAGTATCTGCAATGCGTTTCGATGTATTTAAGCATCTTATAGGTCGTAAAGTTGAGTTCCCGTAATCCGCATCTTTCAAATGGCATAGCTCATATTTTAAACACAGCAAAGTTATAAGCCGTTTGTCTATTTTATGCTGTAGAAGTAGTCAACATTTATGCGACAATACTACGCCCAATAACATCATCTTAAAGGTGTGCATTGCGGGAAGCTAACTTTACGAGCTAGTGGTATAATAAAGAGATAGTGAGGAAGCGGTAGAGGAAATCAGAGGTGAGCGACAGGGAGAAATGACAGGGTGGGTAGAAATAAAAATAAAGGCAAAATATATACACGACTAAAATGTGCGTATTTTTAACGTTAAATATTTCGAAATGCATGGTCGATTAAGGAAATTTAAAAACTGATCTCAGCTTTCATGTTGACAGCCTTAAAATTCTTTATATAATGTTGGGGCGTGAAATGAAAAGTAAACAAAAAATTTGATTAGTTAATTTTAGTTAATTGATCGTTACATCACTGGTCGTTATCACGAACGTAATGTCCGCCTTCCTGTGCAACGCACCAGCACATACCGCACGCCACGTTATCTCTTGCAGGGTTTAAAATAACGAACTGCAAACACTAAAGAACAAAAAAAAAAAAAATCCCGTATATTTCCACCTATAAATATTGAGTCGGCATCGGGTGACCACGCCGCCCTTTTTAAGGATGTAATATTTTCGTTCACGTTGAGAACACAATCCTAGAGCGAAACTACGTCACAGATGTAAACAGCTTATCTATAGTGAAGATTACTGCGCTCTACGCCACTCCATTCTTCTGTAGCGTCTTCTGCAAACGTGCTTTTTTAGCGCGCCGCCATTTATAGGGCGGCGTGCAAACTAAATTTTTTCCTGCCATCGAACAGCAAAATAGCAAGGTAGTTGAAGGCTTTAGAAGTCCAGCTGCTGGTTAACTCTGGGTCGTAACACTGTGCGCTGGCTGAGATAAGGCGACTTAGGCCGAACACACGTTCCTCGCCGAGCAGTAGATTCATACGATGCCGCTGTTGCTGTGCTCGACGATGGCGTGACGCACCATCTTTTTTCGACCGTCTCGGCCTCAACTGCAATAACGCTCGCCTACGAAATAAAGGAGCTGCAAAACTTTCGCCCTAAAAATGCCGCTCAACGATGCGGACACCGTTCAATCGCAGGCGCTTGTTTTCTGATCTGCCAATTTTTAAAAACTCCTCTTAGGGCGCGTGCCAGACACCCATCCACTCGTATCACGTGTATGACCTCGTTCATTCGCCGCTAAGGCTTCCCATCGCGGTCAAAGCGCCACTGCTAATGCACCGAGATGACGATTTGGCTTGTATTCATGTTCAAAATCTCCACAGGGCTTTTGGTGCCGCGCAAGCAGCTCAGGTACGGCGAGAGTAAGAGGACGTGCGGATCATCCGCAGGAGTCAACTGCGTTGTGTGAAAACTATGACACGTCCGCGAGCCCTTCCGGACGCAAATGATCACCATGCCTGCGAAGCATCCGCGATCTAGTGCACTCGTCCGAAACCCGCCTCAGCATTGAGCACTCTTCACGCGCTGTCTCCAAGACTATTTATCGTCAGTTTCTAACTATCCTTGTCGTGCTCTTTCAAAAGTACAGACATAGCAGCAAATAGCCCATCCAAGGAAATTAAAACTGAGTCCTCCATTTCCATCCTGCCGAGCACCTCGGACCAGTGACCTCCGAGCTAGTTTGCTAGGTGTTGGCGTCTCCCTCTTTCGGGCGCCAGCTGCTTGCGTGCCCCTTTCCGTACATAGGAAGAACACGAGCAATTGGCTTAAACTGTTGCCAACTTATATCTCGAAGAATTCCGACTTTCAAAGTGGCGCCCAGCGTATTTTTTTTTTTTTTCAAGCGACATTTTGGCGAACTGGTTGTCGAGATGGCCGGGTTAAATCTTCTGTGAATTATGTTTTCGCTGTTCAATTTACTGTGCATGAAAGAACGCATCTGTTCTCATTGTTTCCTCATGAAGCACAAATCCAACTTTTTGAACTAGTGGGCGTAAGGTGCGTGGCGTTCGTGCACTTTAAAAATCAAGTTTTCCTTACTGCTTACTCCCGGAAAACTCGCGCCCAGATGCCGAATGAAAGCTTCCAGATGTGCGTCCAAGACGTGACATCCCTCCTGCCGTGCCTGATGGAAAAACAAAATTCCGGAACCTAATGCGTGGCGTGAAAAGGCAGCTGCTTGCAGGGCTCGCGCGCTGCCTGTCGCCGACCGTGGCCGCATTCCTCGCCGAGGCTACAACAAGGTATTGCAAAAGCGGTCCCCGATTTATGGCCGACCAGGGCATGCTGCTGCAGACAAGGAATCATTTGGCGCTTTCGGGAGGGACCGTGATCGCTTGCGTGAATTGATTCGTAACATCGTGCGTGAAGATGTTCGCAAGTTTTGCAGGCGATCGGAGCCCGCATCGACTTCCACTTTTGCGTGAGAGGAGGTGCAACAGGTGTTCAGGAACTCTTTGTTCACTGTTAACACGCCTTCTTTACCGGAAGACTACGCCTGTCCCACGAATGCCGGAGCTGCTCAGCGTCCGGCTCCCTTTTTTTTTTTTAATTGGTTCACAGGAAAGGAAAGATGCAATATCTGTCACACTTGCTCCGTGGACACCTGAACCGCGCCGTAAGGGAAGGGAGGAAGGTGGGGGTGAAAGCGGAAAGAGAGAAAGGGGGACCGTAATGGAGGGCTACGGAGTAATTTCGACCACCTGGGGATCTTTAACGTACACTGACATCGCACAGCACACGGATGTCTTTTCGTTTCGCCTCCATCAAAACGCAGCCGCCGGCGGTAGGGATTGAACACGGGTACTCCGGCACAGTAGTCGGGCATCGTAACCACTGCGCTACCGCAGCGGTGCGGAGCTACTGATTCTCGCATCGTCGACAGTTTCGCTGCATTCAGTGCAACCTGGCTGTATTTTGAGGATCGATGTACACTTTGGTGGAAAGCCGAGGTCTTGCGCGCACCTAACAGGCGACTACTGTGCATTCACTGTGAACCTGGTTATCTCTGCTGCAAATGCTTGTACCGACGACTAGGCCTTCAGGGCTTCAACGCCGATTCGCGGCGCTCCCGGTCTGGCCAACGAGCCTGCGAAATTGACGAATTTCTGGCAGACCAACGTTTTTCACACGTTCGCAGCGTTGGTCAAGCTCTCCATTACTGAGGCGCTCTTCGAATCCATCCACAGCACCTCGGCGAGCAGCTCAGGGTCACTCGCCTTGCCCTTGCGGGAACCAGAAACGTTTGGGAGCGAGGCTGCTCGGAGTCGCTGCAAAGTTGACCTCCCGTCGTCGAGGCTACATCCGACCGAGAACTGATGGCGCTGTCGCCCGAGTTAATTAGACAGCCGCGTTTCTCTGAAACCCTCTGTTATTCTAGACGGTCACATCAGCATCTCTGAATTAATGGACACGGGTGCCGACGATTCCAGTTTTAGTAGAGTGTGGCGACTGTTCCGGAAAAAGTTCTCACTCATTAGCCCAGTGTGCAGCTTTGTTGCCGGCGTCAACTTCTTATTGCGAAGAGGATATTTGCGCTTCACGTTCGGATACACATTTGGTCGTCTGTTCCGTCGTTTTTATGTGACTGCTCTCGTAATCTGATCCTGCATTGGCTTATCGTCTTCCGAAATAGTCACGCGTCACGTTTCGGATGGGACGCACCACCGAAATTGAGCAGTTCGTGCAATGCCGCGCTTCGAGTTTCTAGGCAGCGTAACGCTGCTGCCACGGAGCAGTGTTTAGTTGCGGTCACCCGTAACGATTTGCGGGCTGGCGACGTAGTAGCAGAGGCGAATCAATCACTCAGGCTGGCTCAAGGCACCTTACCGCACGCAGTTTTCTGTCTGTTCGCTATGGTTGGCCTGCACTCCCAGACTCCAGTTTTTCTCATCAGCACCGGCCTGCTGCCGTTTTCGCCGACGCTGTAGACGACATTCATGCATGTTTGCATCTGTGGCAGTGGGCGCTGATGAGCCATCGTGCCCCAACTGCCACCATCCAGGGGCAAACGGCGGGCCTTAGAACTGCTGCTGGTGTTGGAGCACTGCTTCGCTTCTTTTTTTAATGTTCTTCGAAGGCCCATTACACAACTCTGCATCATTACATAACGACGCTCGCCCTATACGACAACAGCCTTGTCGTGTTTCGGCTAAACAACGAGAAGTGATTTAAACGCCAGTTCGGGAGATGCTTCATGATGGTGTTGTTTAAGCTATCCAATGTCCGTAGATTTCGCTGTAAGGAGGAGGACGGCAGCCTCCGGTTCTGTGAGGAGAGTCGGCAACGTCAGAATAATGCGGTGCTTGAACTTACTTTGAAAGTCCGCCTGTGTCGCATTGAGTCTGATGAACGCACGCCCCACCTGTCCTACTTGAGACTCCGGACAGGGTGTCCGTTGCTCTTCTTTAGTTCTATTTCTGTCTTTCCTACATTAATAGTTCTCCGTGAACCCTGCGAATCGTTCCTGGCATCAGTGTCTTTTTACTTTCCCGCGCGCAGACTCTTTGTTCGGATCCTTTATAGGCCCAATTCGCGCGAGGGCGAAACGAGATGTTTACGATGCATAAGTAGCCAGAGATAGCCGCTGAGCCACTCAGGGAGCTTTGCTTTCTTTCTTTGCGCTTTTCGTTATGTAGTAGAAATTAAAGAAAAAAAATATGTCACTCTGGGCTACGCCTAGATTATTCCACTGCAGAAATGCGTGCATATATGTTGTTCAGTGCTTTCATCACATCCTTCTATCGCGATAGCTTTCCACTGAAGTAACTTGTGTGCGTGTGTGCGTTCGTTCGCTACGTCACTTGTAAGCTCCCATATGCAGCAATGATACAGCGTGTCTTGGTGAAAGGTGTTGAAGCCATGCGATTTTCGTCTCAGCTTCAAAATGGAACCGTCACGGCCACCAAGAAAGGCCAGAGCACGGTGCAAGAATAGAGAGGTGTCAGGTGGCAAAGAACCCTTTGCAGTTCCCGGCGCTCGGCCAGATAGCGCCACACAACTGCGACCGCGAAGTAAACTGGGGAGCAGTAGACGTCAGCAAGAAAATTCTAGAAGATTGGTCAGGTATAGATTAAGAGGTATGGCGGCAACTAGTTTAAATACAAAGCTTAGCCGAAATTAAATAGCAAAAGATAAAATGCATGCTTTTCGGTAATTAGCAGTGTCGATGTACATGGTCACATATGGCTTTCCACGATTTCCACACGAGATGAGGGTCGAAATGCTTCTCACTATGTCTGAATGTTGCAGCCAGCGATCCTTCGCTTGGGTGAAGCGATCGCTGCGACGCGTCTATTTTTTGTGTTCAGTCTTTTCTTTCGCATCTATTTCTTTGAAACTATTTCTGACTGCATGCGTCAGTTATAGCGGCATAGTTGTAGTAAAGGTCAGGTTCGTTGTGTTCTTGAATTGTTCCGCACTTCTTCAAGGTGCTCGTCGATTTGGCAGGAGACGTGCAGTTCACACACACACACACAGTGAGGCGAAGGACGACGAACTTCCAGTAACAAGACGAAACTTACTTTTATGCAACAAAAACACGAAGTACAGAAAACGTATTTACAAAAGACAGGAAGGCGACTACACTTGACAACAAACTGATTCACGCTACACTCTGCTCTGCGCGCAGGCGTGTTAACCGCCCCTCGAGCTCATAAGCTGCGTTTATATGAATGCGACAAGAGCGCATCGCATTAACTTTCTCCGACACAATGCGCCAGGAAAGCGCATCGCATTAATGCGCGTGACTGGGGTAGATCGAGAGGGGGAAGTTGACTTTCGCGGGGCACGTAAGCAGAGCGGCGCATCGTATTGCGAATGGTGGAAAGGCACTTCCGGTGAAATCCGGCCCGTACTGGCGGCGTACAGACGGGCAGGTTGAACGCAGGATGTCGGAGTACGGGACGTAGGCTGGACGTGTTCTCTATCTCGCGAGGAAAAAACAGTATTTCTCGCAATCATAACCAATATTAACATCGGTCAGCTGCTCGATTCAAGACGGCAGCGCAATCATGAGCATTTTCAAGTCATCCAACAGAAAATGAATGAGTTCGGCCGCAGCGTTCCGGTTGGTGTAAGTGCATCACGTAACCCCCACAGCGCTTCTAACCGCCTTTGTGGTTGCAAATTTTGGCTACGCGTACCCCGATATTACTTGCTATTTCTGGCTAATCGCGGCCGGTTAACCAGCACGTCTGCCTTTACGGCTGGTATATATGCTAGACGGAACGCTACCGTGTGATGCAGCACGCTTGTGTCGATGGGCGGGCAGATACCTGACACCGACGCACTTGTCTAGGGCTCTGAAGCAGGGAACTGTCGGTCTAAGAGTAAATGTTTTTAAAGCTCTAACACTTAGCTTCCTTCGCACAGCCGGCCATTGTTCGAGCTCTCTGGGCACGCTTGTTCAAGCCTGCACTATATTAAATTCGCTTTTAAAATCCACTCCTTGTTTTAAAATTTATTCGTTGCCAGTCCACCCTGCAGCACGTCCGGTAGCACGCAAGGGCGCTTCGCTGCAGACTGTCGTATCCGAGAGCAACTCTGTAGCTGTTGTATGTATAGGACATGGTGCATAGCTAGGACGTGAGCATTAGTCTACGCCGCTAAAATAATAAAAAATTCGATAAACGAAATGCTGCGGTGGGATGCTTGACGGAAGTATATTCTAGGCAATGTAACGCAAGTATCGCAAGACCGACAAGAGACGCCGTCCGCTTCAGCGGGAGGCGCCGCGGTGCCGTATGAGCGCAACCAGAAGAGTGCTATCAGTTTCGCTCTCACTCGAAAATGCGACGCTGAGCATGGCGGAAGTAGAATATACATTGCGCTGAGCGGCGCCACCGACTTGACGCGGCACATGTAAACGATAGCGCATCGTCTTATCGAGATTCGCTAGGAAATACGATGCGCCTCTGTCGCATTCATATAAACGCGGCTATAGCTCACTTTACCACTTCTCTAAGCCGGGGCCTGCCTGTTACCGCTATGGTAGCTTCGTCGACGGCCAGAACCGCCGATGGCCGCGCGCTCAAATAACCGCTGCTGAATATTCGAGACGCGGAGGAAGAGCGCAAACAGCGTAGCGCTGCCAATGCTATGCTTCTCTCCTCCAGAAGTTTCCGGAACTCATGGGCAACACGCGTGGCCTCCTCAAGGACACGGAAGTGAGGAGGACCAGGCCCGCGCGGTGGGCTGCATGCGTGGATCAGCGTGCCTTTTCGCCCATTTCGACGGGGCGACGGGGGAGCAGCGCGGTGGACGGGATTGCGCAATCGGCCGCTCCTCAGTCGGGAAGCCGCTCGGTCTTTCCATCTGCGCCGCTTTCTCCGGCGTGTGTGGAAGCATTAGAAAATGGACCACTGCGGCCTTACACGCTCCACTATAACAGCATTGCTGAACTTTCTTGTCCAGCTAAACTGAACACTTACAAAAGGCCGCAGCTTTTTGTCCGCTGTCTCTACCTGCACAATGCTTTTTTCACGGACACTTCTTGGCATGCAGGACATTCACGACAGGTCACAGTTCTAGTCCCACAAAGTTCGCAAGCACCTTTGTCGTGCCCAGTCACAGCACTGCATGCAAACTTTTGCGACAGGTCCTAGTTTCTGAAGTTCTTCACGTGTTGCACTTCATGACGGTCTTATCCGGGTAATTTCCTTGGCACACTTCGCTGGTCAATCTCTGCGCACACACACACACACTCATGCAGAGGCGAGCGAGAGCACTCACGCACGCCAGTGCCCCTGTGCAACGCTGCTCAGGCTCAAGTCACGAATTTCTTTTGTCTCGACACTCGCTAGAGCCAGGCAGGTGCGTCGTATCGGGCAGCTCGTGTAGGTTTGTGAGCATGCAGCGTGCTGACGCTCGTCTTCGAATGGGAGGCTTCTCGCCTCACAGTACGTCTCGGAAGTGGCGTCTAATCCCGCGCCTATGGAGGCTCCGAATTTGGTGATTCCGACGGCTGCTGAGAGTGCTGTCCTACAAACCGCACCTGCTGCGGTCAACGCATCATCTCTGAATTCGGCGATCTTATCGCTCGCGATTGCTGTCGCTGAATCACCAGGTGTGGCGCCTTGTTCTTTATTTGCGCCATTATATTGTTGCGTCATTGTAGGTACGTCATTATATAGTTGCGTCATTATATTTGCGTCATTATAGTAATTTTCTCGCGGGTTGGACGGGAGGACAAAGGAAGGTGACAATGTAGCTGATAACCGCATTCTTGCATTAATATGTAGCTCTTCTTGAGGCTGACAACGGCTCCATGATCTCAATGGTACTCAACAAGGGCTTGAAGAAATGAGAGCCCTCTGTCAACCGTTATGCTGGCTCTACGCCATGACTGCATTGGGTCATGGTGTGGCTTGCAAGTGTTTCTCTGCAACTGTCTTCATTTACGCAAACACATAGGCTCGAACCCGTCTCTGTTTTTCTGTACTGTGTCATCAAAAACGTAAAGTACCGTTGAGCGGTGACGAAACAAGAGCGCCGAATGTCGGAATTGTTTTTCCGCAGTTCGTTCCAGTCAGCCGTCGCAGGGGCGAGCGCGGAAACTGGGTGCACTCACGTCGTCCCCCTTCAAGGGCGAAGTGCCGCCTGTCAGCGCCCCCGTGGCTGCGATATTCTTCCATTCCGAGAAGTGGAGGGCATTCTTACAACGCTATCGGGCAGCGAGCACTTCTGTAGAAGCCCTTACTTCCAGGGCGTGGAGGCCTCGAAGGCAGAACAGAATATCAGGTCCTTCTGGTGTCAAAGCATCCGGGAAACAGCTCCTGTGAGCACAACTTTCCTGAGAGAAGCATAAGCGTATACGTACATCGCTACGCGTGATGTGGCAGTCCATTTTACCGGGTTCGCTTGGGTTTTTACTTGGCCTTGACTGTGAAAGACAATTTTCCAGTGCCTCACCTTAGTAATTACTTCTACAGTGCGCATCCGGTGTCAAACATTCCTTAAATGCCATCTGGAACGAAAATTTCAACTGCTAATTAAGACCATTTTCTTGTATTGCGTCAAGACGGGCTGCTAAAAACAAAACGACAGGCATTTTTGAAAGGAGTATAGTGACAATCTGGTTTCTAAAATCGCCGCTTTCGAAGCTGAAAGCGGAAAAAGGGCGGCCATTACAGGTGTTTGGAAGTGATGCAGAACCGGGCGTAGTTAAGTCATTTTTCCCCAGGCCGTTGCTATAGACAAGCGTCATGTTTGTAAACAAAGGTGGCGCTGCGATCGGTAGCGACATGGGCTGTAGGCAAAAGCGCAGCGTCCCTACACTGCGCCAAGCGACGCTGCCTTCGAAATCAGTTCGCGCGTGCGAATAATCTGAAGCGTAAGCTTCGATTCTGCGTAGAAATAGTTTGGTTTATGCCTGGGGACTATTTCAGCACGTTATCAGCCGTTTACTGCGGGAATAACCTGGCGAAGAGCGCTGCATTGGCTTCCTTATCCGTGGCCTCAACAGCGCGCGGCTACGGTGCGTAGGCGACTGCAGTGAGTGATTAAGTTAAATTAAAAGGAGAAAGCGCAATGTGCAACAAAAACTAATAGTCAACATTGCTGAACTCCCGGGCCTGATCTACAGAGCATGCAAGGAGTACAACGATGACTGGAAGTGTGTTTTCAAATGCCGACTCTTTTGACTGCGCGCCTTTCTAGCTGCTTCAAGCGCTTTCACTTAAGGAACAATATTATCGGCAACTATACATATCTAGAAATTACATTTTTAGCTCACTTTACCGAAACTTAAGTCATAGAATTTCATATTTTAATAAGAACCCAATCTTTTAGTAGTTGTAATATGTTAGCATAGTGAGCTGCCAACTTGTTTTCGCCTGCTCGAAAAAAAAAAAAGACGTTTGACATCTGTCTCATCTTACGTAGCCAAGGTCATTCACAGGTTAATATTACTTGAAGGCCTGTGAGAATTAATGCTCTCATTTTTTTTCTCTCTGCTATCTAGGAGAGACGCATGAGTACATATGCAAATTAACGTTCTGCGTGATCGCTTGCAGCGAAATTTTCGGGATCTGCTGTTGTTTTTAAATATACTTGGAAATTTTTTATTCGAATGCGCGTCATCTATTATGCTTATTTTACACCCCTCATAGTCGATTCCACTTTGGGACATTAAACTCCATGTACCATGTATACTATGAGAAAATTTAAGACTAATTAGAAATAACGCTGCGGGACTGTCCGGATCATAACGATGTTACTGTAGAACCGGTGATGAAAAAGAGTCACTCGAAACTCGCGAAAGTAAAAACAAAAGAAACGCGACTTTACAATTAAGTCCGCGGGCCTTTTTTATCGGCAATATCGCGCTGGAGTGACCGCTCAATGTAATTGCAGTTACCTTCGCAGTAGCTTTTGTGTCTGTTTCTGTGTGAATATATGCATGGGCAATACTGCAGGTGAATGGAACTAGTGCAGCTTCCCTGCGGGATCATACGCACACGGAATATCGCGTCTAAACCTGACTTGATATTATACAAAACGGGCATGAGGTGCAGGCGTTTATTGTTATTGCGCTTTTCGTCGTGCCCCCGAAAAGTAATCACGACAATTAAGGGTTACAAACGAACTCATCTAGTTGCAGTGCAAAAGTGCAACGCACGTTAGCCGGGAAGGTAATCCGTCGCCGAAGGGTCTACTTGTTGCGCTCAACGCCGCTGCCCTTCGCTCTCATCATCATCCGACCGCAAGTAACACGTTAAAACAGGCGCCCGTGTGCTGTGCGATGTCAGTGCACGTTAAAGAACCCCAGGTGGTCGAAATTTCCGGAGTCCTCCACTACGGCGTCTCTCATAGCCTGAGTTGCTTTGGGACGTTAAACCCCACAAACCAACCTAACACGTTAAAACAAGTGTCATTTTGTTTTTTGTGCCTAATGGCACAATCAACCGCACCACAGCTTGCAGAAATATTGGGAATTATGCCCGAAAACGCAGCAAGCGCCGCGCATCTAATGCAGACGGTTCGGGCTTTTGCCTACACCACGCAAGTCACTGCTGTCGCCAGCGCCGCCGCATCTCCACTGACGTCACGGGCTGACGCTTGTCTTGGGTTACTGCGTAGAAATTGTTTCGAGGCTGTTTTCTGTGCTGCTGAAATGTGGAAAGCCTCAGGACTGCATTTTGTAGTGTGCAACGTGAGCTGCGCGTTCGCCGATGTAATGAAACTGCCCGAAGATGAGACGGAGCGTGTTGAACGGGTTCGGCATTGCGTGTGTCGGGATCCCGACCTACTGGTGTG
Organism: Amblyomma maculatum; assembly: GCF_055883805.1. Lineage (NCBI taxonomy): Eukaryota > Metazoa > Arthropoda > Arachnida > Ixodida > Ixodidae > Amblyomma > Amblyomma maculatum. The sequence continues at coordinate 112,752,061 of NC_139344.1, forward strand.
TGTAATTATTCGAAGAGAGCTGTGTGTCTCGATGAAAACACTGAAAACTGGATTTGCATCAATCGAATGGGTACAGCATGGTTCGCTTCACTGTACAAGAAAATGTGATTTTCGAACGAAATTACTTGTTTGTGAGGTTAAGGCATCGGGCTCATGTCATACGGAATCATTGCGGGAGCACCTATAGGCCTAGCTGTTTTGTGCCGTGTGTATTACCACAGTGGCCAAGAGTATAGTGCTAGCAAAGGGAATGCATTTTACGACTAGCATGCAGGCGAAGAGCGGTGCGAAAGACTTTTCGTCCCGTTATTGGCCATGCCTACTTATCTAGCTTCGCTCGTCGAAATGTACGTATACCTGCAGGCAGAAATTCGAAAACTGTAGCTACACGAAGCGGGGCGGCCCTGCACCAGCCTTCAAAAGCCTCTTAAACGGTGCAAACGGTAGACTTACGACCAGGTTTGAGTCGTGCATGAAGTCGTCACGCTTGATATGAGCTGAATGAAATGTGCTATGCTTCGTCGGCTTCCATTTATCGCATTTCATTGCCAACCCCCACTGCTTTCTCAGCCTCCTTTGGAAACTGACGCAGGCTTACTTCAGGTACGGCGCGCTTGTGTTTGGGCATCTGACGGCTGCAGAGCGGCTCGACATGCTTCTCCCACTGTATTGGTTCGAACAGACGAAACCCTGACAATTTCAGAATCCAAATTCCCCTGTTACTTGCCGCCTGCTCTCAGTGACAGCGATCGGCGAGCGATCATCGTCTGGTATTCAGTTCTCCGCGCCCAGTTCTGCTTCATACCCCACCAGCCGCCTAAAGGCCCGTTCACACTTGCGACTAGCAGCGGTCGCGCGACCGTTGTGGTCGAAAAGCTACAGTCGCAAATGGTCGCATCGGTCGAAAAGCGACTGCCGCGGGCCGATCAGGCACTGCTCGAATTTCCAGTCGCGCGACTACTAGTCGCAAAACATTTAACCAATCAGCGAGGTCCCGGAGTACTCGATCGAGCACCTTCTCAATGCAATTAGAGAATACCCCTACATTTTCAACAAACGGCACCCGGAAGGCAGGGAGAAGGAATATATGTCCTGGGAGGAGATTGGAAAGATATTCGGACTATTCGGTAGGTACCATGAACGTTTGAGAAATGGGTTTTTCACGCAGGCGCAACATTTTATATTGACACCACTGTGACTGACACAGTCTATTCGTCGTCGGCGTTCTCCTGGAAACATGAGAACGCGGCATGCGCACGGGCTCGCCTGAAAAAGCTGAAGTGTCTGGCAAGCGGCTGCTACCGACATTCGCTGTCATCGCCCAGCAGTTCTCCTACTCCCAACTGTGCCTGACGTACAGAACAGGTGAACATGAGACAGGTGACGCTGATAGCGATCAAAACGTTTTTCCAGGGCCGTCGTCGTTGTTTTTGCGCCGAGCTCGCTGCAACTGCTCGCGCGGCCGCAGCGCACATCAAAACGGCGACGACGTCCTCCTCCTCCTCACTTGAATCTTCAAACATGATGTATGCGGGACGAGCGCAAGGATGGCGCAAACGTTTCGCGTCGAAGCAGACGGAAAAAGCGCGCGAACGGAACGAGAACAGAACGAGAAGGCGACAGTCGCCAGTGTGAACATCGGTAGTGGCGAGTTCCTCTCCTCTGGTCGCAAGTGTGAATAGACCTTTATGGTACGGCACGCCGCCAGTGGCACGCGTCGTCTCCTACAGGGCTCTTAAAACTCCTAAATCTCTGTTGCATTGTTTCATATATGCCTAGAACTTGGTCACGACAGCTTTCATGACGCATCGAAAATATTTACAGTTCTGAATGAGGTAAAATTTTGTTTCAGTTGGGGGCTTTTATAATGCGCGATGTGCACTCTTTTTTATCTTGCACTGCTCGAACAGAGGGATGGCACCGCGCCTGAGCACTGCATGACGAAAGTGGCCGACTGCCGGCTATTTCGGGGTGCGTGTAGTACGCTTAGTGAAAAAAGCGACTCTAGATGTCATACGTCGTAGGGTGCTCCGCAGCGATTTCTACGAATATTGCTTTCAGTCTCGTTCTTCGAGTGGCGTTTGTCGCACGTTCTAGGCGCGGCTGCAAGGCGTCAAACTTTTTCGTGACCTCCATGTTCCGAGAACTTCTCTGAGAATATTGTACGTTCTCTTATAGTTGTATCCGTAAGCCATCGGTCGGTGTAGTTCAAAGACGCGATTCACTCAGGCCGAAATTTGCGTGATATTGGTTGATAGTCAGCGATGAGCCAATGTTATTCCCGCTCAAAACTTTATGGGCAGTCTTCCTTACTTTCTTTCCTGATGCGGTAGGCGTCAAGTAGTCGCCCAGCTGCACCGCAGCTACGGAGCCACCCGTTCGGAATCATCTCATGGTCGCTTTCGTGTTGAGCGGGCGCCGATATATAACTGACCCCTTCCTTTTACACCGAGGGACGACAGAAAGGTTTGTCTGTGTTGGTCTACCTAAAAGCATCGTTTCCAGTATTTCACTCTTCAAATTTGGCAACAGTCGGGGTCAGCAGATCGGCTGCTCATGAAAACATTTCGGTCCGTATAGAGCGCTGTTCCCATTCATTGGTATGACGCTCGTTGAGGCGATAATGGGGATGGTGCCATTCCGCGTGCTGCTACTATTCCTAGCGGTGGAAATAAGGCTCCAATCGCGCATCGTTCGTGTTCGCACGAAATTGATTTTTTTTTTTCGTTCTTTTCATGCTCCGGCGCTGAGTGTGAATTCTATTACGTTGGCCGGAACCTCATCCCGCGTAACGTGTATGGAGAATTGCCTGATGCGAAGTGCGTGACTCGTGTGTTCAGCAGGGGTGAGCAGGGGAATCTAATCCCATCCCGCGTTCTCTTCCACGTGCAGTCATTGCAGTGGGGGGTTGAACGGGCTTTTTGTGCCTCGCGCTAGTATGGCCCAATGCGTGTCATGCATAATGGCGCTTCTTTCGTTACATGCTAACATCCGGGTGTATTCGGTGAAAATACGACAAAAATGCAATAGCTGCTTCGAAGCTATGTTATCCTAACCACCGGCAGATTTTCTTCTTTATCCTATCATTGAACGACAGCACTTCTACATACATTGCGTGAATACATCTGTTTTGTCTTATCAGCGTCCAACGTTACCCTCGCGTTGTAATACCTTGCCGAAGCAGGATGTGTGTGTGTGTGTGTGTGTGTGTGTGTGTGTGTGTGTGTGTGTGTGTGTGTGTGTGCGTGTGCGTGTGCGTGTGCGTGTGCGTGTGCGTGTGCGTGTGCGTGTGCGTGTGCGTGTGCGTGTGCGTGTGTGTGTGTGTGTGTGTGTGTGTGTGTGTGTGTGTGTGTGTGTGTGTGTGTGTGTGTGTGTGTGTGTGTGTGTGTGTGTGTGTGTGTGTGTGTGTGTGTGTGTGTGTGTGTGTGTGTGTGTGTGTGTGTGTGTGTGTGTGTGTGTGTGTGTGTGTGTGTGTGTGTGTGTGTGTGTGTGTGTGTGTGTGTGTGTGTGTGTGTGTGTGTGTGTGTGTGTGTGTGTGTGTGTGTGTGTGTGTGTGTGTGTGTGTGTGTGTGTGTGTGTGTGTGTGTGTGTGTGTGTGTGTGTGTGTGTGTGTGTGTGTGTGTGTGTGTGTGTGTGTGTGTGTGTGTGTGTGTGTGTGTGTGTGTGTGTGTGTGTGTGTGTGTGTGTGTGTGTGTGTGTGTGTGTGTGTGTGTGTGTGTGTGTGTGTGTGTGTGTGTGTGTGTGTGTGTGTGTGTGTGTGTGTGTGTGTGTGTGTGTGTGTGTGTGTGTGTGTGTGTGTGTGTGTGTGTGTGTGTGTGTGTGTGTGTGTGTGTGTGTGTGTGTGTGTGTGTGTGTGTGTGTGTGTGTGTGTGTGTGTGTGTGTGTGTGTGTGTGTGTGTGTGTGTGTGTGTGTGTGTGTGTGTGTGTGTGTGTGTGTGTGTGTGTGTGTGTGTGTGTGTGTGTGTGTGTGTGTGTGTGTGTGTGTGTGTGTGTGTGTGTGTGTGTGTGTGTGTGTGTGTGTGTGTGTGTGTGTGTGTGTGTGTGTGTGTGTGTGTGTGTGTGTGTGTGTGTGTGTGTGTGTGTGTGTGTGTGTGTGTGTGTCCCGCATCAATTGGCCATTTGCTGGGGGAATCTTGTGCCGATCAGCTGGGCCAGGACATACGTAGCGAAAGCATGTGCCGCTGGGCTGCCTCGTCTGTAATCCCATCCAGTCCAGTCTAATCTAAGTCAATCCAAGGCAATTCAGTCCAATCAAGTAAAGTTAATTCCGGTGAAATACAACCCAACCAATCCTGTCCAATTCAATCCAAAACTGTTCAATCCAAACCAGTCCAATCGAGTTCAATCCAATCTAGTCCAATCCAATCCTGTCCAATGCTTAGTGCACGCTTGCTCGAAATGCGCTGCTGACTAGCATGTCATCACTACTATCATCCTCACGCCAGAGAAGGAGAAATAAGATGCGCTGCCCACTATGTCTAGCTATCTTCTTCTTGTCGCTTCTTGATTGCCAGATTGTGCGGCGAGCTCGCGGCGTCTGCCAGCTGCGGCGGTTGCTAGGCAACGGCTCTGTGCCTCCCGCCGCGCGAAACTCCTCGTTCGTGGCCAGTGTAACTTTCGCTGCAAAGATGGTGATTACCCGGCCGCACCAGGGATCGAACCTGGTACCTCCCGAGGGCGAGGCAGAGGCCACCGCTTCGGACAGGCTTATATTTAATTGACAGTTATTAATAGGCGGCTAGAAGCTAGCGACTTCGGGTACACTTCAATGACGTTATGAACTCGAGCGACAAACTACCACAGAGATTCCAGCATGCAGGAGTGTGTCGAATACGCCTATTCCCTGGTCCATGACTGAAAAAAGCCCGAAAGTGACACTCTATCTCCGTGCTGTCTTCTCTTCGTTCCAGCGGCGAGCTCACTCTGGCTTCTGTCTCGCCGTTGGATTATTAGAGTACTGGGAGATCTTCGTCATCCCTCCTCTTTGCCTCATACATTAAGAGCTTTAGGAGAGCAGCCAGAAGCTCAGGCGTAAGTATCTCGGAAACGTGGGAGGCGACTGCTTTTGCGGTTCGTGAAGCGCAGCCACTCAAAACACCACGCGATTGAGATGACTGGAGGAGGAGAAGCAATGGTTAGGGCTTATTTGGCGAGTTCGGCATTTTGGCGCTTTTCGCCGGGATACTGCAACATGTCATATCATTTATTTATTTATTTATTTATTTATTTATTTATTTATTTATTTATTTATTTATTTATTTATTGCTGTCTGTCGCCGTTATGATCATCGTTGAACTATGGTCATTAGCGGCAAATACGCCCGTTTTACTCCTCCTACGTACAGTCATCTTGGGATGCGAACATCTCGTTCCGTGGGCTCTGCCTAAGCTGTCGCCGCTGGTGCTGTGGAGGATATATGGTGAAGCAGCGCAAAGAAAGAAAAAAGAAATGGGCGGAAAACACAGGTGCTTTTCTATGGCCTTTTTTCGCTCGTCATGCACTCACACCGATTCATTCTTGCCATCGTGTGCCAGCCTGCCCAAATTAACACTTTACTGTGTGGAGAATTTGTGCGGAAATTTGCTGCATTTCGCAGCTATACAGTATACGTAGTCAAGTCCCCACCTCAGTGGAGAGGTTCGACATAGTGGAGACGTGCTAGCGTAGGCCCATCCCGGTTCACCAGAACCCTCCTACGCACGCCCAGTGGCCGCACCTTTCCCCACCTCTGTCACTGCACCTGCTCACTGGGAGTTCGGTAAACTAGTCTTCGTCGACGTTGGTAGGTCTCTGGTATGATAGATTTTACCAAACTCTTCCTTTGGAACGTCTGAAGCACCAGATGAAAGCTCCATTGCAAGGCGTTGCTGCAGCTTAGGTGGTGGTCGGATTTTTTCTGTACGCACTGTGGAGTTGGTAATCGCAGTGCATCGAGCTTTTCACTCAATAACATGCTTTTAAAAAACAAGTTTGCGTAACCCACGTGCTGCGAGAGCGGTTGCGTGCGAGTGTGATCAAACCGAAGGCAGTGTCAATCTCGATTTCTGCGATCTTTTTTGGTGCACCATTCTGGCAGAGGGCGCCTGATCGAATGTTCGAAATGACTGGCACTGTAGCGTGGCAAAAGGCATTGCAGAACGAGAGATGTGCACATGTTGGTTTTTTTTTTTTTTTTCGAGACGGCACGTTTGGCTCGTGTTAAGCCTCGCACATGCTACTGCGGTTGTATATATGTGCCAACGCCGGTTAGTAGCTTTAGACATGGTTTCAGCTAGACGCAATGTGCGCTGCCTTCTACCCTCTTTTCTGCTGTAATTTCTTTCCGCTGCCATGCTCACGCTTCACCCCAGGACAACCCTGTTAGCCTTCTCGGGGTAAGCGTCGCTGACGCGATAGGCTGCCAGGCGACGGCTCCGGCGTGCCCATTTGTCTTATGGCCACGCAATCGGGTGATTGCGATTTCTGCTCACCGCGTTTTCTCCGCTTCTCTGGTTCACTGTAAAGCTGGAATGAATTCCGCGTGATGAAGCATATCACAGCGTCTTACCTCCACTAGGCGTGTTGGTACTAATTACATTGCTGATTCAGCGGGGTGATTGTTTTGGAAACGATTCTGCTGCTGATCGAGTCGAAGTCGGTCTATACCAGCACAACAGGTCCTCACCAGGGATTATCTAGGCGGGACCAGCCAGAACCACCTGCGCCAACTCCTTTAATGATGTATGTATGTGTGCGCATATATAGAAAAATTACTTTTAAAAAGGAATTGAAGCCTTTATAATTTCTTCTTCAAATTGACAAATAGAATTAAATTATTTTACTACTTCCTTTCGTCAAAATGTAAAGACATTACAATACAATTGGTTCTATTACACTTAAATTAATTTCTGGTCTTCGAATCCCGGCCTCGTCGGCCGCTTCTCGATGGAGGCGAAAAGCAAGTTGCCAGTGTGCTGTGCGATGTCAGTGAACGGTAAAGAACAACAAGTGGTCGAAATTTCCGGAGTCCTTCATTACAGCGTCTCTCATAGCCTGAGTCGCTTTGGGACGTTAAACCCCACAAACCAGAAACCAACCAATCTTCATCCATACGAAAAACTAAGTAAACGTTGTAAACAAGACAAAAACCTCTCTGCAGACGCAGCGTGCACATTTTTTCGTCTTACCGCCAAATTCCGTCCCGGGCAGTTGTTTTCTCTCTCTTGCCTTTTTTCTTTCTTTTAATTTCTTTTTTCGGGGCACCCTACAGGGCGTGTGTAATATTTTCTATACAGAAATAGCGGTGCTGAACTTTAGTAAAAGTAATTGCGGAAGCAAATAATTACGTTTGCTGCGAAACTGCTTCCTTTAAATAATTATATTCCCAAATTACTAGATCGGAAAAGTAATTCGTTACATTACAGATTAATAGTAGAAATTACCGCGAGAGGCGCGAGTTGCGTGTATGCCACTGCTCGAAAATTTTTTCCTGAGTAAATCGGATTTCCTGATCTCTCGAAACTTTCTCGGCGTACCGCTAGCTTTCTTCCTTTTATGGCCTTAGCACAACTGCATATACTCAAGCACACGCCTTAGCCAGATGAATGTTGCCACTTTGCCGGCATTTAAGTTTACTTTTATTTTCCTTTCCATTTTTATTTTGTATACGCTTACTCCCACTGGTGCTGGATCGGGCTCTTGTCTCTATGTTTGTACCAGATATAAAGGTCTCGCCCGTATTTCTCGCGACTGTAACATTCGGGTGGCACTTAACGCTGCATCAAAATATGCGGCGGGCGCCCGTGATTTAGTATTTTAACCCTATTCTAATTAAGATTGGTCCGTTACTTTGGCATGCCAGTGCCTAAGGACTGGATATTCGGTCACTGTAAACAGAATTTGACCATTTGATTAGCTGCTCGGCCTTTGCAGTGCATAAAAATTCTGAGGTTACGTTACATGCTCGTTTCGGCATATTTTCGTGTCACACGAATCGAAAACGGCCGAAGCAGAAGATGACTTCGCTCTTGTCGGAAAGCTCGCGTACGCTAAGGTTATCGTAGATTCGCGGTAAAGTTTAGGGCATTTTCGTGTCAACGCTCTCATTCTTTTGAATAATTATCATTATCAAGTTCCTGTGTACAAAATAAATGTTGTCCGTTCGGAAAGGGTGTGAGAGCGGTCAATCGCGCTGCTGACTGTGGGTGACATATATATTCTTCTGTTCTTATAAACGTCTCCATGTGAGAACAGCGTTTTGGAGCCTAGACTGGGCCGTGCCAGGTCGCTCCGTTTTCTTTGCCGCGTTTCGTTCGGACCTCGATGCTCAGGCTGGCTCGGTACCACTTATTCGGGAATTTAAAACGCGCCCCCGCCCTGTGGCCTACTGTTCTCATTGGTATTGAGCTTTCGAAATTTCAAGGCGCGCGCGCCATGATATCATTTTAGTGCGCATTGGTGGATATAGGAAAATCAAGCAATGCGAAATGCTACACTATTTCCTTTCCCTCGTAAAAGAAACAGCAAAAAAAAAAAAAGCATGTGCACCTTACGTGTTCTGACATGCATTCTTTTTGCGTCCGTCGCGACGCTATTTCCCGTCTTTTTGCATTAAGTCAGAAGCGAGGCAATATGCGCTGCTCTGAAGAGGGCGCTGCAATTTTCCTCCGCTTAGGCCATAACCGACCTTTGCTCCTTTAAGCTGGTCCTCTCACCCTGCAGGTAGTCCAGTGAAAGCATGGCACGCGCTGCGTTTGTCAGGTAAGCCCGTCACCGCCTCCATTACCGAGAGGACGCTTGAAGCTAACCTATTTGTGCGGCTCCGAGTTTCGATCTAAAAACTTTTTGCATTTCTCTGTGTGCCTATATTTTTGTTTCTTTCGCCCTATAGGCTTTCATTTTCCTGCTAATGCAGACGAAGACCACTTAAGTTTTCCCGCTCAGTGAGGCCGAGCTTTGATTACATTTTGGGGAGGTCCCGAGACAAAGCGTTCCTGCGTGAGTGAACACGACCCACCAAGTGCGAAAATTGACGCGTCCGCTGACTAATATCGCTTAACTCACTCTTCCCTCCGTCCATCTTTAGTTTGTACGTAGATGCAGAAATAAAAGTTCGTTACCCACGACTAGCTGCGCTGGAGCCCATCACCGAAGGGCCATGAGTAAACGAATTAGTTTGTACTCCCCCTTCGTGTGCGCCCATTCAAGCTTTCTTCCCGTGCGTGTATATGTCCACAAGCGATCGCTGCTGGACTGCCGGAATGGCTTGCCTGAGCTAATTAGTGTTAAGCCGTTCGTTTGTTGTTCCCGGAACGAAATGTTACTTACTTACCACTCACTACTCGTATAGATTTACTGATTATCTTTTGTGTTATACCCAGGTGATTTTTCTTTCCTTTCTGCACTGAAGCGGTATTAGCGGCAATCGTAGGCAAGGATGGCAGGCTGTAATGATGTCATCCACGTTGAGAAACGGGATTGCTGATTGGAGGGGTCTTTTAACGACGCACGGAGGGACGCCGTAGTACAGAGCGCCAGTTTAGACCGTCTTAGGTACATAACGCGCACTGAAAACGCGCAGCACACGAGAGCGTTTCAGAGCGTTAGCTCTACGGCGTTCGTTTCCGAGTTTTGAATTCTTCTCAGCTTTAATGTATTCCTAAAGCGTTCCACAGATCGCGCCACGTACTCGTGCGCCGCGTGTTGTTTAATCTCGCTCTAAACATAATCGTCTAAAAATAATCGCTTAACATAACCGTGAACATTATAGTCTTCATCAAGTTCCAACTGCAAAACACTCTCGCACTGTGCATTGAACATCGTCAACTTCATGAAGTCGAATCTCGCGCCTCTCCTTCATCTAACTTGTATAAATACGCGATACACATGCGTCATCTCGCTAAAGACGGAAACTGCAGCCGTGCCATATACAGGCTGGCGAGACCACCGAACAACGAGAAGCCAGACTAGCCTGTGGCCGAGAAGCTTACAAAACGCGGAAGGGAGCCAAGGTCGAAGCGGCAACAGTGGGTGCGGTTGCGGCTGATGGCTAACACTAGTAAAACTTTGTTCAGGGATAGTTGAACCTCTACACGAACCTCTCATAACAAGATGCATGCATGCATACCACGTGATCTCAGATATAACGAACACGTAACCTCGGTTATAACGAAGTTGCATGCACTTGACTTCGGATATAACGAACATGTGGGACCTCGGTTAAAACGAACATGCATGCTTCTTCGTCACAACCGAGGTCAACTAACGCTCGATACCCTTCTTCGGCAGCGTCAAATTGGTTGATATTTTATACTTCGCCTATATTCAAATACGGCTGCCGCGGCAGGAACAGACTGCGCTACGTCGGATCAGCAGTCGAACTCCTCAGACACTGAGCCACCGCAGCGAGTCAACCCGAAAGGCGAACCTTACTAAAACTGCAACACCGCAGAAATTTCGAAAATGTTGGGAAATTTTTGTCTCGCCGAGAGGCGGTGTATTGGATGGAAAGTTGGAGAGAAGAAGAAAAGGGGAGCGATCCCGTTTTTATAACACACTTATTTAGCTCTCTCTCTCTCTATCTATCTATCTTTTTTTTTTGTCTAAAATGTGCAGGCTATTTTGCATGGAAAGTTTCTTTGCACGATGCAGAACAGCATCCTGTACATGGCTCGAAAGCGCAGGTGCCTGCACAGAGGGAGTGTAGGCGGCTCTCATCTCCGTGATTGCTGGTCCTCCCACAAACAGAGAAACGGACATAAGGAACGAGCAACTTGGCCAGACCTTCATCATGCCAAAAAACCCGTAACACCGGTTCTGAAGTGTGAACTGCGCTTTCTGAGTGACTCCTACGAATACTCGCCTCTGATGTATGACTGCGCGTGGTTTCAGCCGAACTGTTCTACTGTGATGTTTTACACGCGACAACCTAGTGGCTCGAAACCAAAGAAATCTTAGGTGAACATTCGCAATATCTGTGTTCAGAGAACGGAAATGACTTAGTGCTTATATCTAAGATAGAGCGACAAAAAATAAAAAGGCAGCATGAGACCATTGGGGACCGTACTCCGACCTCCGCATACCGCATGCAGGGCTCTGACCAATGATCTATGACAGCGGCTGTCTCCCCGTCTACTTCGAAAGTATTTATTAGCGCGATATGGCAGCGATATGCTCACCACCACCGATCAAGCACCTTTTCTGATCTTGTTTCTGCCGTCGCTCTGATTGGCTAAGCTGTTTTGTGAGGTCACAACTACGTGGCCTCGCGCGTGTAATTTAAACTCAGTCCTGTATAGCGGAACAACGCGAGTGTGTGCCCCACGGATCTTTCAGGTTCACCAACCAACAGACTGTGCTGAAACCTACTGACCAGTAATTGAGCATGACCTCTTTTAGTGTTTTTGCACTAAAAAAATAATACTATCGCCCCGCCACGGCGCTTACGGCACACGACTGCTGCTCCCAGTGATGCGGGATCGAACTCGGGCGGCTGCGGCCGCTTTTCCGTGGAGATGGAAGGCGAGGCTCCCGCGTGCTGTGCGATGTCAGTGCACGCTAAAGAACCCCAAATGGTCGAAATTACCGAAGCTTTCACTACCGAGTCTCTCATAGCCTGAGTAGCTTTGGTGCGTTAAACTCCAGAAATCAAAGAAAAAAAAAAAAGAAAATATCGCAGCGGATTCGTGTCAAGGTTTGAACCACGGTACTCGTGCTCATTAGAAGAGCGTCTTAACCGCTGGGCCACCACGAGTTTTTTCTTTTTTTCTTTATTTCCTGTTAACAATGAAAAATAAAGTGGGCCAAAGTCAAAGTATAATACCACGAACAGCTCTAGCAAAAAGCAAGGCTACACAAAGTTTCAGAAACGCTTTAGGTTGGTTAGCTTGCTCAAAACTGGCATCCATTCAGGTTTCTCTCTTTGGACATTATAGATGGCGTTCAGGTAGTTTACACTTTCAATGGAATACTCCCTCGCGGAGCGTGCATCCACGTCCGCATGTCTCACAGCCATTCTCGTTTTCCATACACTGTGGAGGCAAAGCAACATGAATAAGTTATATGGCACACCCCCTTTATTATGGACCGGCAGGAACCGTATATCATAGGGTGTAATTGGCAAGTCCTTTTTTAAAGTCCTGTGCAAGATATCACGCAGAAAGACTGCATCCCATCAGTCAAGGAAAATATGGTCTATGGTTTCTGATTTATGGGAAATCAGCACCACGACTTTCCTGTTTTCAGCATGGCATTTATTACACGAGTTTAAATGCAGAAAATAGCTATACACATTTTTCACACAATAATAAGCCTGCAGCCGAACAAGTTCAGTTGAAATATACAACAGCACGAAAAACAGAAATCTCTGAACACAGCTCCACTAAAATGGTGGCAAAGAAAAACAGCACATCAATAATGGGAGCCAGTCCTGTTGATAGTCACCGTCTTTCAACTGGTGCACCATCTGGCCGAAATGAGTACGGGGGGAAACGAGAGGCTGAGCATTCCAATCCAACATGAGCGTTTTCCACAGGCTGTGCAGTCCAAGGAAGAAAGTCATGTCAGTGGGTTCATGATCGTGTTGGGGAGACATTAATTAATCCACACTGTAAGAATTCAAAACTAAGGCTTTGTTCATTGTTCTTTGTAGAACTATCCAAAATAATTTCGTATCTTTGCAAGCAATAAAACAGTGTTCGATGGTTTCAGGTTTATCACATAGCCGACAATTAACATAAGAAACAATTATTTTTTTTTGGAGTCACTCTTTAATAGGTAGAACTACGGCATGAAGTTTAAAGAAAGGCGTATTAGTACAAGGCGAAATCAGCATTTTACGTTCTCTTCTGAAAACATCATGCTCTATACAATTAGTGTAGAGAGGACGATATAATAGAGGCGGGAACAGCATATATACCAATTCTTTGTGTAAATTTCTCCGTGAAACAGAGAATAAGTACTCATAAAAAAAGCCAACTGCCACAAAAGGCACTGAATCGTAAACTTCTTTCATAAAAGAAAATAATAAGGGCCGATCAGTAAAATTGGAAGATACCGCTAAGTAGGCAAGAAGGTTCACAAAGTTAATTTCCAGGGCTGCAATGATAATCGAAGGGGAGCAGTCAGGCAAGTCCCTTGCTCTGGCCCTCTGGCATTCTCCGACGAAGCTCGACCACACTTGGCATTTCCTGATTATTATGAATTTATTTACAAATTACGCGCATTTCGTACGTATCACGAGGAGCACGGCCTCTCCGCACGACACTCCAGTTCAGTCTCTTCTGTCGTCCTCTCTCGTACCCGCGTCCACCGTGCTCCCTCCGACCCTTTCTCCCTCCGAGAGTCCTCCTCGCCAGGTCCACGGCTGTCCTCGCATCCCGATCTTCCAATTCCTCGGAGGTGCGAACATTTCCCAGAAGCCGGCGACCGCTGAAGGCATCCGCTCCCAGCCGCGGGCAGCGGCCAGCTCGGATGACACGGGAGTGCGCCCTGCGGGAGCCCATAAATTTCTCCTCCTTGCTGTCCTGCCGGCGCCGGTTCTCCGATCCCTACGGCCGCTTCGGAAGGAAGGCTGCTGTAGTTTCGGAAATGTGTTGAGTCCGCCAACGCTTCGCGGGACGCACGGCACACACAAATACACAAAACCCGGCCGTTCGTTCTCCCGGTGCTTGGGGCAACACATAGCGCGCACGACAGGAGCTATTACGGAAAAAGAAGAAAAGAGCGACTGACTGTCTGACATAGCGATGTGTCAAGCCTATAGTCCGCCAGCAATAGTAGCTATAGCTTACCGCGCCGCATCGGCTCAAAACTGGAAGGCCATATGAACGTCGCAAACGTTCGGTGAAAGCTTTGGATGCAGTGCCTTGCACAATAGAGTACCTGCAAAACATAACAAATTTTTGTCGCCAGAAACATTTTACATGCCTGCGCTCGACCAAAAATTCATAGGCGGTGCGGAGGCGGTGTTTTCAAGAGCCAGAGCAAGATTTAAAAAAAATTATACATGCAATATGTCTGTTACTTTTTATGGAGTGGCCCTGAAACCACACTTTTGATGAGGGCCAATAAGAATCGGCATTGCATGTTGTAGACGATTTGATAGAACTTTCGCGAAATTTTTGTTGTCTGCATTTGCCAAGGTGACTAGCCTGTGGCCATCTACTGAGCGCAGTTTTTTTTTTTTTTTTTCACGCTCTTTGGAATTAATACTGCGTGATTCCAAGTAAGCGACTGAGGAAGGACCCTTGCATCTAAACTTAAAGCGAAAGTCGGCAGCAGGACAGAGCTCAGATTTAAAAGCTTTGCAAAACACGCATGGGATTCCATCAGGGCCAGGTGTTTTGGAGGGAGGTAATTGATTAATTGCTTGTTCTGTTTCTTCCAACGCGACAGGGTCATTGATAACAGCACAGTCATCATCTGATAAAGGTGTTATAGGAGCAGTGAAGTTAGCTATAGTAGTTACGAATTGGGAGTAGCAGGAGCGTCATTGAACAGTACCACGACGTAGCTCACAAACACACAGGTGACATCACATGTTAGGTTACAAGGGTGCCATTGGACATCGTTTCCAGTATCAACTTGGCAGTAACGTAACAGTGCTCATCAAGTAGAGCTTGTCGCGTAGGGGTTTCACAGTGCAACGCACGATTCGCACGAAATCGAACTCAGGCACTCCTTTATCTTTCAACGCCATGTTTTTGTAAGTCACACTTTACACCTGAAATTTCGTGTAAATATAAACCAGACGCTTCACATTCCAATTCCTAGAGCTTATACAAACTCTTATGCAGTGTCATCTCTTGAAAACTTCTTGTACAAAGACCTAACAGACCCACTTGCAAAACTATTGCTCGCACCTCCTGTTTAAATAGCTCCCAAGTAGCTAACAATCGTATGGCACCTCTCAAACATGACATAAACATCCTATTATACCGAAATAGTCTCGAGAAACGTGGTCGAATGATAAAGTGGAAGCTTTTCGGAAGCTTTCACTGCCGCTAATGCATCCAGATTTTTTAAAGCCTTCGAGAAGGCCGGGGGCCTTCGCTAAATGCAGTGAGCATATGCAGATAAGAATTCTCTGGGATTTGTGCTAAAACCCAATAGTCTTCGGAAGTCAGTGAAGGCATGAGTGATTATTACTGCTGTGATGCATATTGCTTACGGTCCATTTAGGCACTACCCTTTCTCCGCTGGCGGCTATAGTAGAAGGCTAACTTGCTTGCCCCTGTTCCGGCATTGTAAATTTGTTCAACTGCCGTCTAAGCAGTGCGCAGTTGTCGACCTTACAGTACTTGGCTGCTTTAATACCGGCTTAACGACGCTGCCAAGTAAAAGAGCGGGGGAGGGGGGGGGGGGATAAAGCAAAGTGCGCGCTCGGTAAACGTGGGCTCCCCTGCAACTGTCATTTATAAAGGAGGCGGATCTTTGTGGTTTCCTCCTTTTTTTCCCTCTTGAGTTCAAGTTTCAGCGGCGGCCACAAAGGTGTGTTTGGCTGTTTCGTTGCTCGTAGTTTTTCTTCTGCTTGCCGTTCAAGGCGCGTGGGGTGCTCGAAAACTCCCTGTTCGGCCTTCTTCGGGACGCAGCTCTCTTTTGCCTGCAGCGTGGAGCGAGGTCGCTGCCGGCCCCGTATGAAAACCCCGTTTGGGGCTGAAAGCATGTTCGTGTTTTATTGGAAAGGCGCTGGTATACCCTCCCATCAAATAACGCTGGCTGTCAAGGGACATTTTACTATTTTCTGCTGTTTCCGCCAGTTTTCGATTTTACCCGCGCTCGGCAGGACCGACGAATGCGCGCCGCTGTGAAACAACGGCGGTCTTGAGGCGTTCGATAAGCGCTGGACTCTGCGTGAGGCCGCTGTCAGAGTCCAGTCTTACGAGCGAGGGAATCGCCATTTTCCTTTCACCATGAAGAGGAGAGGAGGCTTATGTAGGCCGCCCGCAGTGGTAAATATTAAGGAAGCCGCCGAGATAAACGAATCTCCGATAAAGACAACAGGAACAAACAGAAAAGCGAATGAGCTTGACGTGAGTCGAATCCGGTCGAATTTCGGACAAGTCCCTCAAATCCGGCAAGACATCTAGAAGTGCCTGCCTGACTTCGCCCACCTTCGCCATTGCGTCGCGTTTAAGCCTGTTCAAAGCTCTTTTCGCCGCTGTGCTATACTGGCTGTATTCTTTAGAGGCATCGATTCCCAGCTCAGCTTCGCCGACATGCTTCTTTGAAGTTGAAAACCAGACAGTTTTCGGCGTGCATCTTTTTTTGACGGGAATTCCGAGATAAAGCTTCTGCATTATGTTCCCTATACAGAGGCTTGCTCCCTCCCCTCCTCCCGTCTCCGTACTCAGAAGGCAAACGCGCATGCCCGATTATAAATGTATGGCACGAGCGGAAGTCAGTCTGATCATTGTATTGCTCGTTTTTTCGCGATGCACACGTCACTGCGCGCCCAAAAATGTCAGTGTGAAATGCGTGCTCCGTTTTCAGTTCTCGTGCGCCGTTCTGTTCCTGGATGCGGGATTTTGCTTTTCAAAAATATTTAAAGAAATGTGTGAAAATGTGACATCAACCTGGACATCAATATTTTGGGGAACGGGAAACATTAATGAGGACGGAGTTGGAGTGCGGTCCGTGCGATAGGAGCGAGGGCGCTGTTCAGAACGACGTATGTCATTCCAGCCTGCAGCAGATATTTGAAACGTGAAAAATAAGTGAACACGTTCAGCTTAAAAAGAGAGAGAGAAAATAAGGGGCGTGATGCTGACGCCATGGCTATACGAGCAAGCAATGCCGCATTCATTGTGCACAAAAGTCCGCACTGCAACGAGCTACGTGTGCACGGAGAGGCTGATGGCCTAGTGCGGGAGGTAAACGTGGTGAGGGATTTATTCAACTTTTGTCGATCGTTACACTTACAAAGGAGGTGGGCCCGTCAAAGTCAACTTGAGGCTTGTCGGACTTGGACCAAAAATAGAACCATTTCGCACCCAGTCTGATCGATACAGTTATAAAATGAAAAACAAGGAATGTAAGAGATAAATATCAACAAAACACCAGCTTGTAATGGGGTCATTAAACAAGAGTACGACAAGATAAAAGAAAAAAGAAAGTACAATTGTGTGTAAGAGAGATTGCGTTCAGGCAGTCTGGGCTAACGGTGTTTTTAATGTTTTTAACGAATTCTTTGAGCTCCTACTTCGAATCTACAATCAACTTGGACAGTCGTCTGGAACGAGGTTGAAAGCAGCCGCGATAAATGTCGCTCTGGCTTCTTAGCAAAATGCGTCAAAAGGCGTGGTACAAGATTATATATATATATATATATATATATATATATATATATATATATATATATATATATATATATATATATATATTGTCGCGGACAACAGGGCAAGACGTGGACGACAGGACTAAGCTGTGAACGACAGGGCTAAGCTGTATAGGAGCAGGCAGCGTTCCGAACACAGCGCGCGAGCCGACTTCAGTGTCCTCTTCTTCCAGGTGCAGCAAGAACAGAGGGACACCAGGTGGTATTACCCCCCCCCCCCCTCTTAAAAAAAGAAAGAGGGGGAGCGCGAGCGATGGGCAATGCAAGCGAAAACAAAGATCAGCACGTGGACAGAATAGATAACGGAGGCGGGAGGTAGGAAAACAACGACAACGGAGGCGGGTAAGGTATCCTATACGCGACAACGAAACAAGCGCATAGCACACTATCGCATGAAATCTTCATGCGGACATCGTGCACGACCTCGGAGCGTGGTTGCCGACGCGAGGGCTGCACAGTACCCGCTGGAAGAACTTCGTATGTCACTTCCGTGACAGGGCACAGAACTTCGGAAGATCCGAAGTAACGGAAAATCAGTTTGTCATACAAGCCGGGCCGACGCACCGGGGTCCAGACCCAAACTTTCTCTCCAAGATGGTATGTGACGCGTCGATGACGGATGCTGTAGCGGCGTGCATTCGTGCCCTGCTGTTGCTGAATGTGAATGCGGGTAAGTTGAAGTGCTTCCTCAGCGCGCTGAGCAATCTGCTCGGCGTCTGGCGTGAGTAGATGATCATCTGTGCAGCTCGGAAGCATGGCATCCAACATTTTCTGAACGTCACGTCCGTAGACTAGGCTGAATTGTGTAAAACGTGTCGCCTCTTGGGTGGCCGTGTTGTAGGCATATGTGATGTAGGGGAGAATCTCATCCCAGGTTTTGTGCTGCGAGTCTATGTACATTGCGATCACGTCGGCGATGGTTTCGTTACGTCTCTCCGTGAGGCCATTCGTCTGCGGATGATATGCAGTAGTTTTTCGGTGGCTGGTATGACTAAGCTCGAGCACGTCGTGCATGAGATGTGCCGTAAACGCGGTGCCTCGATCGGTTACGACTAGAGACGATGCGCCATGACGCAACACGATTTGCTGCATAAAGAACTGAGCGATCTCAATTGATGCGCCACGCTGCACTGTTTTGGTTTCCGCATACCGTGTGAGATAGTTGGTCGCGATTATAATTCATTTGTTGCCCAGAAGGTCGATGACAACTTGGTAAAACGGCGTCCGAGGTGGATTAATAGGTTGGAGCAAACCCGCGGGCTTGAAAGGATGCACCTTTCGACGTTGACACTCGCGGCAGTCTCTGATGTAGCGATGGACGCCGCCAGAGAGTTTAGGCCAATAATAGGCTTGGCGAACTCGAGCGAGTGTGCGTGCAAAGCCCAAGTGGCCGGAGGTGGGCTCATCGAGGTAAGCAAAAAGGATATCGGCGCGAAGGTCGGCCGGCACGACGAGGAGGTGCGCTCGGTCAACAGTGCTGAAGTTTTTCTTGAATAAAACGCCATTCCGAAGACAGAATGCAGACAGGTGCCTTCCAAACTGGCGGGGGACGTTAGCAGCGCGACCCTCCAGGGGGTCAATGACAGGTCGAAGGTCTAGTCATTATGTCTAAGGCAGTCGAAGTAAACCTTTGTCGTCCGTGACGTAATCGACAAATTCGACGGGTGCCCGCGAGAGCGCGTCAGCATCGTGCTTCTGACCAGATTTGTACACAATGGAGTAATCAAATTCTTGAAGGCGAAGGCTCCATCATGCTAGGCGCCCCGATGGGTCACGGAGATTGGCGAGCCATCACAAATAATGGCGGTCAGTAACGACTTTAAATGCGCGGCCATAGAGGTAAGGCCTAAATTTCACAGTTGCCCACACAACCGCGAGGCATTCCTTTTCCGTAGTGTATACGTAATAATTTGTAGCATGCGCAATGACCCTTTCCACGCCAACTTGGTGTTGAACGAGTACAGCGCCAAGGCCGATGTTGCTGGCGTCGGTGTGGACTTAGGTGGCAGCGTCTTCGTCAAAGTGCGCAAGAACAGGGGTAGTTTGCAGTCGTCTGCGCAGCTCCGCAAAAACCTCCTGTTGCTCGGCGTCCCACACGAACTGTGTATCATCCCGCTTGAGGGGGGTCCGGGGTGCGGTTATCTTGGAAAAGTCGGCGATGAAGCGGCGGTAGTATGCACACAGACCCAGGAAACGTTTCAAACTCCTCTTCGTGGCAGGAACGGGAAATTCGGCTACAGCGGCAGTTTTGTCGGGGTCTGGCCGGACGCCTGCGGCACTCACAAGATGACCAAGAAACTTCAACTCTTTGTAGCCAAAGTGGCACTTCTCGGGCTTGAGCGCCTAGTCAGCTGACCAGAGGGCATCTAATACTGCGCCCAGGCGTTCGAGGTGTTCTCCAAAGGTTTCAGAGAACACGACAACGTCGTCGAGATAAACTAAACAGATTAGCAATTTGAGGCCGGCTAGAACGGTGTCCATCGCGCGCTGAAAAGTAGCCGGCGCTGAACATAGGCCGAATGGCAGCACCTTAAACTCGTACAGTCCATCTGGGGTGACAAAAACTGTTTTTATTTCGCGGTCCCGCTCATCGACCTCAATCTACCAGTACCCGCTCTTCAGGTCAATGAAGGAGAAGTACTTTACGCGACGAAGCTTGTTGAGCGAATCGTCGATACGGGGTCAGCGGGTAGACGTCTTTTTTAGTGATGTCGTTCAACTTCCGATAATGAACACAAAAGCGAAGGGTGCCATCCTTTTTATTTACCAGCAGGACAGAGGACAACCACGGACTGTTGGGGGGTTGGATGACACCATCACGAAGCATCTCCTGACCTGTGTCTGAATCGCTTCACGTTCCGTCGTTGAGATGCGGTGCGGCTGCTGGCGTATAGGGCGGGCATCGTCGGGAGTAATTATGCGGTGCATCACAAGAGGCGTTTGCCGAATTTTCGATGAGGTCGCGAAACAAGCACTGTATCCTAGGGGGAGAGAACGCAGTTCGCGCTGCTGTGTTTCCGAGAGATCTAACATCAAGACGATCAAGGAATGGGCGCACATTTTAAACTTCTCCGAACGTAAAACATTCAGAAACGTCCGCTAAGTAGTCGGCGAATGCGATTGCGGTAGCGCGGTAAAGATGACGGGGTTCGTTCGTGAAGTTAGTCACCAGGAGCTCACATAGGCCGTTACGGAGGTGGATGAGGCTCCGCGCCGATGTGATGCCGTGGGTGAACAAAAGGGACTGGTTGCCCTCAGCGACCGCCGTTCCGTCACGTAGCTCGTCGCAGTTAACAGTCAAAAACACTGGAACGTGGCGGAATAGAAACGCTCTCGGCAGAAATTCGACGAGGGGCGCGGCGTTGGCGGTCTGCGGTATCAGTATCTTTCTCGGTGTAAAATGTCACGGTACGCTCCCGGAGATCGATAATGGCCCCATACTCCCGGAGAAAATCGACACCAAGGATACAGTCGCGGGAGCAGTCAGGTATCACAAGGCAACTGACAACAAATGTGGAGTTGCGAATTTGGACTGTCGCCGTGCACTGGTGGTGGTGGTGAAAAACTTTGTATTTGGGAGCCTTAAGTGATTACATCCTAATGACGGCTCTGCTCTTGGCTGCGTGTTGTGGCCGGAAGCTGGTACTTCCCAGCGACACCCAATGCCGAGTCCGTCAGCCGCTTTTGAACGGCCGGGTCAGAGCTGGACACCGCAGCCCACCATCGCTCGAGGTCGGAGAGTTGCCAAGTGGCTGGAGGGTGAAATTCCGAGCTTTTGATCGTGATGTGTTCAAAATCAGCTTTAGGTGCGGCGAAAACAGTCCTGGATGGATCAGAGCTAAGAAAGCAGGGGATGGGAATGTACGGGACTGAAGCTGGCGCCATGTCACCTGTTGTAGCTTAGTCATAGATTTATGAGGAGGAGGGTAGATGGTTCGTTGATCACGGTAATGGAGAGAGAATTCGTGATAGGATATACCATGCGCTCGCGAGCATTTCCCCCGGCAGTGGCAGACCCTGCTCGGCTGACGTATCTTCGAGCAAAAGAGTGAGCTGCTTCGTTGCCTGGGTGACCCGTGTGAGCGGGCACCCATATTAATTGAATAGGGTGTTCGGGTGGGGGAGGGAGGCGATGAACCGGAAGGCTGGGCAAGAGATCCGACCGCGAGCGAAGTTTCGTACGGCGGATTTAGAGTCGCTAAAGATGGTTGTGGCTCGGGTAGTAGCTATGGCGAGGGCAACCGCGCCTCCTCCGCCGTGCACTGACCGCTCGGAGTTACGACATGCCCGCCAGTGGTGCGAATCTGCGTGCCAGACCATGGCGTCATCACATTCTTTTAGAAGCGCTGCTAGCTTCCCGCTGAAAATCGAAAAATCAGCACCAGTGTCTACCAATGCGCTAACCTTGTAGCCGTCGAGGACCACCGGTATATCCAGCGAGAGTCTATCTTCATGTGTACGAACTATCGTCGGGGCCTTCAAGTCGCGGTCGCTCACAGCTCGCGTTGTCGGGGGTCTTCGTCGCGTCGATTTAAAGCGGCCTCGCCCCCGGAGGTCGCTGTCTTCAGTTTTCCCGACGCGGACTAGGCGATCGTCACTGCGCCGTTCAGGAGGAGCTAAGCTGTGAGGATGGTCGGCGTGGAGACGGAGATCGTGCTATCGCCGAAAAGTTGGCTCCATGCGGGCTACGTAGTCCTCAATATCCCGGGTTCGTTGGCCTAATGGAGGGCGACGCGTTTCGATGGGGAAATCCTTCAGTCCCAGTTGTCGATATGGGCACTGCCGATACAGGTGACCTGGTTCTCCGCAGTGGAAGCACAGGCGCTGCCGATTTGGGGCACGCCACAGGTCTGCCTTTCGCTGGGGTGGTCGTCGTTTGTCGATGTACTGCTCAGGGTGGGCTGAATAAAGTGAGCTTTGATCGGGTGGCAGTAATTGTGTGGAATCAGTCGGAGGTGTCCGCATACGTTGGCCGACAGGACTCGGTGGAAAAGAATGGCGGGTCAGCAGATGGTACCGCAGGCCGAAATGTTTGCTGAAGCTCTTCTCGGATAAAACTAGCGACAGAGCCGACCGTCGGATGGGGAGCACCGAAAAGAGTCTGAAGCTCTTCTCGCAAAATAGAGCGGATGATGTCGCGGAGAAGATCAGGAGTAGCCCCGAAGGCCGAAAGCGGCTATGTGAGCGAAGCGGCGAGTACCGGGTAGGTCGTAGACCGCTGCTGGAGCATCCTTTCCGTCGTGATAGCGTCCGTAAGGAACTCCGCAACCGTGGTCGGCGGATTGTGCACGAGGCCAGCGAAGAGTTGCTCCTTAAGGCCGCGCATGAGATGGCGCACCTTTTTCTCTTCGGGCATGGCTGGGTCAGATCGTCGGAACAGCCTGGTCATGTCCTCCACGTACAGGGTCGTCCACTTCTAGCTATAACACAGACACTGCTTTCAAATCAATATTACGTACGAAACAGCCACATAGCGATGAAAATCGATGCAAGCCCACAGGGACCCGGATGTGCTGCTTCACATGGCCTGCCACTTAGCTTTAGTGTGTGGCCGGGTCGAACGCAATAGCGCTTTGAAGGCGGTGAGCGTGTTATAGCTAGAAGTGGACGAGGCTGTACATAGTTATAGTCTCGTTCGGCATCTGCATGCGAGAGTGCAAAGCCCTTTCCGCTCGTTCTCGGTGATCCGGGCTGGCGTAGGTGTCTAGGATGCAGTGGCAGAACTCGCGCCACGATGTTGGGGTGCCTTCGCTATTCTCGTACCAAGCACGAGCGCCATCTTCCAGGCTAAAGAAGACGTTCCTGAGCTTCGCGGCTTCGTCCCACTGATTAAATGCGGCGACCCGTTCAAACTGGGCGAGCCAATCTTCGACGTCGACGTCTTCATTCTGACTGCCTTGGAAAGGCTTAGGCAGCCGCGGGTTCTGTATAGCGTGTAATAAGTTGGAGCTTTCATGACAGGTCGAGGGGCGGCTGCAGTGGTGAATTCCAACGGCCCGTGCTCAGGTGGTAGGCCTAGGTTCTTCCGGCTAGCGCGGTGCACAGGAGGGTCGACTGGCACAGGACGAATCCTGGGCGTGCGGTGGAGTGCGGGACATATACAAGACGGGAACGACAGGGGTAAGCTGTAGGAGCAGGCAGCGTTCCGAACACAGCGCGCGAGTCGACTTCAGCGTCCTCTTCTGGGCGCAGCAAGAACATAGGGACACCAGGTGACAATATATATATATATATATATATATATATATATATATATATATATATATATATATATATATAGTTAGATGTGTTGACATGAATGCAGTTCTTGCAGAATCACTTGACAGTAGATGTAGCACATTACCTTGCAGAGTATTCATTGCTGCCCTGTATTTGATATGTTGGGGGACGAGAAAGGTACCATGAGCATATTGAAAAATCTTACACTTTGGCAAATGGTCAGAACGGCCACTTAAGTATAAGCTGTCAGCGCCTGTAGTGTTGTAGTCAATCTGGCGTTGGGACATGTGGCGTAGGAGGTTGTGAAGAACAGCTCCAGCAGTTTCAAATGGGGTAAGGAATAGAGCAGGAGGAAATGGAGGGAGTCGGTTGATGACTATGGGGGACCAATACGAGTGCTTTTTGTTGGGATAGCGGGGTAGTCAGAGAACGGTAAATGTCTTAGACCTTGATCTAAATGCGCTTAAAGTGATGGCGGAAGTGTGCGGTACGGAGCCTTGTGTTACAGGGCAATCCATGCGACTCCAATAGCACACCCCGGCGCCCGGCTTTCTCAGGGGTGTGCGTTTGGAAGAGGCTCTGCTAACCCTGCTGTGCTCCTTAGAGGGCTTAATTTCGAACAACTAATGACCTGCAAAGGTCTGGTTCTCACAGGTCGGGTAGGGCTAAAAGAAAACAAACTGGGTGTGTGGGCAGCAGTCACAAGGGATTCCAGCACTAAAATCAGCTGCTATTGGAACACAATTACTTGGTTTTAAAGGATCGCATGAGTCGCTAATAATCATTTATTGTGCATTGTATATCGATAAGGCGCTGATCATGTGTTTAGCTTGGCTCGATTATTTTTGTCGGCCGTTTTGTCTGCCACAAATGGCGTCCTGGTATCAAAGGGTAACTGCCTTAATTAACTTGCTCGCAAATTCATCAGGTAGTTCTTGCTTCCGCTATACTGTGTCGGTGAATCAGTAGCTCGGCGTCGCGGACCGGACGCCGTCTTCGGTCCTAATTAGACCAAGAGAGCATAATAATACCTGAGCCCCTTTTCTCTCGAATTCTTCTTTCATGTTTTCCTTCGCTTGTAACATTTCCTTCTACGCAGAACTTCTTTGCCTCGCAGGTGACAAGCGCTCATCCACCACAGGGGGAGACGATATTTGTTGGTTTGGTTTGGTAAAACTTTATTTCCCACAGTAGGGGTCCTGGAGGACACTCGTCTAGGCGCCAGGTGTAGAGGGCAGCTCCCACGTCGGCACAGAGAGCCCGAAGCTCGCCGCCGCCGCGCGGGCCTCCTGGACAGCCCGAAGCTGATCATGTAGTGAAGCACTTTTTAAAACTTTGTCCCAACGTTCCTTGTTCTTGGCGTAGGCGTCGCTCGATGCACAACCACACAGCATATGGTTTAAGTCTACACGGTGACTGCACCGTTCACACACATGTTGTACGTCGTAGTCTGGGTCGATGTGCTTCATGCGCCAGGGGTTGGGGTATGAGTTCGTTTGGAGCAAGCGTAACGTGGCGGTCCAAATGTTTAAAGGCCACCAGTAGGCGAAAGCTTTCGTTCTTTTACGTGTCAAATGTATCGCTGGTCGCTGCAGTCAGGCCAATTTTGTGAAACTTCGTGGGAGCTGAAATACAGGGAAGCAAAGTGCTTTGGCCGTCCGTTTGGCGGCAGGCCTAAAAAAAAAAAAAAAGTTGGTGCGAATTTTAATTCATTGTTTAAAAGGGGAAACAGCCTCTCAGGGTTGAGAGAAAAAAAAAAAAAGAGCTATGGAATGGAAATAGATACGGCTGTTTTACCTGAGCAGTTAAAAACAGTCGGCCCATCTATATTTAATTGGCCTATTAGTCGAATAGCTTTGGAATCAACAGCTGCAAACGCTGCTATTCATTCGCAGTTGATATGAGAGCGTTACACTGACGGCAGCTATGGTTCGTGACATCGTGCCGGTGGGGTGCGATGACTGATACATGTGCTTAGCTTTTAGCCGGCCTTGAAAACTGTAACAATGGCCGAGCCAGACCAAGCAGGCCTATGCAGCAGCCATAAAACAAGTCTCATTGCTTACCGGTTTTCTTTCTGCGTGTTCGTCGAATATTGAGGCAAAATATGTCCTGAAGCCTACTCCCCGCTGCGTGCTAGCAGCAAGCGACACATGTCGGACGGCAGTAATTTGCACGGGCCATTTGTTTTTCGGTTTAAGAAACTCAATAGGCAGGGAGTGAGAAAGACTCCAAGTATTACGAGAGCCACGCAGGCCTTTCCTTCGCTCACCGCCCGCTGGCCTCTAAAGGGGACATTAGCGTGAAGTTCTGCGTACAAAATAAGTGGGTGCATTGGCCCGGACGGGCATTGTGAGTTTTCTGCAACCCGTGATGACACTCCGGCCCTTTTGTTTCGGAGTCTTAATACTGCGGACTCTTGATACTGCCGTCCTCGTCGTATTCCATTTAGACCCCGCAACACTGACCGCCGGATACGTCCTCTTCATTTTCGTCTCTCTCATGTCGCTTTTTCTTGTCGTGGCGCCGGGTGAGGAGCTGTGTGCAGTAATGACATTTTCGCATATAGACTTCCCTGTTCACAGTTTCGAACTTTATCTAGTGTATTTCATTGTGGCTGCACTTAATAATAATAAGAAAAGAACTGCTCGAAAGAATAGTGTTTCGAAAAAGCACGCCACTAATTTCTAAATATACGCTTTTTAAGATATTTTATTTAATTTCATTTATTGTACACTCAGGGCTTTCGCATTACAGAGGGGGTGGGAGCAATGAAACGAAACAAAATCAAGTACAAGAGGAAGCGTTACACTAAACATGGCTTCTGCGGCACAATCGTACGAGTGTTGGCGAATATGGAAAAACATGCTAATAATGTAAGCTGTTTATAGCTAATTTCTAATACCTAAATATTTAACTACTAAAGTTAGGCGTCTAGTAGCAATTACAGATTTATAGCCGGCATTTACTAGTACCGATGTCAATATTGTTTCTCCCTCTCTCTCTTCTCTTTCTTCCTTTTTAGAATTTCCGGAACGCGATTACCTTCGGCGCTACGGCACAGCAAATTTTGGCTATCTCGCTTCAAAAGAAGCGCGATTAAAAAAAAAATTAGCGACACTTAACTTATCCCTTTAGGGATATGACGCGATGACGTGAGCAGCCACCCGACTTATAAAGCCTCGCTTTAAGCAAGCCGTATGAACGTGCCTTCGTTGCTGCTAGGTGTAGCGTGCATTACTCAGCATCTAAGAGCACTGGAAGGCTGATCCCACATCAAATGCGCGAACGGAGTTGGCAGCTCCTCCCGATATCACGTGGTGTCGTTAAGTTGCACAAATCACCCAAGAATCAGTGCCCGGCCATGCAAACTACCAGCGCTAATCCCGTGAGTTTTCGCTCATAACGCCCACACTGACGCCGGATTGTCTGATTAGCGGCACCTTTGACGCTTCCGCGTTAAAATCCGTGCTGCACGTATTGAATGGCACAAGGGACCTTCTCTCTCCCGCCTGCGCTGTGCTGCTCGGTGCTCCTGTCCACGCGGGGCAAAGAAAATATATGTTTGAAAATGAAGCTGTTTATTGTTCGGAAAAGAGCAGGAAGACGAAAGGGGGCAGTGACGGTTGCCACTGGTAAACATGCTCACGCGATAATCTTGGTGAGCCTTACGCGCCAACAACCATATACATGCGCAAAAGGCAGGCTCCTATGGGCAGCGTGATACACGTCGACCGATTCTGTGCATAAATGGCGCCCGAAATGGAATGTCCTTTTTGTACACCCTCTCTGTACATGCGCGCACCTTCGTATGCATATCGACTTTATTTCGCAACGATGGGCAGCTAGCAAGCTCTTCTTCGGACCCTAGAAACGGGCAGTAGAGGAGGAGAGGGGAAGTGCACGGATGTGGAAACGCGGTGGATACTGAAACAAAAGCGGCGTCGATATAATGCTCCAGGCGCAGCAGCAAATATTCTGTAAAGCAGTACAGTATAGTACAGTGAATAAATGACCGACACAAGGACGAACGAAGCCACGTAGCGTCACAAAAACATATCGATGAATGTTTCTAGTCGTAAGAATGGTTTCGTTGACATATAACGTCGCCGGCGCTTTGGAAGAAGCCTTGTCGTGCACTTTGTTGTCGCCAAAAGCGCACTGGAGCGTAAGCTCTATTCAAGAAAGGAGCCAGTTCCATTCGCCTGCCATGAAAGTCGTCCGCTGTAGCATCCGAAGCGCAATTGTGCCAGATAGTTTCGAGCAGTGAACGGAGGTTAGCGCACCGCCATGGCGGTGCAGTGGTATAGGGCGCTCGACTACTGTGCCCAAGGATGCTGGATCGAATCCCGGCCGCGGCGGCCGCTTTTCGATGGTGGCGAAAATCAAGCCGCCCGTGTGCTGTGCGATGTCAGTGCACGTTAAAGAACGTTAGTGCACGTTTAGTTGAGCGAAATTTTCGGAGCCCTCCACTACGGAGTCTCTCATAGCCTGAGTTGCTTTGAGACGTTAAACCCCATAAACAAAACCGGAGCTTTGCGCGCCGTCACGTCCGCAACCGCATGTGACGTATTTGTCATGTGATATCTTCCACAGCGGCTTGTATTTTCTTAGAGAATAAAAGCTGCACTTTATTGGCAGTGGCAGCGGTGTAACTTTCATTTGCCTTCGATCATCCCTTTTGAGACAATGCGCCGAGGGACACAGACGACCTGTCCTAGATGGATAAATCCCTTTGCTTGAAAAAAAAAAAAAAAAAAATTGGGCTGACTCCTTGAGGCCGGATGCCTACATTTTGAAGCATCAATAGCTTTCTGCAATTACACTTTATTGGTTATTAAAATGTGTGTACTCTTCATGCCGTCATCTATAATATGTTACTTACTAATATTCCTTATCTGTTCATGTGCTCGCGTATCCCTTCGTTCGTTGCGCTGTTGAAGAGAAGTGTTATGCTTAATTATCTTCGGGGCAATTAGCTTTACCTTCGCACATGCCTCTGCTTGAGCTCTGCTTCCGCGTAAACGTTGTGTTTTATCACCAGTGCGGACCAGGTATGCTGAACGCGTTTGTGATTGCTTTGGGCCGCTTGTTCTTTAAGACTTGCGCAATAGTCTCTTCTCTTTAAAGGACCTGAAATATCTTACCCCTGGCCTTTTTTTTTGTTCTTTTCGCTTTTTCTCCTTCCTTACCTTTAATTTCTTTGTGTGTTTGCTTCATGGCGCAAAAAGAAAACGGATAAATGCCGTTGATCTCACTTGCCCCATGCAGACTGCCCCACAGCTGTCTGTTGTTTGTTGCAGGCCCATATATGTGGTATGTTATTTCGTAAATGAGCAGTATGTTATTGCTTTCATACGGCTGCTGATTGACCGTTTGCTTGATCTCTTTATTTACATCTCGTGCAAGCCGCAAGCGAGGCAGTTTGTGCATCGCGGTCCCCAGAGCACCTCTAGCTTCCCACCTCCGCCTCCAATACACGTCCAGGATTTTGCGAACCTCCTTCGAATGGCACTCGTAAATTTTACTCTGCTTCATGTCTTCCTGGCTCCGCGACACACTGCGTCGTCTTTGAAGCGCGCGAGCGCGTCTTTACAACGGGGCGCATCTTTCCGTTGAAGTAAAACGCGGTAGTGTGCGCGTCTGTTTGGCTCATTACCTCGTGCGCGCCGAGCGCCACCAGTTTGCCGACTATGCAGTCGCTTTCTCCTGGAACGAGAGTTATTGGCTGCATTGCTGAGAGCGGCCACTGAATGCTTAATTAATGGCGCTTGCACAGTGTTTTTGCATATGCGTTTATTTATGCTGGCGGGCTTCGTTGTTTGCACGCTCGGCCCTGCATAACCGCAATATGCGTGAGCTTCGATAAATTCCGCCTTTAAAGCCCTTAATTACTACTCGCTGCATCAAAGAAACGTGCCCCGGGTTTAATCAGAACCACTGCAGAAAGCAAGACTGCGTTCATTCCCTTTACACGGTGTTGCTGAATGATGCTTGAAATTATATATTTTTCAAGTTATTGCTTCAAACACATTAATCTGACCGCCTGGCTGCTGTGGTTTGCAGTTTGTGACAACAGCTTGTCCGCTAAGATTGCGGCTGCATGAGGAGCGTGATAACTCTGCGAAATCGTCGGCAGCGGTTTCATTTGGACGCTAATTCAAGTGAATTTCTCGAACTAACTTCCTTTTTGTCACAATGGGACTTCTTCGTAAATGGGCTCAGTGTGAATCCGCGAGTTTTAATTTGACGTCACTGCGAATAACCAGCGTTTTATTGTCCAGTTGACGCCGAGACGAAAATAGCAACTGTTGGCTCGTGGGACTGATATTTCTGCACCACACGCTTCCACCTTTGCATCTTGACCTCATGGCTGGTAGTTTCATCCATTAGACACCCGGAAATAGTCATCCATAAAAAGCAGCATCACACGACTATGACTAAAATCCTGACGACATCTCCCATGCAAGCTCCCCTTTACGATTTACGATTCGGTCGAATAACTGCATACTACTTACTAGTAGGCGAGTAACGTGTACCTCGAACCCTCGCTTCGAAGAGCGAACGAAATCTCCAAAATGTACTCGTTATGAAAGAAAATGTCCCGTTTCTGGGAAACCTGCGTATCTTGAGAATAATAAAATAAAAAAGACTCTTCGCCGACGAACATAAATGCTTCCTCCTGCGTTAGCAATCGTACACGAGCTAGTCTGAGCTCTCTAGAAAGGCCCGCATGCGCCGAAGTGAAGAAACAAACTGCGTATAAAATTCAACCCATGATATGCGCTATGGAAGGAGGAAGTACACGCGGCCTATAGAGTATGCATACAAAAAGGTGATGTCATAGCCTTGTAAACAAACTGAATATAAACTTGTAGGTGTTTTGAGACATAAGCAAGGGACCGAACGTGTTTCCGAGTATCGCTAGCGTTTGAGCAGTTGTCTTAATTTCAAGCTCGTAATACGTGTGTGTGTGTGTGTGTGTGTGTGTGTGTGTGTGTGTGTGTGTGTGCGTGTGTGTGTGTGTGTGTGTGTGCGTGTGCGTGTGCGTGTGCGTGCGCGTGCGCGTGCGCGCGTGCGCGCGCGCGCGCGCGCGCGCAAAAAGCGCCCTATTCTTTTTTTTTTTCCTGCTCCTTTTTTTTACCGTTCTGCCTTGCACGTCAGGCTATGCTCATGGTGGTGTCGTTAGTTGCAGCCGTTTCTTTTTTGCTCCATATCAAGTGTTCGTCTGCTGTTAGGTGAGCGTTTCTTAAGCCACTTGATTCGTTACAAGTCATTGGTATCATGAAGTGAATTTTGTGAGGCCTTCCATGCTTGAAAGGTAGATAGATAGATTTTTGTTTACAGCAGTATCGCCGAAGTATTTCCTTATTTGCAACAAACAGGGGCAAGCAACGGAAGAACCGTCATGTTATTACTTAACAGCTGACAGTTGGTAACCCATGAATGTTACACTTTTCGTGCAACTTCATTACCAGGCTGATACTTGCCTGTGAAGGGCTCGTTCACCCGTTTTTACGAGCCGTCTACGAAAATATTCGTACCTCGTTGAAGTCGAAGCTTCCTTTTTCTATCCTTTACTCTGTAACTATCTCACTGACGCCTATGGCATGCTTGAGGTATACTTACACGTGTCCAGCTTTAAGTAATTTACTGTTGCAGTTCGAGCGTTTCTTCGAGTCATTCCACTTATTCCCTCTCGGATCCATACAACAGCACGAAAATGAATTTCTGGCAGCTCTTAGAGGTATTATTTGTGGTTGTCTTTGAAACAGCGCACGGCGCAGCGATGTAATGTAACGACAGACTCGCGTTGGGGCTATGTGTCCCTCTCGGCGATTCCTTAGCTGTAGCTCATTTACCGCGTCACCACACCGCGCCATTTACCGCGTCACCGCGTCACAAGTGTGCTCTAACTCATCATCATACTCATTTCACTTTATGTATATATAAATCTTTATTTAAACTTCCTCCTCCCTGCGCATGCCCTTTTTTTTTTTTTTCTCGATATTAGACACCGCAGTTGTGACAAGTTCATGTGCCGATTTTTCATCGCCCTCCCTTTATGGGGTGGCTCTTCACATTCATCAACGTCTGGCACCGTGACACCAACGTTCTGCTGAGCATAGACAAGGAAGCTCGACCTTCAGCTCTGAGTGCGAGAGGGGGGGCTTCGCTCCAGAACGATCGAATACAAGCATGTCTGCAAACGCTGGGCCAGACTGCGGCGGGAAGCGTGCGCCTTTCCTCTCTTCATAACCTCCACCTCCCATCACGCCCTGCAGTAGTAGTTAGGTAGCTGTGACGCCCCGCTGCTCAGCACGGGTTCGCGGATGTGGTTCTTGCAAGAGTCACAGGAGTATGTGTACTTCATCGTTGAAGTCTTCTCCGACGGTGACTTCCAACCACACATAGGTTTTCTAGCATACTGGTATGTATATATATATATATATATATATATATATAATATTGTCACGGACAACAGGGCTACACGTGACTAAAACGACGGGACGAAGCTGTACCAGCAGGCAAAGTTCGACGCTCAGCACGCGAGTCAACTTCAGTGACCTCTTCTTCCAGGCGCAGCAAGAACATGGAGACACCAGGTGGCATTACTCCCCCTCTTAAAAAAAAAAAAAAGAAATAAGGGACGGAGCGCGAGGTAAGGTGTCCTACGCGACAACGAAACAAGCCCATAGCGCACTACCGCGTGAAATAGGGCTTCATGCGGACAACGTGCACGACCTCGGAGCGTGGTTGCCGACGGGAGGGCTGCACAGTACCCACTGGAAGAACTTTGTATGTTACTTCCATGACTCGGCGCAGAATTTCGTAAGGTCCGAAGTAACGGGAAATCAATTTATCACACAAGCCGGGCCGACGCACCGGGGTACACACCCAAACTTTCTCTCCGGGATGGTATGCGACGTGTCGATGACGGAGGTTGTAGCGGCGTGCACCCGTGCCCTGCTGTTGCTGAATGAGAATGCAGGCAAGTTGACGTGCTTCCTCAGCGCGCTGAGCAAACTGCTCGGCGGCTGGCGTGAGTGGATGATCATCTGTGCAACTCTGAAGCATAGCATCCAACATCGTCTGAACGTCACGTCCGTAGACGGCGAAATGGTGTAAAACGCGTCGTCTCTTGGGTGGCCGTGTTGTAGGCATATGTGATGTAGGGGAGAATTTTATCCCAGTTTTTGTGCTGCGAGTCTATGTACATTGCGATCATGTCGGCGATGGTTTTGTTGAGTCTCTCCGTGAGGCCATTCGTCTGCGGGTGATATGCAGTAGTTTTTCGGTGGCTAGTATGACAAAGCTCGAACACGTCGTGCATGAGCTGTGCCGTAAACGCGGTGCTTCGATCGGTTACGACTAGAGACGGTGCGCCATGACGCAACACGATTTGCTGCATAAAGAATTGAGCGATCTCAATTGATGTGCCCCGCTGCACTGGCTTGGTTTCCGCATAACGTGTGAGATAGTCGGTCGCGACTATAATCCATTTGTTACCCATCGACGACAGCGGAAATGGGCCCAGTAGGTCGATGCCGACTTGGTCAAAAGGCGTCCGAGGTGGAATAATAGGTTGGAGCAAACCCGCGGGCTTGAGAGGAGGCACCTTTCGACGTTGATACTCGCGACAGCCTCTGACGTAGCGATGGACGGCGTCAGAAAGTTTAGGCCGAAAACAGGCTTGACGAACTCGAGCGAGTGTGCGTGCAAAACCCAAGTGGCCGGAGGTGGGCTCATCGTGGCAAGCAAAAAAGATATCGTCGCGAAGGTCGGCCGGCACGACAACGAGGTGCGCTCGATCAACAGTGACGGAGTTTGTCTTGAATAAAACGCCATTCCGAAGACAGAATGCAGACAGGTGCCTTCCAAACTGGCGGGGGACGTTAGCAGCGCGACCCTCCAGAGGGTCAATGACAGGTCGAAGGTCTGGGTCAGCTCGCTGTCGAGTCATTATGTCTAAGGCAGTCCAAGTAAACCTTTGTCGTCCGTGACGTTATCGACAAATCCGACGGGTGCCCGCGAGAGCGCGTCAGCATCTTTCGTGCTTCTGACCAGATTTGTACACAATGAAGTAATCAAATTCTTGAAGGCGAAGGCTCCATCGTGCTAGGCGCCCCGATGGGTCACAGAGATTGGCCAGCCAGCACAAATAATGGCGGTCAGTAACGACTTTAAACGCGCGGCCATAGAGGTAAGGCCTAAAGTTCATAGTTGCCCACACAACCGCGAGGCATTCCTTTTCCGTAGTGGAATAATTTGTTTGAGCGCGGGAGAGTGTGCGGCTGGCATGCGCAATGACCCTTTCCACGCCAACTTGGTGTTGAACGAGTACAGCGCCAAGGCCGATGTTGCTGGCGTCGGTGTGGACTTCGGTGGCAGCGTCTTCGTCAAAGTGCGCAAGAACAGGGGTAGTTTGCAGTCGTCTGCGTAGCTCCGCAAAAGCCTCCTGTTGCTCGGCGGCCCACACGAAGTGTGTATCATCCCGCGTGAGGCGGGTGAGGGGTGCGGCTATCCTGGAAAAGTCGGTGATGAAGCGGGGGTAGTACGCACACTAACCCAGGAAACATTTTAAACTCCTCTTCGTGGCAGGAACGGGAAATTTGGTGACAGCGGCAGTTCTTTCGGGGTCTGGCCGGACGCCTGCGGCACTCACAAGATGACCAAGACACTTCAACTCTTTGTAGCCAAAGTGGCACTTATCGGGCTTGAGCGCCTAGTCAGCTGACCAGAGGGCGTCTAATACTGCGCTCAGGCGTTCGAGGTGTTCTCCAAAGGTTTCAGAGAACACGACAACGTCGTCGATATAAACTAAACAGATTTGTCATTTGAGGCCGGCGAGAACGGTGTCCATCATGCGCTGAAAAGTAGCCGGCGCTTAACATAGGCCGAATGGCAGCACTTTAAACCCACAGTCCATCTGGGGTAACAAAAGCTGTTTTTTCGCGGTCCCGCTCATCGACCTCAATCTGCCAGTACCCGCTCTTCAAGTCAATGGAGGAGAAGTACTGGGCGCGACGAAGCTTGTCGAGCGAATCGTCGATACGGGTCAGCGGGTAGACGTCTTTTTTTGTGATGTCGTTCAACTTTCGATAATCAACACAGAAGTGAAGGGTGCCATCCTTTTTTTTTCACAAGCACGACAGGGGACGACCACGGGCTGTTGGAGGTTTGGATGACACCATCACGAAGCATCTCCTGAACCTGTGTCTGAATCGCTTCACGTTCCGTAGTTGAGATGCAGTATGGCTTCTGGCGTATAGGGCGGGCATCGTCGGGAGTAATTATACAGTGCTTCACAAGAGGCGTCTGCGGACTTTCCGATGACGTCGCGAAACAAGCACTGTATTTTAGAAGGAGAGAACGCAGGTCGTGCTGCTGTGTTTCCGAGAGATCTGTACTAATATCCAGACGATCCAGGGATGGGTGCACAGTTTCAACTTCATCGAACGTAAAACATTCAGAAACGTCCGCTAAGGCGTCGGCGAATGCGATTGCGGTAGCGCGGAAATGATGGCGGGGCTCGTTCGTGAAGTTAGTCACCAGGAGTTCAAATCGGCTGTTACGGAGATGGATGAGACTCCGCGTCGAGGCGATGCCGTGGGTGAGCAAAATGGACTGATTGCCCTCAGCGACCGCCGTTCCGTCACGCAGTTCATCGCAGTTAACAGTCACAAAAACACTGGAGCGTGGCGGAATAGAAACGCTGTCGACAGAAATTCGAAGAGGGGCGTGGCTTTGGCGGTCCGCGGTGTCAGTATCATCAGCTTTCTCGGTCGAAAAGGTCACGGTACGCTTCCGGAGATCGATAATGGCCCCATACTCCCGAAGAAAATCGACACCAAGGATACAGTCGCGGGAGCATTCAAGTATTACAAGGCAGCTGACAACAAACGTGGAGTTGCGAATTTGAACTCTCGCCGTGCACTGACCTCTCGGAGTTACAACATGCCCGCCAGCGGTTCGAATCTGCGTGCCAGACCATGGCGTCATCACGTTTTTTAGAAGCGCCGCTAGCTTCCCGCTTAAAATCGAAAAATCAGCACCAGTGTCTACCAATGCGCTAACCTTATAGCCGTCGAGGACCACGAGTATCCAGCGAGAGTGTATCTTCACGTGTACGAACTGTCGTCGGGGCCGTCAAGTCGCGGTCGCTAACAGGTCGCGTTGTCGGTGGGTTTTCGTCGCGTCGATTTGAAGCGGCCTCGCCCCCTGAGGTCGCTGTCTTTAGTTTTCCCGGCTCGGACTAGACGGCCATCGCTGCGCCATTCAGAAGGAGCTGGGCTGCGAGGATGGTCGGCGTGGAGACAGAGATCGTGACTGTCTAGAAGTCGGCGCCATGCGCTGCTGGGCTACGTAGTCCTCAATATCCCGGGGTCGTTGGCCTAAAGGAGGGCTACGCATGTCGATGGGGAAACTCTTCAGTCCCAGTTGTCGATATGACACTGTCGATACAGATGACCAGGTTCTCCGCAGTGGAAGCACAGGCGCTGCCGATTTGGGGCACGCCACAGGTCTGCCTTTCGCTGGGGTGGTCGGCGGTTGCCAATGTACGGTTCGGGGTGGGCTGAATACAGTCAGCCTTGATCGGGTGGCAGTAATTGTGTGGAATCAATTGAGAGACGTCGCAAGATGTCCGTATACGTTGGCCGACAGTACTCGGTGGAAAAGGATGGCGGGTTAGCAGATGGTACCGAAGGCCGAAATGCTTGTGGGAGCTCTTCTCGGACAATAGTAGCGATAGGGCCGACCGTCGGCTGGGGAACACCGAAAAGCGTCTGGAGCTCTTCACGCAAAATGCAGCGGATGATGTCGCGAAGAAGATCCGGACTAGCCCATAAGGCCGAATGCGGCTCCGTGAGCGAAGCGGCGACTACCGGCCTGTCGTAGGTCGTAGACCACTGCTGGAGCATCCATTACATCGTGATTGCCTCCGAAAGAAACTCAGCAACTGTGCTCGGCGGATTGCGCACAAACCCAGCGAAAAGTTGTTCCTTAACGACGTGCATGAGATGGCGCACGTCGAGCATGGCCGGGTCAGATCGTCGGAACAGCCTAGTCATGTCCTCCACGTACATGGTTATGGTCTCGTTCGGCATCTGTATGCGAGAGCGTAAAGCCCTTTCCGCTCGTTCTCAGCGATCCGGGCTGGTGTAGGTGTCCAGGATGCAGCGGCAGAACTCGCGCCACGATGTTAGGGCGCCTTCGCAATTCTCGTACCAAGTACGAGCGTCATCTTCCAGGCTAAAGAAGACGTTCCTGAGCTTCGCGGCGTCGTCCCACTGATTAAATGCGGCGACCCGTTCAAACTAGGCGAGCCAGTCTTCGACGTCTTCCGTTTGACAGCCGTGGAAAGCCTTAGGCAGTCGTGGGTTCTGTAGAATGTAATACGTTGGAGTTTGCATGACAGGTCGAGGGAGGGCTGTTGTCCGTGACACCCTGTTGTCCGTGACACCAAAATATGTCACGGACAACAGGGTTAGACGTGACTAAAACGACGGGACGAAGGCGTACCAGCAGGCAAAGTTCGGCGCACAGCACGCGAGTCAACTTCAGTGTCCTCTTCTTCCAGGCGCAGCAAGAACATGGGGACACCAGGTGGCAACATATATATATATATATAATATATATATATATATATATATATATATATATATATATATATCACCATCATTATCAGCCTGACTGTACCCACCGCAGGGCGAAGGCCTCTCCCATATTTCTCCAATTAACCCGGTTCTGTGCTAGCTGCATCCACTTGACCCCTGCGAACTTCTTAACCTCATCTGCCCACCTAACTTTCTGTGACGCCCCCTGCTACGCTTTCCTTCCCTTGGAATTCACGGATATGGACAAGATAGTCAAAGTAGCCGAGGAGTTCTATACAGATCTTTACAGTAGCCTAAGTAGTCAGGACCGTAATAAGATGTGTGGTAGGGAAAAACAGTCGGACGTTCCACCAGTGGCGAAGGACGAGGTCAAGAAAGCATTAGAAACTATGAAAAGGGGGAACTCAGCTGGAGAGGATCAGATAACTACAGATTTGTTGAAGGACAGGGGGGATATTGTGCTAGAAAAACTGGCCACTCTGTATACGCAGTGCCTGGTGTCATCTACGGTACCGGAACCATGGAAGAATGCAAACGTTATCCTCATTCATAAGAAATGAGAAGCTAAGGACCTTGAAAATTACAGACCAATCAGCTTACTGTCTGTTACGTACAAGGTATTTACTAAGGTAATCGCTAATAGAATCAGGACAACCTTAGACTGCAATCTAGCAAAGGATCAAGCATGTTTTCGGAAAGGGTACGATCATATCGATACCATCAACCAGGTGATAGAAAAATGCTCGGAATATATATATATATATATATTATATGTATACATACGTACATACATACATACACATACATACCCCTTACTTGATATGCCCGGAGTTGTAATAAGAGCAAGTCCCTTAGGATTTCTGCCTGCCGAGAAAGCCGGGAAACACTTTTCATTTGTATTCGCGACACTAAGGAGCCTGATTATCCTTAGGCTCCTCGTTATTCATGAAATGAAAATAAGTAACGCTGCTTAGTTACGGGCCACATCTTGTGAGCGTTATTACTTCTAATCAACGGTGGTTCTTTGCGTAGGGTCCTGACAGAGCGGGGCAAACTACCTGATATCTCATAACCTCGCAATTTCGTCGCAAGAATACCCTTGGGTTGAGGAAACCTCACAGTCGGAGAGACCACTGCGTACAGCCGCTTTTGACTTGAGAAATTGTTCACAAAGAATTCGGACAGTGTCATTATCAAACAGCGAATAAAGAGTTCTGCTCGCATGATTCATCGTTCGTAGAGTGCGCGCGTTCTTGGCGAGATCGCAAAGATCCATAAGGGATATTTGCTCGCAAAGCAATGTTTTGCCGCAGAACCACTCCTTATTACTTTAAAATGAGCCCTTTAGATCCTGGGTTAAGTACTAGAAAGTTTTTGTTGTGTTCATCTGCGTACAGAACAGTTTAACTAAAGCTTTCCAGACCTACAAGGACACGTGCCATTGTGTATACACTTCGCCGCCTGTTCCCAGGATCCGCGGCATAAGATTCCAAACAACTGAAGAATTCTAGATATATAGCAAAGGTGTGCGGTGCATTTTAAAGCGCTGGAAAATTCTGGAGACTCGTATACTTATGGGGACATGACATCAATTCATAACCGAGTACGTTTTAAAAGTAGTTCTTGCTGATTCCCACAGTTGCCTTGTGTGTCGCCGTCGGATAAATGCGCCACTGTTTTTGAAGCGCCCACTATCTGCATAGCTTGCGCACATTCCGTGTTTGGCGCAGATGTAAAATATGTCCTTCAGTTTTCGCCCGAGAGAGAAGAGAGGGCGTGCGTGCGTGCGCGCTCTCTCGTTGCTAGGGGTTTAAACGGTGAGGCTGGTACCTTCGGTGATTGCTTCTCCTTCTTTTTCCCCATTGAGAGTGTCCCACAAAACATACTTAAATTTTCTGTAACTTCAGCATTCGGTAGCATTTTGTGAACGAAAATGATATGCGAGCTGAAACGTTCCGGCTGCGCTGAAAATTATAGTATCCTTCCCTTTGGTGAATTAAATCCCTGGTGCGACATTCGTGCACTAATCGGGAAACAGAATAGCTTTTCCGCTGCCGTACGTGTATTTATTTGCGGCGCTCGCGTATAGCATTTCCCGGTGGCCTGGTGGTATCTCATTACGGGGCGTTTTTGCGTTGCCGCTGCGGTGGAAATAAGGCCCTGCCGACCGCAGATTGAACTTCCCAGACGTGTAATCAGCACAGGATGGGACACGCTGACTCGTTCTTTGGGCAGCGCTTCGCGGCGAGAGCATTGGGGAGCGCGCTGGTACGCGTGGGATATATCGGATGATATAACAGCAGCTGCTGGCGCGTCAGTTATTATGCCTCGCCGGGTTCATTTTACCGTAAAACGCGGTTTACGCCTGGGGAAGAAAGACGACGCCGGAAAATGACCGACAGAGTTGCTGTTTTTGCGTATGTACGCGTAAGCGGCCGCAGAAGGTGGGGTTTGCGTTTGTGTTTGTGTTTACTTTTTTCCCCTCTTTCTTTGGCCGTTTGTTCTTTGGGACTGTCGCTAGCCAGTGGCGTCGTCAGCACAACGTTGCTATCGGCATCAGGAGTAACGGCAGTAGTTACGTAAAGCTGGCGTACTCTTCTGCCAACGAGCATGTTCAGGGGTGCCCCTAATCGCAAGATGTCGCAGCATCCGAAGCACAAATAGGTAATAGCAGTGTGCCTGCGTAGGTTAAGTAGTTCGGATGTTTCTACGGCTGTTAACGGCTGTAGCTCGCATGGCAGTCAAGCGGTGACATATGGAATCGAGAGTTGCATGAAACATGCTGCGCCTCTGTCGCGAAGCGTGAAGTGCATCTTTTTTTTTTTTTTATTTCGTACGCAGACACCTAAAAAATCTTAAAGTATAATCGTTTCGTGCGTGCCTGGCTTGCGTTCCTTTCTATTTTGCAAAAATGCGTTGTCCTTCCATTCAGAGAAAGGGCTACTCTAAAGTGCCCTTAGAATCACACGACCAGTTTTGAACTGCTCCCACCGCGCAGTCATGCCTCCGCGAGCAAAGGTTCTTTTCTCCATTTCGAGGTCATGAAAATTACTTTATAGCTGAGAATCCACGAACCACATGAAGCGGATGATTGGCAACAAACGCGCGAAACCGCTTTCATTGTGGGGCTGGAATACGATTTGTGCGCTACAGAGCGGCCGCGCTGGTGAGCACAGTCGGAAGGTTCGTCAGCGAATTGTGCGCTTTTCAGGCCAACGAATCGATTCTTCACGTTTTGCGAAAGCGGAAGTAATGAGCGTGCCTTAACAGCATATAGCGAAAGAGCGTTGCCAGGAACCTGATCATTTTGTCGAAACAGGCAGGCTGCAGCTTGAATTCATTGTCGAGTTTTGTTTAATTGAAATGATGCTCTCTCGGTCAATGATACTGGCATTATTTCGGCCTTGGAGAGAACGGAACAAAAGAAGGAGCTTTCCATCGTCGTAAAGAATGCTTCGTTATATACTTAACGCTTGTCGATGGAGGGCCGCGGCTTGATGCAACCATATTGCGGCCGCGCATTTACCGATAGCAGGGAAACTCGCACTCCAGTTATGAAAACATGGTCGAGGCTATGCGTAATGTATGATACTGATGATACAGTAGCAAGTTTTAGACTATAGACTCCCTGACGGTTAGGGGGACAGGGGAATAGTGAGGCGCAAGGGTGCACGTGCAGAATGCTGCTCTGAGAGGACAAAAGTGCGCCTTTCATTCTGGGCGTGCGCACTCACGCCTCTGTCTCATTCCCGTATCTCCCTAGCCAATAGGGAGTGTATAGCCTAAAGCCATCATGAGGAAAATTAGGACCCCCACACCACTTCCTCCTTATATTACGAACCTGGCCTCACTGCAACGGCACCATTTGACGATGCTCCCCTAGCGTCCAGACGTCCACATTTGAAGGAGGAAGGGGTTCGTTACTTTTGCTCGCGAAGTACAATAGCGTTGCTTACATGCAACCATGCTACTCGCATTGGGATAAATGTTCTGGAAAGAAAAGAAAATTGTAAATTGGTATATAGGAAAAGAAAGGTGCAGTGCCCTGTAACCATTCTCAGTTGAAAATTTGAACTAAAATTTTAAATAAAGGTTTCAGTAGTAAATTTTACCTTATTAATAATTAGTAGCTCTATAGTGCACATATTGTGTGCCTCGCCGTGCCACCTACCTGCAAAGACCTCACACCGAGGTGCCTCTCATGATTCCTATAAAAAAACAAAGCAAAAACAAATACCTGCTCTATGGTAGCTTTTGTTACTATCGCAAGCCTTGTGCTATCGCAGACGTGTGCTATCGCCCACGAACCGTATTTCTGTGTCGCGTACTTGCGGCTTTTGCCGAAGCCGTCGAGTGCACTAAAGGTATTCACTAATTCAGTACCGCTTTTATTTATTGTAACCAGTACGACATTCAGCCCTATTCTTATTGATATACCTCGAGGGTTTGCATTTATTTGGGAAAGTTTCTTAGAGCGATGACATCCCGATATTACAGAGACAGCCACTTGAAAACTGTCGACAACAACCCTTGAGGTGAAAGACATTTCGCATAATGGTCTATACGCACTATAAATTTTACAAACTTTCATTTATACATTTAAAGGAGTTTCCTTTCTAGCTTCTCCGCTGGCATAACGTCCCTATACTATAATCAGGAAGGGTGCGCTCACAGGGTAAATGTGTCCTTCTCAGGCCTGTTTCAGATTCCCTTTTTGGAATATGTCTTAGCACTTATGGCCGTTGAAATACTGACTTCTGCGCCGCCTTTTCCTCGTTCTCGCATTTAAGCTGTCACGTGCTTGATGCGTGTAAATAATGTTGTCAACACTTTCCTTCTGACAAGTGTCGCTGTCTTGAAAGTGCACGGTTTGACTGGAATGCATGATTGCCTTGACTCTGAGGACTTCGGTAAAAATCTTCAGCGGGTAAGGCCAGAAGAAACGGCTGCGCCTTCATTTCTCGCTGAGCTTCATGTATGTGTGTGTCGCAGCTCCACCAGAATCCACATCTTACTCAAGTGAATGTTTCATTTTTAGGTTTCGTCTACGTTTACTTTTCTATATCCTTGGATTGGCGCTGCATTCAGTGACGGGGGAAAATGCTTCTCCTGAACGTGTGAACTTTTCTCAAGAGCAGAGGGGTCAAACGGTAGCTATTCCGTGTAGGCGCTTACTGTTGTCGTCGGCCAACTCATTGTTCAATGATCAGAGTGAAATTCTTCTGGGCTTGAATGTTCGGAAGCTTCACGTCAAAAAGCGTCGCCAACATTATGCAGTTGCGATGAAGAAAGTTCCGAGCCACCAGCACTCAACAAACTAGCTGTTTTATCTGCGCATGGTAGTAAATTGAGCAGACGCTGCAGGCGGGGACTGCAGTAAACGGAGCACGCTGTGCTGTTCGCGGAACTACGCATTGACGCTTATCAATCGTTAGCAATTATAATGCGTGCGTATGCGTTAGTATCGGCGCACATGCTCTCTCTGAATACTTAAACGTTTTCTACGAGCACATAGTCAAGCTTCGAGGAATAGGGACCACCGAGGTGCACTGCAATAAGTGCACTGTCCACTGACCGATGCGTAGGCTTCTGAATCCACGGCCTTCATATCCTGAAACTTGAATATATCTTTGTAACGAATTTATGGCAACTCTACAGACGGAAAAAGGGGAGAAAAAGTACGCGTTTGGCTGAATTATAGCCTTTCCCGCCGCATTAAAACCGCTCGCATGCGAAAGTTTTTACTGCGCTTGATTGTTCAAGGTTCCGGCTTTGTTCTTCTTGCGGATATCTAACTTTGTGGAGACCACGATAAGCGATGGTGTGCCGCGAGGATCCCAGAGTGGGCTCTCACTGAGCTTATTTCGCAAGACCTCATTGTATAGCCGTCGTAAAACGGGTGGTACCTCAAAAATCAAGTTTATTTAGTTTTACCTCAAAAATCAAGTTTATTTAGTTTTACGTTTCGTTAGTCAGCCAGACTCTTTGCCCTAAGGCTATTTATGTTGCTCCGACGTTCGCCGAATTCTCGGTATTGAAGCGCTTTACAGTTCTGCCTTTATCGAATTCCTTCCGCTTCAGGGCCCGCGATGCGTTGGGCGCTACAGGCGGTCGCCTCTTGCTGGCCCTAGCAACAGCGGTTGCGGAAAATAACGCTTGAGTGGATCTGCGGACGGCCTTCGCGCTGTACGATAAGCGCAGTGTGATGGTCCTGTACACTCGAGGCGTTTATTCCTTAAACTGTCAGCCGCCGTAATTTTGTCTCCAAATATAAAAGGAAATGCCTCACTGAGTTACGGTCACTCTTATTCACCCTTCCTCCCCGTATAATGTCCACTTCGGATCCACACATTTTTGTGCTAGAACGTACCACGGTCATGGGAGGTTTCCGTCGGCCCAAATGACTATGCACGGCCAGATGGTGCAAATGTCTGGCTGCCGTTGCCGTCAGGACAGCGGCGCAAACGGGCTTGCTGATGTCTTCTCCAGTATTTAGGAAATCGAACTTTCCTTCTGCTGTGCTCTCACTGCCGCTGTCTACGACTTCAAAGCTGGCGCATTTCCGTTGGCACGTGGTACTATTTTCTCGCTTGAAAGGCACAAAACTTGGGTAAACGCGGCACATCTGGTGTGCGTATGTCGTCATAGCGATCGAAGGATAGTGTAACTTACGCTAATGTAAAAAGACGCACACACAAGTATAGGCGCACGCTTGGTCAGATCTCTGGTTATAACTGCCGCAGTTTCTTCTCGGAGTAGCTCTGGATGGTTCCTTTTCTGTCGTTCGAATCTGGTAACGACGTTTCAGTTCATCCAGCATTGATTTTTAGGGGAGCCGAGTGCTTTGTTTCTCGACTGGAGTTTCGTGCGCGCTGAAAGTACCGGCTCACTTCCAGAAAGCTGTGCTCTCGTATACTGCGTCGGTTGGTGAATGCGCACAGTGTTTGGAAAACAGCTCAAGAGCGTGTGTTTCAAATCGTGCAATAACTCGGGAGCTGCTAAAAACGTATTAGTCGCTCGCCACGAGTGTGGCTCTCTCGAGACCTGTCTCTCAAACATTGGGACAAAATATTAATATGGGCCGCTTAGGCGTGTCCGTCCTGGTGCCGCGGTTTCCGGGAATTTGACTTACAATCCAGCTTGCGGGTCTCTTGCATGGACATGCCACCGCTTGGTAGATGAACGCAAGGATTAATTAGCTAGTTTCGGCGGCGCGTGACTGTCCCCCTCATACGCACACACAAAGCGCACTAAGTCAAGCTGTGCGGTTCCTTTCAATACCAAAATTAACGAAACCAATCAACCTGCAAACTCATTTCGTAACCAAGAAATCTCTGCGGCGCCGGACCTTCTCAGTCATTTGTCTGCGCAGAACGACGGCGGGATCCGTTCTTCGCTACCGACATGTTGCGAATTCATCTCTCGGTTCCTTGCCAGCCGGTTCGAAGTTAGGCAGTTCGACTCATCGC
The DNA here is from genome assembly GCF_055883805.1 of Amblyomma maculatum. NCBI lineage: Eukaryota > Metazoa > Arthropoda > Arachnida > Ixodida > Ixodidae > Amblyomma > Amblyomma maculatum. Next base: position 112,796,682 of record NC_139344.1, read on the forward strand.
GTAATTCTCCTTTCCCCGTCGGCTCCAACCCAAACCTCTGGTAGTAAAGCAGTCTCGGCCCTTGGCTGTGCCGTTAGCGCCCAGTTTTGATAAATTGCAGCCGTGGCTTCCCCGTTGTGTCCACGCAGGAGCCTCTGCGGCGTCCGAGACCGCGCTCGCAATCATTTTCAACAATGGGCTGCATTAATGACTTTCTACTCTAGCTTGTCCTGCGAAAAAGCAGGGTGAGGGAAACGGCCGCTTTATTTTAATTTTTTATGCGTGGCCCCCTTTTTTTTTTACTTTCTCTCTCTCTCTCTCTCTCTCTCTCTCTCTATATATATATATATATATATATATATATATATATATATATATATATATATATATATATCCCTTTTCGCTCATCATCTTTGTACTGATTATTCCTTTTCGGAACACTGCGCAGAAAATTTTATCAGCCGGCGTTCCAAAGCGTATTGAAGGTTTTTGACGAACGGGCGAATCCCGGTGCATTCTGTTTTGACGTGGTTAGCTGCAATGCAAAGAACGGAATGACAAGTCCCCCCCCTTCCCTCTAACACACGCATAAATAAGTTCTTTCTCTTTTGCCACTCCATACATCGGTGGACGGCAAGTGAGCAGGGCAAGCAAGCCCTCCGCAAGTAGCCTCTCATCGTTATTTCGCCGTATCAACTTCGTGCTGTCCTTGTTTCGTTTCTTCTTTCCGGAGAGCGATAAAAGAAATTGTGAATAGGAAAGCCTGCTAGGTCAGAAGTGTCGAAACCAGAACAAGCCAGTAATCTCTTGGCGCCCCTAAAACCTCTGAATGCGGGCAGAGTTCTGCACAACTGAGGACGCGGCTGGCCAATCCATCACTTTCTGTTAGTCGGAGGGAAGCGAGGGAGGTAAGGGAGGAGTGGGAAACACCGCCTTGCTCTACTGCAGGCTACCACTGGCCCCTGGGGAGTGCGAAGTAAGCGCTGATGGCTAGCCCGATTTTCACGATGGCTTGGGAGTGTTTGTGGCCCCGGCGGCATAAGACGAAACCAGCGCTGTTCTCGTTTCGCTCACTCGGCCGTGGCTAGTATGATGCGAGGAAATCTCTTGGCTGCTGCAGCTCTGTCGAGTCTATTTCATCCTTATTGAGCAATAACGATGTCTTGTGGCAAAATATGCCAGCCCCGCTACTCGAAGACAAAATTTGGTGGTGGAAAAGAGCAGGTTTTCGAGATGCGTGTGTCTTGAGCAGTGTTTTGATAAAGCTTCTCACAATCTGAGCCAAAGCTACGCTGATAACAACGCGAAGGGAGGCAGTGCGCTGACAAGACACCGCCGACTACTGTATTGATTTCAGTTTTAAGTTGTTGAAGTCTCTCTTTTCATAGTGTTGGAACCGCCAAAATATGTTTATCGGCCTGCCTTTATCTGGGGCGATACAAGTTGCATAAGGAAGCCTTCAGGAACAAGGGAATCAGGCGTTTTGAACAACATTATGCGATAATGTTACTTGTTGGGCGGAAAAAAAGAAAGAAAAAAAAGAAACGGGCCTTGCCGGCGTGTCGAGGAGGTACGAATTTCTAGAGGGTCGTGAGTCTCGTGACGTCACCTGTGAATTGAAGTGGAGTAATATGTTAAATTGGGATTATCAGTTTATTTCATGTCTCAAACCGGCATCATGATACGTAAAGATGTAAAATAAATTAGTAGTATTCGGGTAATTATCTGGGAGTCGAACCTATGACTCTTATCTTCGAAACAGAGTTTAAGTGTCGCTCTAATTTTAGTTTTATGCTAAGTCAATGCGTTTTATCATCACGGTAGCGAGACCTGAACTGCTTACGCCGCCATCCTGCTACGCTTTCGCTGCGCCCAGTGACAGCGCGAGTGCAAGCTCATGCTGCGCTCATGTAGCGGCGCTCCCTGGACGAGGGAGGTTAATGAAGTTTCGATACCTTACTGCACGCCAGGAAAGCCTTCTCTCGCGTACTGATCAAGATCTTCGTTCATATGTGCCGTCCATTTCAAATGAAATGCTGCATTGTAATTATTTGCTTACATTTCCCGCTTAAAAGGAGGGCGAGAAGTTTGGCTTTTTTTTTCCCCCGATTTTTTGGCGTACTCCTATTATAATGCGGAGAAGCAAAGAAACGGCCCTCGCACTTCAGATTTGGTTCGGTTTAGGAGGTTTAACGTCCCAAGGCGGCCCAGGATATGCGAGACGCCGCAGTGGAGAGCTTTGGAAATTTTGACCACGTGGGGTTCTTTTACGTGCACTGCACTGACATCGCACAGCACATGGACGCCACTCCGTTTCGCCTCCATCGAAAGGCGGCCCTCGCGCCCAGGACTCGATCCCGTATCCTTGGGCGGAGCAGTTGAGCCTCTGACCACTGCACCACCACGGCGAAACCTTCGCAGTTCAGGATGCCACATCATATACCTATTCTATGGTAAGAGCCGCTATAATGAGCCCATAATGAGATATCGCGTTGCCGAACTCCGTCCAAGATCATCGACTGAAGCTGAGAAGAAGGAATGATAAGAATACATTTGAGCAGGATGAAAACAAAAAATACTGAAGTAGTAGGGCATGAAATGAAGGGACGCAGTAACAAATACAAGTTTGGTTTGGTTTTGATGCATAGGGGTTTGTAACTCGGCAAGCATTGCTCAGGAAGAATGGAGGACGAAAACGAAACATGAACCCTGATTCTGTCTTTGAAAGGGGTATTCGCGGCGCCAGAAAAGCTCTTGAGTGTGTGCAAAAAGAGTTGCCCTAGACGAACACGGAAACCTAAGTGCAGAATTAGAGAAAGAGATGCCTACGTGCTTTGCGCAAGGTATTTTTCGACTTTCATGTGGAAGGCACTGCGCAATTAAGTCAAACGGGCAGATGTTCGGATGTGCGTCTCCAAGAGTACAACAATAAAATACGCATTATTGCCACAGACGGGTATCTGGCGGCCCATTGTAAAAAAATGCGACTCAGTAAACGCCTTGCCACCCCTTGCTCGATAAGGCTGTCATTTTCTATCGGCACCACAACGATCTCTCAGAGCAATCAGTGAAGCGTCTCGGCATGCACGTGCAGGAGACTCAGCGTCAGCGTGCCGTCTGTGGCATTATCAAGGAAAGCTCGATTATTATGGCATGATGGTATGCAGCACTTTGATTTTTACATCCTTCTTTTCCTTAGCTTAATCACGTGTGCATATATGCTCCTCTTCTCAACAAAAGTTGTAATGAAGGTTATTAGCGCTTGTCCCGTCTCGTCTTTGTCCTCCATTTTTCTCACGATATGCTTCCCGAGTTGCAATGAAGTGCCAACCCAGCCAAGCCTATTCCATTCTGCATATGGGGTAACGTCCCAAGGCGACTCAGGCTATGAGGGAGGCCGTAGTGGAGGGCTTTTTCGAACACCTGTGGTATTTTAGCGTGCACTGACATTGCACAGTACACGAACGCCTTGATTTTGGTCTCCATCGAGAACCGACCACCGCGGCCGCGATTTGATCCCGTATCTTCGGCATTAGCTGTCGATCCCCCGAACCACTTAGCCACCGCGGCTAGGCCACATATAGAAATATAGAAAGAACCAAAAGAAATTAGGAGGACGCTTAAGCTTCGCCTTAAGTCTAGGCCAGATAGCGTGCGCACACATTGCCTCACTTGCGTCTCTCATAGTTTGAGTCACTTAGGGGCGTGAAAGCCCGTAACCGACCTACCATTGCCTCATCTGTTGCTACTATGAGGCTACCTTGATCATACCGGCTTCTTCACCTATATTATTAAACGACGACGTGGACGTATCAGCTCAGCACGTTTGGCTTTATAGGCCCATACAGCTTCAGGCCTGCGTTTGCGATCGTCGGCAGTTTGCTCACCTCCAGCTCGACTTCGATCCTCCGCACACTTACGGCGCTTCGCTTCCGTTTCTAATGTTAGTTCGTACCCGGCGTTCCGTCTTCGCTTCAACCGTCCAGCTGCCTCATACCGAGTGTTCTTCTCCGCCTTCGTGGCATCCTTCTTACGAATCCTCCCTGGTCGTCGAGCACCTCAATCACGACAAGGCACATCCTCAAACGAAGGCCCCACACTATTACGCACATCTGGTAGTATGTCAGGCGACGTTGCCGCACTTGTATCAGGCACAGGTCATAATACGCTTTCAAACTCAGCCCCCCCCTCCCCCCTCCCCCCCCCCCCCCCACACACACACGAGAATATTCGTCTTCACCGCACCGGTTTCATTCATTCACCTATTACTGCTCTGTAATTAGTCAGTCAACTATTCAGGCTATCAACCACTCCTCGCCAATCAATCAACACTACATATGTCATATACACTCCGTACAAGGCGCCTATTTTTTTTTTTTTTTTGCTTTTTCGGCGTCATTTTCGACTCGTCCTCGAAGTGGACGAGAAGTTTGAGGATGATATGCTAGAACGCGCAGGTGCCACCTACGATGACAGAGAGATATCAGATCTCGAGCTCCGGTGGCCGCCGCATGCCGACGCCACCCAAATGTTTTCACCAGGAAGTTTTTGACTCGTCCTTGAAAGCTGCTTCTCAACCGGCGAAGGCTTTTCGGCACAGCGTTTCCAGTACGCTTCGCAAAAAAAAAAAAAAAAAAAAAAAAAAAAAAAAAAAAAAAAAAAAAACTAATAATAATAATAAAAAAAATAAAAAAAAAAACAACGAAACAATGGGCACGACGACCCGGCCATTATCGCTCTCGTCTCGCTCTCTGCGCTGCTTCGGGCTCTTGAACGGTGCCTCCAGACATTTATTTTCCACGCGCCTGTCCATGTCGCCCCCAGCTTTGTCTTAATTACTTTATCGCTTAGCTCAGCGAGAGTGAGGTCTACCAAGAGACCCTCAGCTAGTGACCTCGAAAACGCGAAAAAAAAAAGGGCAAACTGGCAGACACTTATTGCTGCTTACGCCTGAGAATTCTTTCAATACAGTCATTTCTGCGAGATGGTCCATCTGAGTTGTTTGTTGCTCGCGAAGACCGGTACAGGTTGGGAACTTCGATCCGTCTTGAAGATATCGTCCTCGGGACCGACAGTGTCCTCGGCGTCGCTAGATGCCGCCGTTAAAATCGGAAGTATGCCTTTGGCATTTGGGAAGTGGCAGCTCACATGGATTGCAGGCGTGGAGATGGTATATATATAGACTGCTGCCCTAGATGGCAGCTGCCAATTGAGAAGATGAGATGGAAATCTTACCTGGCACTCTGAGGTCACGATGGAGTCCGGCGTGCAACCCTCATGCCTCGAAGGGACGTTAGTCAAGGGAAAATTGTCAATATGTCAGACCTTCAATTTTCGGGAACGCAGGGACAAAATACAAGCGCTAGCTAACTTTCACTAAAATATTTATTTGGCCCTCGCAGAGTTTATACAGAAACGATATCGGTACCAGGGGGAACACATGAATTATTGGCGCACTGATGTGCAGTTTCACAGCGAACATTGAAGCCAAACATAAAACGGAAAACGTAACCTTAAAAAAAAAAAAATCTAACAAATTGGTGTGCACGTTTCGCAGGTTACCAAACCGCTTGTTTTTTGTCCCTTTGTTTGCAATTGCTATGGATAATCAAGTATTTTAGTCATTGTTATTATTATTATTATTATTATTATTTTTTTTTTTTTCTTGCGAACGACAGCGAATTGTCTTTTCAGCGAAGCACGGGGAAACGCAACTACAGGCAGCGGCGTTGTGAGCAGTGCGCCGAATTATTACATAATACGAAAAAAAAATATGGAAATCAGCGAAAACCTGAAGATATCAAGAGCGCATTTTTAGTAGGGAACAGGACAGCAGAGAGAAAATAATTTAAACCCCTAGGGACAGTAAAACACGGTGTGGGAGTTTCCCTTGAGCCTTGGGGCAATTTCGAGGCCGCGCGCCACCGGAAAATATAGGCGGAAAAGGTTCGAAGAAAGCGACCGCCTTTTACGGCCCAGCCAATTGCCTTTCGTGTACACGCAGACAGGTTCCCTATTCGGCCCTTATCACAAACGCGCTCTGGGCGCCGCCGCTGAAAGGCCCTAATCTTTTTCAGGGGAACATTGCTTGGCTCTCCTGCAGGCGGCTGTAGCGTGTGGCACTATGCATTGCCGCAACCGCCGGTGAAGCGTGGTGCGCCGTTCCCGCTTTCGTTGAGCTGTCGCGCGTTGCAACTCTGGGACGGGAAAAAAAATGTCACCGCGCATTTTTGTAAAAACGTAAGTTCGTACCCAGTTTCGCGCGTCCTTCGTTCTCTGACTGCCGTTACCCGCTCGACGCGCATTCTTTGTTTTGCAGGAGCATATAGTATGGTCGAGTTGGAATTTCAGAATTTAATTTATGCGTTCTGGCAGTAAAATGTTTTTTTTTTTCTTTTTTCTTTTCTTTTTTTTTTCCCGCGTAACACTGAAAATGACGTCCATAGGAGAAGTTCGTCGTCAGGCAGATATTCGTGCCTGTTTAAATTCCTTTTTTCAGTCTGAGACAGCGATATATGAAATATAGTAAACGAAGTTTACGGTGTGTAGGATAGTTTACGATTCTGTGTTTCGTATAGGAGAAACAGCAGAGAGCGCTAACAGCTAGCGCTCACTTCCTATAAAATTGGGTACTTAAGCCAATGAAGTTATACACGTGTAAAGGAACAATAATTTATTTATTTATTTCATACTGCAGATCATTGTACAGATCCAAGCAGAACAAATACACAAATAGATATTACAAATACAAAAGCACAAAGTAAAATGAACAAAATAAACAAAATGAAACATGCAGCATGACTATGCGCTGTCAGTTCCGGAAGATTCCACTGTGCTATGGTATGGTACGTGGGAAAAAGAAAAATTTAATGCGTCAGTTCGAGCAAAGTAGGGAGTAAGGGCACTGAGATGATGATGACGTGTAGGGCGTGTAGTTAGAAAGGATACATATAGGGTATTAGCAAATGAATAGCTTTCGCTATAGTGTGTCACAGGGTTCGTTCTAACCACTTGTAGTTCGTACGGGCGCCGAAAGCTTAGTTTCCGATTGTTTGTGTGTTTGCTCCACTCGAACGAGCAAATGCTGCGACAACCGAAGTCACAAAACCTGTCATATTGCGCGGCAGCCTTCGCTGTGTGGCGCTTTCGAGTGTATATCATTGTATTCTATGGGTCCAGCTGGCTCGAATGCCTCCACTTCGAACGTGATTTCGTTTTCCTGTCGTTTTTCCTATTTTAACTACTTTAGTGCAAAAAAAAAAATGAAAATCTTTCCATGCAACCTCCTTAGAAATGAGCGTTTTGATTCTTACTCTTTTTGTTATTATTTCCCTAGTTGCGCCGTTAAGGCCGGCAACATTGTCAAACAATAGGAGCGAATATTTTCCTTATAAGTGTATCAAGGCAACGGCCGATATAACCCCTAAATACGCGTGTTGCATTGCCGTCCACGATAAAGATGTTTCGTACAATTCTCCCGCAGGTTTGCGTCGCTCTAATTGTTGAGGGTATCCACATCGTGAAACAATAAAAAAGCAGATTATCACAACCGTTCGCGCGAATATTTTGTTACCGTATGCGCTTTGTCCCTATTTTGGCTGTGAGTTAGCACGACAGGTATGATTTCGCTTGCGTGTTTGTATGTTTGCATATTGCGCTCACTATTCTTTGTCAGAAGAAAGGACCTGCAGGGTTTTATTTGGGATCATGCTGTGTGACTCATCACACGTCCACAGCGTTCCAAATAAACTGGAAGGTGAGATGGACGCTTCTCCTGGCCTCTCCGGGAATAAGGACTTCCACCGGTACTTCGTGAACCCCACTACGTGGCTCAGAATCAAGCCCCTTGGGCTATAAACTTTTTACAAATGATTCACGGTATATGCCACCGTCATACCAAATACACGAGCTTTGTTAAATAAAAATGATCGAAATAACTCAACCAGCACACACCGCATTTGTTCTTGAAAAGGTACATTGTTATTTAGTTCAGTGATCTATCTATCCATATATTGCGCCTCCGACCGCACCGTTTGAGCAGGTGGGCATCAACCTCTTGGGTCCTTTTCCGCGATCTTCTAACGGTAACTGGTGGATAGTGGTATGTGTTGACCATCTCACCCGATATTCAGAAACAGCCGCAATACCCTCAGCCACTGCTTACGAAGTATCCCTATTTCTTCTGCGATTTCTCGTCCTGCTCCATGGCCCTCCTCGAGTTCTGATCAGTGACCGTGGGCGCCAATTTACTGCTGAAGTTATTGAAGAACTCCTTCGTCTATGCACCTGCGATTACCGTCATACAACGCCGTATCACCCGCAATCGAATGGACTTGTTGAACGTACCAACCGCACTCCGACCACTATGTTGGCGATGTACGTGGACTCTGATCACAAGAACTGGGATGAAATCCTCCCTTTTATTACATTCGCATATAACACTGCACAGCATGAGACGACTGGCTACAGTCCGTTTTACCTCCTGTATGCTCGAGTTCCCCGCAGTAGTCTTGATACCATCTTTCCTTTTTCCCTCCACAACGAGCCTTCTATCGCCACCCCTTTATGTCGAGCCGAAGAAGCTCGCCGCGTTGCCCGCCTCCGCATCATGGACTCACAGGAACGTTCGAAGGAGTGTTATGACGACCGACGCCCACATGTCTCTTATGTGCCCGGTGATTTAGTGTTGCTCTGGACGCCGCTGCGCAAGCGTGGTTTAGCCCAGAAGCTGCTGTTTCGCTATAGCGGCCCTTTTGTCGTTTTGGAGCGCCTGAATGACGTGAACTATGTAATATCACGCCGCACCGAAAGTGGCTGATGCTCACGCTGGATCCAGGTGGTGCATGTGGCTCGGCTAAAAAGGTTCCATCTCCGGCTAAACTGCTTGCCCTGGGGCTTCGTCTGCGAGGGGGGAAGTGTCACGTGCTTCGGGGCGTCAGGAAAGGAAGAAGAGACTGGAGAGGAGAAGAAACAGAAGCCACAGTGGTGTGTGCTGGTGCTCCTTGGGGGTCTCGCAGCGCTTTAGACTACCAATAAACACCCCCGTTACGTACTGAGTACGTAACGTAACGTTACATAACAGTATATATATATATATATATATATATATATATATATATATATATATATATATATATATATATATATATATATATATATATATTCACACTCCGCGAAACTAACTATTGAGGCGAAAGGTAATACACACTCTAAACATCGATGTTAAAACCACAGCAATTGGCCAAATCTTGGGAATGCAGAAAGTTGGCATCAGTCTTAGACTTGCAAAGAATGTGGAATATGTGGTCAACTCGAATTCTCGCGCAGTAATGTGGGTGCAAATGGACGGTACGCAAAAGCGCTGGTCTTGTGTTAGATTACAGAACGTCTAGCCTAGTTTCGCCACAGGCGCACGGAGCAGATAACGGCGAACAATGCCAACAGAAGCTCTTTGGGACGCACTTGCCTAATTTTCAGACGGTGCGAGCTCTGGTGGAAACACGAGAAAATTTGCAGAATAAATACATAAATTGAGAAAGCATAACCTGGTCTACGACTGTATACAGAAACACTCGTTGAATGTCGTTCTCGGGAAACTGAAAGCTTTCCTGCATGGCTCTAAATTTATGGATTTCAAAGGACACATGAGCCTCCCTTTCACTGCGTGATGTGCTGCGAAAGTTGTAGCCTCTCATTTATCAAATAAATATCCAAAGTGTCTATGTGTCTGATGGCGGAGCAGATGACGTGTTTATGGCGTGCGGTGCGTGGTTATTAAATCTTAAACCTGCGGTTCTCTACAAGGGAGGCTTCCTGTTCATTCGAGTTTCAGGAGCTTACGCAGTGTACACTAGAGATTGTGCATAATATCACTAATTATTAGTGTCGCACTTCAATTTCAATTCATTTCAGTAGTTTATTTTCCATAAAATATATGGAGGAGGCCAAGGAAGAAAGCTGAAGGGAAGCACCTTGAAGGGCTCTTGACCCCCTTACAAGCAACAGCGCAGGACCGATGCACGGAGAATTCCCGAAGGCGTTGACAGTTTTTTTTTTTAGATGATAGCTATTCTAAATATAGACAAACAGTAAAATTAATACACAATCATAAATCACTACACTTAGACATTTGCAACGAAAATAAAAAACAATATTGTTGAACAGCAGTGGTTTTAAAACATTCCGGAACATTTCTCCACACAAGAGTAAAATTAATAGAGTGAAAAAGCTTCGAACAATCATTTCTTACGCAAGAAGGTTAGTGAGAAGATCCGAGTGTAGGAAAGATTTGAATTCTGTAGGGGTTAAGTTACGAATACTTATGCCTTGATCTTCGAGACAGTTTAGGAGTGTAGGGAAGCTGTGGCGAAGCATTTGGAGCCCATAGTTTGTTCTAGTTCGGGGTATTTACCATAAATATGTGTGTCATATGGAACGCGAAGGCGCTGTTGGGCGTAGAGTTGAAATGTTAGCTAATGCTGTGCTTTTTTTTTTTCTATTGCCATAATAAAACTGTCGGAGCAAGTTATATCTGTACATATATGTTGAATTTTGATTTTGTGTTTCTGAAAAATTTATGTGATGTGTTCTGTGTATGATGCATTTTCAACGGAGTTTGCATCGTTTGTACAAACAAACTGTTGTCTTTCCGCTAGATAAGATTTTATTATTTCATTTGAGAAACCCCTTATTACGTATCGTTCAAGTTTCTCAAGTAAGAGTCTGTGGTTTATATGGTCAAAAGCCTGTGAAAAATCAACATGTATTCCGATGGTTAGAAGTTTCTGCTCAAAGTTGTCTAAGAGGTACTCTTTTTGTTCTAGGAGGTGTAAGCTCTGTTGACTTATTTTCTGAAAACCATATTGAGCCTTTTTGTATGAGTACAAATTTAGAACAGAATGATGACAACTGTTTGTGTATGACTTTTTCGAGTCCTTTTGAGTAAACGGGAAGAACGGAGATTGGACGGTAATTTCTGATATCTATCTTATCACCTTTCTTATGTAATGCCGTAACTCTAGCAGTTTTCATTTTATTTGGAAACGTGCCTGACGAAATACACAGGTTGTAAGCATGGACTAAGACAGGAGCTATATCGTGTATAGCATATTTTATCGGTCGGATCTGCGACCCATCTGCATCGCAACTACAGGAATTTTTTAAATCCTGAAAAAATTGAGCATAACTCAGCGGCAGTACACTGCTTTAAATGTACTGTGTTGTAGTGTGCAGAGAACCTGAATGTTTGAGGCTCAATTAACGATGGCTCATGTTCTCTATGAACAAAATAATGGTTCAATGTATCAAGTATTCCTGGCCTTCTGCGATTTCACCATCTATACACCATCAAATGGCTGCGATTTCACGTTTTTTCCCAAAACATTATTTACTCTACTCCAGAGTTTAGCAGTGTTTCCGGAGCAATGTGAAAGAAGGTGCAAGTAATAACTTTCTCTTGATTTCTTTAACACCTTGTTCAGCTCACTTCGAAAAGCTTTACATGTTTTTAGATCTCCGGAATAAACTTATATGCTTTTCCTGCATCACTTTCTTATAGGACATCCTTCCAACACATTTGTTGCAATTCTGATTTAAATGCTGACAGTGATGTTTCAGTGATTCTTTAGAAGGTGGGTACCACCTTGCGGCTGTCCTAGGCATGTTTCGTCTTACGAAATATACAAATAGGCATATGGTCACTCAGTGGACAACTCAAGACCCCACTATTGGCACAAGCGATGCCATAGTTTATAACAAATAAATCAAGAATGGTGTTTGATCTTTCAGTTACTCGTGTTTCTGACTATAATGTTGACACATCCATTCCAAACAAGCACACTCTCAAACTGAACTTTTTTGACGCTGTTAGAGTTCATGTCAATATTGAAATCTCCTCCCATAACAATGTTTTTGTTATTTTTATTACAAAACATTAGGAATTTATTTAAAAAGGAAAGGAAACCTTGAACACATCCATCAGGTGGGCGATAGTAAAGTGCAAAAATTGCATTTTTCACCTCAATACAAAGCATCTCATAATCCTTCGTGATACAACAAAATTCAGGTAGTAGGTCACATTGTATTGAATTTCTTATTAGCAACAACACATCTCCACCCCGTTTGTGTTTTCTGTTTAGATAGAATGTTTTCTTTTCTGGCCAATTTTAGATCCCAAACTCATTCTCATACCAAGTCTCACTTAACATAATGGCATCAACTTTGTCATAATATCAACAAAAAAGCTTTCAAGTGTAAATAATTTGCTATTGACAGACTGGGCATTGATGTGCAAAAGGCTTTATCCCTTCTTTATTTTCAATGAGGTAAATCACTCCTCCTTAGTTAAACAACCGAAATGGGCCATATTAACCATAAATCAAGAAATGAGACACGGGTATGTTACAGAGACCGAAGGCCATCTGCACACTTGATTACAACGTCACTGTCGCCGAGTGTCTTTCCATTTACATGCCATACAAACTTAAATCTAGACTGTGCACACCACTCTTCAACAACACAGAACAGATTTCTCGTTCGCGCAGTCATGTTTTCGCAGATATACCGGTTGTTTTGGCTATCCTTGAGCTTATTCTTTCTCGCTAGCCATGTGTCCCTCGTTTCCTGGCGCGCAAACCTTATGATGATGCCAGGAGTCTTTCCAGCCTTCGCTGGTAGTCGATGCAGCGCCGAGATATCCTCCTTATTTAAAGCAGCAACCTCAAGTTATCACCTTATCCTCGGTTTGCTAATGCTGATATAAGGCAGAGTTTTCATCAGCTAGAGCTTTTTTGTTATTAGAGCGCTTGTCGTCAACGTGGTTTTTGACTAGGGCGTAATCAGTGAGCACTGAGGTGCTTATTGTTCGGATACTAAGGCTATTATATATGCTCGGGGAGATTGTTTCGGCCGACTACACATTATCTCTTGATTAATGCAAATTTAGTGCGTGATTGCCGCACAGTGTGTTTGTTTGAAAAAGTAAGTTCCTTTCATTGCGTTGCGTAGGTACGGTCGATCACTTTGCCAGTATAATGTCCATCAGATAGTTGAATCTTATCAGATTATTGCTAAGCGTAATTATTACGGTTTAGTTTTCAGTCAACTCGGAATCCTCGTAGGAAAACTTGTTAAAGCGCTTCGTTGAAGGCCGTAAGGGGCATTCGTCTTTAGCCTCTAACGAATTCACCAGCCCCGTTGACTTATGAGGCCTGGTTGATGAGTCGAAAGTCGAAGGTTGCATTCTTGCAGCGGTGGTCCTATTTCGGCGGGAGCAACGCCTATGCACTGGGCTCTTGGTTCTCGTTAACGAGCATCCGGTGGTCAAAAATAATCCCAAAACTTCCACTGTGTTAAGCTTCATGCTCCACACAGTTCATTTAGTATGTCAAAAATCGATCGGTTATTCCATCGACAGTTGATTCGCCGATTAATATCTCACTTCTTCTAACAAACACTCAGTTATCCTACGAAGAGAGGTTTTGGTGTCTATCTGTTGGTTTTTGGTAATACTTGGGTGTTTTTGTCTTGCCGAGCAAAGCTTTTGCGGCGTAGAAAAGTAGTTTTCATCTATTCGCCCTTTTTTCGCCGCATTGTCTGTACGTGGTTACTAAACCTATACTAGAAAATGATTTACCGAAGGCTGACAAGCAATATTCAGTATTTCCACCTCGATAAACCATCCTTGCCAAAGTTGAATGGCTAGTGTCTGTAAAGGCTTTACGGGAGGCTACAGACGTTCCAACTGTAATAAAAACCAACATGTTTCGGAGTGCCATGATTAGAAGTCGAGCCCACTGACGACTTCCGGAATGTTCCCTTAAGTGCGATGGTTTTTTCAGCTTACACTAGATCTTTTTGAGCCTAACCGATCCGAAAGTGAACCGTCGTTTCTTCTCTGTATTCTCTGCTCGACCGCACCATTATTTCAATAGTAAAGAGCTCTCACTTTTGTGCGTGTGATAACCTCGGGTTACCGTTATAGTGGAGGATAAAAAAAAAACGGGTTCCTTCCAAGCCGTTTGGTTTATTTTCACAAGACTAACTGTAACCACAGCTACGAGGTAACTCGCTATCTGGAACAACATGTTTTCCTTTTTTTTTTTGTACCTTCATCTTAACCTTATTGTTTTAGTTCGTATCCTGGCTGGAAGTCTCAACTCTTACTTAATTATCCGGCGCAGATGCTGAACTGGGCTCTTTCTCGTGCTTAGGCTCAGAAATTATCAGGAAGGTAAGGGAGGCCACAGTTCTATGGTTCAGCCGCTGTTTTTTGCGCAGAAAATTAGTTTTGACCGATTTCGGCAGCGGGGATTTTTCTAATACCACTTGAGACGGTGGCATTTGCATGAGTTTGCTGAGGGTATTGAGTTCTACAATGGCTGCACGGAGACGTGGGGAGACGATACTGGGACGGTTGAGCGTAAGTCTTTTGCGGGCGATTTGTATTTACTGCGTATAGCCGGCAGAGCTTCTGTTCTCACGAACCGTTCAAACCAGTATGGGAAAGCTGTATATAGCTACAACCATTTTTGGATGTCCCCATATTGTATACTTGCATGTGATGTGTACAAAAAAAAAAAAAGGGGGGGGGGGGGAGCTCGTGGGAGGAGGTGCACAAGCTCAATCGACTCCATTTTTTTTTTTCTAGAGAAAGAAAACAGTGTTAGCCTTTGATCCCGTAAGCCCTCACAAGTTCAGAACAGTACTCGTTCAATTTACGCAATAGTAACGCTTCTGTCTGCTCAAGGAAATTGTCGCTTCAACCTCCAGAGAGTTTTGGTACGAGAGAAGTGCAGCTTGCTGCCTCGTGTTACATGAACATTCGTTGCTGGCAATCAATGCGACGCTAGTGATGTGATTTTTCCGCCAATTGGGACACACTGCGCGGAAAGTCAAAGCCTCGTATGTGCTGACAAAATACGAGTATGTGTACCAAGTCTGCTCCAGATTTGCGTGTTTCGTTAAGACAAACTGGTCGGGCGCCGCTCGCAATCCTACATCTTCATAGATGGCGCTAGCGAAAAATCTATTCTCTGCAGTTTCCGATGAGCCTTCAATCAGTCCTCAGTATTATATTTACGGCCAAGTATTATGCTGACCGGGCCCAGTTGTCAGCCCGTTTAGTGAAAAGAAAGACACGGAGCAGGCCTTCAGCACGCAAGGATTTATTGCGGCCATCCCATGCTCATGGGTGCACACGCTCATGGAACCAATGTTCACAAACGGCACTATTGCTGACTTTCATGTCTTTACTGGGCCGAAGTGGGAAAACAGCTTGCTGCCGTGTATGAATTTCTCAATGGGCATCGGTTCTGTGGTGCTTTTCCGTGTATCCAAAGGAGACGATTAGGCCATGTTATACATACATACGTGTGTGTTATGCATACATACGTATATATTCAACGTGGAAAAAACACGCATCCATTATTGTGCCCGAAAAACAAAGCTAATTCTGTTGCTCCTTCTGCCTCTGCTGATGTTTTTCCGACAGCAAAAGACTCATTTACCACCGACAAAATTTAATTCAGCACCCCTCCCCCCTCCCCTTCCTCCTCTTCCCCGTGGATTCAGACTCGCGACGTTCCTATAGAAAGGACAAGCTGTAACCGAAATGAAGCAAGAGAATGGCCGCTGAGCGTTGCCTCTGTGATTGGCTATGCGATGAAAAAATTGCTCTGGACGAACGCACTTTACTTCCGAAAGCAACCTTTGAAAGCGACAACCGTATTTTATCATTTGGTCATTTCTAGTGCACGACAGCTTCCTTTTCGGTTTGAGTGGTCTCTCCGGTTTGAGAGTGCAATATCCTATCATCATCATCATCATCACCACCACCACCACCAGCCGTCTTATACCAACAGCAGGACGAAGGCCCGTCCCATATTACTCCAACTAACCCGGTCCTGTGCGAGCTGCATTCACCTGATTCCTGCGAACTCCTTAACCTCATCCGCCCACCTAACTTTCTGCCGCCCCCTGGTACGCTGTCCTTCCCTTCGAATCCAATTTGTTGCCCTTAGCGACCATCGGTTATCCTCTCTCGCACTAGATGCCCTGCCCAGGCCCATTTCGTCTTCTTGACCCCCCCCCCCCCCCCCACACACACACACACACACCGCTTTTTTTTTTCGGTTGTCCCCAGTGTCCCTTTAAAAGACACGTGACAGAATCCTTTTTGTTCCAGACTGCGATGAAAATACGCGCGTGTGGCAGCTGCCATGAACAGGCAGGCAATCCTCCAGCTTTGAAAAGCCTGTGTTCTTCCCGCGGCCTGCCTTCTTTGTTGGCTTCATCGACCGGGGAGGTCTGGCGTGTTTGTGCCAGCCCAAGATATTTCTTCCGCTGTCATGGGCTGTCTGCCTCCTACCCAGTTCCTGTTTGCCTCCAGCACGCCACGTTTGCATCGTTGATTATTTACCTCTTATGCGGCGTCACGCTGAACAAGAAGAACGCACGACGTGCGCACGAATTAAGCCACACGGGTGCGACGCTGAGATCGAAACTTTCGAGAATGTGACTAGACAGTATACGGCTGCGGTGCCCGTTTCCCGTGGCCGTCGCTGTCAGGTTTTGGCGATATGGTGTCTTAGTCCGTAAAAAAAAAAAAAGAAAAAAAAAAATAAAAAAAATTCAGCATAGCCTGATCTGTGTTCTGCCAGGTTCCGCTTCCGCGAAGAGCTGTCTGCGCATACGAAGATGACCCCAAGGACCGCGCACTACCAACAGCGCGGGCGCAGATGGCTCCGTGCGGTAGCGGATCGCGCTGCGCTAAAATTTTCCTAACTCGATTCTTTTGTCTTTTACTCGTCGATTGTCTTTTAAACATCATTACTGAGAGGGATGAAAAATGACACAGAAAAATGGCGTGCCAGTATTCACTATGTTTAAGTGCCACCGACGAAAAATACCTAGAGGAAAAAAAAAAAAAAAAAGAAACGCGACTCCAGGAATGAACTCCAGAAAATAAGGTACATAGATATGCGGAAAACGCTCACTTTTATGCGTCAGAAGGTAGTTTTCTCTGCTGCAAAATTTACTTCAAACTGACTATTCAGATCACTGCGACGTCCCAAATGTTCCCTGCGCCATTTCCTAACGGCATTGGGGGCGTATTGCTTTGAGTGACACTGCTGTGTGACAAGGTATTGCGTCCTGCTGTTTTTTGTTTGTTTGTTTGTATCTTTTGGTTTCACGTCACGGGGAGGATGAGCGTTTTTCGTGGTCGTACTGATCTCCCGTTGGCCGATATGTCGTGCGTTAACTCCATCTTGTGAGCCTGCATCTCAGGGTTGATGCTAGCTGTTGATTGCCCCGCCGGGGTGGTGCAGTGGTAAGACTCCCAACTACTGTGTCGGAGTACCCGGGTTCGAACCCGATCTCGGCGGCTGCGTTTCGATGGAGGCGAAAGGAAGAGGCGTCCGTGTTCTGTGCGATATCAGCGCACGTTAAAGATCCCCAGGTGGTCGAAATTACTCCGTAGCCCTCCACTACGGCTTCTCTTTCTCTCTTTTCACTTTCACTCCCACCTTCCTCCCTTCTCTTACGGCGCGGTTGAGGTGTCCACAGAAAACAAGTGAGACAGTTACCGCGCCTTTCCCTTCCTATAAATCAATCATGATGCTGTTGATTAGTTCGATGGAAGCTCCTTGTCGATCAGAAAGGTGGAAACAATTGGCAAGTGCCGAAAAAAAGAGGACAGTGCGGATGCCTTCGAGTGAGTTCTAACGGCAGCCAGTTTCCAGCTGCTCGACTTGACCGCCCGTCCGGCAGCGTCTGTGCCGCGTTTATCTTGATGCCACAAGATGCGGACCTGAATGCCTCCTTTCTGCAGTGGCGCCATACTGCAGAGCAGGAGCGCCGAGCTAGAGCGTAGAGCAATTTGCCGCCAAAATCCACAAGACTGATTTTGGCAGCATCTTGCAACAGCAGTATTCTCTCTCGAGCTTCGATAAATGATTTGACGCATTCGAAATGCTAATGTCTCTCTTGTTTTCTATCTTATGGCGTAAATTGTAGTGGGCGGTTTAATTTCGAAATATTTATGACTTGTAATAACCAAGCGGCGAAATGGATTCGCAGGTTACGCAGCATCTTTTCATGTCGCGATGGTCTGGGTATTTCTCGCTACAGCATTTGAGTAAACACCGGGATATTATTGTCTGTGTCAGATCGTTATCATTGTTTTTTTTTCTGTATATGTTTGCAGTTTGTGCGTTTAAAACAGTCAAGCGAACACTTTTTAAATTGTGCCTTTACTTTTTTCCGTACAGTGAAAGGGGGTGGATTTAAAATACTCTTTTTATGTGAACAAAATGGAAGTAACGTCCACTCCCTTGACCTTGACCTTGCGCGGGCATGGCGCTGAGTCTTATTTTAGATGGATTTGTATTGAAACTTCTGCATAATCTCAAATATCAAAAGGTGAAACTGGATGTGTGCGTGCGTGCGTGCGTGCGTGTGTGTGTGTGTGTGTGCGTGTGTGCGTGTGTGTGTGTGTGTGTGTGTGTGTGTGTGTGTGTGTGTGTGTGTGTGTGTGTGTGTGTGTGTGTGTGTGTGTGTGTGTGTGTGTGTGTGTGTGTGTGTGTGTGTGTGTGTGTGTGTGTGTGTGTGTGTGTGTGTGTGTGTGTGTGTGTGTGTGTGTGTGTGTGTGTGTGTGTGTGTGTGTGTGTGTGTGTGTGTGTGTGTGTGTGTGTGTGTGTGTGTGTGTGTGTGTGTTTCGTGCATCGCACGCATGCGCTGACCTACACAATTTGGGAACCTCCAGTCCTCCCCGGGACTCCCTGGCGCATGTCAGTAGCCTCATCCAGCGACAGGTTCCCGCGTCGCGAATATATATCGGGCAGTATTCGAGGCTGGACTAGCGGTAGACACCTGCCTCTTGATGCGTGTTTACCTTATGGGAAATCGAATTCCATTCAGGAGCCTACTTCTTCCGTCGGGCCCATCAGCTGCCGGCGACGCGCCGTCCGGACGTTGTGAAGTTCGAGGTGCACGAGCGAAGGCCGTGCACCACTTTCGCCGAATTCATTTGTTCACCTCTCTGGCTCGCTCCGTTTCGGTCCCGTCGTCCGCGTGGGCCTACGAATAGCCTGCGACACATTGTGCGAAAGGTGTGTTAAGTTTCTTAAAAGCCTCCAGTGGCGGATCACTCCTGTGAACGGGAAACTACTCAGCGATAGGAACAGTACGCGCGAGTGAGTGCATACGTTCAGATGTGCATTTAGAGCAATGTCTTGAATGGAACGTGCGTTTAAACGAGATACCTAATTTGAGGTGCTGTGCACATGACGTAAAGAGAGAGTTCCTTGTGTTAATTCCGCACAGGTCCAGCCCAACCGTATGCGAGCCTGTGCTTTCTGTCTGAAAACGTTGATTGAACGAAGTGTCGCTGAGACTAAACCACATAAATAATGAACAATACCTAACCGAGGCGTATAACTGCAGCACCTTACTGAAGGAAACAAAGTTTACACGACCTAGCGGTAGCTTATTTGGTGGGGTGGACATGACGTTGATTTGAATACCTTTTTTCTCTTTCAGCGAAAGCTAATTCACTGGCTTCTCACAAAAATTATTTCTCTTTCGTTGGCGAATGCAACGTGCTTCTTAAAATTGCTTAGTGCCCGCCACCATCCTCAGTATAGCCTGCGGGTGAAGATAAATATAAAGAGAGTTACGTTTTATATTGTTCTTAATTTTGCACCCTGTAAAATATGCTCCGTCACTAAGGGTATATGACCCGACTTCGTTAATGGTCTCGTCAGCGAATTCTATTGCCCATGCAGACACGACCACACGTTATACATATGAACGTGACGTCATGTTCTACAGTTATTGGGTGCCAATGGGTGGGTGCTTTTCGGACCGCGCTACGGCTCTGTTTCTGGCTCCATGTCAGCGTACAGGTTGCCACATCCGATGACCCCCAGGTGCCGACTGTCGCCTCGCCCGAGGTGGAGTCGCAGCCGCAAGCCTCCGCATATCACGTGCAACTTAACGTCGCACACCGCGCCGCCAACTCGGCGATCTCCGCTCGAAAAGGTGCATATCAGGATGTTATGCTCAGGCCGACGACGACGAGGTCTAAAAGAACGTTCATTTGGGCTAGATGGTGTATACTATTTGAGCGATAAAGTAATAGCGCCAAACTGTGACAAAACACAAGCAGCGCTTGTCCTGCGTCGGTCTTACTTGTGTTTTATCTTGGTTTGGCGCTATTACTTTATCTCTCGAAGAAGACAACGACTAGTCTTCTGCGCCATGGGGATCTACGCTATCGCAAAAGAGAGAGAGAGAGAGAGAGAGAGAGAGAGAGAGAGAGAGAGAGAGAGAGAGAGAGAGAGAGAGAGAGAGAGAGAGAGAGAGAGAGAGAGAGAACACCCAATATATTTTTGAGCCGGGCGGTACACACAGTCTTGATGTGAAAATTTGGCACACGATAACTGCACCTGCTGTCACCCTCACATTGACGCAGACCATTTCAGCGATGCACAGACAAACGTCGACTTGGGTCAACACGCGATGTCAGTATGAGGGCACGGTTATACACCGCGGTCTGCGGCCGTCGCAGTTGCAAAGGCTCGCCCTGTCTTTTTCTGGAGATAAGTGTCTCTGCAGGCGGCGTACACCTGCAAAAGACGGAACATTGTGTGCGCAAATAGAAGATAAAAGGCGCTGTACAGCATTTTGAGAAGGTTATGTGCTTCTTGCTGAATGATGTGCAACAGGAACCTTGACAAGAGCAGAGTAATGTCTTTTGTTTTCTTTATTACCGGGCGTTCTTAAGAGCGGTCACTTTGAATAATTTTTGTGTATGTTGTAGTGTGTTTTTTTGTGACAGCTGTTTATGGAGCAAAATAATGTACCTCAGGGAGTCATAAAGCGACGTGCTGTCTTCCGCTCAAAAGGGCAGATCGGATTTGCGCTATATAATTTGGCGACTCTTCGCTTCCGGCGCATCTCTATATAAATTAATTTCATAAATATAAATACCCCTTTAGCATTCTTCATCCTATGTACGTTTTGAGATGACGCGTTTTCGAAAACTGCTCGCTGCTTTAATGTTTTGTGGTACTTTTTTCCACTTTTCGGTAGCTGATTTCTGAACAGATGGCGCCTGATTTCAGTCGGTAGTCACTTTAACCATTTTTTTTTTATTTTGCTGGCATCAAAGAGCTTTCTTGTTCGTATTCGTCATGGCTCGAATGAAAAAATAAAAAAATAGAGAACGCCTCGATGTTCGTGGCCTTGAAGCCTCTTTCGACTTCACTCTTTGAAGGCGGGCGTCTATGCATGATTTTCGGCGATGCCTTCTTGCCTGTCTGTGACAAGTATCGGCACGGTACTTTCCTTTACTGCATTATTTTTCTCTTTAGTGGGGACAGAGCCGAAGAAGTTAGCGGAACAGCATGTTATTATTTATATACGCAAAGTGCCGTTTCTTGACTTCCGCATATTCAGCACCCCCCCCCCCCCCCCCCCTTCTCCCTGCTCGCTTTCCCCCTCCTTTTGCGTTTTTAACAGACTCTGTGGCACAAGTTTCCCGCTTTCTTATTTCTTTCTTGTGATTTCAGCTCGGCAAATCAGTGCGACGTTTACCCTCTGATATTTTACCAGTTCTTTCCCACTGAAAAGTTTCCTAATTTTGGGATTGACTGAAAACGGCATATGAAAAAATTGAAGGACGCACCATACCGCCGTTACATATTCTTTTTTTTTTTCGGCTGCGTTAGTACGATGGAGTTAAATGTCCCATTCGCATAAAAAAAAAAAATTATTACCATTTGGCAGATGACAGCATCAGGGGAATCTGAAAAAAAAAAAAAAGAAAAGAAATAGCATCTGTATTTAACGTATGCGTTTAAACCGGCAACGCGTAACCAAGGATGCGAGATCGAACCCCAGCCGCGGCGGCCGGAATTCGAGGGAGGAGAAAAGCAAGGCGACCGTATACATTGCGTTGTCAGTGCGAACCCCAAGTGGTCGAAAATTCTAGAGTCCTCCATTGCGGCGTCCCTCATAACATGAGTCGCTTTTTGGACGCTAAGCTCTATAACTAACCAAACCTTCTGGCGTGCCGAATATTTTGTGTCTCTGCGTGCGTTAACTTTTATAACTGTCGCGAATTTATATATATATATATATATATATATATAATATTTTTTGTTTCTTTTGAGGTACCCTCGTTCCTCTTTAACATGAGATCTCCGTTAATATGGTCGACTCGGTTAACGGACAGTTTTTCTGGGGACCAAATTATGTAATACATTTGCGTCTTGTTAATATGGGAACTCGCTGTCCGGACAACGGACAGGGTGAAAAGCAGAGTCCGTTGAGGCCCATGCATTTTTGTCGCAGTAATATATGGACAATGATGAGAACAAAATCTTTGCTTCCCCAACGTGATCGAGTTCAGTGTGCGTGCGGAATACAGCGGAAAGTGCCAGATGGCCCTTATCCTTAGTGGCTAAATGTTTCATTGTGCATAGTTGCCAAGACGACTCCTCTTTGACATTTCGAGTATTGCATGAATGGGTCTGAAGAAAACTCTCTTTGCAGTTTGTGCTTCGTAGAAAGCCTAATATAGCAGCTTTCAGGTGACTGGGTCGTGGTATGTGAACAGCTGTATGGTAAGAGTTAGGGAATCCCGCCGTAAGACGCCATTACGCGTTCTTTACCTTTTTATTTAAAGCAGACTGGCAACGTTTTTTCATTTCAATTTCATTGACCACCACTATGCACAGAAGCAGATCGTAATAATGACGGGACTTTTTAAAATATATTTTTCTTCGCGATTCATTATTACCGACGACTCGCTTTGCGGACAATTCTTCTGCAGAACCAAAGTGTCCGTGTTAACGAGACGACATGGCTGGATACAGATAGCTCTTCCTGCGTATAGTAAGGCTATTATTGGTGGAAAAATCGTAGCCCCCCCCCCCCACCCCCCCTCGTAATTTTCTTGGTGCTGCATCCCTCTTTTTTGAAGCCTTTATTTGCCTTTTTATTTTTTCGAACGGCGGGGGAAACACCCCCACAAAATTATTTATGACTACGCCACTGGTTGGTGAAAGTTACAAAACAAGTGTGTCATGTTAACTATAGCGGACTGACTAACCAAATTGTAATAGTCAACTTGTCGCTCTTACGCTCAGGCGTATGGTTGGAATTAGACGTCTGTAGCTAGCTATAATTAATGGTTTGAACTGTCAGTCTTAACGAATTATTTATCAACAAATCCTGACTATTTCAATCGTCGTTCGGAGAGTGTCAAGACTGGGAAGCGCGCACAGCACCGCCCACCAGTACGCTTCCCTCATTGGCGCACTGGTCGCTTGACCTTTTCTTTTAAACGTCACATATGTGCCCGTTCATTCATTCAATTTCTCAGCCTCTCGCACACACCCCCACTCACGTATTTCGTTAGCCTCTGTTTTTACTTCCGCTCCAAATGCAAGCATTTCCACATGCTGTAGAAAAGCGCACACTAGGCGAATGCTGTTCGAGCACTCTTAATAGTGCAGGGATTTACGTGTGCTTTATCACATTACACAGTGGCTGATGGCAACGAAGTGTCCACTATACACTGCGGAGAGCACGACCCTTATGCTGAACCACATGCCGTTAATTCAAGACTGCTATATGGCATGGCGCACAATACACCACGGTCGGTGGCCGGCTCCATTCCATTCCACAGGCAGTGGCGAACGCGAGCGACCCAACAGCTCAAACGGCGCTTCTCAGCCCACGCTTTGCTTGTACGCAAGAACACGCTGAACCTTCCTGCCAGTTTACACCTTCCCTCGCTTATTTTGCGTTTCTGGGGCCCACGCGCTCCAGTGAGTCCCCTGCCTCCGGCGAAGCTCCCATGGCTTAATGTTTAAGCCCTGTTCTCGGGGAAAAAGTGTTTCCGAGGGCTCGAACGTGGCTCTCGGCTTAGGCCTACCGTCGGTAGCAGGCGTCCTCTTCAGTGCTCATTAAATTGAGCGAGTGTTTTTACAAGAGAGAAAACCGCCGAAGCTTACATACGCTGCCTCTTATAAAACGTGCGTCTGCAGCAGGTGCTGTGTCACAATAATGTTTTTAAAAATTATACGGGAATTACGTTAGAGGGCGCGATCACCATGTCTCCATGTGGAGGAACGAGCTCACTGACGTGTTTATGCTAGTGCCTCGCGCACCTTTCTCGTCTGGCTTCGTCGACCGCGCGACTCCACCAAATTTTCGCATTTCTAGGTAAGCGTTACCGTTTCTCTTTATCGTTAAAAAATTGTAAGGCTCTCACGTAATAAACCAAACTGTCGAGTGAAAGCTCCGTTTAAGCTTGGTTTTACTTGGTTTAGCTTGAGTTAACTAAGTAATAATTCAGTCGCAGAATGAATTGTTGTAGTTAGCGCACAAAGCATGCAGTGGGACGAAGTGCAGTGCAGTATGACGAAGCTGTTGCCAAACATGGTTCAGCTTTTCTCTTGGCATTGATAGTTGTAAATTTTATTGTCGCTGCCTTCTCGTCCGCTATCCACAACTGCCGCGATGCACATCACTGTAGACGTAAAACGCACGTTCTATGTAAGCAAACGCAAACGCAAAGGCAATTAACTTTAAGAGGGGGGACGTCACAAAAACCGCCGACCAATCAGTTCCTCGCCATGCCACCTGCCAACTTCCACCTGCAAGAGACGCGCTCGTGAGGGCGACCGTGATGTATTCTGGGCAAATTGGTTGAAGTGACGTATATATTAAACTCCGCTTGAACCAAGCCGTCCGAACTTGCCGGCGTAGTCTATGGGCAGCGTGTCTATCCCGAGATCCAAGAAGGTTCGTGGGATATTGGATTCCGATATCTTCCTTCCATCTAATCGCAAAGCTTGAGTTGGCAGCGCCTGCCAATTTCGGCCACGAAATGCAGATTTGTGACGTCGCAGAATCCACCGACCAATATAGTGCCCGGCCATGTCGCCTGCCAACGTTCATACCCCGCCCAGCCTTTGCAGCTTTGCTCGTGACGTAGAGTTTTCGCGCTAGAAAACATGCAGTCGTGCCCTGTTTGCGCGCGGCTTATGTATCTAGTGCAAGAATGGATGCTGTGCCGCACAGTTTGACCTCTTCGATGATGCCGCTTTGTGCTGTACCAGGCACCATACTCATTCGCCATGCACGAGAATTGGCATTCTACCGTGTCGTGCGCACCCGGGATAACGGCGCCATGTTGTTCAGCAGCTGAAACAAACCTATACAGATCACACTTTGTCAGCCGAATAGGTTATCTGTGGCGTGTCAAGACGATCCCTTTGACTTGATGGCCTACCTGATGGTCTACTTCATATAAGGCGTTTCTTTTGCTGTCCCTTTCGGATCTTAGACCTTCCTCTAGTCCGTTGTCGCTTTTGCTGCGCTGCATCGTTGCCGTCTTTACATGCCGTCCTGTAGTACGCGGGAATTGGGTGCGTTGCCATCACTGGTCACTTGATACACACGATGCATTCATATCGTATAAATTCTTTCAAAAAGCGCGCCGACATCACATGTTCTCTTCCGTGCACATACTGTAAGATGAGAGAGTCGTGATATCGTGTCGCACTGTTACATAATCTGCGAAGCACAGCCAACCACAATTCATATACTACTTTAGCCACGCCCTAGTTTTTGCATGTTGCGATGTATAATGGATATGCCCATTGTGTATACTATGTCTTAGCGTTGGCTCACTGGGCCTGTCGAAGCAGTCCTGCCACGTGGAATGATGAATCTACCCACGCTGAGCGCGTCGAGCGAGAACTGTCGTGAAGCATGATGGGTGTGCCTTTTGTGCGGTGTTTGCCTATGGGCGCATCGCAGTGCCATGCGCGGTCGATGGTCTCTCATGTATTGCTATAGGAAAGCTACGGAGCGACCAGTGGAAAGGGTATCCATGTTGTGTAAAAGTTTTAAAGGCACTGCAGTGTTTAAAACGTGCGCACCGAATAGAACCGGAAAAAAACATGTTCCGCTGGGCAATTGAAGGGTTGCGCCAGGCAATTGGACAGCCTATCCTGCGCGTCCTAAAGTATGGTATACTCCGAGTCGTAACTGTTACGATTGCCGTCTTCGCTAAGCACTGAGGAATGAAAGGAGCATGATCAATCGCCTCCAATGCCTGCATCTATCCTGCAAAAGTCCGGGGTTCAAACCTGGGATTACCGCTTGTCTGGTGCAGTCATTGTATACAACTGAGCTCACATACGCACGACAATCAGTCGGTAGGACGAGCGCGAAGGGAGTGGAAACGGTACTTTTGTCGGATACAGCTGAAGAAAAAATCGGCAGATGACGCTCAGGGGGGGGACTTTCAGCCAGTAGCTTTAACTTGTTGGGCGTGGTGAACCTCTCCTATTGCGATAACCAGGGATCCCAGCGTTCCAGCACCTTACCTGATTATGGGCCCAGTATGGCGCTGTACACTGGGCATACTGGGACACAGCATACTGGCACGCTCCGCACTGGTGACACTGGTCTCCCGGAGGAAAAGAAGAAGGCATCGGTTAAGAAGTAAAAACTGAAAAGTACTGAAGTATTTTGCTTATATATGAAGCAACGATCAAATATATATATATATATATATATATATATATATATATATATATATATATATATATATATATATATATATATATATATATATATATATATATATATATATATATATATATATATATATATGTAATATGTGATGGGAAGAAATCAGATTCGAACAAAGTAGCCCATGTTTCTTGCTTTCGACACTAATCACTACGCCAACGGGAACGTTTTTCTTTATTGCATGAGAAAACGTTCGAGGAAGTGAAACTAATATAGCCCATGGTTCAAATCACTGGGATGCATAATGCAAGCCCGCTATAATCCAGTAATTCCACGCACTGGGAACTGGGGTGCACATCAATACTTTTGCATGCTATCTATGTTCGCCTAGCTATTTCTTGTGTTGGGATGTTTCAAAGTGTACACACCAAGGCTGCCGCTCTAACGATTACAACTTCTTGACCACTGGAGCGTTTGCTTACCTGCTCTCAAGACTTGCCACTAATGCTCTGTATGCCTGTATGCGCACTATATTGTGCGTTGAAAACATTTTAATATGCGAGGCTTCACAGCGCTGACAATTTTAACAGCGTCAGCTGTTTGGGCATTCTGTACGTACTACCGCGTACATAATTTTTAGTGAACACGGAGCTCTGGCGCAAAACTTGACGAAACAAAGTGTGACGAAACTTTAACACTGGCAAACGGAGAATAGAGAACGCTATTTTACTGGTAACTAAATCTTAGGTGTATCTTTCGAAGGGCGAAAACTTCTTTTTATTTAACTTTTATCGGACGGTAGAATTGTTTTTTTAATGGAAACCCTGAAGTGCAGTGAATTTACAGGAAGAGACTAGTTACTCATTTGCGTCCACCAGAGTGCCCCATATACTTCAAATCGCTGTTCCCCTGTATCATCTGCTTGCCGTGCTGGTTGGCCTGGTTTGTTGAGCGATTGCCTCGGATCAGGCGGTGACCCCGAATTGGGGCCCCTGGATGAGGTCGCAATATAACGAAAGCTATATAAATTTTCTGTGTAGGCTATGGACAGCTCCTGGGTGGACGCTAATTAGTAAGCACTCTATCATTATAGAAATGATCAAGAGTGGGTGTTGCTGTACAAGTTTAGTGTTTGTGCCATGCTACGTTTCTGACTGCCGACCTCGCTGCACTCTCTCCAATGGTGCACAAGGTGTCGCTGCCTTTCGCGTCATACTGGCGTAATTAAGGCCTGTTCTTCTTATGTCCTTGAAACACAACGACGCCTTAAAGCGGCCAGTGTAAACACGCTGCGTCGTCCACTTTGTTGCAACATCAGTGAAAGCGTAAAGCTGCAATTCTTATTGGCTCTATTGTATTGTGCTGTCGGAGAAGGAATTTGCGATCTAAAGAAAATTAGTGGAAGCAGCGAGACGTTTGGTGGAATCCGATAAGTGTCACTGGAATCCGAAAAGGTATATATCGAACATCATACTCCATGCTTTCACCCTCATATAGATGCCTCGAAGTTGTACTAGGTTGTCACACGCACATTTGATGTTCTTCGTTAATAGCATCCAAAAGCTTGGTAAAGGAATGTCGGGAATACGGAAAAAGAATTTTTAAATTTAATTACCGATAGTTTGCGGGTCGCACGTCGACGACCGTATGAAGGTTTGTGCAGTTGGTTATCAAACATTTAGTACAAAATTTGCCGTCTCTTATTTCACTAAGTTGCTTTAAGAAATACTGGTTCTGTCTATTTAATAGTAGTTTCTCGCAACGTTTTTCGTTTGCAGCGTGAAGATAACTCCGCCCAAAGGTGAGCAGGAAATCAAGAAACGTTTATCGAGGCTGGCTTATGAGACGGCAGTTTTTCACCAGCCTCTAGCTTTGGTTCGCAGCGCGTACATAACAAGAATTGGCCCGCACAATGGAAAACGCGCTTGACAAGTTTTATAAATTTTCTGGCGGAGTGGTCGCTTTAAGGCGGGCTGCTTTAGATGCTGCATGGAACTAAATCCCTGAACTGTTTCCAAAACATTATTGTCCGATATTGGTGAACCCGGGTAGCTAGCGTATCTGTGCATGTTATGAAACTTCGCCGAGGGTTTTTATTATGGCATCCCTTTCGGTCATCCGCGATATTGCTTCCAATTGGATTGTCTAACTTGAATTTAGTGCCGTTGCTTCTAGCCCAGCATTTAGCACTATTAATGCAGGTTGAGGGGCTTATAAGCTCTCCGAGAATGACGGCAAATCATCTAAGCAGTGCTTTTTTGTTTTTTGTTTTGCATCGCGCATGCGAAGCATGTCTCTAAAGCTCACTTGGCGTCGAGTGAGTGTTTTATTCCGGACGTAAGCAGCTTAATCCGAGGAACATTGCCTAGCTTAACAGCCTCTGGGTTTGCCTCAGTAATGTAGGAAAGCTTGCTGCAGGGGTGAGTTTATAGTTAGAGCACTTTCGGAAAATTCTCACGTTAGAGCCCAGCGTTGCATAATATTATGCCGTGATTGCAGTTTACAGTATTGAATAATTGCAAGCTCTTCCTGCTGATGGAAACGGTGCCACCACGCCGTAAATATTGAGGACTGCTTTTCCGTAATTCTGTTCTTGGTGATTAAGCCGTTGTGGGTTCCATTTGGGTCGCCATTCTTTAATGCAAATGTTCTCAAACAGTTTTACGTCAAGAAACCCCAACAGATACTTATGTGCCAAAGAATTCCATCTCCCCACCCCCTCCCACGCCGTCACAATCGGACATCAGGCGTTGTTTGCGCATGGACTTCTGTCGGTTTTCGTCTCTTTTAGATATTTCGTAAGCATTTTTTTGTTTTCTTCACTTTGCAATCAACCTTTTATTTAATGCTGCTTCTCACTGCAATGAGACGCGCACGATTTTCTGTCCTTGCTTCGCCCCTGCTGGGCGCTCCATTCCTTTAGTCGCCACGCGCGCATGTGCAAGTACCCGGACAAGCGTCTCCTAAGGACAAGAGAATCTAACGTTCTGAAAGGGTTTCGACGAACCGTGCACTGTGCCTGGCTCGCTAGCGTAGAAAGCTAAGACAGGGGCACTGAGGCAGGGGACGGTGATTCCCAATGGTGGCTCGCGGTTGGATCCCATACGAGCAGTCTGTGGAACCCGGTTTGAGAACCCCTAGTTTAATATATTATGGATGAGTATGGCTTGTTTTACCCTGGCTTCCGAATGTTTCGCGTACGCGGCATATCGGATGTGCCAAAAATTTATCTCGGAGCCTCGAATGTTCGGCGAGACGGTGGGAGCCGCTAAACTTGAACAGAGGTCGAAATTGCCATTCCCATGCGAACTAGGGCGGGACTGCAACTAGTGCCAAAGAGAAGTTACAGCGAGCGAATAGCGGTCGGAGCCTCCAATCGGCTCTCTAAAGCCGTTTTACGCAGGAACACGAAACTGGCGTGTCCGTCCACGGTGGGCTCAACTTCTACGCTTCTACCAAAAATGCTCATGCCTGGCTCATAAACGGGACAGAAACTGTGGACTAAAGAGACAGTAGTTTATTTGTCTTCTTTTCTTTAATATCGCTTCGTGAATTACTTTCCTCGCAATTATTGGCCTCCGCTCCCGGCGCGGTGAGTCGTATAGCCTTAACCTACCTCGTCCTCTTCCTTTTCGTGTGGGTTAGTGTGAGCCGCGCAGTGGATATTCCATCCAGGGGATCCCCGCGTCGTCATCGCGGGAGCAATGGAAATGCAGCGTTGTCATTGCTCTTATACGGCCTCCTTGGAAAGACCCGAGTGTGTTCAGATTTCCTTTTTGGCCGCGCATGCTCAACGTTTTGCCACAGTGCGAGGCCGTGTGGGCAGTGTGGGGCACACGATTGGACCGCATTCTGCGATCCCCTCCGGCAGAAAACGACGTTGGCCCTCGAAGACGGAGGCGAGCGTAGGAGGGCCACGGCTATACATCATGAAATCCCGCGAATCAGCTACCTATCACCTCCACTGGGCCTGCCGGGCCACAGTGCTCGCCAAAGCATGCATTCGCACCCAATAATTGTTTATTCGGTGTTCGCGGGGACAATGCGTTATTACTGAGGAGAAAACACTGGCATGTCCTGCGAGTGCTTGCGAGGCTATCCATGCGCTTCAGGTAAATAGCTAGCTTAGAAGCGCTGTACGAGTATCTTGGTTATCAGCGATTGCGCACTCTACTGCCCGCTGTTCTGCGGCTCCGTTAGGCTTAGCCAATCTTTGTAGTGACGGCTTAGCTCACTATGACTGCGCCTTCGTACGTCGCGGACCACCTCTACTTGCAAGCTCTGGCTGGCAAGCACTGCGCATGCGTAAATGTCTACTGATAGCTACGGTAACTATAAGAAGACGGCATGGCGATTCTTGCTTGCCGTGTTCTTAGGTGCCTCTGCTGGCAGTCGAGTTGTGTGAACGGCTGTCCTTGGAATTTATTCAGGTTTCACGTGGAGAATGCGCAATTTGTAAAGGCGCTCTCGAAGCCACTTCGCTGGGTCCGCTTTCAACAATCGGGATTCATCCTAGCTTCTCTCCTAGCAAAACGGAACTAATTATCCAGCGATTGATTCATGAGAAGCACAACTGCGGGCCGAATGGAAGTGCCGCGGGCCATCACGACACAATTAATTACTCCGCCTATGTGCAACTATACAAGAGAAGGAATTTGCGTGGCAGCACCTTTCGAGCGGCTCAGTTTGCCAGTTCTTTACCCTATCACGGGCCGCGCATATCTTGTTTGCTGTCGGTATAAATATTTTAATGTGCTAGAACAAAGGCTCCCACTAATCAGAAAAGTCTATCTGTCAGTTGGTTTGCGCGTTTCCTCCGAATTTGAAAGAAATATATACGGCCGCGATCGGGTTCTGATCCCGCGGCGGCGCGACCCGATCGAAATGCGCTGGCCTCACTCTCTGACGCTGTGCGTGTCGTCGTATTCATCGCCTTCCGTCGTTGCACAATGTTCGCTTTGGTTTGGGAGGTTTAACGTCCCAAAGCGGCTCAAGCTATGAGAGACGCCGTAGTGACTTCGACCACCTGGGGTTCTTTAACGTGCACTGGCATCGCACAGCACACACGCGCACCTTGCTTTTCGCCTCCATCTAAAAGCGGCCGCCATGGCCGGGATTTGATCCCGCGTTCTTGGATTCAGCAGTCGAGCGCCCTAACCACTCTCTGCGCCACCGCGGCAGGGCGGTGCACAATGGATCCAAAATACGCCGTTACCACATTGCCTTCTTAAGGTGTATTAAGAGGCCTAAAACATTTATAGTATGCTACCACTAAAGTCCCCAATCACCAATTTCGCCTATCTTTGTCTTAAGTCTGACCTTGAAAGCCTAGTCTTGACCCGAAACGCGACGTGCTAGCGCACATAGCTTGTATTTGGCCAACTAAACTAAATTCGATGTAACTTCTTTTTTTTTTTCTTTACCGTCGCATACTGTGAACTTGTCGGTGCCAGAAAAGAAATTCGTCCGTGTTGTCTGCTCGGTCAGTCAGTCAACCTGTTGCATTTAAATGGAAAACGGGGCAGTGCACGGCACTCTTGGGACGAGGGAGATATTGCACCAACTTACTTTCTTTTGGTTGCCCCCGGCACGTGGCGAGTTTTCTTTTGTCAATTTTTTTTATGTGGGAGCCTGGTTGACGAATAGAAAAAAAAAATACACCTACGCAGTCTTCTATGTGTCCTCTTAATTATTTGCCCCAGGAAGGGAGGAGGGCGACGAAGAAAGCAAAGTAAAAAAAAAAAATCTTTTGTCGAAAACATCCAGTTTTCCGCCACACAAAGGATTCTGGAGGAAAGGGCGAACACGAAATGGGAGGGTTCGCTCGAAATCATGCCTTGGTCGCCCCCAGAGAGAGCTGCCCATTAAGGTAGGGGCACGGCAGAGTCAACAGCCGCTGCCACAGAATTGAAATGCCGTACTTGATGCATAATCACAGTCGCTGTCGGCCCTAGAGATTGCGTGTCCCCATTTGAAGGTTCTGCTCCTTGCTGTATTATGCTTCACCTCTTTATTCATTGCTCTTTCTGCAATTTTATTCAAGCATTGAACGAACTGCACCCCCTGAATATGCAATTTCGTAGCGCACTTCTAGCGATGCAAAGGGGTAAGAGGTGGGGACAAATGCATCTTCTTTTGGTGTATGGCGTAACTTGCTTACTTTTCTTTGAGGTCTCTTTTTGTTTTTAACCAGTGCGAAGCAGCGGCTCTGTGAACTTTTGCATTATAGCGGCGATGCGCATTCTGTCGAGCTGCTTTTGCGCCATACCGCCCTCTTCGTCGCATCTGAAGCACATAATTGTCTTCTTTTCTAACCGCACAAATGGTAACGGAAGCCGATTTCGGGCTGTCGGATTTCACTATTCTCTGAACAGGAGAGAACGAATTTCAGAAAGTACCGTACCTTTGTGGGCCGCTACACACTATATATGGAGCTTAAATTGCATATTCAGAATTTCACTTTATCGTCAGCTGCTTTTCCGTTTGAGGGGAAAGTAGTCAAATGTTGGCAGTAGCGTATCCTAACGTAGAAAAATAAAATTGGCTGTACTGTTGAGAAAGCACGATTTACACGCTTTCTTCGACAGTGACATCATCTGAGACGTGTGACGGCAATGGCCGATTAGCCGGGATGCTCAGACCATCTGCTTTCGTCGCGTGACTGAATTTGCAACACTTCATTCAGAACTTTGAAAAAATGTCCCAGTAAAGGTACCGTAACAAAATTAGCTTCGCTAAAACTTATTCTGGGGCTCTAGTAACCTCTATTAGATCAATTTATTTTCCCGCAATATTTGGCGCTTTTATTTACCAATTAATTCGTATACTTTGATATTTATACACCGGCGCTTAACGAGCGTCTTTTTGTGGCTTTGATTTGACTTGGAGGGAGGGGACATTAATAGTCTTGTTTTTTTTTTTTATTTCATTCTTGGACAGCACGCTACTACGTGGCAGTTCAATTAATGCCGTGATAAGGCGTGTATACTTTGTGCCTTTTACTCTCCTAGCTACAGAAAGCGCGGTTGCAGGTTGCTCTTCAGGGACTGTCTTTGAGGCTCAGATTCAGCGTGTAATCAAAAGTACTGTCTGTGTTGCAGTTGTACATCTGTGCATTGAAGAAAGATTTTGAAGCGAGAAGCTTCACTAGGCTAGTCAACTCTTAGTCTCGCGTGTGTTCCGTCGTTAGAAACATATATAAATCCCCGCTTTAATCAAGCCGTATGAACGTGCTTTGGCCTATATGGGTAACGTGAATGCAAGGGTTCTGGCAGGCTGAGTCTGACGTAACCGTCCCATGTGAAACGAGAGACCCAAGTTGGCAGCTCCTGCCAGGGGTCCACGGTCATGGACACGGACACGGCACACAGCGACGTGCGGTAAGACCTGGCGTAGTATTGCTTTCGCAATAAAAGCCACAGCTGCGCATGCGCAAACCACGTGAAGTCACAGGAGATGCGCAGGTTGTCGGAGCCGCCGCTGCCGCCGCAACCGTCGCCGCGACTCCGCCGGTTGACCTTTAGCCGGCCGGTGCCGCGCGCTTTCACCGGGCTGTGTTTATGTATATACAGAAGTGTAACGGTGATAATGATGTGGAGTCGGAATAAAGTTTAATCTTATGTCATGTACTGCTGTAATCAATGTTTCACCGTGATGATAAGCCATGGTTTGGTTTGGTTTGTGGGGTTTAACGTCCCAAAGCAACTCAGGCTATGAGAGACGCGATAAGCCATGGAATATCTATAATGTGCAACCGTGAGCTACAAGGTAAGCCACAACTACGCCAAGGAATCACAAGTTAAGCCATGGCATCGCCGAAGCTTTTCGCTTCTGATATCCAGGCTTAACCAAGCTAAGGCGCCACCAATTTTTTAAAGGCACTTTCTGCTTGTTCCGACACACGAAAGCAGGAAGGCGTTGTTTCGCGTGACGTGACCTGTCGCGAATGCCTGATACATTAGGGTCATTTGTTTAACCTACATTAGCTACAGTAGGAAAGCTCCTAACCTGCAATGTATGATTGCTGCACTGGTGTGGCTGGTGCAGATTAAAAACATGGTTCTAATATCTGGTTTATAGCTCGTCCTTCGCGAAGATGGATCGCCATTTACGAAACGCGAACCTGTAGTCCTCCTATATGGGCGCATGTTACCCTTGGCGCTTATAGCCCCAAAACTCGTGATAAACGAACTGGAAGTAAAAGCGCCGACAGGGCTGTGGATGCGCAGCTGCTCGCATACACGGTTGGCATCAGGGCAGTGAAAGGCCTTTCACCCGCTCCTTTTCACTCGCAGCGGCATTGAAACGGAGTTTTTAAAAACAACTTCATTATGTTTAATTCTTTTTGCCACTTCCGTATATGATGGTACCGAGAGGTGTTTGGGCTCTTTTGAGACAGTTAGAGCATGCATGTACCTACTGCCTTACCGAGCTGACACCGTTTTTCCTTTTCTTTTTTTTGACGGACCGGACTCCTTGCATTACTAGCTCTGTAACAGCCTGCCGGCTCGCGTTGAACACAAGCCGCGCAAATATCCTCAGTTTCTTATTTAATCGCAAAATGTCATCATTTTGTCCAATAGACAAAATGATGACATTTGCATTTCCTAATAGTTTCCTCAAAGGAAAGTGTCAGCTGCCAGAATTGCAGAAGGCATATGCTGTGAGGTCCTGCACTGTAGTCGCTAAGTCTTCTGTTGAAAAAACACGAAACATTAACGAACCTTTCGATGTATGTATCAGAAGGCATCGAAAACAATATTGAATCAGGCAATCGATTCGTTTTATTCGTCCGAATATGTGTTTAGTCTTACCTGATGGTTCAGAAGTTTAGTCTGTTTTGGTATTCGTATAACTATGCAGCAATCCTAATTTCTTCACGGGCGTCCAGAATATCGTCGTTTATTTATTTATTTATTTTTTTTTTTTACAGTCTGAAATGTGAGGGCTAGCAATGATGGAATCTTTGAACTACTCCTACTCTTCATTTTCTTTACAAGGCTAGATATTTGTTGCGACGAATGTAGCTCGTAAGACGTGCTGCCAAAGCTGCTTGCGCTGTGCCTTTCATTGCCGGCTGACAACGGGGAAAATATGCAAACACACTGTAATCAACGGATCGCTGGCTGGCCTCGCGCCCAGGCTTTTCGTGGAAACTATAGGCTGTTCAGCTCATCTGTTTTCTTAAACTATTTTCCACGAACCCAAAGGGTCGATTAGCTTCAGCCGCTTATGGACCAGAAGACACTCGGGACTCGTCGTCCTATCGTGTCCCTTCCTCAGGCTGCTTTCCTCGCCTCCTTTAGTTGAATTAAAACCCGGCGCCTGCGTCTGCAGGCGCAAAAAGCTGAGTGTACCCATTATTAAATGCGCACATGCCGCACATTTTAGTGGCGAATACATTGCGCTTTTTTTTTTTAGGGGGGGGGGGGGGGGGGGAATGGCGATCGTGCACCCGTATTTTCCTGTTCTGAACTTCGATTCGAAGAGTGATGTGTAGGTAGTCCTCAACGCTAGCCAGTTTAAAAAGGCGCCGACCGCTTACTTTTGGCACCAATATATATATATATATATATATATATATATATATATATATATATATATATATATATATATATATATATATATATGAAGGAAGGAAGGAAGCCAACAGTCGGCGAGGCCAAGGAAAGCGTTGGGGATGGTACTTTATGTCTTTTTTTTATGTTTACTTGGATAATCACAGAAATTAGTAAAGTAATCTGTTAAGGGGAAAGATAATTAGACACAAAGTAGAAGAAAAAAAAAACAACGTGCCGATGGTGGGATCCGAACCCACGACCTCCGAATAA
Organism: Amblyomma maculatum; assembly: GCF_055883805.1. NCBI lineage: Eukaryota > Metazoa > Arthropoda > Arachnida > Ixodida > Ixodidae > Amblyomma > Amblyomma maculatum. Next base: position 112,833,047 of record NC_139344.1, read on the forward strand.
CGCGTCCGGTGCTCTTCCAACTGAGCTACATCGGCCGCTGTCCCCCCTGCTACTTTCTTGGGTATTTATGTTGTCTGTATACTAACCTTGAGAGTGTTCACCAGCGCCACCCTCAGCCATAGCGGTGGACGTGGGACGTCCTTTGTTACCGCCTGCGTCACGTAGAACGTGATCAAGAGCGAGGGCGAAAGCTGTGCTAGAACCCTCTTACGCTACCTATGGCTTCAAGACTGCCAGAACCGAGACCCCCATAAGCTACAAGCAGATCAGTCAAGGGGAAATGAGGGTGCTCGTTATAATACAAGAAGGAAGGAAGCCAACAGTCGGCGAGGCCAAGGAAAGCGTTGGGGATGGTACTTTGTCTTTTTTTTAATGTTTACTTGGATAATCACAGAAATTAGTAAAGTAATCTGTTAAGGGGAAAGATAATTAGACACAAAGTAGAAGAAAAAACAACGTGCCGATGGTGGGATCCGAACCCACGACCTCCGAATAACGCGTCCGGTGCTCTTCCAACTGAGCTACATCGGCCGCTGTCCCCCCTGCTACTTTCTTGGGTATTTATGTTGTCTGTATACTAACCTTGAGAGTGTTCACCAGCGCCACCCTCAGCCATAGCGGCGGACGTGGGACGTCCTTTGTTACCGCCTGCGTCACGTAGAAAGTGATCAAGAGCGAGGGCGAAAGCTGTGCTAGAACCCTCTTACGCTACCTATGGCTTCAAGACTGGCAGAACCGAGACCCCCATAAGCTACAAGCAGATCAATCAAGGGGAAATGAGGGTGCTCGTTATAATACATGAAGGAAGGAACCCAACAGTCGGCGAGGCCAAGGAAAGCGTTGGGGATGGTACTTTATGTCTTTTTTTTAATGTTTACTTGGATAATCACAGAAATTAGTAAAGTAATCTGTTAAGGGGAAAGATAATTAGACACAAAGTAGAAGAAAAAACAACGTGCCGATGGTGGGATCCGAACCCACGACCTCCGAATAACGCGTCCGGTGCTCTTCCAACTGAGCTACATCGGCCGCTGTCCCCCCTGCTACTTTCTTGGGTATTTATGTTGTCTGTATACTAACCTTGAGAGTGTTCACCAGCGCCACCCTCAGCCATAGCGGCGGACGTGGGACGTCCTTTGTTACCGCCTGCGTCACGTAGAACGTGATCAAGAGCGAGGGCGAAAGCTGTGCTAGAACCCTCTTACGCTACCTATGGCTTCAAGACTGCCAGAACCGAGACCCCTATAAGTTACAAGCAGATCAATCAAGGGGAAATGAGGGTGCTCGTTATAATACATGAAGGAAGGAACCCAACAGTCGGCGAGGCCAAGGAAAGCGTTGGGGATGGTACTTTATGTCTTTTTTTTAATGTTTACTTGGATCATCACAGAAATTAGTAAAGTAATCTGCTAAGGGGAAAGATAATTAGACACAAAGTAGAAGAAAAAACAACGCGCCGGTGGTGGGATCCGAACCCACGACCTCTGAATAACGCGTCCGGTGCTCTTCCAACTGAGCTACATCGGCCGCTGTCCCCCCTGCTACTTTCTTGGGTATTTATGTTGTCTGTATACTAACCTTGAGAGTGTTCACCAGCGCCACCCTCAGCCATAGCGGCGGACGTGGGACGTCCTTTGTTACCGCCTGCGTCACGTAGAACGTGATCAAGAGCGAGGGCGAAAGCTGTGCTAGAACCCTCTTACGCTACCTATGGCTTCAAGACTGACAGAACCGAGACCCCCATAAGCTACAAGCAGATCAATCAAGGGGAAATGAGGGTGCTCGTTATAATACATGAAGGAAGGAAGCCAACAGTCGGCGAGGCCAAGGAAAGCGTTGGGGATGGTACTTTATGTCTTTTTTTTTTAATGTTTACTTGGATAATCACAGAAATTAGTAAAGTAATCTGTTAAGGGGAAAGATAATTAGACACAAAGTAGAAGAAAAAACAACGTGCCGATGGTGGGATCCGAACCCACGACCTCCGAATAACGCGTCCGGTGCTCTTCCAACTGAGCTACATCGGCCGCTGTCCCCCCTGCTACTTTCTTGGGTATTTATGTTGTCTGTATACTAACCTTGAGAGTGTTCACCAGCGCCACCCTAAGCCATAGCAGCGGACGTGGGACGTCCTTTGTTACCGCCTGCGTCACGTAGAACGTGATCAAGAGCGAGGGCGAAAGCTGTGCTAGAACCCTGTTACGCTACCTATGGCTTCAAGACTGCCAGAACCGAGACCCCCATAAGCTACAAGCAGATCAATCAAGGGGAAATGAGGGTGCTCGTTATAATACATGAAGGAAGGAAGCCAACAGTCGGCGAGGCCAAGGAAAGCGTTGGGGATGGTACTTTATGTCTTTTTTTTTTAATGTTTACTTGGATAATCACAGAAATTAGTAATCTGTTAAGGGGAAAGATAATTAGACACAAAGTAGAAGAAAAAAAAAAACGACGTGCCGATGGTGGGATCTGAACCCACGACCTCCGAATAACGCGTCCGGTGCTCTTCCAACTGAGCTACATCGGCCGCTGTCCCCCCTGCTACTTTCTTGGGTATTTATGTTGTCTGTATACTAACCTTGAGAGTGTTCACCAGCGCCACCCTCAGCCATAGCGGCGGACGTGGGACGTCCTTTGTTACCGCCTGCGTCACGTAGAACGTGATCAAGAGCGAGGGCGAAAGCTGTGCTAGAACCCTCTTACGCTACCTATGGCTTCAAGACTGCCAGAACCGAGACCCCCATAAGCTACAAGCAGATCAATCAAGGGGAAATGAGGGTGCTCGTTATAATACATGAAGGAAGGAAGCCAACAGTCGGCGAGGCCAAGGAAAGCGTTGGGGATGGTACTTTATGTCTTTTTTTTTAATGTTTACTTGGATAATCACAGAAATTAGTAAAGTAATCTGTTAAGGGGAAAGATAATTAGACACAAAGTAGAAGAAAAAACAACGCGCCGGTGGTGGGATCCGAACCCACGACCTCCGAATAACGCGTCCGGTGCTCTTCCAACTGAGCTACATCGGCCGCTGTCCCCCCTGCTACTTTCTTGGGTATTTATGTTGTCTGTATACTAACCTTGAGAGTGTTCATATATAATATCTGCCTACTAGAACCGAGTACGCCTGTAAAACACGGCGTGCTGGAGGGCCTGCCACACTGGCACGACAAGACGCCGACGCAGACCCGACAACGACACCCACGGTCGGCCAACTCGTTGGTCGGCCGTACCTGTGGCTGACCAAGCTGGTCGACAACGACACCAACACGACCGAAAAGCAGATTGTTCCCAGTGTGACAGATTTTGAGGCCGGGGACATTGACAAAACCAGTCTGCCGACTGTCGGTGGCCGAGACTTCGCGAGATCGGCCGCCGAACAAGATAGATAGAATTAACTTTAATATCCAACGGATAAGGCGATCTGCCCCTCCCCGACACGCAGTTCATTGGGCGGGTACCGCCACCTTAGATGCAGGCTGGGAGGTCTTGGTTCCCAGCAGCCTCTTCAGCCAATCAGACGAGCAGGAAGTGGAGCTCAGGGTCCGAGGTGCGCAACAGTCTCCCAGGTGTCTCTACTTCTTATATCGTGCGTCACCCCGGGAGATTACGGGCATTCCTATATTATGTGCTCGAGGTTCCCTCTCGCCCCCACAAAGATTACATTTATCGCTCCTAGAACATGTGGTTCGTCATAACCGGGTGCGGATACGTATACGTTTGCAGTCGCCTCTGGCGACTGCTTGCCTGTTGCTTATTTTCGCGTCTGGCGGGGGTACAAGTCTACGATGAAGTCGATAATGCTGCGTGATATCCCCATATTTTAGCATGCGCTGCCCGCTCCCTCGGTCATCGAGGGGCCATATACCGGCTCGACGGTAGAGTTCTCGAACTAGCTCGTGGGCCGCCTCGTTGCCGGGGACGGCTTCATGCGCCGGAGTCCAAATTATCTGAATGTTCCTATCCAACTTTCTCTGGCCTAGGATTCTGGCCGCTAAGAGCGCGCTCCTTCCCTTACTAAAATTTTGTATGGCAGTTTTGCTGTCACTGATGAAAAACTGCGCTTCTGTTCCGAGACAAGCTATCGCGATCGCGATTTCCTCGGCTACTTCTATGCTCTGCCCGCGCAAAGTGGCAGCTGTTACGGGATTGCCACGGCCGCTGATGGCCGCTGCCACCACAAAACCGCCACCACCTCCCGCCGCGTCTCTGGTATATTCCGGGTGCGTGTACTTAGCATGGCGGGAGGGGGGGGGGGGGGATTACTAGACTTTGTCTGACTTCCCTATCTGCTTCCACTTTTGACGTGGGACTTCTATCCGGATTTATTTCAACTTTGTTAAGAATGACTCTCCCTGTACCCCGAAATGTGGCGCCACAACCACAATCACATGACAAGAAAACAACACAGGCGCACACTGCCAACAATAATATGGAACTGAACACACACTTCCTCTTCACCACTCAGCTACAACATTCTTTTCTACACCTCAAGTACATCTTCACACGCCTCTTCTTTGTCAAGCAGAGAGTAGCACAATCATCCCAGTAGAATGCAAACATCGTCCAAGCATAACAGTCACAAATTCTACATCCAAGTACACCTCCACACACCTCTTATTTGCCAAGCAATCAGAAGCACAATCGTCCCAGTACAACACAATCATCGTCCAAGATGACAGTCACAAAGTCCACAACATAGACACACACTAGCAAAACACCACCACACATGTGCAGTAAGACAGGTCCATCTAAAGCACCTCATCTGTGCAATAGCTGCAGTAGGACAGGTCCATTCAAAGCACTTCTATTCCTTACATAGCCACAAAAACTCTGCTGTCTGGCCGCTAGACGCTACATCTCCTTTACCTTTTTTCCATCAACCCACGCAGTGTGTAATGCGTAACATATAGCACGAAACCAGTCTTTAAAGATCCGAATTTGCCTCCAAAACTCTCATTTGAAAATTCAGCACACCCTCTTAACATGACAAACAGACGCCTTGATGTCATCAAAACCACTCACTTCTGCAGGAACCATGCAGTCCCTACGTAAACATAAAGAAATGCATCTTACCCGGCCTGTCTAAGAAGCGGTGTGAGCAATGAGCACATGTACTTAAGGTAAGTAGGATCAAAACACATAACATGGCCAAAATATAAGGAAGGTGTCTTAGAATAACAGCTTTAAGGGCGCTAATAAACTCAAGTCTCTACATTACTCAGGAAGACTCCTCAATAAAAGTAAATTCTTTCCTGCGTAAACACAGCGAGGCTTCACTAACACATAGGTCTTCTTTCTTCTGAATCCAAAGCGCCTCTAAAATTTCGCGGGCAAGCTTGTCCCGACTATTCCCTAAAATATTAAGTCTACAAACAATAAGTCTAAAATATTAAGTCTATAATTAAAATTAAGCTAATTAGTATTTACTAATCAATCAACTGTAGTGAATTAAAAAATACTGGAGGTTAGCATAGCCGTCTCTGAACATCTCTGAATTTGTTTCACTGTGCTAGGGCAGACCTTATTTTTTAAAACCTTGGCCCAAGTTTGCTGGGACACCCTTGTAACAATAAATTAAAAAACAATAATAATAAATAAATAACAATAAATAAACAATTCTGACTTCTGCGGCTAGCACGCTAGGCCTTTCTCGGTAGCGTAATCGACTGTGATGTCGGTGGCGGCCTGGAGCAGCAAAAACATTCTCGAAACGCGAAGCATTATGTCGACGGCGAATGCCTTTCGGCACTAATATATGTAAATAAGTATAATTGATGCATACTCCGCGCCCTACACGCGAGCGTGGCCGCCAAAATACGCGGGGCCGTCGAATGCCTGCGTAATGTCAACGGTAGCATTTTTCAGTCGGGGCGAGTAAGTTCAGGACGCGTAGATTTACTAATGTGGATGCTTGGGCGAGTTGGTGTTCCATAGCTCAGATTTGCAGCGCGCGTCGAAGCCGCGAGCATCCGTTCCGTGTTTCCCAACTACACAGAACTGTGCAAAATGAACAAAGTAGGTGACAAAGCCAGTCTATACTTCGTCTCACAAGATGTTTGCAGCACTGCGAAAGGCAGAGGGGTGGTCCAGTCAAGATCACCCGCACTATACAATAGGCAATTGTGCCCCTACGCGCCTCTCGCTCCCCAAATTGTCAGGGGTTACAGTAGGAGCACAATTCTCTATTATAGTGCGCAGGGGCGAAATGCACTTAAGTATGCAATTGCAAGGGCTCCTCTGGCTTTCGCAGTGCTGCAAATATGTTGTGAGACTGGACATCGATCGTTGTGTTTACATTCATAACGCCTAGTCGCTGCGCCGCTATACTTCGCAAGCTAATTTCAGCGATACGTTACGCGTCACGCAAGAAAAGTTTTGCCGCAATTTATTATGTTTCAAGAATGATGTGCGCGAAAAGAGTGGAACTTGCATTTAAAGCAGAACCAACAGCAGTCGGGGTGCCGCGCCGGCCCTGTAATATCCGCCGAAAGTTTTACAAAATCCGCCGACGGTTTTACCTGGTTTTACCTGCTACTGCACTGCGCAGCATGATTCTAACTATCAGCAGTTTGGTCTCAGCAAACTGGACAGTCTAAATTTAAGCGGTAATATCTGCTATCGCTCCTGCTGCCTTCTCAATTTGCACACTGCAAGACAGCATATATCAGCTAAAACCATATCTCAACCTCTGAAAGCACTCTTAGGTTTCGCTTTTGTGGTGCAGTGGTTAGCGCAGTTGTCTATCAAACCGGAGGTCATAAGTATGATCCCACACAGGGGGTGTCATTTTTTCTTTTTGCTTTCTTAACATCTACTGTCTTTTATTTGCCTCGGACAGCTTTTATTTTTCAACACTGTATTTCTTACCTAGCAACCACTGCCGTGGAATACTGAGCAGTATTCACTCTTGGTCCATACGACTGGTGAGGAGCTTGTTTTGATATAGCAGAGTTTGTAAAAATCATTAAATATAAAGCGTCCCTGCCTATTCTACTTAGCAATTATGAAATTAAATCAAGCCAAATAAAAAAGGGGATAGCTATAAAAACGAGAATATTGCATGACAGAAAAATATAAACGGATTCGAAGAAAAGGAACAGTATAATGACAAAAGAAGAGGGTGAGAACGAAAGGGCCGAGTCAATGGGAGATTTCGCACACTGTCTCGCTAGTGTGACATCATTAGTTGGGCGACCGTCGGCCGACCGCCGTCTGGCGAGCGACGCGGCGCCGACACCGACTGTCGACCGACTGTTTCCGTCAGCGCAGTGTGACATAGACGCATACATCAGGAAGAGACGGTTTTAGCAGACCGAATCGTTGTCGTGTCGTGCTAGTGCGACAAGCCCTTTCTCTGACTAACTAGCTGAAGAGCCTGTTAGTGTCCGGCCATTAAAGGCTAATTGGGTTCGGTTTGTGAGGCCAGGCCACACTCAGTCGTATATAAAGGCACTGAATGAAACAATGAAATAATGGTCATTTGGTGTCCTCGCGTATAGGCATGCCTGCAATGAAGTTTGCTGTGGCGATCGCTGCGCCGTAACACATGTCCTTGCGAGCTGAGGAAATGCTTTTGAGGCGGTTTCGTTAGTAGTTTTTACGCCACCTGCATGAACTTACAGGGATCAGATTGCACGCTCTGTCGAAGCTTTGTATGGCGTGTGTCAGATAACTAGGCTATATCGAGAACGCCTGGGCAAGGACGTTATCTGTCACACGCGTATCAATAACGGTGCTGAATATGCTCTGTCGTTCATCGCGAACCAAGCGGCTGACAGCAGCATTTTTGAGGCACGCTGCTGAGGCTCGCAAGCATGAACGGGATCTAGCACGACGGCAGGGGTATACTTGGTGTGAGCAGTTTAATAGCAAATCATCAAATGCATCTCTTGGCGAACTTTCCGGGTAATGGAACAAGGTCGCCGTCGTCCCGACACAGCGACTACCGCATGCTTCGTAGCCAACTTGTCTCCGGACGATTTTGCAAGAGAAGCGACACGGAAGTTTTTTCCAAAGTATGATGTGTTGCCTTCCTCAAATACCATTTGTAACGTTGTAGGGATTCCAGCACACATAGACAGAATGCCAACAACAGACGACACCGATGGTATTGCCAGTCCTTTCTCCATGCCTGAGTTGCTTGCGGCAATAGATGAGGCCAGACGGAAGACATATCCGGTCCGGATGCTATCCCATACGAAGTATACAAGAACCTGAGTAACGCTGTACTCCCTCAACTTCTGTACACCATTAACAAGGTATGGCTAGACGGCTCTGTAGCCGAGACTTGGAAATCAGCCATTGTGATCCAAATTCCAAAACAAGTGAAGCCATCGACGGACCTCGGCAACTTTCGGCCGATTTCTCTAGCATCAACACTGTGCAAGCTGACAGAAAAAAATGTTAGCCACACGATTGTCCTGGTGGCTGGAGCACCACGGTTTTCACCACCCTGCACAAATTGGCTTCCGTCCATCCATAGGCACTGAAAAGGGCCTGGCTTTTTTGGCCTCGCAATTTCTGTCGTCAACCCGCAGCCGCAATGTGCGTACCATTCTCGCGATGGATGTCGAAAAGGCGTATGATAACATTAGCCACGACGCCATTTTCAATTGTATTGACACGCTTCATTTCCCTCTTAGGGTACGCAGTTTCGTAAAATCCTTCCTTGAAAACAGAAGATTTGCATACGGCATAATGGCAATTATCGGAGCCTTTGTCCCTGTTCGCGGTGTACCCCAAGGCTCGGTACTGTCACCAACACTGTTTAACATTGCCTTCATTCCCCTTTCATGGCGCTTACGTAAATTTCCTTGAGGTAAACCTCTTTCTCTATAGCTGATGATATTGATACAAACTATAGTCGACGACGAAGCGAAGACAATCAGTGGCTAGTTGATGTAGACGATGAGGTGGTTGCTAGTTAGTGTAGACGACGTAGCTGGTTGCCTGGAACCGAGCTCAGACCGCTGCTCGGACCGCTCTCGGACTTCGGCAGTCTTCTAAGCTCAGGGCGTTGCCTGGAGGTTTGGCGCAATACCCGTTACAATATTACGGTGTGGAGTACACACCATGACCTGTTTACTCAAGCATTAGCCTTGCAGTCAGCCTTGGATATTACTTCCAACTATGTTAAACCTGTCGGCCTAGAGATTTCCACGAGCAAAACTATGCTCACGTCGGCCGCCAACCGCTGGGGTCGCCGTAAACTCGCGGCGACGCCGATCCGTCTCCAACTATATTGAATCCCCCTCCACGAAAGTGAGACAGTGAAAATTCTGGGATTATCGATTCATCAGTCGGGAACGGGAACCGCCTGGCTTTCTCAGGCTAAAAAGCAGGCGATGTAGGCCTTGGGCCTAATAAGACGTATTGCTCCTATATCCGGTGGCGCTCGCTCCCACGTCGCACGGCATTTGGTGACAGCGGTTCTGCAGCCACGCCTCATTTATCAAGCACAGTTTCAGCACTTGACAAGAGCTCAATGGGATCGTCTAGAAGCAGTAAACAAAGAGGCGATGAGTGTCATCACTTGTCTCCCCCGCATCACACCGGTCGTGGGACTACTAGAGAACGCTATGCTCAACACATTAGATGAACTGTTACAGCAACGCCGTGATGCTCGTAGCCTTAAGGCGACCATTTTGCACTCACCGCGAGCACTCCGGGCCTATGCTACATCGTACACCATATTGCCGCTGCCATCGCCAGTTCTTCCTCCATGGAATTTTGTTCAGCTGAGTGAAAACAAACCTACTGGCCTTCATAAACCAACGACATCTTATGCGACATCATCCCTTCGTGAAAGGATCGCAGAGCAAGACACCAAGCTGCCCCAAGGCTCAATAATTGCACGTGTAGGTACCAGCATTGACGGATGTGAAACGACAATTGTAGTTCATTATCCTTGTAAGCCGGCGCTTAATATCACATCCAAATATGAATTTGCAGAACCTCCTTCTTTCTGTGCTGAGCTGGTTGCCGTCCAAGGCGCACTTTGCTCTCTCCGTCAGAACCTTACTACCTACAGCCAAAACTGTCATCCGCGCCGACGCCCTACAAGCAATACGTCTGCTCTGACGCATCAGTCGCAGCCCAGAAATCTGCCAGAATATACATCGTCTGGCGGCTCGCATCTCGCAAACCGTTCGAATTGAGTGGGTCCCACGTGACCTACTCAGTTTGCAAGCCTCTGCAGATTCTGCAACCCGCCGGGCGACTCTACCTTCATCAATGACACGCTTCCTCACTATGGATGATGCCACTCTGCTTCTCACAAGAAAGGAGCACCTCCGGCGCCGCGCACGTGCTCTTGTCCCATCGTGTGAAGTAACCCTCCCCAGCGGTCTTACCCGCGCAGAGGAGGTTGCGCTACGGAGGATCCGGGTCGGGGTTTCCCTCACACCTGCTGTGACACGAACATGGCCTCAATATCGATATTTATATCAACGTCCAGGATGTCCTGTCTGCAAGTCATGAAATCATGAGGCAGATATTCACCATTTGTTGTGGGTTTGCCCGGCACAGAAGCCGACGAGAATTCGGCACCTGACGGCAGTGGGCCTTTCGCCGAACTCTTCATACATTGCATGGACGCAAGGGCCTTATCATCGCTTTCTTTTGAACTTTGTTAGAACAGGCAACCTTTTTTCTTTCATTTAATACCCCTTTAATATTTTGTTTCTTACATATTCCATTATGTCCTGAGGCAATAAACAACGTTAATAAAAAAAAAAATAGCAGCGCCACCTAGGCAGTGCAGGTTCCCTTCGGCGTCTACTCAGATGAGCTCAATCTTCGCGCTCGTCTTTATTTTTCTATCACGTGCTTCTTTGACAGTATATCTTAGCATAGCGTATTAAAACTTTAATATATCAGATCAGTAATCAAGAGAGCGGCCTCGCCCACCCGTCCTTATCAGACGGCCAAGATCCCTTGGAACCTGGCGGTTTCAAAGGCTTGTCTGATGTTGTGTGTATGTGTGTTTTTCTGCGTTTTTTTTTTTTTTTTTGCTGCGTAGCAAAACCTCCCATGACGCCTTGCTATCCACTAAAGTTGTGGATTGTGCGCATGCCCACATCATATGGGCTAGGGTCGCCCGTTCTCCTTGCCGCCGTTTAAGCCATGGAGGCAGGAACCTACACAGTGTGGCTGAGTTCGAAAAAGTGGCCACCTGCAACTGCCTCCATGCTGCTTCCTCCTACTTGGTGAGCTTCTCATGCGGTTGTGAATATTCTCTTCTACTAAGCATGTAGAACTGCTTGCAATTGCGAAAGGAGTATTTCCTAAAATGTGTCCCTCCTCGGAGGAAGTCGCGGAGATCGGCCGCAAAGTCAGCCCTCGGGCAAGCTCGTGAGCTCCCTCATTACCTTCAAGCATTTGATAGAATGCCCATTCCTGATTACAAAAAAATCCACTCTTCCTGAAAACAGAGCTGTTATAAGGTAGTAAAGAGGAAGTACAGAAATACAGGTATGACCCCAATGCCGAAACGACCGAGACTCGCAACTACAAATCACGTGACGCGCTAGGGATCCCGGAGACTGACAGATGCGAATGACGTTGCCCGTTTGAATGCGGTACTAGGTTTTTGGTCTCGAATATGATAGCATGCTTTTATAAAACGTAAACGACGGCGAAAAGACAACGTAAATGTTGCAAGGCTAATATAAAATTATAGTTCGGTTTCAGTTATGTTCCAGCTCAGGAACTTTGTGCGTGCTCGGATAGTTTCGTTTGGACCTGCGGCGCCTGAAATACGAGCTCGGATCAGCAGATGCGCCTGGCTCGTTCACATTTCAGCATTCGGAGGCGCGAGCGGGCTAAATCCGCTGCCGCCGACACGCTCCTTCGTTCACACTTCTGAGCCAACATATCGCCGCCGTCGCCGCTTCGATTGCGAGCTGCCGTTAACACTGACCTGACCCCCCGACTGCAGCTACGAATGCCACGAAAAGCATACATATGGTAAATGCCGAAGGAAAAACGCATTATCATTCAATTGTTCACTAAATCATGGCACATCTGACCAACATACTGCGGCAACAAGAGCTTCAACGTGCTATTTGCAGGCATCGTAAACAAGTTCCCCTATTGCATCCTTGCCTATTGCGCTGGCCGCCCGGCGAAAAGAAGGGCCTCGGATAAAAAGTAAAGACTAAAACATACGAAGCACCTCAAATTAAAGCCCACCTAAAAAAAAAAAAAAAACAATTTGTAGAAGAAAAAAGTGACGCGCCAGCAGGATTCGAACAACTTACTACTTGTGGCTTTGTACAGTTCCGCGCTAACCACTCGGCCACGCCGAGACATAGGTAGCTCGAAAATATTTCTGCATATTATGTCACGGCCGAATTTATAATGCAACTTCATGTTTCGAGATGTAAAGGCCATTGCAGCCGGTCTGAACATTACAACTTCTTAACCATCGGATCATGCTGCCTGCTCTCACGACTTGCAACTAATGTTCTCGATGCCTATGAGCCCTATATTGGGCACTGGAATCATTTTAACACATGGAATTTCACAGCGCTGGCAAACTTAGGAGCGCCGGCTTTTTGGTCATGCTCTGCTACCGTTTTCGTAATTTTCGCTGAAAAGGGAGCTGTAGCACAAACCTTCAAGGAAAGAAGTGCGACGAAGCTTCAAAACTGACAAGCGCAGCAGCGAGGACGCAATTTTGCTGGTAACTAAATCTTACTTGTGTGGAAACATTTCGGGAAGCGTTGCGATGACCGAGGGCTCGGTTTCTTTATACGCAGTACAAGAAGGAGCGCAAAAGCATGAGAAACACGTAAAGTATTATGCATTACAAGCACTCTATGTTTTTTTTTCTTTCATGGGCCCATCGCTCGGTAAATTACTGTCTTCATCGCTTTATTTATTTTGGCCGTGGCTGTCACTTATTGTAAACCGATGGCCGATTGCGAGTACGCTGTTGCCATGTTGGCGCCTGAGGGATGCTAACCGGTCGACGCCGCGGGCCGCGCCGGCTCAACTTCCTTAGTTCCGCTCTCCGCGCACCAGCAATCATGGAGTCTCCTTTTGCGTCATAGTGTGCGTCATTCTACTTTACCACGTAGTAGGAGAAAATAGTTTGAATTCGACCGGCGTGAACAAAAAAAAAAAAAAAACCTCAACTACTTATTACAATATCTCAGCAGTAATTAGATTTTTTTTGCTGCCGGATATGCGGCAACAATGTCACGAAATGCCGTTTATTAGATTTTGATAGCATATTTGGATGTCTTTAGTGTCCCTTTAAACACGGCGTCGCCCGGGCAGCAGCATTGTTGTGAAAAAATCCACAGCACTTGTGGACTTCTGAAAAGTCGAGATGTGAATTTGAGGCTGGCGCATGTCTCAAACCACTTGACCCTACAAAGTAATTGATTCGATATAGAGAAAAATATCTATTTTTTATTCACGGTTCCAACCCAGGACCTTTGGGTCGCCAGCCATGCATTCTATCGACTAGGCCACGCTGGCACGTTGACTTGACAGAGGTACGGGTGAGGGGAGATGCGTAAATAGTGTTGGCCTAATTAGAGCACAGTAATGCGCTAATATGGACTAAAGGCAGTGACTGTGTGTGAAGAGAAACTGCCCAAGAAAACAATTATCGTCATACCCTTAAGGTGGCGCTTAAGCACCCCCTAATTATTTTGTTTGTTCCGCTTTGTACAGGGGCGGACATAAGTAAACGGAGCACACTTTTCCCTTCAAATGAAAACCACGTTTCTTGCATTGGAGATAAGAAAACAATATTTGTCCATGCAAAAGGGCACTGGCGTCAACTACAGGTTCGCGCATACCACGACTGCCACTTTCAGTTATGGAAAGCGTTGAAAATTTCAGAAGGAAATCTCGTGCTCCGTTTACTTTTGTCCACACCAGTACGTTACGTTTATGTGCTTTCCTGTGTTTTTCGGAACAGAAGCTATCCGTGGTGCTGGCGCTCTCAGAGCTCCCCTACAGACGTCCCACTGGCTTAACGCTGCTCTCGCGCTGTTGTTGTCAATAACCCGATTCCCGCTCGTAGAGTCACGCGCGTGGCTCAACCGCGAGTTCCCCGGGTTCTATGTTGGCGCCTTTCCTAGACGTGTGAGGCCGGATTGCTGTAAGACGGATGTTATTTGATTATTCTCCTCTGCTCTTCTTTGCTGTGGCTCCCTCCGTCACCATTTATCCTCGAATGGTTTACTCCGGTTTTTTTAACTGGCGCTTAATCTTCGTCTCAGCCGCACCAAGCCGCAGATTGCGGTGGTGTTGCTTCCCGCCGTCCTCTCCCTCACTCGCTGCTCTACTCTTTTTTTTTTTATTGTTGTTTTTGTTTCTCTCTCTTCCCTCAGCCATAGCCTCGTGTCAGCGCATTTTGGCGCTTAAGTGGCCTTGGGCTCCCGGCCTCGGCGCTAGTCCGTCCGCGCGCCAAACTTTCCTCAGCGCCATCCCTGAACTCGGCTTGCGGCGATTAATCAGTCCCACTTGCGGTGTGAAAGAGGCGAGTGTCGCGGCATTTCCGCCTTCATGTACCGTCTCTTCTCCGCTTCATTCTTCGTTGAAGCTCTTCGAGTGGGGAACGCCGAGTTGCAGCCAGACGAGAAAGAGCGAGATGTGATCCATATCGAGGTCGCGTTTCTCATTTGAGCCCTAATTAAAATAAGAAAAGGTGGAGATGGTGCCCAAAGCTCGGCGAGTGGATGTGGGCAAGGTGTTTTTTTTTTTCTCCCCCTACGTGACTGATAGTGAGTTGCGTTTACAGCGCCGCAAAGCTTACGTCATCGCTATTGTTGGCTTGTTTCGGGTGGAAGCGTTTTCTTGCTATTCTTCTTCCGCCGCTACTGCGTTCCTTTTCTTGCTTTCTTTGCACAACCCTGCAAACATTTCTGTTTTGCGACAAGCAGAGCATACTAGACCGTGCAGTTTTAGAAAGGGCGGAGAGAACAGCTGGTGACACGAATCCGTGCGCAGTGTCGATATAACACCTGGAAACTTGCACTGCCACAGTGGCAGCAAACTTTTCTGGTTGCCTTATATGGCGACGAATCTCTATCTTTACTTTTCTTTTCATTACTGTGCGTGAAATTCTTTGGAAGGGGGATTTACTCAGGTCGCGACAAAAGTGAACAAATACGAAGCATGCGCAGCGCGCCATGAAGTGCTAGACGAATATCATATCGAATATCGCATTCGCTCTCTCTCTCTCTCTCTCTCTCTCTCTCTCTATATATATATATATATATATATATATATATATATATATATATATATATATATATATATATATATATATATATATATATATATATATATATATATATATATATCGCTCTGCTGCCAGTCATTGCCTGTCTAAATGCCTGCTAGCGTTTTGTCCATTTTAACTAAACCATTGAATTGTCATGTCGTGCGTGATGCTAGTAGTGGGTGAGAACATACATCCGGGCGAAAGGGAGCGCCATGGATAAGAGCTTAATATATATATATATATATATATATATATATATATATATATATATATATATATATATATATATATATATATATCGCTCTGCTGCCAGTCATTGCCTGTCTAAATGCCTGCTAGCGTTTTGTCCATTTTAACTAAACCATTGAATTGTCATGTCGTGCGTGATGCTAGTAGTGGGTGAGAACATACATCCGGGCGAAAGGGAGCGCCATGGATAAGAGCTTAGGTGTACTACGTACAGCAGAACGTTATTTGGGCTCTCGTCGTCTCTTAGTCTAAAGAGGGAAATTTCCTGACTATTCCGTCGAGCTCGACGTGGACTTATGAGGTGAATGAAGATGATAACAAAAATGCTTATAGATACTGCTGCTGCTACTCCTGCATTTGCTGTGCTGTCAGAAATCGCATACTGCCTAATTCACGGTTCACGCGCTCAACGTTGCGCCTGCGCGCGTACACAGACTTCACTGTGTTCGTTTTGTGCGTCTCCTATAGCTCGATTTGCTCACGCAGCGTTCTGTCTGTTCGACGTAAACCTTACATAGGCCTGCAGTAAATATTTTGCACGTCACTCTTGTTGACCTCTGTGTGGCAAACGGTGTCGGTTCTCTCGTGCTGTCATTCCTTTCCTTTCAGTTTTGTTTTCTGTAAAGTCTCTCCGGTACAAACTTGGGTTTGGGTTTTTGAAGGGCGTTCTTTCGCAAACTCGTCGGCGACTATCGAGCCAGTATGACACGCTCATACATTTCCAACGAAGCCGACCACTGCTCGGCCCCATAGCAAGATGACCGATTTGGCATTTTTCTATCCACTTGCTAGTGACATGTTGCCGCTGGAATTTAAATTCTAAAAAAAAAAAAAAACGGTAATTACGCAAACCTAGCTGTCGCAAACAAAGTTCAACACGGGCCTCCAAATATATTCAATGCATTAAGCATGGAACGTTAACTGTGCTTTTGGAGACGCCGAATCCTGAAACACAAAGACGCCTCAAAAGGCATGACCGTTTTGAAGTCTGTAGTCGTGGGCAAACGTTTAAGGTAACTCGTCCGCTTTAGCGCGAATTTACTGCGGCGCTGCGTCGGGCCGAGTCGCTTGGTGTTGGTACCAGTCGATGTTGCTTGCACGCACACTCTTAGTTGCAGGTATTTCAGCTGAATCGCATGCGTAAATGCGCTGAACTCATCTTTTTTTCCTCGTAAACCTCACTCGCATCCTGTAAAACGTTTTGCTGTGAAGTACGCGTGCAAGAAGGTTATGCGACCGCTCAACTTATGTCAGAAGCGTTTCTTGGAGGACGCCTCACTTCGACGTAGGCAGTGTAGGCAGTATAGCGCCGTAGTGAACGTACGGCTTGCGGCCGGTTGCATATATTTGTTAGCGGAAACAAGAAAAGGATTAGATCCTCTCTGCACCCTGCTCTAAAATGGATATGGGGCCAGGGTGAAAAGCCTCTCTTCTTAGGTATTTATGTGGAATAGAAACGTGCAAGTTTGCAACCTCACCTGAGCCAAGTGATATATAGGTACCGCCCACCATTGTGGGGCCTAGGCGAGGATGATGAGATCTGCTGCTGTACCAGAAGTGATATACAACTGCTGGGGTAGTGGATTGGGACGAACCTCGTGTTGTCATACCGCCACGTGACTCAAGCTGGGACGACTGGAAGCAGCGTCCACGTGACTTGCGCTTGGCTGTGCTGTGGGCGAATTTTCGGAAGGGAAGCCTAAGCAATCCAGTATGGCATTGTTATGAAGGACTTTTGCGGGCAACTTTGTTAAACCACATTTGATATAAAATTTCGCCATAAATTGGCGCTTGTTTAACGTTCGCGGAACCTTCATGTGAGGTGGAGTTTTGTTTAGCGGTAGGCTGTCAAGGCGGCAGCACTTCAGCGAGAACTTAAAACCAACAACGCAACGCTAAGACACTTGTACAACGGGGGAATCGCGTAAATATATAACGTTGCAGTTTTCTGCATTTAGCTATGCAGGTAAGCAAGACACTAGCGATCGCCGTGCTGCTTACGCAGAAACGAAGGTAGCAAAGTTTCCCAGTCGCTGTTGCTATAAGCATGGAGGGTGAACTGTGCTTTTGGAGAGGCTTAATCCTGAAGCAGAAAAGCGCTTCAAAAAGCACCGCAAACATCCGCCCTCTTGCGTTTCAAAAATTTTATTACCCTCGGGCTACTTTTGCTCTGAATATGGGTTTCCAGTAATATGCGTTGCGGGGCTAGTTTAATGCTCGTAGTTCATCATCATCATCATCATCAGCCTGACTATACCCACTGCAGGGCGAAGGCCTCTCCCATATTTCTCCAGTTAACCTGGTTCTGTGCTAGCTGCATCCTCTTGACCTCTGCGAACTTTTTAACCTCATCCGCCCACCTAACTTTCTGCCACCCCCTGCTACGCTTTCCTTCCCTTGGAATCCAGTTTGTTACCCTAAGCGACCATCGGTTATCCTCTCTGCGCACTACATGTCCTGCCCATGCCCATTTCTTCTTCTTAATTTCTACTAGAATGTCACTAAATTGAGTTATTTCTCTGACCCACTCTGTACGCTTCCTATCTTTTAATGTTACCCCTACCATTTTTCGTTCCATAGCCGTCTGAGTTGTGCTCAACTTAAGTATAAACCCTCTTGGTTAGCCTCCACGTTTCAGCTCCATAGGTGAGTTATTTAACTGCAAAAAAAGAAGACACAAGATACAAAACTGACAGGCAATTTTTTGACCTTCAAATAACTCTCAGGGACGAAGGCTTTTACTAGAAGTACCAACCACGCGCGCTCAAAGGGTTGGCGTCGTATGATTCAAAGCACACCAAAACAGTGAAAGGTGCCGTAGCTCTGGTGTGTCTTGAGTCGGCTGTCAGAGTTCTGCTGTCACCAAGCGCAAGAAGCTTTGACGATCAGATAACGAAGCTGGAACGGGCAGGTTTTTCTTGTCTTATGAATAGTTCCGTTGCCGAAGCTTTGCTAAAGGAGCTCAGACAAGAAGGACAAAGAAATAAAATGGGCGCTGAACCGCGCAAGAAATTAGAACAATTGGTAATCCCGTATCAGCATAAAAAGTGGCACACAATCTCAAGCGCGCGGCGAAAAAGCACGATGTGCCTGTGATTTCTTTCAGACCCCCAAAAATTTCTTCACCTTGTCGATTGGTGTCATGCGACGATGGCAACAACTTAGACGGCACTATTAAACATCGGAACCGGTTTTCTGAACGGGGAAAACAGATAGTGTACAGGATTCCATTGCAATGTGGCAAAGCGTATAATGAGCAATCAGGCCGGTGTATTAATGAGCGCCCACAGCAACATAATTTGTCCTTACGGTTCGATACTGCATCTTACCTTCCGGCGCACATTAATGAATGCGGAAAAGAAAATAAGAATAAAAAGAACGACAGAAAGCCAAAGTGCGATGCTAGGCTCCAAGCCACTAGCTTCCTTTGCAGCCGCTCTGACAGGTTTGCGCGGGAGTTGGTTGGGCTTACCACATCAGGAAATGTGATTGTGTTAGTACGCTGTCCTTAGCAATTCATAAAAGGAGATTGCTTTTTTTGATATGTAAGAAGACGAAATGAGTCACCTGTGCCTTTCTGCTATGAATTCTTGCCCTAGCAAGTGCCATTGATATGATCATATTTTCACTTTCTGTTATCCCTTCCGTGGTGGTGCAGTGATTAGGAGGCTCGTCTGCTGTTCCCAACGATGCGGGGACGAATCCCGGCCGCGGCGGCCGCTTTTCGAAAGAGGCAAAACGCAAGGTGCCTGTGTGCTGTGCGATGTCAGTGCTCGTTAAGGAACCTCAGGTGGTCGAAATTTCCGGAACCTTCCACTACGGCGTCTCTCATAGCTTGAGTTGCTTTGGGACGTTAAACGCCGCAAACCAACTAATCAAACTAACTTTTTCTTCGTTAATATAAGTCGCCCTCCTTGTTTCGAATAAATCCGTTGCAAATTAGCTGTTCTATCCGTTGTGTCGTCCTTTTTGCGCTTAAAGTTTTCAACCACGTGTTCAGTTTGAAAGCGACGCCGGTGAGATCGTCTGTCCCGCACATTTCTTTCTCGGCGAAGTTAACCAGGCCTCATGTTCTCAGTTTGTCGCGGTGGATGATAAGCCTGTAACGGAAAATTTTTATTTATCGCGCAGGTATTTTCCCCCGATTTTATTCGACTGTTATTATCCGCCCGTGAGTCTGATTGATTATGGTCGCCAGGACTGGAAGGGGAAAATGGAGGGGGAAGATTAAGAATTAACTATTTCAAATTAGTAGACATTCTAGTAGAAATTAAGAAGAAGAAATGGACATGGGCAGGACATGTAGGGCGAAGAGAGGATAACCGATGGTCGCTGAGGGTAACAAACTGGATTCCAAGGAAAGCGTAGTAGGGAGCGGCAGAAAGTTAGGTGGGCGGATGAGATTAAGAAGTTCGCAGGGGTCAAGTGGATGCAGCTAGCACAGAACCGGGTTAAGTGGAGAAATATGGGAGAGGCCTTCGCCCTGCAGTGGGTATAATCAGGCTGATGATGATGATGATCGCAGAATTAAACAGACGGACGTCTCCGGACCATGATGAGGGGACCAATGACGCAATCGTAAAGCTACCTCACAATTCCCGCCTTCGACTCCTGGAATACTACAATTCTTCCTGGATGTCTGGTGAAGTCCCAACTGAATGGAAGTTGGCGAAAACTGTGCCTGTTTTGAAACCTTCTAAACAGCCAACAAGTTATGCATCCTTCCAACCCATCGCCCTACTGAGCTGCGTCGGTAAGCTTATGGAGCGAATGATCTCCAAATGCGTCACCTGGTTCCTCGAGAGCAGAAATGAATATCCGCAAGAAATGAACGGGTTTCGCCAGAATAGATCTGCGAGCGATAATGCTATTAACCTTGTCTCATCACTTGAAGAGTACCTTCACGCTGGATACATCCCAACAGCCGTTTGCCTTGACATCAAGGCTGCTTTTGACTCTGTATTTCATCATGCAATTCTCGCAGCCTTGGCCAGCCTTGGCCTCGGAGGAAAGCTTTACAACTGGATTGGACACTATTTACAAGAGCAGCAAATTTTTATGACCACTCCACATGGTCAAACTCCCTTTCATGCAGTGAAGAGGGGCGTACCTCAGGGAGCTGTGCTCAGCCTTCTCCTGTTCAATATTGCCCTTTTATATATAACAAGAAACCTTCGCCGTGGAGTACGCATTACAATTTTTGCAGATGATATTTGCATCTGGAGTGCATCAGGTTCGCGTTATACAATGCAGCAACGAATTCAGAGAGCGTTAATGCACATCTCAATGTACCTGGCTCCCCGGGGCCTTCGCCTCTCACCAGAAAAGAGTGTTGCTATGGCTTTTACAAGGAAAAGAATGACTCGACACCCGCTCCTTCTGGGTGGACGGTCACTCTCCTATGTACGATCACACTGGTTCCTAGGGGTTATAATTGACAGTAACCTCTCTTGGGCCCCTCAGATTAAAAAACTCCATGAGATAATCACTGCAGCATCACAGGTTTTCAGATTCATGGCGGGAACACGATGAGGCAGCAGCTGTCGATCGATGGTTCTGCTTGAAAAGGCCTACGCTGAAGGAACGCTACGCTACTATTTACCGGTACTTCAAAGATTATCTCCAACAAGCAAGATTCTTGAAGCTGCACGGAACAACTGCTTGCGGATATGCCTTAGACTCCCAAAGGGATCTTCTGCATCAGGAACACTTGCAGAAGCAGGATGCCTCCCGCTAGATGTGCTTGCCGCCCAAGAAACTATGCGCACCCATCTCCGACATCTCCTGCAAGGGAAGAAGCATTTCTTGCATCGTGTCCACCAAACTCACAGCAACTCTGGCTTTGGTCAAGCAGTACAGTTTCGGCCCCTCCCTACTATTATTCAGCCACGTAGTTTACTACCAGTCACCGTTCCTCCATGGACACTATCTATCGTCTTTAAAGGTGAATATGCTTGTTCCTGGCGTGGATGCGAAAAGGCGCATGCCAAAGGCAGCAATTCTGCAAGCCGCTCTCGCCTGCATAGTCAAGGAATATACGAAGCACACCCACATATTCAGCGACGGTTCAACTGCTCAAGACGCTTCATCCTGTGGCCTTTATGTACCCTCAACAAACCATGTCCTGTCTTACCGGCTGCAGCGGAAGACATACTCTACGACAGCTGAGCTCCATGGCATTAAAGAAGCTCTCCTATATCCTGCGCCAAACTCCCGGAAGATGGGTTATCTTCACTGATTCCAAAGCATCTCTGCAAATCCTGAATAACCTGCTGAATAAAAACAATCATCCTGTTTCCCTTGACGTCGGGTATCTTCATCATTTGGCTATATTGCCGCAGGTCATTGCATAACATTTCAGTGGATACCAGCTCAGTGTGGCATTAAAGCCAATAAAAAAGCAGATGAAGCGGCTCGCAAAGGCTACCAACATCAAATATGCATTAGGACCTTCTTCACGAAATCTGATGCATCTCAACTGGCTAAAAAATTTGCTTCCGAAACAAAGTATCGACTTCGGAGCTTGCCGACGCATCACTATTAATTTCTTTATTCTATTGACCCACATCTAAAATCAAGACTTCCTCCGAAATATCCTCGCCAACTAGAAACTCTTTACCACCGACTTCGTCTAAACTGTGCATTCACAAATGGACTGTGCTACCGTTTCGGTGAAATGAACAGCCCGTATTGTGACAACTGTGGCTCGATTGAAACTGTGGAACATATCCTACTTGAGTGCACTGCGTACACTGACGTGCGTGCAAACTATGAACACAGCATGGAGAAGCTCTCCCCAGTGCCTTTCACAATGAACAGTGTTTTAGGTCCCTTAGCCTGCCCTAGGCAACCGAGACTCGCGATGAACTTTTTATTTACATATTTGAAAGACATTGGACTCCTTGATAAACTCTAAATTCACCTCGCATGTTTCCCTTAGGCATTTTGCAAGCTGTGAACTCTATAAGCACATTTGTCGTATCATGCATTTCATTGTTTGATTTTATATCATTACTCTACGAAGCACCTTCACACGTATTTAATGGCCGGGATTTATCTCCTCCTTCAATTCTATTATTTCCCTCACCATTCTTTTTTCAATCTTTCCTTCCCGAATTCCCCTACCCACACAGAGTAGCATGCCAGCGAAATATAAACGCCGGCAAAATTCTCTGTTTTTCAATTAAAGAATCTATCTCTCTCTCTCTCTCTCTCTCTCTCTCTCTCTCTCTCTCCATTAAAGTAATAAATAACATCTTACTTGTGAAAGTTTAATGTTCAGATATTTTTGTTCTTTCTGTGATGCCAGAGTGTGTAAGCGATGGCATCCTGAATAAGGGTAGGGTAGTTACTTTAGCTTAGACATCTGGTATATATTTAACTTAAAAGTTAATGGGGAGCATGCTATATCTGTTTATTTTCAGCTCAAGTACCCGTAGAAGAAAAGTGTTTATGTTCATGAACACCGTGCGAATATTAACTGGGGCTTCTATTATGCTCACATTGTGGGCACTTGGAGTTTGTTTCATCGGGTCTTGGGAAGCGCCGAGTCTCTACAAGAGTGTATTGTGTGACATTTGAGCCTTTGGAGTGAGTTTTTGTGGTGGCGAAGTTTCAGTGAACGCCGTGCAGACTACATTTTGCCGTTTGATGAAGCAGTCTTCATTTTGAATGTTCGGAATACCATTCGGGATAGGTTGGGCGTTCTTCAGTGGCTTGGTCATGCCTTGAATTCACGCGCAAGTATTTTTGGCTTGACGACAGCATTCTGCTCTTTTTGATCCGTGAGAACTTTTAGACTAATATTATTCAGAACTCTGCCACCCTCGATCTCAGCATACGCTGTCTCCTTTCGATCCAACGTTTCCCATGGCGGTAAAAGAAGCATAGTGTGGGTTTACATAGGAGCAACTCTTCCGAACTCGTAACCACAAGGATGCAAAGCAGTTTCGAAAACCAAGTCAGACGACTAAAGTCAACAGGATTCGTGTGCTTGCATACTCACGAAGCAAAAGCTCCACCTTTAGGAAAAGAAGGACGAAACACTAAACAAACAAAAAGTGACACTCGCGGCTTCCGGTACAAATTCAAGACGCAAGTCGTCGCCTTCTTTGCATGAAGCTGCCTGCAGGTTGAGAAACACAAACTGCGCTGGGCTGTTCTGACGTCCCGGTTTGTTTGCCTTGGCATTTCAACTAGACTAGCTCGGGCAGGGTCTCTGGAATCAAATCACTGTGATGCCGCCGCGCATTCGGACATCAACCTGGTCAAATAATCAGGGATGCTCGTAGATACCGTGTCGGGCAGATGAAAATTGCGCTAATCCAGACTCTTGTGCATGTCATGTGCAACTTGGAGAGCTTAATATCTTTAACTGCAACGGAAGGCCCTATTTTGCGAAGATTCGTGGGTTCGACACCGTAGGTATCGATATATGATCTGATGCGGCTTCATACGTATTGCATGACACAACCTAATTAATGTAGCCCATTCGTGCACCCTGGCTAATAGATGTTGCTCAGTATTTGCGACAGTGGAGGTTTACATAAGGCCTTTTCTCCTTGCTCGCTTTCATTTGCGGGAAGAATTTGTCCAAGGAGCATTTCATGAAATTCTCGCTGTGTTTTCTCTACGCGCTATCCCGCACGCACACACGTACTCGTACAAACGTGCTCACGCACACGCGCGCAGAAATCAAGCTTTGGGGAAGCGTGTAGTCAGGTGGCTGCTTGTTCAGAATAAAACTAACTGGACGCGTCATACGTTGAAAAGCGAAGCTCAGCTATATACGCGCGCGATTACCGCCGTTGGGACAACGCCATATTATTCACACCGCGCGTCGAAACACAGCGTCGGTCGGCGCTGCTGTTTCGAAAAGCGATCACTTTTCATAAGCCACTGCACTTTGCGACCGGAAACTGCGCTTTCCTGGCGATGCTGGTCCTCTTAGAATGTGAACATCAGAGGGCGCGTTGTCCTCTCAGAGATGCGCTTACCAAACGCAAAACACGTCACCCGAAACTTGGAGCATTGTGAACAACGATTTTACTTTCACTGAGACGTCTACACGAAAGCCGTGCCCGAAGTACATCGAACAGCGAAACGGCTAGCAGACGGCTGAGCGACTTTGCATTTCGGAGCAGCGTATAGCTAACGAGCATGCACCAGAGGTACCGCTCACAAACCCGCGTCTCATTTCATTTCTGTAAAGGCAGGAAAGCAATTTCGGCTGTGGTTGTACGCATTGGAAAATAGAGAGAGAAGATATTCTTCGAGGAATAAAGTTCACGAGGGCCCGAACACTTCGAAGCAAATAAGGCGAAGTAATCGACTTATCCTAGCTGACCTTCCTGTTTCATGGCGATTTCTTTCTCTTTTGTCAAGATGCGCGCAGTCTGCAGCTAACGAAGTATGGGGCTGCTGCTCGATCGCATCGTACGCATCGTCGGTGGAGCGCCTGCAATGAGTCGTAAGTCTTCGCATGGCCGGTATACGATGGGGTCCGTAGGCCGCTTTTAGTTTTCACATATTCGCTTGCCGGAAGAGTGACGCGGCGCAATACGAAATTCGAGGCCGAGGGACCACTTACAGCGCCACTCTTATTCGACTGGTGTGTTGCTCTCTGTATATCGAGCTTCGCGCGAACAGTGAGGCATTCTTGTTTGCTTATCTGCACGAAATCACAGTGCAGACCCACTAGCTTAATAGTACGACAACTTGCGTCCACGTCAGTGGAGGCCACAGCTGGCATTAACAGACGAAATGTCTACTGCTATAGTACCTAATTCTTAAGAGTGACTCACTACTCAATCGCGCTCGTAATTTCAGCAGGCACGGTGGTTCACGTGCGACAGGATATGTTCCCACTGACTACGAGTCGGTCTTGCTGGCGCTGTAGAGTTAGGAAAGAATTTATGAGTGAGGTTGGTTCTCGACATGGGGGTCCACCCTAGAGGCCTCGCACACGTGGACGCTAAGCTTTTGAGCGCCTCTTTTGCAGCAGTCTGCTGGAAACTCCACTTCTCGCATTCCAACTCGAGCAATTACTTCCCAGGTCGGTGCAAACAAATTGTGAGAGGGAGGGCATAGTGCGCGAATGTGTCGAGGCCGCGATCTTCAAGTGGAAGCAAAAAGGCAGCCGTATTTAAAAAGCTACCAGTCTTTATGTACAGTCGTGGACAAAAATTGTATACTCAACGCGAACCGCAACGATTGCATTTTTTCAGTGTAAAAAAATGTGACACACAGAATTGCTTGGATAATCAAGGAGGGTACGTTATGCATAACTCAGAAATAACTGCTTCTCTGTCAGAAAAAATCTTGCGGGGAGATTTCTCGGAGCGCGTGGAGTATACCACTTTTGTCCACGGGGGTACGTAAGAGCGTTTTGTGCTTAGCAGGCAATGTTGCGCTGTTATCTAGTTCCCCTCCAAGATTAACCGGTGCGTGGCCGCTGAATCCTGACTAACCAGCCTGGCGCACGTAAATATGCGACCAGCTCTGTCAAGCTGTTTTTGCGTCTTAGCGGGCGTGCTCGAGTTTTGTGATCGGACAGTGCCATAGCTATAGCATTATTACTGCTCTCCAGTTCTCTTTGTGTCCTCGGCTGTGAACCTCCGTATTAGTGGTTTCGCGGCGATAGCCCTCACTGTAACGCCGCATAACATGCTACCGCAATCAGTCGGTACGGGATGGAGTATATAGGATAGAGCGTCATGGTACGGTCCCGCATGCGTCGGTGTTCATATACGCCGTTCAATGCTGGGTAGTGGTACATGGTTGTCAAATGTTGCAAAGCCTGCCTTTATGCCCAATGTCGGAAACCATATACGCGGTTGAACTCTCGAACTTCTCATCAGTGGAGGTCTGGCGCTATGGTGGGGTTTGATATTTTTGTTTTTATTTTATTTTATTTTGCTGTCATCATCAACAGAAGAGCTCCAAAGCATCCTGTTCTAGCGACTCATAGGCTTCTTCCCTGGCTTGTCTTATTTCTGGGGCTGGCTAATGTAAGAATTTACTTCGTGATTATTTCATGAAGGCGCACCACAGCTGCTTGCGTGCAGTGATTGTCAGTGCCAGATGTGCTGGCGAGCCTTATGGAACGAAAAGCTTCCGGGTTTTCTCGCGGGACTATGCCAGATGCGAGAAAAGGCAATTAGTGTGATCGTATTCTTTTTCCGCGTTATATTTTTTTTATAGGAATAAAGATGCCAGTTTGGTGCAATTTTTCTTGTGAATGCTGCGTAAGACATTCCTGTTACGGATCACCACGCGGTTTCCGCCCACGACCGCTAAATAATTTTGAAGCGATAGCTTCACTGCGTGATGTAAAGCCAAGACCTCCGTGCTCAGGATTATGACCTTCAAGTGAACCGGAGGTCAAACCACGAAATACTTGTGGTGTCGCACTCCATGGTAACAAAGGTCAAGGTCAAAGCGATGCACTATTTCGTGGGAATATGGTTCGGTTTCTCGTGATAATTGACGTCACATTGTGACTGCTTATATAAACAGGAGCCCGCAGCTTACCAGGCTATTGCTACAGCATGAAGCCTGAATACAGTTACACGCCGTTCCTTCCAGCAAAATAAAGAACTTTACCAAGTGTAACCATGTGAATGAAGCCAAAAATTAGGTTTCTATACTACTTTAAGTTAATCTCCATGTAAAACATACCGCTACAGTTTTGTTTTTTTTTAAATCTGTTGTGTTTCTCTTGAGGCATAAAGGGAGTTAATAATAAAAAAGGGTTAACTAAATGAGAAAAGTTGGCCGATCTGTTATGCGGAAGAAAAATTAAGGCCGAATGGCTTGCCTAAAAGGTTTCTAATATATTTTGAGTGTCCGCTCATGCCGGGGCTAATTACGCGATGTCATCCCAACCACGGTGCCGTAGCCCGTGACTCACACTGCACACCGCGTTCGCGCCACAACTTTTGTATCTGTAAAGCCTATAACGCCACAATAATCAAACGCAGGCATAAAATGAGAACCGCAATAAATGAGGCGAGCAGTCAGCCTAAAGATCAGCTGCGTCGCGGCCGAACGAGCGGTTGATATGCCAATGGATGGCGACGCGTGCACCGTATCGCTTTTACATAGACATTTTTTTTTTTTTTTGTAGCGAGAGCTGCACTACGCTAGTCAGCAGCGCATTTTGCCGTGTGTAAGACAGGCCACTAGTGCACATGCGCGTAAACCGGAGAGGAGCAACAGGTGCCCTGCGCATGACATCAGGCCTCGCGGACTCCACTGCCGACGCAGCAGAGACGCCCGAACAAACAGAAAAACGTCTTGCTTAGCGGAGACGCCAAGATGCAGAGCGCAGTAGTGGTAG
Organism: Amblyomma maculatum; assembly: GCF_055883805.1. Taxonomy (NCBI): domain Eukaryota; kingdom Metazoa; phylum Arthropoda; class Arachnida; order Ixodida; family Ixodidae; genus Amblyomma; species Amblyomma maculatum. Next base: position 112,860,883 of record NC_139344.1, read on the forward strand.
TAGTAATAGTAGTAGCAGTAGCAGTAGCAGTAGCAGTAGCAGTAGCAGTAGCAGTAGTAGTAGTAGTAGTAGTAGTAGTAGTAGTAGTAGTAGTAGTAGTAGTAGTAGTAGTAGTAGTAGTAGTAGTAGTAGTAGTAGTAGTAGTAATAATAATAATAATAATAATAATAATAATAATAATAATAATAATAATAATAATAATAATAATAATAATCACAACAAATTGGTTCACTGGAAAGGAAAGGCGCAGTATCTGTCACACTTGCTCTGCGGCCACCTGAACCGCGCTGTAATGAAAAGGAGGAAGGTGTGAGAGAAAGTGAAAACATAGAAGGAAGCCGTAGTGGAGGACTACGGAGTAATTTCAACCACCTGGGGATCTTTAACGTGCACTGACATCGCACAGCACACGGACGTCTTTCCGTTTCGCCTCCATCGAAACGCAGCCGCCGGCAGAGAGTAAAAAGAGAATGAGTGTGAGAAGGCGAAGAGAGCCGAGGAGACGCCCGAACAGAGAGAGGAACGGCTTGCCAAACGGTGGTGCCAGACTGCCGAGCGTAATAGACGGAGCATAGCCGCCGAGATGGGGCCTATGGAAGACTTCAGTCAACAGGAATCAACAGAAGAGGATCTTAACGCATGTCATATGACTGATCACTCCATTCGAGTTTCCGAAAGTGCATCTGCTCCCAGTACATTTGAAGGAGACTTTGTGAACAATCCGTTTGGACACGTGTCTAGTGTGTGCGAGAGGCTGCGGCACCAAATGGACCTGACACCGGTGAGTAATCCAATGTATGGGACTTTGCGTTTGGAGACTCTGCCAAATCGAAATACTGTATTGAAAAAATAGACCGCTGCATATAGACCGCTGCATGTTACTTAACAGATCATCGGGCAGTCTTCGTCGCTGTCTAGCAAAATGACTAAAAAATGTGTATACCCAATGTCTCTCATTGGTAAGCATACATGACCACAAGCAGCTCAGCCAGGGAAACGTGCTACCTATCGCCATACGTATATCCTGACATAGGATATGTCAGGATATACGTAAGCCATTGCCACTTGCTTTTATTTATTTTTTTTTACACTCGCCGCAAACTATCATCTCCGACAGCACATGATTACTCCTACAAGCTAGCGATTAACTCGAATAAAGTACGAGTTTATGCTTGTTTTACATGTGCTTAAAAAAACTTGATAGAGGCCTGATAAAATAAGTTTTTCTTCGTTTCAAAAACTGATATTGCGTCGTTTTGTTTACGACTTCGAACTCCCCTTAGGTACCGCACTACTGCGGTCATTGAAAAGTTAATTTCTTTGCTTTTGTTAATCGCCTGTATAATTAGAAGAGTCTTTCAGCAAATCTGTATCCGCTGCGCATAACAGTTAATCGTGCAAAGATGATTTTTTTTTTTTTTTGCTTTCTCGAACCCACAGTTTTAAGGAATTTTTTCAAATTTTTCGCTGAAATATCTGGTATGTGTGTCGTGTGGTCTTTCACTAAGGTGGCACTACGACTGAATGCTGATAAGTATTCGTGTAATGAGAGAGGACCTCAGGCCGCTAGCGCTAAGGTGGAGCTTAAACGTATACCTGGCTTTTTTTTTTGTTTTTGCTGAGCGTTTGAAATTATTCCATGCTCAGTTGTCTTTTCTAAGCCTTGCGCGATACTTCAGTGCACACTGTGCAGGTAGGACATACAGCTGGCGCCCATTATGTGTGTGTAATGATTACATGTTCATTTAACTGAAATGAGGCAATCAAGTGTTTTATTTCCATTTTTAAGAAGAAATTCGCGAAATTAAAGGCCGTCAAGGTGAAATGGGGGTGAGTTATTTTAAAATTTCTCAATTGGCAAGCGCTTGAAGTATCAAACGTCCCTATCGCGCATCTCAAATCGTTACCTGGCTTTCACGTTTTTGTAAATGGCGTAGCTAGAATTTTTGTTATATTGGCGACAAGGCTAAGAGCAGTAACGCCTCTTTATAAATACGAAATGCGTAAAAGTGAAAATCGGTAAGCTTACAGATGCATATTTTTAAAGCGAAAGCTTTTAAGGGCTTATCGATGTCGCCAGCAAAAGTGTCACGCTTTTGCGGCTGCTCTGATTACTTGAAAACTACATTAATGAACCCTGTCTCCCATCGGGGAATCGAACCTCCAATCATTAGATCCCCAGCCCAACGCTTTACCACTGCGCCACTCTACGTTTTTTTTTTTTCCTCTTTATTTCCTGTTAACAATGAAAATTACAGTGGGATCGGGAAACGCTCTTCATAATTCCTTTTGTCTGCAGTGAGAATGATAGCGAGACTCCGCGCGAGTGACAGATACTGCGCCTTTCCTGTACACGATTTATAGAACGTCGGTGAACTTTCATGCGTTCAATGAAATGCTGGTTGTGTTCGACAATTGGCGCAAGATGTACCGTCACGACAGGTCATGACGTCACAAGGTGATTGTGGTGTCCGGCTTATCGCCGCAGTCGCTAATGCGCATGCGCGCCAGAACGAATAAAAGGCGTGCACCGCAACCTGCTCGCGGGCACATCTCGACCAGCCACGCACAAACGCTCATGTGGCAATAAACGTCGCTTCGCCCCTGGGAGCTTTTCTGCTCCTTCACATGAACCACGCAACACAATAATTGGCGACGAGGATGTGGTTGTTGTTGCCGGAGCGTTCGAAACGCACTTTGGACTTGCGCGTTCCTCTCACGTGCGTTCCGCTGCAGCGGATACACTTGGGAGTGCAATCCTGCGCTTCTTTGGTGGATTGAAGACTGCGTTCTTAGTTTGGAAGGCAAGTGTTTTCAAAAGTTACCCGGTAAAGAAGACTGTCCTTTTCGCAGTGTGCGGAGCCGGTGTTTGTCATGACTGAGGCCGAGGCTGCAGTGACGCACTTTGCTGGGCGACTGGGCCGGTTGGAACCCTTTGACGGCTCCACCAGCGATTGGGCGGCGGTTATATGTTTGTGCAGATTGCGTTTAGTGCCGTTCGTATGCCGATTTCCTGAGGCCCAGGCTGCAGTGACGCACTTTGCTAGGCGACTGGGCCAGTTGGAACCCTTTGACGGCTCCACCAGCGATTGGGCGGCGGTTATATGTTTGTGCAGATTGCGTTCAGTGCCGTTCGTATGCCGATTTCCTGAGGCCGAGGCTGCAGTGACGCACTTTGCTAGGCGACTGGGCCAGTTGGAACCCTTTGACGGCTCCACCAGCGATTGGGCGGCGGTTATATGTTTGTGCAGATTGCGTTCAGTGCCGTTCGCATGCCGATTTCCTGAGGTCGAGGCTGCAGTGACGCACTTTGCTAGGCGACTGGGCCAGTTGGAACCCTTTGAGGGCTCCACCAGCGATTGGGCGGCAGTTATATGTTTGTGCAGATTGCGTTCAGTGCCGTTCGTATGCCGATTTCCTGTGACAGCCGTGTTGAATAAAGAGGATGTATAATGCCTCACGTCACTTATTACAAGGTTTAAACGTCTCATACGTCATTCCCCGCTAGACCGTGGAAGAGCTTGTTGAATATACTTGCATTGTTTCTGTGCTAGCTCCTACCACTGATTCAGCATCGAACCCAATCAGGAGACTTCCGTTGCATAGCATTTGTTTCTATTGGGCGCCTGTGCTATTCGATTCAGGCGAGTCGATTCTGAGGTTGGCTGTTTGCTTGTGTCTTCAAAGTTAACTGGCTCTTTGCCTTACGTGATCATTGGCTGTTCTTGGCGCAGAGTGCCTCATATACCTTTCCCTTAATACTGTGGAATGGAATTGTCTTGGCGCATGTTAAGAACTGTCGATATGGGGATTGGCTAGCGCCACTAATTTCAGCTTTGGCCTTCAGTTCAGTTCAGTCGTGTCCGACTTTCCCAACATCAGATCTTTCTCCAGCGATTCCTTTCTTCTCATCAGATGACCAAAGTAGCTGAGCTTTAACTTTAGAATTTAACCCTCCAATGAGCAGTCAGGGTTTGTGGTCGACAAGATCGACTGAATTGATCTTCTGGCGCTTTGGCCTTATCTCCAGGTTATTTGGATACTGTGGAGATTTGTTTCGCTCCTCACCAGCGTATTGCTCCCGCGCTGCAGCATGTGGCCACATTTAGGCGCTATACGTTCGAGACGTCGCTAGAAGCTTACCCACCATCACTGCACTCGGTTGACCCGAGTAGTTCTAGCGTCACAAGCGATCGCAAAGGCTGACTGCGCCTGCCTCGCACCTGCCATGTGATATGCGGGTAAGGAAGCCTCGTGAACGCATGGGCTCAGATGGCGCAGTGATGGCGCTCGAAGTTGCTGGAATTCAATGGCATAAGACAGGTTAGAACAGAGAGAGTCTAAACCTAACTACATGCAGGAAAAATGGGTGTGTCGTTGATGCTAATAAGATGCTAATTGAGCGAGCGTCAGCGCACTAAAACAAAGCAATTCGCTGACCTCTTCACAAAAAGGCAAGTATTCCGGGCCATTTCTCGTGGGAGGTCGTTTATTGCATGACGTCTGAAACCATGATCTGCAAGCAGTGCTCCATGTTTTGATTGGCGTTTTTGTCACTAGCTATATAGGGGCGCTTACTTTTTACAGATAAGATGTTCTTTTCGCATGTGTCACATATGTAGGGCGGTGCCATCTATACCGCGATTTTGCGCTATGTCTGAGCTCGGTGTTAAGTCATAGCTTATTTCCGTGTGTTTTCGTCGTTGATAACGGAGAATTTTTTCCTCTGTGGACCATTTCAGCGGACGCGCGCAGGCGATTTCATTTGTGGCGGCTCCCCGCTAAGGGAAAATTGCTCTTGTGGGATCTACTTCCATGGACGATTAACGTCAAGGAAGGCGACCGCATTCTTTCGCAGCGTTCAAATTTGTCGCCACTACCGTTGGCCAATACCATGCGATAGTGCAGTAAAGGAGCATTATACTACCTGCCGAGTGGACATTATGAATGCTTGCAGGCAGCTAAAACCGCTGAAATCTCTGCGCAGTGCTTCGAGCTGCGAATGAGAAAGTTCAGTTTTGTCATTGTAGCGCCGTTATTGTGACCTTAAAAGGGGGTGTCACCAAGCTGTAGTGTAGGTCCCGGCATAGCGAGGGGAGTTAGGCATCTGCCCTTTGAAGGGAGTTCCTAATATGATTCGTTTCTTAAGGCAGATTTCCAGACCGTTCCAGTCTTGTAGTTCGGCGCGGGTGCAGCAGAAGATGATGACAGAAGGAGAATACGTTTACAGCATATATATACAAAAACTAATATCTGCACACGAACTGAACTTGCGAAGAGAAAAAACGTTGCGGTGCTTTACTCATCGACCTTTCCCTATGTTAGAACCTAAGCGTTGCAACGTTAAACGTTAAAAGACAAGGAGCTCTGCTCACACTGGATTGGGCGGACCTGGATTAGGATCAGTACTGCCGTCTCATCGTTTGAGTGGCAATTTTATACCGGGAGATAAATAGGGTGTCATTTCGACCGCCCAGCGCAGGGGCGGGCGTTTGTCCCCTTTCCATGCGGAGTGGGCTAGCTCACTAGACCCGCACCGTACTTCGGACTCCTTCACATGTCTATTGCGAACAATGCATGCAATTCGCAGCACAGTGACGAAGGTTTGCCTCCTTCCCTTTGCGGTCTAGCCCTCGAAGCTGTCCTTTCCAATCTGTGGTCACTGGGCGCCGCCAATTGTTTGCTGGACGGTTTGTGCACTCGACGCTAGCGCTACGAAAGCTGCAGCGGAACAGATTTACAGCAGTCAAGAAAGGAGGCGAAATACATTCTCGGCCTATGCCACAAGTCGCGACGCCACTGCCACACAAGCACCCATCAGAGCCCGCATCCAGGCGACGTTCCAAAGATAATTACTGCAGTCACTTTGTCGGGCTGCTGCTAAAGGACGTCAGTGCGCTCCGAAGGCGTCTCCACACTGGCGTCGGCTTACAAACAACTCCGGCCACTTCAGTTATGCCCCTCGACGTTTGCGGTCAGCCTCCCGTAGGGTGCAAGCGCTCCGCACCTCAACAAATAAAGAAAAGACAACGGAGCCCTGGAATGTGCAGCAACCTAACAGATGCCATGATGTTACGGTGTAAATTAAAATAATCTTACCTCATAATGTACAGATTCAGTACCCGAATACTCAGGAAACTAATATCTATCATTTTAATGTCGCATTGAAATTCGGAATAAACAAACCGAAGTGCCACCTCGACGAATCGCTGTCATTATCCGCTTAATACACCACGTAGCCACTTCTTCGAAAAATATGACTTTTTTTTTTAAGTCCACAACGTTCTTTTTTTTTTTTTTCTTCCATACTTGCTCACCATATTTTATTGTGTCTCGCGCCCTGTCTACTGCGCCCTTCTGTAAAAATGAACGCTCTCTTCGCATCGCCGATGGTTTGCTTTTAGCTTTTGTCACTAGTCCGCTCCAAAGCTATTTGCAATATTTAGGAGGAAATGGTAACTACGGACGAGTGGAAATTTCGTCAGGTTTCCAAGTGGCAATTCTCTGCCGTAATAGCACTGAGTGTAATAATGGAGATAAACTCCACTCTATACTAAAAACGTATTTAGTGCAATTCCCTGCCAGCAGTATTCATGTACCAAAAGAATTATATATAACCCCCCCCCCCCCCCCCCCTCCCCGCTCCCGGAGAAATTTCCATCGGATTCACCAACCATGTTTTTCAGCGACGGGCTACATTCAAGTGAGCGCATGCACTGATAAAAAAAAATATTGAATTTTAGCTAAAATTTTCTACAAGTTTCTACCAAAACGATTGTGGAATCAACTGCTTTATACAGCAACCTTTCCATTGTGCTGAAAAAAAAAAAAAATGGGAATGGGAGGGGATCATTTAAGCTCAGTACATCAACCGCCTCAAAAGGCTCCTCCGGGCTTATTTCCGCACTCCTGTCAATACTTTTCGTTACTGCGGATTTGCTGTGCCTCTGAAAAAAATTACATGCTTCCGTTGTCCAGAAGAAGAGAAATGGAGCAATGCGTTCGTTTGCTTGTCTTCGCGAAAAGGAACAATATAGGCACTTCACACAGCTACTCTCATGTAGTTGATGACTGCGTGCGTGGGCTTCGCCCATTTGCCTGGTTTTCTCTGCACTGGCATATTGCCGATGGTAAGGTAAAGCATCAGGGGTGAAGAAGCTGCACCGCCAATGAGGAATGTTTCGTGTCTTCTCTGAAGAGACGCTGAAATGATTTGGATTGTAAATGTATGTCGTAGAATAATATTTCTTTTAGAAGGGGGGGGCGAAGGGCTACGGAGCTGTCGTACCACACAGACACCCGAAATCAAAAGCAAAAAAAAAAAAAAAATTAACTCGGAGTGTGAGCAGCGCTCGAGAGACCGTTTGAGATTGGCACCTTTATATAAATGCTTATCGTGCATTTTACTTAGACCGATTTTTTCTCTACAAGTAGCCGCACTTGACACCATATTCGCCTGCTCTAAGCTGGCAACATTCATTAAAGATGTTTGCTGTTCCGGGCCCCATAATATGCAAAAAAGAAAAAAGGAAAAAAAACCCTAATAAAGGAGGTGCGGGCACAAAATTTCACGCACAAATTAGGTGCAGCGTTTGTTCAGAGTGTATTTCATTATTTAATATAGAAGAAGCTTAATTTTCAGTATTTGCTCTCGAGCAGCTTCGGTACTTCCCTCTCCATAGAAATCAACATGATGTGAAGTTCCATCCGAGCAGAACAAATAGCTCAACGTGTATGTGTTTGTCTGTTAATCGGTGACGCGAAACCCGAAAGTCTACTTGCGGGCCGTTATTCGACGCCCACCGTATTCTCGCGTCGGGGCTTTCTGATCGCGAACGTTCTAAAACGAGTAGGAAGCCCATCGCGCAGATAGGAGCCCTGCGGTGGCCTTAGCAGAGAGGAAAGCAGATCGTTAAATATTGTGTTCTAATTAATCAGTCACGCCGATTTCTGGCGTTCTAAGTTCACGATTACTAAGCATGTAAGTCTTTAAAAACGAAAAGAAAGAGACTGCCAAAGGCTGCTTTTTTTTTTTTTTTTTTCATCATTTGTGTGGATGTGCCCGAGTTGCACCCAGGCTACAAAGGGTTCTTAAATAACTGTGACCTCTTAGAGCGCTTTAAAGCGCGCTGAAATCCTGAGGACCGTTTTGGCACTTTCATCCACGGAAGAGCAGACATTGCGGCCAGGATGAAACACTCGCGCTCTCCGGCTCCGCAGAAGGAAACTGTAAAGCTGGATTACCCCGAATCAAAAAAAAAAAAAAAAAAAAAAAAAATCTGAAATTGTAAGCGGGGTATGCCTGCGTGGCGTTGAAGCGTCGAAGGTACAGTCTTTGTCAAAAGTGTATAGCCCAGGGGGTCTGCTTCTGAGCCATTTCGTGCGGCTTGTAAGGCATTTGCAGGGCTTCCAATCTCTTGGTGGTAAGAAGATGTTTTGTCCTACTCTCACCCGGGAAGGACTTCCACTAATGCTAAATCAGCGCCACTACACGGCTCGGAAGCAGACCCCCTGGGCTCCACACTTTCAACAAAGGCTGTACGAGGTTGCTGGCGATAGGGCACCAGCTAGAGACGCACTTTTTCATGCAGTTGATGCAGTAACTGCATGAAAAAAAAAAAAAAAAAAGTGGTAGCGGCGTAGCGGTAGAACATCCGCCTCGCATGCAAGAGGACCGGGGTTCAAATCCCGGTGCCGCGCAATTCTCCACCGGATGACAAAAAAAAAAAAAAAAAAAATCCGCGTGTCGATGGAATTGCATATACAGGTTTGGGGTGCGACCTGATGCCGGTGAACACCTCCGGCAACGCACTCCCTCACCAGAACAGGAGTTGGCCACCCTGGTGCAGTAATTGGCCACAACCTCCTATGATAAGCTCCATAAAACCCCGGCCCTCAGTCACCAGCGGCTGCGGAACAACTGACCACGGCGGCGGTCAGACCTGTGACGCAGCAGGGGGTGCTAAGAAAGCCTGGCTCCGCTGGACAGGCCGCCATTGGAAACTGACCCTGGCAACGTTTAATGCTAGAACCCTAGCTAGTGAAGCTAGTTTAGCAGTGCTGTTAGAGGAACTAGAGGGCATGAAATGGGATGTCATAGGGCTTAGTGAGGTTAGGAGGCCGAATGAGGCATATACTGTACTGAAGGATGGGCATGTACTGTGTTATCGAGGTTTACCAGAAAGGCGACAACTAGGAGTAGGTTTCCTTGTCAATAAGTATATAGCGGGTAATATAGATGAATTCTATAGTATTAATGAGAGGGTTGCAGGCATCGTAATTAGGCTTAATAAGCGGTATAAACTGAAGGTTGTACAGGCCTATGCACCTACATGTAGTTATGATGACCAGGCAGTTGAAAGCTTCTATGAAGATGTAGAATCGGCAATGCGAAAAGTAAAGACGCAGTATACTGTACTAATGGGCGACTTCAATGCCAAGGTAGGGAAAAAACAGGCAGGAGGCAAGGCAGTAGGTGACTATGGCATTGGTTCTAGGAATAGCAGGGGGGAGTTACTAGTTGAGTTTGCAGAGCGCAATAACTTACGAATCATGAATACCTTCTTCAGCAAACGGAAGAACCGAAAATGGACATGGAAAAGTCCTAACGGAGAGACTAAAAATGAAATCGACTTCATAATGTGTTCAACCCCCGCCATTGTGCAGGATGTAGAGGTAATCGGGAAAGTTCGATGTAGTGACCACAGGATGGTGAGGTCCCGAATTAGCCTAAATCTGAAGAAGGAACGCAATAGATTAGTAAGAAAGAAACCCATCAACGAATTAGCGGTGAGGGGGAGGGCAGAAGAGTTCAGGATCTCGATACAGAATAGGTATTCAGCTCTAACTGAGGATGGCGACATTACCCTAGAGGCAAGGAACAATAATTTCAGAGATATCATTACTGAGTGCGCGGTAGAAGTAGGCGGTAGGATAGTTAGAGAGGATACCGGTAAGCTGTCTAAGGAGACAAAAGATTTGATTAAGAAACGGCAGAGTATGAAAGCTTCCAATCCAACAGACCAGATCGAATTGGCCGAGATATCAAAGCTAATCAATAAGCGCAAGGTGGCCGATATAAGGAAGTATAACATGGAGAAAATTGAGCATGCTGTAAAGAACGGGGGAAGCCTTAAAGCGGTAAAGAAGAAATTGGGCATAGGCAAAAACCAGATGTATGCGATAAGGGACAAGGCGGGCAACGTCATCACTAATATGGACAAGATAGTCAAAGTAGCCGAGGAGTTCTATACAGATCTCTACAGTAGCCAAAGTAGTCAGGACCGTAATGAGATTGGCGGTGGGGAAAAACAGTCAGATGTTCCACCAGTGACGAAGGACGAGGTCAAGAAAGCACTAGAAACTATGAAAAGGGGGAAATCAGCTGGAGAGGATCAGATAACTACAGATTTGCTGAAGGACGGGGGGGATATCGTGCTAGAAAAACTGGCCACCCTGTATACGCAGTGCCTGGTGTCATCGACGGTACCGGAAGCATGGAAGAATGCAAACATTATCCTCATTCACAAGAAAGGGGACTCTAAGGACCTTAAAAATTACAGACCAATCAGCTTACTGTCTGTTACGTATAAGGCATTTACTAAGGTAATCGCTAATAGAATCAGGACAACCTTAGACTGCAATCAAGCAAAGGATCAAGCAGGGTTTCGGAAACGGTACTCTACTATCGATCATATCCATACCATCAATCAGGTGATAGAAAAATGCGCGGAATATAACCAGCCCTTATACATAGCATTCATTGATTACGAAAAAGCATTTGACTCAGTTGAAACCTCGGCGGTGATGCACGCATTGCGAAATCAGGGGGTAGACGAGCCATACGTGAAAGTGCTGGAAGATATATATAGTGGCTGCACAGCAACCATAGTTCTGCATAAAGAAAGTAACAAAATTTCCATAAAGAAAGGTGTTAGGCAAGGAGACACAATCTCCCCAGTACTATTCACAGCTTGTTTAGAGGAAGTATTCAGAGACTTGGAATGGGAGCAGTTAGGGATAAGGCTAGATGGAGAATACCTCAGTAATCTGCGATTTGCTGATGACATTGCCTTGCTAAGCAACTCGGGAGATGAACTGCAAATAATGATTGATGACCTAGACAGGAAAAGTAGAAAGGTAGGCTTGAAAATCAATATGCAGAAGACTAAGGTAATGTTCAACAGCCTCGGGAAGGAACAGGAGTTTACATTAGGTAGCGAAATACTGGAAGTAGTAGGCGAATATATCTACTTAGGACAGGTAGTAACCGCAGATCCGGACCATGAAAAGGAAATAACAAGAAGAATAAGATTGGGATGGAGCGCATTTGGCAAGCACTCGCAGATTATGACTAGCAGCTTACCGGTATCGCTCAAGAGGAAAGTATACAACAGTTGCATCTTGCCTGCACTCACCTATGGGGCTGAAACGTGGAGGCTAACCAAGAGAGTTCTACTTAAGTTGAGGACAACCCAGAGGGCTATGGAACGAAAAATGGTAGGGGTAACATTAAGAGATAGAAAGCGTGCAGAGTGGGTCAGAGAAATAACTCAAGTTAACGACATTCTAGTGGAAATTAAGAAGAAGAAATGGACATGGGCAGGACATGTAGTGCGAAGAGAGGATAACCGATGGTCGCTGAGGGTAACAAACTGGATTCCAAGGGAAGGAAAGCGTAGCAGGGGGCGGCAGAAAGTTAGGTGGGCGGATGAGATTAAGAAGTTCGCAGGGGTCAAGTGGATGCAGCTAGCACAGAACCGGGTTAAGTGGAGAGATATGGGAGAGGCCTTCGCCCTGCAGTGGGTATAATCAGGCTGATGATGATGATGATGATGATGATGCAGTAACCATGCATGCGTCTCCTTGTGAGTCTGTGCTATGCCCGAAGTCCGTACTTACGATGGGAGGCCAATTCAGCATCGGTCGATCCAGGCAGCACGAGCCGTCCGGTTCGGCCCGTTTGTGTTGTATCTGAAGATTTGACAACCTGTTTGGTACCAGTTCGTTTGTCCTATAAGGCGAGCATCAACAAGGATTGAAATTCACGAGAGCGAAGTGTCGGACTAGTTTGTGTTGCATATCTAAAGAACAGCGCTGGAAACGAGACGAAACACGAAGAACGAAGAAACACAGACGCAAGCGCTTCGTGTTTCGTCTCCTTCCCAGCGCTGTTCTTTAGATAAGGATTGAAACTCTGGTCGTCGGGGCTAGCGGCCTCGGCTCGTAGGTGAGTGGTATAGTCCGCACTTCACGTTAGATGCCTTGAAAGTTCGGACGGCGATATGAGTTATCAGAAGATACCTAGTTCAGGTATGCCAGCACACTTTCTGTGACTTGGTTGTCGGAGTCAGCTTTTATTCATGCTGCCCGCCTTGAATTGGCGAAGTGATAAAGCGTCCAAGACTGCGAAAGAAAAGAAGAAAACAGCCATTTGGTTCTGCGCTTCGATGAACGCACGGCCGAATCTATCCATTTACTAGGGTCCCTAGAAATATTGCTAGTCTGCCGTCCGCCGGCCGCGGCGGGGGCTGCCGCTGAATGATCGCCGCGGTGGCGCTGCGGTGAACCGGAGTGCGCCACTGCTGACGGAGCAGACGACGCGCGCGCCCGTGCGCTTCGAAATGCATTCGCTGCATGCTCACTGTCAGGTGCCTTGTACATGCGATACCGCTCTTTAGTCTTTGATTTCAGTTTAGTCGTAATATTGAATTCGCAGCCGAGTTGCTGGCATAACCACGGATGCGACTTTTTTTTTTTTTCGTGAGCGAAGTTTTGTGCGCATGCCCCTGAGCCGATGTAGAAACGAAGCTGCTTTTTATACCCTATTATCCTGCTGAAGCTACCGCCGTGCCGTATTGTAATGAAGACTTCTGAGGATTTTGTGCAAACAGTTGCGCTTGCATGGAGAACTTTACTATACGCACATTCTAGGCTCCAAGGACCATGTGTGCGAGCAACAGAGCGCTGTCGCCGGCGTTTTCATTCACGCTATAGTTTCATCTTAACTTCTTCGGACGTTTAGCTAAGTTGTAACACGTATGTAGAACTAGAAACTTTCGGATGCATGCACAATTAAAGCAAGCAAGATGGGAACCCGAACCCTTCAAATCGCACCGCGCTTCAGGCAAACTGCTGATATGCATTCTTTGGTACTTAGGAAGCCTAGTAGCCACTCATCAGAATATGCCATCACTTTTGTTGACTTCCGTTTTGCAACCTCTAAAATATATTTTAACAGCCAGCTGTTAGTTGAGAGGAAGGGCACTAACACTTCTTTCAAACTCTGTCCTTGAAGGTGTTCATTTTCATTTTTCATTTCACCGAGAGCTTTTACCAGCTTTGCCACCTTGGCCTTCGTACGACAAACTGCTCGAGACATAGAAATCTGTTTCTTAATTTTTTCTTCTTCTTGACAGGGTGTTCTGAGTTAACTTTCGCAAGTACTTGCAGGCTATATGCATGTTGCATCAGAAATAATGGTACAGTTCGTCGCAAATTAAGCAACGCCCATTGTAGGTGGGAAAGGTCTTGGTAATAGCTAGCTTCAATCCGCTGCCAGGACACAAGCTGAGTTTCGCAATGTCCTGAATAAGATTAATTACCTCTTCTGTCGACTTTACAGCTATCTCCTTGACTTTGTTTCCTCGAATGCACATAGCATTCATGGCAGCTTCACCACTGCGATGGAACAGAACTCGCCAATGGCAATTGCCTCCGGAGATTCGTCCTCGCTTGAGTGGCACTATGCGAATGTTCATTGTTCAACATCAGAAAGATCGGCATTTCCCCAGTGGCGGTGGCATATGCAGCTTTCTGCATTCCTGGAGCAGACTCGTGTCACACGATCCACCACCGCTGTATTCTTCAACTGGCTCCACTGATGCTTCAGGATCAGTGCGCTTTTTTTTTCTCTGCAGGTTTCCCTGCTGACTGTTTTAGCTCGTACAAGTTGCGCTCCTTTCTCTTGAGAGGCAGGGGTTTCAACAAGTATTTTGGAGTGTCAGGAAACAGCGTTGAGATGGCATCCTTCGTGAGTTGCGTAACATTCCGTGGAATCTCAATTACCTTTACCTGTCTTAAAACTTCGCTCAATAAAGCAGGGTTTGAAGTGTCGCTCACAAACGTCGACACTAGCTTATTCGTGTTACAGTAATGTGAGGGCAACCCCGATCCGAATCATCCGATATTTATATATACCAATATTTATATCAACGTCCAGGATTTTTTGTCTGCAACTGACAAAATAATGAGGAAGATATTCACCACTTGTGGGTTTGCCCGCCACTGAAGCCGGCCTTTCACAGAGCAACCCATCTTCGTACATATTGCTTGCACGCAAGGGCCTTATCATCGTTCTCTCTTGAATTTTATTAGAACACAGCCAGTCTATTTTCTTTCATTTATTAAGCCTTTTAATTTTCGTTTTGCATATTCCTTTATGCCCTAGCTGAGACAATAAACAATGTTATTGCATTTGCAGCCGCGCTTGATGCTGCGCTCCCACTCTTGCCTCTTCCCTGCGTCTTTCGGTGTCCTGAAGAGAGAACACTCCACCTTGCACGAGCGCTACCCGGTCTTGTACCCGGACAAGAAACACGTGCTATCACGCTTACCCCGTTTTCTGGACATGACGCGATCACATATCCATAAAAAAGGCACACTTGCACACATGCTAGCTAATTTGCGCGCATTCCGGCTCGCGAGCGAAAAAAAGTGCACGTGGTGCACGAGCCTTGTCACGGCACCAACGGATCAGCGCGGCGCAGATTCGCAGTACGGTACGACCGCCACAGCACCACGTACACAACGCGACCACGCTCCGAATGCGTACAGCGCCCCCTGCGCTTTCATCCGGGAAGCGGCCAACCGGTTCCATAGGGAACCCCGCTCGGACGGCAGACTAGCAAATACTTCTAGGGACTCTACCATTTACTCCGTCGTGCGAGGAAAGCAGGAAGCCCAGGTACACCTACAACCGGCGTAACGACCTGTCGCTTCCCCGTGTCCGCAGTCGCACTGTAGGCGACCTTGTCGGATTCTGGAAAGCAGAACAACAGCAGTCCGCAAATTCCCCATCAGGTATTTCTTTTTATTTTTTTTTTTTGCTCATTTCGCGGGCTTTCCTTGAGACGGAAAAAAAAAAAAAAAGAGTATTCATGAGAGATATCGGGCAGGAAACAATTTAATGCGTTGCTTCTGACGTTGCTATCCAACTTTTCATATCGCACTTAAGGGTTCAAGGCCAATATTGAAAAAAATTATTATTTAAATATGTATAGTCTTCAACTTACTTATGGGAAAAATAAATAAAAAATAGCCCAAGTTACTGTAGGCTAGTCCCAATATAATGCATCGTGTTCAATTCGCGCCTGAAGTGCCTTTCATTTTTGATATCCTTGCTCAAGTCACCTCGGACAGCCTGGAGGAGGAAGATTAGGAGGAAAGGCAGGGAGATTAACCGGTAAAGGAACTGTTTTGCTACCCTGCACTGGGGGAGAGGGGTAGATGGGTGTAAAAGTTGTGGGTGAGAGAGGGATGGGTGATGACAGTACAGTTACATCACAGACATGTCACATCGCATCACTTCACAGTCGTATCAAGTAACATAAAAAATCATAGCCTTTCGATCAGTCCTGTGCTTTTCATAAAGCGAAGCAGTGCCTGGAAGGCCTTCACCGCAGACGATCGCCGTGGCCAGGGACCTAGGATCTTAATTTCAGTTAGTGGGCGTCCATCTACACGCTCCAGCGCACGGCATAGGCACTGTCTTTCCTCGCTGTATATGGGGCACTCACAAAGAATGTGGCCTATAATCTCTTCGCATCCGCAGTTTGTGCATGCAGGGCTATTTGCCATACATATCACAAAAGAATAAGAGTTTGTAAATGCTACACCAACCCACAGGCGGCACAACAAAGTTTCTTCACATCGGGGTAGGCCAGGTGAAAGCCGGAGCTTCAGGTCAGGGTCCAGGAATTTTAAGCGGCAGTTAGCAAATTGGTCAGAATTCCACAAGGAGAGCGTGTGTTCGGACAGCCTGTTTGTGTAAATCTCATCTGTATGCAGCACAAATCTATATATAAAAAAAAGAACTATCCTGCATGACATTTTCTTTTTTTTTTTTACTTGGTTCAAGCAAATTCCTGTTCATATGCAAATCATCACACAGTCGGTATATAGGTTGCTAAGCAATCTACGTGCGGAACGTAATCTGGCTTATAAATCATCATCTCATAATTTTGAGTGTAAACAAAAAAATGACGGAATCAAAGATCAGTTACACGCAATCTTCGTAATTAAGTTTATCTGTTATACAATCGGTGCTAAGGAAATTTGATTCCTGCCGCAGTCTAGGCAGTGGTTTGTTCACGACTGCTTTCAGATGTTAGCTGGCAGTTATTATGCAAATAAGATTTCTGGGAAGCAAGGTTTTTTTGTCATTAGCTGAAGCGATGTATTTGTTCCGTGGGTCGAAACTGCTCGCCTTAGCAAATGCCACCAAATAATTCGAACTGTATCGATAGACGAAGTGCAGCGGCAGCAGCATGAAAAAACTAAGTGTCGCTGAAGTTCTGACGTTAGCTATAGGCTGATAATATTTCATTGCCGTTTTGGTCCTGATCGCTTGTTTTTTTTTTTTTTTTTTTTTTTTTTTTTCGCGCTCTTCAGAAGAGTCCTATTTTAGGACTGTTTTTGTTTAATTTCAGTGGCTCCATTTTTTGGCCTTACCTTCGATTTGCCACCCAAAAGTGGGCACACGCGTGTTGGTTCGCCCCAGCGTGTGTGGACATACGCACATAGGCGACTTTTCTGATCGGCGACGTACCTCGGGGAAAAAAAAAAAAAAAAAAAATTGCACGCTTTTTCTTTCGCAACGTAGATTAGTTGTGATGCCCGATGCGGGTGTACGACTTTTATGGATTTTCTTTTCCGCTTTGATTTCAAATGTACACTGTGACATTGTGCGCACTTCCAAGTTATTCGGTTGACTATTGTACTCCATCTGTCCATGCAGTGTTCTGTATTTCATTCGCTCAACACGATTGCCTGTTGTGTGTGCGTGTGTGTGTGTGGGGGGGGGGGGGGGTAGAGGTGTCGTCTTCAGCCCAAGCTTTCTCTGTCCTCGGTATGTGTAAGCAATGAGCGCACCCAAACACTTTGGTCCCCATTCGACGCTGTGCTCATCAACAGGAGAATAATACTTGGAGCGCAGATCCGTCAAGGCGGCGTGTCCCTTGGGAAGAGTCTCGGCACGCTCGTCTAATGGGCTCTGTTTTCCAAGGCCAGCTGCTAACAGCGTCTGAGCCGGATGATTGTGCGGTAAATGAAAGAGAATGGCGCCGCTGATGGGCTTGGCAAGGAGCGGCCGCTTCTAGCTTTACCGAAACCGCACAATTCCTCTTGAGCAGGGAGGGCAGGGCGTTCAGGCGCTTAGGTGCATTGTGATGGCCCTTCTAGCGGTTTCCTGGCGAGGCGTGTGAGCAGCTAGCAAAACGCTTTCTCTTACGGAGAAAGTTGCACGGAAAACGCTCCTTCATCCGGAGTAATTGAGCGTGGTAGCCTCAAGCTCCAAAGGGAGAAATTATGCGGCGAGACACGCTTTTAAGATAGCCTGCATGCATACTTTCGAACTCTACTTCTTTTGCAGTAATGGCATTCAAAATTGCCTACACGTCTGTGATGCTTCCATCTTGAAGAAGAATGAAAGGCAATTGAGGCGTTCTTCGTAACAAGGAAATCTCGCGATGCACTTTTCTTCTTAGTTCCTTAAGAAGCTCCCCTTAGTTGCCAAAGGAAAGAAAATAGTGTCGCCGCAAAGTAGCAGTCCCCTGAAGCTATTTTTCGGGGCTCGTCTTCTGACTTTATGGGGACTAATCGAAGCAGAAGGAAGGTATAAGCAAGTGGGACGCGACATCTTTCTTACGCAGCAAACTTCTGACCAGCTCCACGACCTCTGTTATCGTTTTTTTTTTTTTTCTGACCGCTCATCCAGCACGTTGAATGGATGGTGCTTTGCAAAAAACTTGCAATTTGGAGAGTGTGTCGCGGTTGCTCTAACTTGTCGGCTGTAGTGTGATGCCGTGGTGATATCGGCTTGTTTATCCCAGAAACCTCAATGCAGTGCTGCTCTTCGGAATGAGCCGGCGGTTACTCGCTCTTTAATAACAGCTTCCGTGGGTTGGCTCTCAGTGCCAGTAAAAATGTGACCTGGGCTCGCAGAATACCTCATAGACTGCAGCATTTCTCTTGAGTGGTTGAACTGAATGAATGAAACTTTGATATTCTGTTTTGGAGGAGTATATCGCTTTTTTTTTTAAGAAGGTTGTTTGCTGGGCTAGTTGGTATAGCATCATAACTTTTGGAAGCGCAGAGGCAGACATGCACGAGACAAGTGAACTTGACAAAAGCTTCCCGTCCACTTCTCTCGTATATGTCTGCCTCTGCGCTTCCAAAAGTTATGATGCTATTGACCTTTTATTGGGCCCAAAAACTATTTATGTCCATAATCGCATTTGTTTGATGTTGTTCGCGTTCCCTAGAGGATACGCAGGCACGAATGCATAAGCAGGAATATACTTGATATAAAATTTAAGCGCACAACCATGCAGACAAGAACCGTGAAAGAGACGAGAGACAAACTAGCGCTGAGCGTTCTTTTGTCTCTTGTCTCTTTTACCTTCCTTGTCTGGTTGTGCGCTTCAATTATGATGTCTCACCAACACGCCCAGACAGCCACTTTGAGGAAGATACTGCTTCCCCTAACTGCGTGCAGCATTTTACTGACGTCATTTTCAAGTTGTCACCTTAATATGACATACCCTTGCGCCTGCTTCATGAAAAGCATACGCACAAGGTCTCACGGGCTGTTCATGCATTTTGAGTCTTACTAGTTTGATGCCACGGTAGCACTGCTGATTGGGACGCATATTGGCTTGTTTGATCATCTCTGTGCTAAGGTGGTTCTCCCTTCGCGTCTTAGGAACAGCAGTCGTTAGAGCGCGTGTTGCGGTGTGTCACTTATCCCATACAAAAATTTCCTATGGTCAGCTATAGAAAATTCTGTGTATGGTCGGCTATAGAAATTTGGCCCAAATATCTATAATGGCTTCTATGGTCGTCTTTAGGTTTTTCTATAGTCTGTTCTATAGAAGTATTTAACCTGTTCTATGGACTTATGGCTCCCTATTTACTGCAGTCTTTAGCATTTTTTATGGTCAGATATAAACTTTTATGGTCAGCTATAGAAAATTCTTTGTATGGTCGGCCACAGATATTTGGCCCAAAAAGCTATAGCCTGCTATAGAAGACTATAACCTATGGACTAATTCTGGTGTCCTAATGTAAGTATTTGCAGTCTTTAGCATTTTCTATGGTCAGCTATAGAAAATTCGCGCGCGCGCGCACGTGTATGTATGCGCGTGCGTGCGTGTGTTTGTGTATGCGCAAGTGTGTATGTGCATGTGTGTCATGCTCTATATCTTCGGTTTTATTTTCAATTCGATGAATAAATGACTGAAAATTGGCCAGCAGTCCCCACGACTAAAACCATCATGGGTCGGAGGTACTCACTGCAGGCGTACTTCCATGCGGCGACAGTGCTCCCACCAGTTATACCAAGATTGTGACGTAATCCTTTTGTCGTACAGCGTTGTAGTTGATGACATACGGTTTCTCGTTGCATACAGCACACAACTCTTAATCAAGCTAGAGTACATGTCGCGCGAGGGATTCTAACCGACGATATATGTACTTTCATATAAGGGTGCACGCCTACTGGTCTATAGCTTTTGGTATATACAATATTCTACAGCCAGCTAAAACAGGTTATATGACTTGCGGTCTGTAGCTTTAGAAGCATTGACATTTCTATAAACGGCTAAATATAACTGTATGTCTACTAGTCTTAGCTTCGAGAGCATGCACTTTTCTATAGCCAGTTAAAGGCAGCTTATATGACTTGCAGTCTGTAGCTTTAGAGGCATTGACATTTCTATGGACAGCTAAAGATAACTGAATGACTAGTAATTTATAGCTCCAAGAGCATAACCTTATCTATAGCTTGCTAAAATTGATTCTATGGGTCGCAGTCTGTAGCTTTAGAGCCATTCAAATTTCTATAGACAGCTAAAGATAACTCTATGACTAAAAGACTATAGCTTCATGGAAATATAGTTTTCTATAGTTAGCTAAAGAGATTTTGTATGGTCCAGAAGCTATAGACAAAGTGGTATAGAATTTTCTATAGCTGCCAATAAATATTTCAATGGCACTTAATAGCCGACTATAAAAGTCCATAGATAGACATAGCTGACCATAAACCTTTCCATTGAAGTACATAGACCATTTTTGTATGGGATATACGAGTTCTATAAGAGGAGCGTCTATTACGGGTATGGTTAACTTATTTCCGACAATTTTTCGTCCTCATATACAGAGAAGTTGTCCATTTAAAGTGATGCCGTCGTATAACTATCGGTTTGTCACACACGTGCTGTGTACATGGGTTTCCACGTTTTCACGTTTTGAATGCCACGTTTCATGCACGTGGCATTCACGCAAACCTTACCTGTGAACACTAACACAATATTAGTTCGTAACACAGGCGTTGCAGCTGTAGTAATCGCTGTTAGTCTCGACGTCACCTCTCTCCTCAATACCCGAGCAAGTAGTCGGGCGATCGAAAGCGTACATTCCCCTTTTACAATTTGCCAACAAAACAGAGCAGCTTGAGTTGCAGGCTCCTGCTTTTTGATGTCTAATACGTGTCTGCCAGCGTCGAAATATAACGACCTTGAACTGATCATAGGTTCGCCGCGAAGCTCGCTCTGCGCTTGCGCAAAAGAGCGGCTACAGCAGCTACGATGACGAACAGTTTAAATATAGCTGCTTCGTTCATGCCAGCCTTTATATCCGCAGCCTGTATGTTGGGAGACTTAGCTACAATTGTTTCCCGTGTGTCTCGGCGTATGCTGATGCGTGCGCGTACCGGTATTCACGCCTGCCGCTGCATTGTGTGCATTCAACGTTGGCGAACCAACTAGCAGCAGCGATGTTCTTCTGCCAAGCCGTCTAGATCATTAAATCAACACACATAAAATGCAAACCGATGCACATGGACGCAAATATAGAAGGTGTCGATGCTAACTTTAGCCGAGGGTTAAAAAATTAGATATGGTTTAGCTTATGGTTAAACCTGAAGTTACGCGAGAGCAATCTGCATGGCTACGCTTAGGTTCGGCTTGAAAGCGAAGACATGGCTTTTACATACAGTAGTGTACTGTATGGTTTTCGCTTTATTTATGCCATAGCGGAAAACTTCACGTATCACACCCTTTGGTTTTTTGGGTTTAACATCTCAAAGCAACTCAGGCTATGAGAGACGCCGTAGTGAAGGACTCAGAAAATTTCGACCACCTGGGGTTCTTTAACGTGCACTGTCATCGCACAGCACACGGGCGCCTTTGCTTTTGGCCTCCACCGAAAAGCGGCCGCCTAGGCAGGTATTCGATCCCGCATCCTTGGGAACAGTAGTCGAGCGCCGTAACCACTGCGCCACCCCAGCGGGGTGGCGCAGTGGTTACGGCGCTCGACTTTCCCTCTCGTCTTTGATCATTCTGATTTGGGTGTAGAAGACTTCTAGTGGTATGACATTGTCAACTCCGAGGCACACCGCCGTCACAACATTCGAACGAACCTTCTGTCCTAGCAACTCGCTGTTGTCGTTCGCCTCTACCTTCTTTCCTTCTGCTTTTTATTTTCTTCTGGTCTTCTCCTTGCTTCGATCTTCGGACAGGCACGATGAAATAGCGAGACTGTGGCCAATGTAGCTCTCGCTGCAAAAATAAAACTTATGGTAGGCCGGAGAAACCACTTATATACAGCTGCCAGCCATCTGACGCACCACAGCCAAGTTCTTATTTTGCAATCAATTAATTAGTGATATATATATATATTTTTTTTTCTAATTTAATAACCATTGCCTTTAGGCAATAATTGGGATTTGCAAATTTGGAGAGCACCTTCTGAAACCCCTATTCAATTTATTTGAGGCTTTCTTTAGAAAGCCTCACGTGTATTATGTTTCTAAGCTCAGTTGTGGTTTGAGCGAACGAAATCAGCTGCGGCCGTGACCCGATGGTCCCGTTGCAGCAGCAGGAAGAAATGTTGGCGATGGTTCGAGCGAGCTCGAGCGAGCCCGTCGCCACCGCGATTTTGGCCAGACCTGCGCACCGCAGCAGCCTACATCACGACAGGCGGATGACGATCAAGAACCGGCAAATGAAGGTGCAGCGCTAATTTTAGTCGAGTGACATGATGTTATCTCGCCCCTTTACGCAAGCATGTATGCGCAGATTCAGTGGCTGATACCTTATCGCTCATCCGTTTGTCGTGACGTTCGCTCATGGGAGAGAAGGAGGCCTTGTTAGAATCTCGGTGGTGTCGGCTCGCCGCTCTCGCTGCTACTGCACCGTCACGTGGGCCGGCTGTCTGACGCGGGCGAAGAAG
Organism: Amblyomma maculatum; assembly: GCF_055883805.1. Taxonomy (NCBI): domain Eukaryota; kingdom Metazoa; phylum Arthropoda; class Arachnida; order Ixodida; family Ixodidae; genus Amblyomma; species Amblyomma maculatum. The sequence continues at coordinate 112,883,392 of NC_139344.1, forward strand.
CCATCGCAGGCATATCGGCCTGCCGCTTTAACGGGGCCAAGAAGACACGGCCGCAGCTGATTTTGTTCTCTCAAACCACGACCGAGAGCACCACAATCGCGGCGCACAAATGCACTAGTCACGTGGTATTATGTGTATTTCGCGGGCTTTCTTCTGAGCCCAGAAAAAAAGATACACGTTAGACTTTCTTTATCGCAATTAATGAAATGGGGGTTTCTGAAGGTGCTCTACAACTTTCCAATTCACATTTTTGGTCTAAAGTCGATATTTAATAAATTGGATAAATTAACATAACTAGCTAATTAAGTAATTGCAAAACAAAGAATTGCCTCTAGTGCGCAAGGAGGCTGGCAGTTGTATGCAATTGGTTTCACTGACCTACCTCAAATATATTATTTTGTACCCCTTGGTTCAAGTTAACTGGGACACCCGGTATATATATATATATATATATATATATATATATATATATATATATATATATATATATATATATATATATAACCTGACTGGCGCATTTGCACACCACGATTGTGCTGCTCTCAACTAGGGTTTCAGTGAACAAAAACACCTGAGGCCGTGGCTCACAGCCCCATTGCAACGGTAGGCCAATATGTTTGTGATGGTTTCTTTGTCCCTTCATTCGCTTCAGGCAGCTCGCTGCAGCTTGCACCGTCACGTGCGCAGACTGCCTGAAGCAGACAAACTATCGCAAAGATATCGGCCTACCGCTGCAATGGGCCTGTGGAGCCACGGCCCACCGCGCATCGCAAACCATCAGCCTACCGCGCTGGAACTGGGCTGTCGAGTAACGGCCGCGGCTAATTTCGTTCACCCATACAATGGGTACATTCGTTTTTCCAGTCTCGGACTACTTGCTGACAGGTCTCGGCTTCCGCTCTCATAGGAAGTAGCGTGATGGTCACATGACCTTGCAAGCTCCTTTCAACGTTTGCTTTCAGCCGGCGGACAATCATGTCACTGGACTCGGTTCTTTCGCAGTAACGCCGCACGCACGTTTATCTTTTGGCGTGTGTGTAACACCAAAAATAGATAACAGAGACGCCATTTAATCGGAGATTTTTGCAAACGGAGCGTGATATACCTGAATGCGAAGCGTTTTACAGAACTCTGTACAGGATTGGTTTGCCGTTGCTACTAGCGAAGTTCCTCCAAAGACCCAGCTCGCTGCATTCGAAAGCTAACAAAAGCGTTTGAAAATACATTTACAACAAGCGTTAGCTGCTTTAGTACACAGCGCTTCGCTTGCGACGCTTTCAAACCTGCGCGTTGAAAAGATAGCGAAACAGCTGTGAAGAACTTGACAGCACGAACAAAAATCAGTGTTCGGGGCTCTGGACGCTTCCAGCTGTAGAGAACATAACACATGAAAGCGAAGATCCAAAGCTCGAGCTTATGTCATTATTTAACGCTCGATATCGTCTGCAGGAACACGAAAAGTACTCAGAATGCGTTCGGAGTATAACTCAAAATAGCCGCTGGCTCAGTAGCTTTATTTGTGGGTGGGGCTTCTGGGCTGCCCGAGGTAAAATGAACGTCGGACAGCTGTCAGCAAGTAGTCCCGGACAGTCCGGTACTGATAATCGAATGTACCCAATGATTTAGACCACCAAAGTCGTGACGCACGAAGGCGTTGGTCACGTGATATTTCTTCTATTTCGCAGGCTTTCTTTAGAGCTTGGAAAAACAAAAAGGTACACGTGAGGCTTTCTTTATCGGAAATAAAAGAAAGGGAGTTTCAGAAGATGCTCTCCAAATTTGTAAATCATGTTTATTGTCTAAAAGCAATAGTTAGTAAGTTAGAAAAACCTCAATTACCAATTAGTTAATTCCTTAATAAAAGATTGCCTGTGGTGCGCTGTTTGGTTGGCAGCTGTATACAAGTAGTTTCTCGGGCCTACCTCAAGTGTTTTAATTTTTAACCCTTCGTTAAAGTTCGCTTGGACACTTTGTGTGTCTGTTAAACACATGACGCTTATCAGCTGCTGAGCGCCTGAGCGCCTGCTGACCTGAGGAATGGCTAAGGGTGATTCTAAAATTAGATGGCTCCCTTTAGTGCTTCCTAAAGTTAAAGAACCGTATGCTCAGGGACAACTTTCTATGGCTATACAGGGAAAGCTACACAAGCGAAATGCAACAGTTTACAGAGCAGGGGAACATAATACCTTTAGAAATCTCGTGGGCCCTTCTCAAAAATATACTAACCAGTGCAGCGAGAGTATAATGAGCCGTGTGCATGCCTATCGCTGCGCCGCATGTCGGCAATCCCGCGAAGCGCAGGCAGGTAGCATCTGTCGCGTCTCCCCGTCGGTTTCTGCGCGATTTCGCATGCACTTTAGTTTTGACATCTCGTGTCGTATGGACTGTTCATTAGTCACAAATTTACTTTCACGTAGGCGGTCAGTGATGTAAAGGAGCACATTTCTGTCTATGTGACTACTCGAAAACTTTTAATTCGACGTCCAGGCAGAACTGTAACAAAAACTGTAAGGCCAGATATCCCTGAACTACTCGGTGTTTTAAAGCTGTTAGGAAGGCTTCACGCCCTTTGCCTTGGCCGCGTAGCCATAGAAAGCTCTCCCCGCATATCGAGGGCTTCTCGTTTGAGGCAAGAGCACTGCTTAAGCTAAGCACTGCAAAATTTCGCCTGAAGAATTCACAGATGCTGATGCTAAAGGTCGCGAAGATATGTTGAGCATCCAGCGCGCGGATTCCTTATAAATCGCGTTAGCCACTGCACGCCATTTGTCCTATCCCATTAACTGTGCACGCTGAATTGTAGACGAGCCGTCAGTTGCCCATCATGGCCCGCTATGAGCCACCGCTTGTACTGAGTCACCATTTTGCATCGTGGTGAAATGCCAGCTGTAATTGCATGATCGACGGGTAAGCGGACGCCCGGTAAAATGACGCGCGTAAATATTGCGTTCAGAGAGGCATCTGTTGACAAGGATTCGTGTTTTTCATTAATGACATCCTTTATAGGGAATTGGGTACCTGGATTAGGGAACCGAATATTCGTTAAGTAAGAGTGCGCAAGAGAGGGCAGGCATTGAGCCTTTCTTCGCAAGTCTCCCTAGAAATCACTGGGACATATTTATTTTCGCCAGGCGCAGATTAAAATCTCCGGAATCGCCTCCCAGCTGCAGTGTCCGCGTTGTAAGGGGCGGACCACACTTAATTCTCTCTTCGCGAGAGGGCCTGGTCAGGCTAGGGAATTTTTCTCTCCTTATCCTGTCGCGTATACACGTTCTGCACCTGAAACGTTTTACTCGGCGAATGGTATTTTTTCGTGTTCACAGATGTTCCACTTCGATTTTAATCATTCGTCATTTCTTAATTTCACTCTTTTAGAACTCGAGCTACGGATGCTTATCTGCATTAATATACCTAAAATTCGTTTCTCGAGACCGCCGCATTAATTTTCCCAAGCCCTGCGTTAGGCGAATTGCCGTCTCAAGGGTGCAGCTCTATTAACTCCCGAGCAAGCTACATTGTGCACCGATATCATTTGTACGTCCGCGTCGAACTAGCGCCCATCCCTGTGCGTCTTAAATTAATTTGGTGCGGCGCAGACTCCCTCGCCCTCTTTGTCACACGCACTTGCATGCAGTCTACGTCCCCGGCAGTCCGTGCGCTTTATGCTGGAGCCGCAGCATGAGATAATTTCTTTTGCGGTTGTCTATCTCGGAGTACTGGCGGATTTCCTTGCAGAGTGAATCATGTTGTTTGGAAAAAGTTGGCTCGACATTATTTTTTTTTCTTGAACAATTAAATGCTCGCCAAAAAGTGAGCGTTCCTCGCTAAGTAAGCTTCTCCTGAAGTATTTTATTTTCTTTTTTAATCAGGAGGCCAAAACAATTGCTGCACCAGAGTGCAGGCTTTCGAAGGGACTCTTTTTCTTGGCAATGGGCGCAAAGGTAGGGGGGCGGGGCGTCTTTAAACGGGTCACTCCGCCATGTAGTTCGACCGCGCGGCTTTCGGCCTGCGCAGACGTTGCAGATCATTTCTATCATTTGCTTCGCCAGCCAGCGTTTCTTGAACTTGAATCGAACCTTGTCTGGTGAAAACGCTTCCAACCCTTGCGGAATGGACGATCCAGAGCAACCGGAATGATCCGGAGTGGCGGCTGCGGCCATCTTGTCTGCAAAGCCGGGCCGTCTCGAAAACCCGCGACAAACAGCAGACCAGAAAACCCGTTTGAGCCAAGAAAAATGTTTTAGGCATAACAACTTCATTTCGGAAAATCGGTTCCGTGATAAAAATATACTGTAAATAACTAGCGCTATGATTTCAATTTGTTTTTGCAGAAACTGCCTACAGAATATAGTCCCAGAAACCATGGAACTATGTTCAGCTGCGCAGGAAAATGATGCGTCCGGCTCCGTAGTTTTGGCTCCATTGACAAGAAAAAGTGTCCCCGAGTATAGAATCGTTCCCGGGTATATCCAACCCAGATATTGTGTATTATTGGCCCCATCGGGGCGAGAGCTTATCCCCCTGAAAATCCTTTGTCAAGTTATTGATTAGTCGCGCCGTACGAATTTCAGATTCACTAATCCTTAGATATGCCGAACAACCGGCCGCGCCATTCAAAATGGTTATTCTCCTCTTCACGCGCGGACAAAGGTCGGCTGCGTGACTTTGGGCATCTTCTGGTAGCGCCAGCACTGTTAAACCGCACGATGAGACCGCTTCTAAGGTGGGTTTTGTGCTCCTACTGTCACTCCGTCAATGTGGGGAGCGAGAGGCGGGTAGGAGCGCAATTGCCTATTGTAGTGCGCGCGATCCTGATTAGACCGGGGTAGCCCTGCCTTTCGCAGTGCTGCAAACGTCTGGTATCACGCAAGCAGAGGGCGCATCTACGCAAGAACGTTGTTACTAGCGTCGGTGCAATCCTTTCTATAGCTTGGTTAGAAAACGTAAAACATTTTGCTGGGCTAGTTGGTGCATATTCGTTCAAAATAAGTTAGCGAGAAACAGGACGGACACAAAGAGGAAGACTGGACGAGCGCGTCGCCTTGTCTTCCTCTCTTGTGTCCCTCCTTTTTCTCTGCTAACTTGTTTTGGTCTTGTTTACAGCTGAGCGTATAATTGGTGTGCTGTGTGTACCAGGTGTTTCAGGAAAGCCTGCCACTAATAGAGGCATTTTGAGGAATGAAGACGTTTTTACGTTATAACGGCTGGTTCTCGTCATCGTTCGCCTCGTGTGATATTTTCGAGTACTTAATCCACCAAAACAAAAAAAAACAAAAAAAACAAAAAACATTCCTCTTAGTCTATGTTATGTGTATATGGCACGCTGCAGCTTGACGCGAATAGCGCCAAAATGAGTTATAGGTGAAAGGAATGAACGCGCACGAACGTGCATTTGCCTTGCCGCACAGGCAAGTCAAGACAGTTCATCCTTTTGTATTCCCTTGGATAATTTCCGTTTTCAGTTCACGTCGCACAGACCGATTTCCGTGCTCATTGGAATAAACACTTATCTACATCGGAAAAGCTGGATGCTGAGTCCCCCGCAGTTTTTTCGAGTAGCCACTGATGCCACTCCCTGTCAGTCTGTCGCTAGCTCTGCAGCTTTGCGGCAAAAAGGTGCAATCGAACGGCGCCGAGGAAGTTCTTCCTCTGGGGCACTTTTCTGATGACCGCTTCTGGGCGCACAGGGATAAAAAAAAAAGAAAAAGAAACGAGTCTAGAAGAGTGTAGCGCTGAGCAAAGTGGACATTTAAAATGGGCCGTCATGCCGGAGCGACGGCAGTGACTCGGAAATGTAGCCGACTGAAATTGAAGCCCGTTAATTTCGGCTTCTAAGTGCCACCTTGACGTCTCGCGTCTGGTTACGGCCGCCTGCTCGCGAAATTTGTTTTGCAAATTCGGGTAACGATTTCAATAGGATGGATCGGACGCTGTATGCTTCCTTGGAATTCGCGAAACAGCGGGAAAAACGTAAAGCTATGCGTGAGCACTATTGCTTGAGTATACCGGGAGCGCGGTCTGTGATGACGGCTTTAAAAAAAAAAAGACAAATATTTCAAGTGCGTATATATTACTTAACCTCGGTCTCTGTATCAGCGGGAATGTAAATAGTAGTAGCTCATTGTTAATATTTCAGTAGGGTAAAAAAAAATAAAAAATAGGCGCTTGTGTGTCCTCGTGTCTTAGTCGTGCCTTTTGCTGCGTTGCGCTGGTATAAATACATAAAGTTAATGCTTGCTCATATCAATCCTTCTGGTGGTATGTCTTGTCTTTGCGGGTTTTTTTTTTTTTTTCGTTTTTGTTTCTTTCAGTTTATTTATCTGCATCAAGGAAAAATAGACGAGGCAATTTGGTGACTTGCTACAAAAATGGCGCTTTTGCGTGCAGTTCTCAAGCGGTCCCGTGCCCGAAAAGTTTCCTTTGTTGCATTATATCGTTATGATTTTGTTTCTTTTTTTTTTCTTCTGGGAGTGGGGATAATTGCAGAAAGAGACATTTCCGTTAGTGTTTAAGGCACTATGGTCAGTCTAGAGTGAAAAACTGACGATATATTCTGCTCCGTGAGCTTATATGAAGCAAACATATGCCGCTCTTCGTTTCATTGACAGCTTTGGGCATTACAAATAAAGCTAAAGGGTTACTGTGGACCCCGGTGCGACCGACATGGCACGGGTCGCAGTTAAAACAACAAATAATCAATTTACGCGTTTACACCTCGTTGCAAGGAAGGGGTGAACCTAATGCCCTGGCTCAAATCCTAAAGACGACAGCAGCTAGAGAACACAAAAATAAAGAGCTATACTGATTGAGTGAGAATTTTTGAACGTATTTTGAAATCGCCTAAACCCGCTGAAATGTCTCGGCTGAATTCGGGAAGGGGACGGGGGGTGCGACGAAGCCGGCGATTGACACTCCATCTGTGATTTTTGTCCTTGCAAGTATTGCATGTGAAATGCTTGGTGGACTGGAATCTATGGTTTCATTAAGAATTCCAAAGAATTTAGGCCTTTTTTGGGAACAGATGCATACGATAGGGAAAACTCAGACTCTCTAGCCCGAAAGAATCGGTAAGTTAGAGCTAGCTTGTTTGTGTTCAGCGCGCGCGCGCGCGTGCGTGCGTGCGTGCGTGTGTGTGTGTGTGCGTGTGTGTGTGTGTGTGCACGTGTGTGTGTGTGTGTGTGTGTGTGTGTGTGTGTGTGTGTGTGTGTGTGTGTGTGTGTGTGTGTGTGTGTGTGTGTGTGTGTGTGTGTGTGTGTGTGTGTTTGCGAGCGATGGAGCTTTTTTGAAGTAAGTTTTGCGCAATGCTATTCCACGAATATCTATTATGATTTTACAGTCTTCAAACCATGCTATACATATTATTCACCGCGCAACGTATAGCGACTGCCTGAAAATATATAGCGCCCTGATTTCGTTGGTCACGCAGCTTTCGCTCATTGCGTTTCCGGATAGGAGGAATTCGCATAGATGTGTTATTTCAAAGTTTTGGTAATCATTGTGTTCATTCCCGCCTTGGTACTGCGCTACCGATTCGGGTGTATTCTGTGCTGTGTCTTCTGTGGGGATGTTTCGCCAGAATCGTAGTAATAGCTTTGCAGAGGTGTTAAAGGGGGGAGTAAAACTTTGGTTTGCGTCTGTGTCACCATTTCGTGGCTCTCAAGCATGTGCCCTGGACGTAGTGCGGAGCACTTCTTTACTGAATAAAAGGTGCTTTGCAGAACCTTCAAATAAAATTACGCTGTCTGAGATGTGAAGGAGCGCCGCTTCATGAATATCCTCCAGCATGGATTTTTGCATTTTTGTGGAAGAGTTACCTGGAGCAGATTTTGAATTTCAATGTCTTCTCCCTGTTCTCATCATTATTCTGCACGTAAGGTGGGCGTCCCTCCGCGGGCCCCACCCACCAAGTTCCAAGCGCTGGGCTTCCAACGCGAGCCAGCATCGCACAGAGAGCGGAGATATAGCTGACACGCCGGCAGAATGTGGCTTGTCAGTATATACGCCCCTAGCTGTCGTTTTCAAAAGTCCTTCCTGGATACTAGTTGTTGCTGCTCATTCGTCGCTGCGAGGATTGACGATGTTCGCGGCGGCGATATTTGTTTATTTCAGCTCCTGCTGCTTTTTTATACGGTAACCTGAATCATAAAGTTAAGGCTGGCTTTTGTGTAGAAGCGAAAACATTGATGATGATGCTGCCATCCGGGAGAAACTATAGGCATACACGCGCCAAGTGCCTCCCACAAACAAGCGCTAAATGAACAGCTGGTTTTTTGAGTCCTGCTTTACTATGGGTATGCTGCATCGACTTGTCAAATACTTCAACAGAATAATTGCAGTTTTTTTTTTATTTACCCTGCATTTGCTTTGCAAGCTCTTATTTGTGCTCTTGGTGACGCGCCTAAATACAATATATGGGACATTCTGCGCCACCCGCCGTTACATCGTGCCACCACCGCTCTCTTATAGGCATATTGCTTCATCGGCCGAATTCACAAGACATTAACTGATGTCGCTAAGGCTCCCGTGTCGCGCAAATATTCGTCGTCGTCGTCGTTGGCCGTGAACGAAAAATATGCATGAATGATTCAGGAGCATTTTGAAATGTTCACATTGAAGCTGAATTCCTCAAGGAAGTTTTGTAACTATAAAGGAAGGTAATTGAGCGGAATTGAAAACAGGGTCAACTTTGAGTGGGGGCGGAAGTCGAACCCAGGGCTTCCATGGTGCGAGGCAGACACGTTCATAGGCCGCGAAGGCTCACTGGTTCAAGCTGAATAAATGCAGACCTGCTCAATTCGTGACACGAATGGGGTCAGACAACGCAATCTCATTGTGATCTTAATTGGCGATACTGAAATAAGCGCCCCTATGTTTAAAACATTGCCTACGAGCTTAGCTGTAAGGATTGATTGGATTGTGGCGATGATACGTTTCATAGCGTATACAGTCGGAAATGGCTGACGGCGTGACGGCTCCATTTCATGGCTGAGACGAAAATCCTCTGGCTTCAGGACATTTGACCAAGACTGTACCATAATCTTGGAGCACCGCGTTTAATTCACTAAATCTCGTACTTGACGCTCAACATATCCGTCTTTACTTTGCACTAAGGACATATGAATTGAATGGCTTGAAAAATTAGGAGCGACAAAAATGTAATAGTGCACTGCACTAAGCAAATGAAGTATTACAGGTTTACGCAGTAACCAATATATTTTGTTTTCTGTACCTAAACGCGAATAGTAGAGATCGTCAGAAAATTCACAATGATGCGCTGATATTGTTTGAAGTGCTTTCATATCGAAATATAAGACAGGAATGACAAGCGGCTTGTGAACGCGAAGTGAACTCGAACAGTAAGCTCTCGGTCGTATTGCTTGCTGTGATAAATTGTGTAAGCAGGCGCTTTGATTTCGATGTGCCGCAAGAGAGCATGCGCCAGTTTTGCGCCTGTTTTTGTTATCTTCAGGCGTGCTGGTACAGGCCACCGCCGTATACTATTAGAGCAGTGGTATTCTTCGAATAAAACGCTTTTTGATTCTGTGCAGTGTGCCTCTGCGTTAGTTCACAACACTTGCCGAGCTGGGACGGTAAATACAATCTCCGGTGCGTTTTTTTATAGCTTTCGAACATTTACCTAGGCAAAAACTCTGCTGGAGACGCGCCGTAGTTTATGCCACAGTACACTGGCAGCGGATACTATTTACTGGACAGTGCAAATGCCACGGGGAAACTAATTCGTCACGTGAGGACTGCATAGAAACACACGGCTAGCAGACGACGCAGCCGTCTTCGCTCCCGTATTTACTTTCAACTCCGCCACCAGTGCTGTGGCCGTCGCTTTGCTTAGCCGTATAGCGCGATCCGCTACCACGATCTGTTACAGCGCGCCGCCAGTGCGTGCGCATTGATCGGTCCCGACGCGTCAGTATGTGCGCGCATGCGGGCAGCATGTGGCGTCGTCTGGCGCCCCTAAGGCGATGTGCGCATGCGCAGTGGAGCCCGTGGTTGTGAATCATTGCAGAGGATTGTGGATTGCGTTATGGTGTAACACTATTTTGGGCGGCAGGCGCTGTAACTGAGTGACCACTGAAAGAATCTTGCCTATACACAGGCGCGTGACGCAGAGGAGGGCGCGATTTTTGAGAGTCGCCGGAAACTTACCAAGTTTCGAGCGCGATGATGAGTTCTTTGCTCTGTGCAGAAGTGCATTATTTGGCTCATATTATCGCGACGACGCAATATAGCGGTTGAGCGCTTTTGTTTACTATACTGGGGTGTTATCGCAAGGCCGCTTCAATATTTGCATTTGTCCCGCACGATCAACCCTGAATGACATAAATGCGACGTGAAATAATGCCGATGCCTTCTCGTTTCACTGGGCTTTGTCTCTCGTTTTTGCCCTCCACTTCCATCAGACGAACGTAGCTTGTGCAACTGCATCCTTGCGCGGCTTGCCTTGTCATTCAAAAGAAGCCAGGGTTGGTACGCAGTAATAATTTCTTGAGTATCCATATTTGCCACGTAACGAAGGTGAGTAAAACTAGCTGGTTCCGTTGGGCAAGACTAGCTGGTGTGATGTGAGTAATAAGTCCGGTGTCATCCCCAACCATCGTTTACCTTGAACTGTGTAACAAGTGTTTTCTTAACTGTCCAGACATATGTTAGACGATATGAAGTGCCAACCTAATTCCCCAGAGTGCCGAAAAGTAGGCTCATTAGCTTGCGCACCTATATTTAGCTTGTTGATTGCGTTGCTGGTGGGGCTGTATGGTCTGGGAATTATGTGTTCGCATGCTCCCAAAGCGAACTGGAAAATACATCTGTAGGTTACGTTTGAATAGGGGTGCACAATATGCAGGTGTATTGTGCCTTTCCAATTGCACTTTGAAGGTATTACGCACTCGCAATAGACGGCTATACTAAGGTTTCATAGTATACGCTTAATAGCTACGAAAAATTCATTGAGTTTTGCGTCGTTTAATGTTTCATCTGTTGACATTTTCGGGTATTGCATGTTTTTTTTCTTCGTGATCTTTTCATAAACATATTTTCCTGTCTTTGTTTTTTTTTTTCAGTATTACGAGATAACGTTTTTCTCTTCGTTTAGTTTCTGTTAATATGGACCATGTTCAGAAAATTGCGAGAGACGCTACCCGTTTCTTCTTTTCCGGTCGCTTAACTCGTTAAAAATGTGAATATCTGTGTATTAATTTCCTTGTCTGCGATTATACTGACTACGCGTCCAGGATAAATGAGCTTGAACCAAGTGTCTGAGGGAAAAAAGTTTCTCCCGTAACTTCTCGATTACTTCGAGAGTAGAAGGAATGGGACCGTGGCGTCATCCTTCGTAACGGCGCGAAAGCAGTCGCTTTGTGCAGCGCCTCTCATACACTGGAGCGACGCTCCCCCAGATACCTTGACAGCCTACGGATGATAACGAAGTGTAGGGTACCATGCATCTGCCTTTTGCACGGTGTTATTAGAAACGACAAAATTCAGCGCATTTTAAATGCACAGCTTGATACTGATATCTCAACGTACACTGAGAACAAATTAGAAACAATGATTTGTGTAATTCGCTTGGGCGGCACCTATATTATGTTTTCTGGTCCTGTAGGAGGGCAGGGAATACGTCGCGTAAAGTCTCGTTCGGTGCTCGAGTGTGGACGTCACTTGGTGGTCGGCGACATCGAGAGCTAAAAGCGTTTCGCGCTGAAAATTAGACTTGCCCCTTACCCACTTCATCATGTTAGTGTTAGCTGCGTTCGTTCATCATTCGTTTTAGTAGAAATTCCGATTGTGCCTCATAAATGTCGCAAGGAGGCGTAGTATGAACTTGTGCAGCGGCGCCCAAGCGTGCATTACCTGTCTTACCCAACGCCCAAAAGTCTCAGAGCAGCCGTTCGTTTCGCTTGCATCATTCAGCTGATTTGCCATTCTCCAATGTGCTGCGTGCGTCTCTGTCAAAAGCCTGAATTGCGCCAAGTGTCGCGGGCGGCAACAGTGTGCATGTCGAGGCTAGCAAACAGATATTGACTAATGGACTGTCGTTCCAGCGGTTGTTGTAAGGAGAGAATTCCGCAGCATTGCGTAACCAAAAAGAGCTGGGCACATATTTGTTCGACTAGACAGTGCCCATCCAAAAACCGCGGCCTGGTTGCTACACGCGAGACAATAGAAGCGAACAGCAGCGCAACCTTCGACGATTTCCTGAATGTGCTGTTGGACAACCGGCGCCGAGACAGGGACAAAAAGAAAAAAAAAAGAGATGGTCTCTTAGAAGTCTATGAAGAGGAGAATAGCGAAAGTTTACCCTCCCTCTCCTATCATTTGCTTCTCATCGTTTTACTCTTATCTGTGTTCGTTGCTGTGCTACATATAATTATAATTGGCTTGCAAGAAATAAAGGCGCACTATCTATCACACTTTCTCCGGCAAGTGTGCGTTTGGACGTTACACCATCGCTTCTGTCGCATGGCGTTCTTCGGCGCTCGTTCAAGTGTGGGATTGCAGATGGCAGGAACGCTAGACAAGACACATCTAGCGGAATATGACAGATCTCGCGCACAAATCTGGGGCACGGGATTTCGTTTCATGAGCTGAGAAAGGCTTTCGCCTTACTATAAAAATGCTGTGTTATGTATGTCTTTCCATTTTCTTGTCCCTGTCTCGGCGCCAGTAGTTACAATCGATGATTTCGAACATTGTGTGCTGGCGTGGTACGCTCCCGGTGCAGATTCCCATCACACCAGCTGCCAGTCTTTGGATTGAAGCCTCTTGTTGCATTGATTATCGCCATTAGTGCAGCTGACTCGCTATCGCTCCGTATACTTGCTGATCGCTTTTCGTCTGCAGTTGACTACTCCGTGTCAGTGAAAGAGCCGTTTGCCGGCTCTTTTTCATCAGCTTTCCGGCGAAAGGTCAACATTTCAGTACTCAGTGATTCATTTATAAGTGGCGTATGCCTCGTTACTACCGAGTTCATAAATATTGTTCGACTCTGTGTGCATTTTATAGTGCGGTAATATTTTGCTTTGGTAGATAGTCATCGGTCGTTACCGCATTATCCGAGTAGAAGACATCGCCCAGTGAAAGTGAAAGCGCCGATTCTTCGTCGTCAGGATAGTTGCATTGGAATTGAGAATTTGGTTTGGTTTAGTTGTGCGGTTTAACGTCCCAAAGCGACTCAGGCTATGAGAGACGCCGTAGTGGAGGACTCCGGAAATTTCGACCACCTGTGGTTCTTTAACGTGCGCTGACATATCGCACAGTACACGGACGCCTTGCTTTTCGCTTGCAGCGAAAAGCGGCCGCCGAGGCCGGGATTCGATTCCGCATCCTTGGGAACAGTAGTCGAGCGCCGTAACCACTGCACCACCTTTTTCAATTGAGAACTTGAAAAAGGCAAACAAAGGATGATTTGTGGGCATCGCAAGTGTAAAAATGTGTACGCGTGTCTTGTCGCAAAAAGCGCCGGCTTATACGAGGAAACAGTATTATCTCTTCGAGCATGCCTAGTACCCTGCTAACCAGTCATGCTTGCTACACACCTCCTGTGTCTCCTCTAGTTTCTTTGTCCTGCAGGGTCTGTTCTAAGGGACCTGCAGCCAGTGTTTTTTTTTTTTTTTTCCTTTTCTGAGCTTCGTTACTAAGACGTGCAAATTGCAAGTGAGCACATTATAACTTCAGCACTTAAATAACCACGGGGACTCTGCGAGGTACTAATAGTTATCAGTAGGCGGTGTAAGACACGTGCATAGGCATATAGTTTGACAGGCGTTGCTGACTTCTCGTTGCTTTGTCTCAGCAGGACATTGTCATGATGTGATTGACTGTGCTGGCGCATTCTATTTAGCTCACCGTTGTGAGTGCTAGAAACATCATTACAGCGCGCACACAAGAAAGAAAAGCTCCTAGTCTCTGCCAACTGCAGATTATGATGATGCGAAAGTGTTTTCTTTGTTTATATCGAGCCACATGTGTCGATTCGTAGCGATGAGAACATTAAAATTGACACAGTGAAAGCACTAATGAAAAATGATAAGTGCTGTGCAAGCGTTTTCGATGGTGTATTCTATCTCTGTTTAAGCAATTCGATCATGTCATCTTTGAAATACTGAGCAGGTTGACGACACACGCTTAGCTTTAATTCGTTTTATTACAGTAGTACAATCACGTGCATCCGACAACAATCCGACACACAATGAATAGATACACTAAGATGTGTGTTGGACGTGACTCTACAGGGACCGAAAATAAAAAGGCGCTGTCGCTGCCGCCTTTGCCGAAATTAGAGGAGTGGACGACCTCGTATAGACTTCACGCACCGCGAGATGGCATTAGTTGTCCAGCAAAGACGCAGAATCGGGTACTGTATCGAACTCTGTTCAGGAGAAAGGCGTCATATTATATAACCAGCAGCTACTTTTCGTGTTTATGAATGCGTGCGCTGAAAGCGAACGCGTATTAAACTCGGCACATGTTTCTGGGCGTCGGTTCATGAGCCTGTCTACACTGACAGTTTGGTTCAAATTTGGCGACGCCTAGACGCCTGGCTCAAACTGCGATAGCGTCAAAACGCAGCTCTGACGACGTGGCTCGCCGGCCAGCGGGACCTCGTACTAAAGTAAATCTTGTTGGTAGGCTAGTTAGTTCATATTCGATCAAAACAAGTTAGCGCAGAACAAGAGTGACACAAGAGAAGTACGTCGTCCTCTCTTGATCTCTTGTGTCCGCCCTGTTTTGCGCTAACTTGTTTTAACCGCGTACTAAACGGCCAAAGTGACATGCATGTGGGCAGTTCGCGGTCCGATCAAAAGTCGTGCAGAGGGGAGGGAGAATGGAGGGGTCTAGAACGTTCAGGAAAGGCAGTAGTGACGTTTGTGAATGAAAAAAAAAAAAAAAAAACAGAAAGCATCGCTATGAATTAAAGCAGTGTCTTCGGAAAAACCAAGGGTCGTTTAAGGAAATCACTGGAGTCGCATCTGTGCCTCGGCTGCAGTTGCGGGTGCATTGTGCCCACAGAGTCACCTTAGGCATTCCATTCTATGCACTTCAGATTGCCTTCACGATGCGTGTTCTTAAAAATGGTGCATGATCCCTAATAGCAGCAACTATAAGTCGTGTTACGAGATATAAGTTGGTCAATGCGTGTGCGAGTACTACGCCATTCTTGCCTCCGTCTTGTAACGGAAAAAGGCAGCAGGCGCCCGTTCACCTCTGCTTATCGAATCGATACCTTGCTACTGCGATCGTCACATAATATAGCTGCGCGTTCACTGAGAAATGAACGGTGTATTGGTATCCGCCTACTTTTGGCACGTCTTTAATAAAATTCCGTCTTTTTGAAGGAATATCATTTGTGAGTGTTTCTTCGACGCTAGCTAAAGGAACCAAATCATTGATTTGCAATGAAGGAGAATGGAGCTTGAAAACGCAACAATTCCTTCGCCTAAACTGAGATGCGCTCAGCGTACCGTTATACTGATCAATTCATTACAATATCTTTTGTGTCGTGTACTGAATGCGTCGCTTGATTTTATCACCTGCTGTCGATTAGACTTAGTGTTTCGCACAGTATAAAATAGCGTAAACGACAGCTATCTGCGTGTTTTCCTGCGCCCGAAATGGGGCTTCAAGTTACGCTTAATTATTACACAGCTACTGCAACGGCTAATATTGTAAAATAAAGCATAGCTGGCAGCCAAGTCTAGGACGGACCGCTTGCGTATATAAACAGCCTGCGAAATAAAGGAAAGCATTGGAGAAGGTTTCAATTTCAATTAGCATGTGGTGTTGGTTTGAGGTTCATGCTGAAATCATTTCACGGATCAAAGAAATTTAATTAAAAAGTCGTGGGCTCAGACCCCACCTGCGGCGTGTGGTTGTCTTTCTTCTACTTTCAAATTAATTAGCTCCTAGCTGTAAGCCGATTTCGGTATTAATGCCCCTTCAACTAATAAAATAGTGTGTGTGTGTGGGGGGGGGGGGGGGGGGGATACTTATTACTTTTTCTCCGCCTTTGAATCAAGGTAACACGCGACAGCGTTTGTGCTGACTTTTTCCGGCTGTCCATGCGGGTCTTCGTTCGCGTACATCTGCTCGCTCGCTCGCTTAATCACTAATTATACCTTCATTTCTGCTTTTAATTTAGTCGTAAACGACGCCATTATCTGAAAGGCTTTGCGATAAAAGGCGCAGCTTTAGCCTGCGCGACCTAGGGTCAACGTGTCTATCAAGGGATCCGAAGGTCCTGGAAAGCAGGATTCCAATCTCGCCGTTCCACCTGAAAGGCGAAGCCCGAGTAGGCCGCTCCTGCCAATTAGGCCTTGTTACGTGCCTTCGTCATGGCACAGAACGCGACAACCAGCCAGTGCACGACCACGTCAGCAGACAACTACACCACCTGCCAGAGCCATTTTCCGATCAAAACGCCGACGCTGGATATTCTGGAGAACGGGGCCTTTAACAATACTGCGTAAGAAGTAAACCATTCTCCTAGGCTTTGTTTGGTTTCGCTAACTTTCGGAAAGTTGACGAGATGGCGTATACCTCTGCGGATGCATTGCAGTGCATTGGTTCTTACGAGTGCAGCTTTCTTAGACGTCACCGTTAATTGAACTGTGGAATGATGTAAGATACTCTTGTGGAAATCCTGTAATGAATGGTCGAATATTCTAATGGTTAGTGGAATCTTTCTTTTTATTATTTTTCTTTCGCTCGTACCGAGTAGTTAAGGCTGCCGTATACAAAACTAATGAGCAATGTTTCTGACGATAACAAAGACGTTAATAGCAGAGATATCCAATCATCCCCGGGTGAAGATCCGTTGGTATAGTTATTGGGAACGTGGAATTTTACGATGTATACGAAAACTTGCCTTCATAAACAATTTCCTGTTTATAACGACTTTGTCCAGAATGCCTGGGTATGTTTCATCATCATCATCATCATCATCATCTTCTTCATCATCATTATCATCAGCCTGACTATACCCACTGCAGGGCGAAGGCCTCTCCCATATTTCTCCACTTAACCCGGTTCTGTGCTAGCTGCATCCACTTGACCCTTGCGAACTTCTTAACCTCATCCGCTCACCTAACTTTCTGCCGCCCCCTCTACGCTTTCCTTCCCTTCGAATCCAGTTTGTTACCCTAAGCGACCATCGGTTATCCTCTCTTCGCACTACATGTCCTGCCCATGCCCATTTCTTCTTAATTTCCACTAGTACGTCGGTGACTTAAGTTATTTCTCTGACCCACTCTGCACGCTTCCTATCTCTTAATGTTACCCCTACCATTTTTCGTTCCATAGCCCTCTGGGTTGTCCTCAACTTAAGTAGAACTCTCTTGGTTAGCCTCCACGTTTCAGCCCCGTAGGTGAGTACAGGCAAGATGCAACTGTTATATACTTTCCTCTTTAGCGATGCCGGCAAGCTGCTAGTCATAATCTGTGAGTGCTTGCCAAATTCGCTCCATCCCAATCTTATTCTTCTTCTTATTTCCTTTTCATGGTCCGGATCTGCGGTTACTACCTGTCCTAAGTAGACATATTCGCCTACTACTTACAGTACTTCGCTACCTAATGTAAACTGCTGCTCCTTTACGAGGCTGTTGAACATTACCTTAGTCTTCTGCATACTGATTTTCAAGCCTACTTTCTACTTTTCCTGTCTAGGTCACCAATCATTATTTGCAGTTCATCCCCCGAGTTGCTTAGCAAGGCAATGTCATCAGCAAATCGCAGATTACTGAGGTATTCTCCATCTACCCTTATCCCGAACTGCTCCCATTCCAAGTCTCTGAATTCTTCCTCTAAGCAAGCTGTGAATAGTACTGGGGAGCTCGTGTCTCCTTGCCTAACACCTTTATGAGAATTTTGTTACTTTCTTTATGCAGAACTATGGTTGCTGTGCAGCCACTATATATCTTCCAGCACATTCACGTACGGCTCGTCTACCACCTGATTTCGCAATGCCTGCATCACCGCCGAGGTTTCAACTGAGTCAAATACTTTTTTTGTAATCAATGAATGCTATGTATAAAGGCTGGTTGTATTCCGAGCATTTTTCTATCACCTGATTGATGGTATGGATATGATCGATAGTAGAGCACCGTTTCCGAAATCCTGCTTGATCCTTTGCTTTATTGCAGTCTAAGGTTGTCCTGATTCTATTAGCGATTACCTTAGTAAATACCTTATACGTAACAGACAGTAAGCTGATTGGTCTGCAATTTTTAAGGTCCTTAGAGTCCCCTTTCTTATGAATGAGAATAATGTTTGCATCCTTCCACGGTTCCGGTACCGTCGATGACACCAGGCACTGCGTATACAGGGTGGCCAGCTTTTCTAACACGATATCCCCTCCGTCCTTCAGCAAATCTGTAGTTATCTGATCCTCTCCAGCTGATTTCCCCTTTTCATAATTTCTAATGCTTTCTTGACCTCGTCCTTCGTAACTGGCGGAACGTCTGACTGTTTTTCCCTACCGTCAGTCTCCTTACGGTCCTGACTACTTTGGCTACTGTAGAGATCTGTATAGAACTCTTCGGCTAGTTTGACTATCTTGTCCATATTCGTGATGACGTTGCCCTCCTTGTCCCTTATCGCATACATCTGGTTTTTGCCTATGCCCAATTTCTTCTTTACCGCTTTAAGGCTTCCCCCGTTCTTTAAAGCATACTCAGTTTTCTACATGTTATACTTCCTTATATCGGCCACCTTGCGCTTATTGATTAGCTTTGATATCTCGGCCAATTCGATCTGGTCTGTTGGATTGGAAGCTTTCATACTCTGGCGTTTCTTGACCAAACCTTTCGTCTCCTTAGACAGCTAGCTTACCGGTATCCTCTCTAACTATCCTACCGCCTACTTCTACCGCACATTCAGTAATGATATCTCTGAAATCATTGTTCATTGAATCTAGGGTAATGTCGCCATTCTCGTTTAGAGCTGAATATCTATTCTGTAGCGAGATCCTGAACTCTTCTGCCCTCCCCCTCACCGCTAATTCGTTGATGGGTTTCTTTCTTACTAATCTGTTGCGTTCCTTCTTCAGATTTAGGCTAATTCGGGACCTCACCATTCTGTGGTCACTGCATCGCACTTTCCCGATTACCTCTACATCTTGCATAATGGCGGGGGTTGAACACAGTATGAAATTAATTTCTTTTTTATTCTCCCCGTTAGGACTTTTCCATGTCCATTTCCGGTTCTTCCGTTTGCTGAAGAAGGTATTCATGATTCTTAAGTTATTGCGCTCTGCAAACTCAACTAGTAACTCCCTCCTGCTATTGAACCAATGCTATAGTCACCTACTGCCTGGTCTCCTGCCTGTTTTTTCCCTACCTTGTCACTGAAGTCGCCCATTAGTACAGTATACTGCGTCTTTACTTTTCACATTGCCGATTCTACATCTTCGTAGAAGCTTTCAACTTCCTGGTCAACATAACTACATGTATGTGCGTAGTCCTGTACAACCTTTAGTTTATATCGCTTGTTAAGCCTAATAACGATGCCTGCCACCCTCTCATTAATACTGTAGAATGCATCTATATTACCGGCTATATACTTATTGACAAGGAAACCTACTCCTAGTGGGTATGTTTGTTGTTGCCTAACTTCACTAATTTAGACACCAATGAGGTAGCGTCCCACTCAGGACAAACCAAACCACAAAAGCTCCTCCATCCGGACAAGTATATGGGAAATTACGCCAAAATGACTGCAAACGCACTGCACTCGATTTGATGAGCATCAGTCTTAGGCGGCAATGTTAACTTGCATGGTGTAATTTTTATGACTTATATGCGAGCGGCCGTCTTTCTCGTTTCGTGTTTCGAGCCGCTGACATTTATTCCCTCGCTTAAAAAACGCAAACAGCGCATGCATCGATGGAGGCTGATCGGCGTTCTCTGGCTTGCGCATCTTTGGAGCTAACTTTCATTGCCGTAGTTCCAAGTAACCGGCCGATTAGGGCTAAGCGATCCAGGCAATTGGCGGTTGCGTTTAACTATGATACAGCGGTAATTTGGTGGTGGTTGCCACATGTGCCAATGTGGCGAACTCTGCGTACGCGGCACATTGCATCTGTGCGAATATTCTTCTTGCTGCTCAATGATGAGCGATAGCCCGTGCTGGTAATGATTACGCGTGGGTACGGTAATGACATGTCGACACGCTTCGCAGTAAAATTCTTGTACTGAATAAATGGCAGTCACATGTGCGTTTGTGTAAACCTAGGACAGCGCAGCCGACGGCGAAAATGGCTGCTAGGTTCGACTCGCCGCAAACGGGTGCATCTACAGATGGGAGTACCTAAGCTGCACCTGCCGCTTCATTTTGCGGGTCCTCGTTCGCATACGCGTGTTTTGCTTGCTACTGGCTCAATCACGATTCATTTAATTAGTACCTCTGTTATCTCACATACACATTATCATGCCGTCGTAGTTTACAACTTCATGTAAAATACTATATATATATATATATATATATATATATATATATATATATATATATATATATATATATATATATATATATATATATATATATATATATATATATATATATATATATACAGTTTATGTATATTGCACTGTATCGATTTTATGTCCCCCTTACACAATGCCTAATGGGCCTGTAAGGTATTTTCAAATAAATAAATAAATAAATAAATAAATATATATATATATATATATATATATATATATATATATATATATATATATATATATATATATATTTATATATATATATATATATATATATCGAAATGTGGATTTAATAGTTGATTCGAACGTCTAGCGCTGGCAGTAATTCGGACACAGCAGGATCGGAATACCAGCTTCAGGGCACAGCTTCAGCGCGAGAGAGATGCGCGCCGGAGACCAGCGATGGTGATGGCGATGCCGCAGCGTTTTTTCTTCATCTTCTTTATATATATATATATATATATATATATATATATATATATATATATATATATATATATATATATATATATATATATATATATAACCAGGTAGTGCGGGGTTTTGGGTCGTGGAGGATCCGATTCCCCTCAACCTTTAATCTCAAAGAAGAAAGCCTAGTTTGCAGCGCCTTGCAACACAGCTGTCTCATGGCGTCTTGTGGCTTTGCACAGTCCGGCGACCATAGTTCGGTCATGTCTTCTGCTAACTGATAGAGCCATGGCCGTGATTCTTCGCTCACAACGCCCACAGCGCAACGATGGATTTTCCGGAGAACGGGGCCTTTGGCAATATCGCGTTAACAACTATAAATGGCAGTTATTGAAAACCTCATTAACTTCTCTCTGTTAACTTAGACTGCTGGCGTGGTCCTGGCCAACGCCCATGTATAGGCCGTGGTACGCTCTTTAATTCGGGAGCAGATATCGCCTCACACCCAGGTGTGTCCGTGTCAAGGTATGAGGGAACAACAAACTATGGTCCACCTAATCCTCCTCATGCCTGTAGAGCGTGATGGTGGAGTTTCTCAAATTTACTAAGGATAAAAAGCGGAATCTCTCTCAATGAGGAGGACACTAAAGCTGCGCCTTTAAAGCTATGACGTACGTGATACCGCTAAAGGCTCTCGTCTGCGGCTTCCTTTCCTTGTCCTCGTTCGCGTACACGCATTTTGCTTGCTACTTGCTTAATAACGATTTTGTAATGGGAATGTCACGGGAATTCCGGAAAAATCAAGTTTTGGCCGAAAACGTGGCTTTTCCTTCGGAGCGCAGCTGCGCCGCGGGCCGTCTCGTCTTTGCGCTGATCGCATTACTTAAATTGCGCGCTTCTCATTTGCTCTTGTTATGTTCGCTTTACTTCATAAGTATTAATGTCCCAAAGGGATATCGGATATGAGGGGTGCTGCAGTGGAGGGCTCCGGAAACTTCCACCACACGAGGTTGTTCGGCGTACACGCATATCGTACAGTACACGAGCGCCTTCCGTTCCCCCTCCATCGAAAAGTAGCCGAAGTGGCGGCAAGGATCGAACCCGCTCCTCCATCCAGCAGTCGAGTGCTCTAACCACTGAGCCACCGCGGTGGATGTTTCTTCTTGAAATAAATTTAATGCTAGTGAAAGTTCGTTGC
Organism: Amblyomma maculatum; assembly: GCF_055883805.1. NCBI lineage: Eukaryota > Metazoa > Arthropoda > Arachnida > Ixodida > Ixodidae > Amblyomma > Amblyomma maculatum. Next base: position 112,905,496 of record NC_139344.1, read on the forward strand.
TGACCTGCATGGTATGGAAACTTTATACGAATTCTTTGAAAGTATACCTTCCAGCAGCTTTACTGTTAACGGCTGATCCACATTTTGTGCCCAGTAGTAGCGAAGCGAAACATTAGACCACATCTTCCCGGCACTTCTGCGCCTCTCCGTGCTGACCGAGTTCCAGCAGCGTCCACTTTTTCGTCTTAATAACATTGGGAAATTATGGCGCAGCCTTCTCCGCGCGGCGCGCCTGATTCGCATGCAATGGCAGGCGTAATAACGTTCGGGGGCCTTGCAGCTGAGGAATCGGGTGGCGACATAGTTTTGGTTTCGCAATTCTGATCGCTCCGTCCGGCGGCGATTGTGCATGCCTATCGGCTGCACAGCGGCTGGGCAGTCGAGCATCGCTGCTCGCCGCTTCTGATGCTCGTTAAGGGGTAGCTGGATTTCTTTTTTCGGACATTTTCGCTGCGTTCTGGCACCAGTACGTGCTTTCTTCGTGTACGTTCGCGTGGTTGTTCCACTTCGCCGGAACTGCGCGTTCGTCACGCAGCTAGTGCAGTGGTACGTACCTCCTCATATGCAGTGGGGCCTCTTGGGAGGAGGCTGCACAATTGGGTCATGCCCTAGACTCGGGAGCCTTCACATTGACACAGTAAGGCACGATACGGAACTGTGAAAAATCGCAATTTTGAATAGCGCTAACATGAATTAGGTCCAGAGCGGAAGGAGGGAACAGCCACTCTGAACGGAACACTTTGTCAAGGGTGTTTGTGTTTCTCCCTCCTGTTTTGTCCATTAAAAAAAAAAAAAAAAAAGAGTAAGGTAACAAAAGCATTAGAACTTTAACCAGTGCAATAAAAAAAAATAAACTGCCGATGAAATTTGATAATTTGGTCATGACCCTCGTATGATTATTCACAACCCTCGCCTTTACTGTATAATGACTACGAGACAGCGCAAATTTTCCATAAATACGGTCACACCTTTGATGAAGAGTGCTGGGATGGTCAGCCGTGGCCGTGGGTAGGACTGCAATGCGGGTTGGCCGGCGCCCATGCTGATGACATTGAGTAATGGCGGAAGCGCTCTTGCTGAAAGCACGACTGGCATTGAAGTTTTTGGCGAGCATGGTCCTAAAGCCAGAATGGCAGTGCTTGAACGACGAATCCCTGTAAGCGTATGTGACCGACTGTGGCGGCGTTGGAACATCAGTTTACCGGAAACGACCAACGTCAGTTGTGACCCTCCTAAAGACAAATGCATAATCATCGCGCACTCATGCGTTGCAGTAGGATTCTAAGCAACACTTCCAAAACCATGATATGGACCAGCTTGTTCATTTGCATTATCAAGCATATAATTAATGGCCATTTGTTAATTATATTGTTAAAGACAAAGCGCTCATATAGGAATCGCCGCCTCTTCCAAGAATCCTTTGAAAACTTAACGTTCCACTCACGACCTAAACTGCCTCATAGTAGTACGTTTGCTGAAACGTACTGTGCATCCATATGGGCAATATAGATTGGTGAGATTCCTTACTAATGCCTCAGCCAGAGCGCACTTTTCCAGCATAAAATGTACAGGAACAAAACGAGGTGCTGTAGACAACGTCCAGCTAACATTCGAGAAGCCTTGTGGCGCGTCTTTTCTCGCAGCTAGCGGGCAGAGCTCGTCATTATTCTCATCGCGTGCAGGTGCGGACATAAGTAAACGGGACGCGCCTTTCCGTTCAAATTAAATTCGTACCTTCTTTATGGAAGATAAGAAAAACATTAGTCGTACAAGTGAAAAGGCACTGGCGTCTGCTACCAATCTGCATGCACCACAACTGCCAGTTTCAATTATAGAACGCGTGAAACATGTTACAAAGAAATAGCGTGCTCCGTTTACTTTCGACCGCACTCGTACGTACGTTGTGCCGATCATATGTGACTCTGAATATTTAGCGGTTTGTAACTTTGCGCATAGGTTTCCCCGCGATATCCGAAGCGAAATGTATATTGTTACAACAAGGATGAAATAATCAAGATGAAATGTGCGATGAAGGGAGATGCTACCTATTATTGTCCACCGTCGATAACTTTTGGTGTCTCACTTCGTTGTTTTTCTTAAATCTGTACCAAGCAATCGTCCAAGTCATGTTGCATATCTCCGTGCCGTTTTGCGGCGAAATGGTCCATCGGCATGATTCTCTGGGCCAACGTGGTGTCCGTAATATGCAGCTCTACGTGCACGTAAAGTGCACATTCAAAAAAGGGCACAGGTATGAAAACAAATGAGAGCCATGATTTAATTTTCGGCCTCCTTAACGTCACACGAAAATCTTGTAACACAACATGAGTTCACAACATTTCGATATCAATCAACAATTATTATTCTGTGTTCGAGACTAATAGTAGCTGCTTTGAATACAGAACACTGCTTTGGGTTTGCTTTCCTTCACTGATATCATATCTGCTATGGAAAAAATATCACCGTGACAGCTTCATGCAGGACTCTGAATCACTCCGTACGGGGCTGAAAGTAGGGACGCACTCTCGGCGCTGTACGGCAAGGAAGTTATCTGCTTCTGCCCTTTGGATAAACAGTGCAGAAACCCTATAGCCTTGGAAGTTCACATTTAGGTAGGGACACACCGAACACTCGAGGATAAAAATTTTGGGACACGTTTCATGTTGTCATTACAAAGCGGCTGATGTTCACATATCACAGAAAATAGGAGGAAAAAAACGTGTCATGCCACTCTTCAACGGAGGCAATGAGGTATAAATTCCCGAAGAAAGCAAAAAATGCAGTTGGCTATAGTTTTACGAGCTACTAACGCGACAGAATAAATCTTTCTGGCAAGACTGCAAAGGGTTTTTCAGGGTTGCTAAAGATACAAGCATGCGTTTTGAATGGGTGAGGTCGTCGTCTATCTATGGCGTCAAGCGCCCCGAGCACGCATTGAGCTGTGCTCGAAGTGCTTGTAACGCTTGTCGCGGCGCGCGCACCTTGCTGCCTCTCACTGTATCAGTCACAGAAGAGAGTTGGCTAAGTAAAGCAAGCTACTTGAATTCCATATACCTCGCATCTCAACCGAACAGAGGCACGAGCATATACATTCCAGGCGCCAGTCAATTTATCTCACGCGGTGCGTGAAATAATTGCCTGGCACCGGGACTTGCTCTTCTAGACGTAAAATTTGTGCTTAATTTTAGAAAACAAAGCGCTTCGTGAAATGGCCAATGAATGAAAAATTCCCCGTACATTTGGGACGCTGACCTGATGGTGCTGCGAACGTGGGCCAACGAGGCTGATGTCGAGGCACCCCTCGCATCTATACAGCGTTCTACTCAACGAGCTGCTATCGTCACGTCCCGTCTCTTCGCCAGTCTGGTGGCACACCTCGACTGCGCATGGCCGCATTGCGCCACGTTCACATGGGCGTCCCCGCGGTCCTTGATCGCTGCTTCTGTGTAGCTGTGCCACATCTACTGGTGGGCTAGCTGAACTGGGCGAGACAGCGCTGCTTGTGCTGCGATCCGTTGGTAGTGATGCGTTGCGTGTCCGTGCGTGAGTGAGCCATTCGCACGAGGTCGACTGAAGACCGGGCCACGTCCACCAGGCCGCAGCGAGACTTCCACATGAGTATGAAGGCCTCCTGGATCTCTCGCATTCGCACCACGTAGATGACTGGGTCGACAAAAGACTTGATCAGCACTAGCGTGTTCGTGAGAATGCCGAAGGTGAGGCGCACGTCCAGGGACAATGACGTGATAGGCAGAGGGCAGTCGAGGCATGTCAGTACGTAGAAAATCACGGCAGGCATCCACCCTATGAGGTACGTGCCGAGGATCAGCAGAGTGGTGTAGACAGCCTTGACGCTCTTGCGCAGCTGTCCCGGAATCTGAGCCGAAAGGCCCACGCCCATCTGGTGACGCCGCACCAGCAAAAAAATGTGAGTGTAAATGAAACACATAATTATAAGGGGCGCGAAGAACAGTCCGGAGAGCGTGACGCGGAACGTGCTCCAGAGGATGAAATCATAGCGACAGGTGGCCACCTGGAATCCTTGTCCCGGGACACTCGTGAAGTACACGAGGAAGAACAGGAGGGGCAATAGCCACATTGCAGCTGTCGTCAGCCAGACAGTGCGACGAGTCACGGTAGCTGCGTAGTGGAGAGGCCTCAATATGCCAATGTAATGGTTCACAGCGAGCGCCAGGAGGTGAAATACAGAGGCGATGAGGCCAGTCAGCCGGAATGCTTCGAGGGACATCGCCCAGCAGGGCGGGGGCTGAATGTGATACAGGGTCGGAAGAAGGCTGTTGACCACGATGCCGACGCCCACAACCAGGGACGCGTAGGCGTTCGCCGCTGATAGACTGAGGCTGAAACAAAGTGTGGGGCTGGGGCTGCGGCGCAGCCAGTGGACTGATTCGACGATTACCAGGTTGAAGACCATGGACATGAGACAGGCGACGAGCATGACTGGAACAGCTAGGCGATACACGTCACGGGCCAAATCTAGCGGTGATCTGGCCGTGATGTTCGAGTCCTCGGAGGTTACGTTAATAGCGCTCATGGGTGAGACTTGAAGGTCAACGTGACGAAGAGTAGCAAGTCCGGTACAGCTTATAGTGGCACTTCGTCCTTTGTCGTCGCTTTTCGAGCGTCACTCGCGGTTGCAGAGATCAATCTTTTCGCGAGATGTGAATGGCGGCATGAAATATTCAAAAATAATCGTTCCTGAACAACATAGCGGTCACAGTAGTTCATTGGCGGTCTTCCTTGATGAGCAGAAACAGAAACATAAAATGACACGGAGCAAAGGCGAACGTTCCCAGGATCGGAAGCATGTGCTCGTCAAAGTTTTCTTGGGCACAGAGTTACGAGGACTGTGTGAGGACGTAGAGGACGGAAACGGATTTTGTACTGCCAGGTCGTCTAGATGCGGTGCCCTTTTTTTAGCGCGGAAGCGCGTTAACTTCCTGAGAGGGTCCCCGAGGCTCTTTCTAGAGCTGCGCATTCACCCGGGTCTCGCTTTGTTTCACATGAGCGCAAGGATGCGACCGTGCTGGAGTCTTTCTCTTTCCCTTCTTGTTCTCACTGAGTTGTTGCGAAAGAAAGGGCTCATTCATACTCACTTGATGTTGCCATGAACGGCAGTGCTGACTTTTTCTGTGATGTACGGTTATCAGCACTAAACACCAGATGCAAGCTCTCCGTCAGAGCATTCGTCGTCAGCTCGGCGCACGTACTTGTGTGCGGGACAGAAGTTGTGGCAATGTGTGTTCGTGGGAGGTCTTGTATATGTATATACTTTTTTTTCAGCGTCCTTGGACTGCTGTTGTCAGAGTCGAAAGTGTCCACTTCACTAGCCGGCCGTCCGTTGGATTTCCCACTTGCAACTGCACCAAATGCAAGTCGCCTGAGGCGGAAGCTGTCAGAGGGCAATAAACGGGGTGCACTGACTTAGAGAGTGAGGGGGATATTCTCGCGACAAAGTCGCAGTTCTTCAGAGGACGTCACCTGGCGTGAGAACTTCCGTCTCGATAGGCAGAAATAGACGATCAGCCGGTCGCCGGCGTCTGAAGAAACAGGTGGCCCCAATCGCCAATTGGGTGGATACCAGTACACGGATGTCGATCTCGGTAGAGTTAATGCTTCAGGCGCAAAAGCTTCTGCACTTTTTGGTGGCTTGACTGCGGTATGGCGGTGGTCAGGAAGTGCGCACAGAACTTTTCCCACCTCCGAGTGCAACGTCTGCGGGATCACTTGGGTACGTCTGCCAGCGGCGGTGACTCGAGCGCAGACTGGCGCGTCGTGGGCGTTCGTCGCCTTTTTAGCTCGTCGCTCGCCGCGCGCACGGCCTGGCGCTGCGAGCGGCGCGACGCGGAGAGCGCGCTTGTGAGGGACGCGAGGAAGCGGAGGATGCACCGAAGGGACGGCCCGCGTTCGGGCGGTTCTCCCCATAGGGCGCCTCTCCTTCTCCGTGCCGCCGCTTACTCCCGCGCGGTTTGTGCGAGAGGCTCAACAGTTAGCCGGCCGACCTGCGGCGAAGAGCAACGCTCCGTGTAGGTTTTAGGTCACCGGGAGGGGACTCTTTTCGACCGCTGCTATACTGTCCGACTGGCCTCATCTTAGAATATTTTAGCACAGCGTTACTAAGTATCGCCGCCTTATACCGCTTCCTGCAGCAGCCAGATGACCCTGGCTATTGACCTTGAAGAGCCAAGCTCGGCACATGGTAATCATGTAACGATATTGCTACTCGAATTGCGCCGCGCGGCGTTGTGCATGTAAAAGAGAAGGACGAGGTGGTAGCGCGAGTTCTGGTTCTGTGACAAGTCTTACTGTGACTGTTCCTGGATTTCATGCATGTCTCGCATATTTTGTAAATAATACACCCATCCTCCGTAACAACTTAGTGGAGGTGCGGTGTGGCCTTGTGCTGAACTGTATTCGAAACGCCGCACTAATCTTGAACTCCACAAAGTGCTACTTCGGTGAACGGCAAGCCTTGGGGCGTGGATGTTTAGTGGACCAGGAAGGTATTCGGCCCGACCCACAAAATATTGCTGCTGTGCGAGACTTTACAAAACCTCAAAACGTAAAATATTTAAGAAGCTTTCTGGGGCTATGTTCATATTCCTGCCGTCTCATTCAAGGATTCGCCCAAATTGCTAATCCGCTAACTTCCTTCCTCCTGTTTGTTTGTTCCACGGAATGCGAGTAATCGTTCCGACAGCTGAAGTTTCTGCTCACATCTGGTCCTGTTTTACGGCATTTCGATCCGGCAGCTGCCACCGAGGTTCACACCGATGCGAGCGGCGTCGGCGCGGTTCTCGTCCAACTCCAGAACGGCGCCCAACATGTCATCACATGCGCAAGCCGCACTTTAACGAAGCACAGCGCAACTACACAGTAACAGAAATGGAATTTCCCGCCGTCGTCTTCGCTGTTACCAAGTTCCGCCCCTATTTGTACGGCCGCCACTTCAACATAATAATTGACCATCACTCCCTGTGTCGGCTTGTTGACCTGCGTGATCCCCCCGGTCGACTTAGGCGTTGTGTCTACAGGAATATGATTTTTCTGTGTCCTATAAGAGTGGTCGCCGCCACGCCGGCGCTGCAGCTGTTTGTCCCGATTTCCTCTTCCATGCACGGCAGTCGGTGAAGATGATCGAGACGACTGCCTGGCGCCTTTGACCGAAACATTACTAGGCCACGTAGAGTTCCGACGCGAGCATCGTCAAGACCACGCACTTACTCCGTTGTTTGATAAGGAGTCTGTATCTACATCTTTTGTTATTCGAGATTGTCTACGCTTCAAAAAGAACTAAACTGATGGTGCTCGTCTGCTGCTTGTCGTCTCGGCTTCTCTTCTCAGTGCCGTCCTACATGCGATGCATGACGACATCATTTCAGGTCATCTTGGTTTGGCCCGCACTCAGGGTCCAACAACGATTTTATTGGCCAATGCTGTACACGACAACGAAACGTTATGTAGCAAGTTGTATCCCTTGCCAACGTCTGAAGCGAGGCATCACGCCACTGGCTGGCCTTCTTCAACCTGTCAAGCCCCCTAGATTGCCTTTCGATAAAATTGGGATTGATCTGATTGGTCCTTTCCCCAAGTTGCCTGGCAGCCGCCGATGGATTATCGTATTGTATTCTGACTACTTGACCCGGTATGTGGAGACGTCTGCACTCGTTTCTGCCAAAGCAGCCGACATGTCGAACGTTTTATTACACCAAATCGTTCTTCGCCACAGCGTACCTCGAGTTGTCATCAGAAATCGCGGTCGACAGTTCACTGCAGATATCGTGGAACAACTTTTGCGGCTCTGTGGCTCCGATTACCGTCATTCTACTCTCTGCCATTCTCAGGCAAACGGCCTCACCGAGCGTTTAAACCGGACTGTTATCAACATGATGTCGATGTACATAGCATCAGATCATAAGAACTGAGACGCCGTCTTTCCATTTGTCACTGACGCCTACAAAACAGTTAAGCATGAAGTGACCGATAGTGTCCTTTTTTCCTTCTTTACGCGCGGTTACCATCACCCTGCCTGGACACAATTCTTCCATTCTCCGTGCACGATGACCCATTCTTGTCACAACATCTCTGTCTTGCTGAAAAATCGCGTCGTCTTGCTAATTCGGAAACTGTCGCCTCCCAAGACCGTGCAAAGGTCAGATAACATGCAGCTCATGCTGCAGCAACTTACAAGCCTGGAGAATTGGTTTGGCTTTGGACGCCATTGCGACGCCCTGTACTGTATCAAAAGTTCCTGTGGCAATACGCCGGACCCCTACGTTATAGCTAAAGTGACATCAACGAATCGCTGCTAGCGGAAGACGCAGCTGGCTCACGTGGCACGGTTGAAACGCTGCAATCATAGATCTAGGTGAGTCGCTCGAGGACGAGCTTCGTCTGCCCCGGGAACAACTGTTACACTTCCTTGCTGTATAGCTTTCCTTTGTAGCCGTATGGCTGCGCTTGGGTGGATGCAATGAGTAATTACTCCCTTTTTACAAATCTACTCCACCTTGGGGGATTCCCCTAAATATTTGACCAACACCATTCCCACTTCGAGTTATAGATCAATTCGCTCTCGCCCTACCATCTGATCTGCTGACCGTCCTGGTTAGCTCAGTCGGTAGAGCGACTGCCCCGGAAAGGCGGTGGTGCCGGGTTCGATTCCCGGATCAGGACGAATTTTTCTTTAACTACGAAGTTTCTGAGAAGGCTGTATAGCTTTCCTTTGTAGCCGTATGGCTGCGCTTGGGTGGATGCAATGAGTAATTACTCCCTTATTACAAATCTACTCCACCTTGGGGGATTCCCCTAAATATTTGACCAACACCATTCCCACTTCGAGTTATAGATCAATTCGCTCTCGCCCTACCATCTGATCTGCTGACCGTCTTGGTTAGCTCAGTCGGTAGAGCGACTGCCCCGGAAAGGCGGTGGTGCCGGGTTCGATTCCCGGATCAGGACGAATTTTTCTTTAACTACGAAGTTTCTGAGCAGGCTGTATAGCTTTCCTTTGTAGCCGTATGGCTGCGCTTGGGTGGATGCAATGAGTAATTACTCCCTTATTACAAATCTACTCCACCTTGGGGGATTCCCCTAAATATTTGACCAACTGTTACACCAATTGCGGTGTGCCGCGCGACGTTGCACATGTGAAAGAGAAGGACCAAATGGATTCGCGAGGTCTGGTTCTGGGACAAGCCTTACTGTTACTGTTCTTGGCTTTCATGCATGCCCCGCATATTTTGTAAATAATACACCCAGCCCGTGTAACAATATGCTAAACGCTTTCTATTCTCTCTGCCACTGCCCTATGCGAGATCGCTCGATAGCTCACGCTGTCCTTGCGTTTCTACGTAGTTCAGCTTCTTCAGTGAACGACAATTTCACTCGATCTTTCACTCTTTCCACTCATTTTAATTTCACTCTTGCCACTCATGAGGTCTGAACCATGTAAAAAAACTGCAGAAAATTGGTGGGGAGTCCGAACAGCTTCAACGGCTCCCTGAGAGGACATTCTTGCATGTTTCCCAGTCGCCCCTAGGAACAGTGTCCAGGGAGCTGCCGCTGCCTGAACATATGTCAGCACATGGCTGAATTTGAACCAAAGCTTAGGCTATTTCTTACCCACTGTCTTGAAATAAATTTAGAAAGCGGGTTTAAGAGGCCCGAAGTGGCAACTAGACAGAACGTCTCTTCAGCGTTATTACCATGCTCGCCTTGCAATATTTACTAAGCGTGTAGACAGAAAGAAAGAAAAAAAAAAAAGATGAGCAAGACGCTGCTTCGGTTCCAGTGCGAACGTGTCAAGACGGAATTCTTCAGAGCACAACAGTTTCGATAGGACTTCAGTGGCCATCGTTGGAGTCCACAAAGCCGCAGTCGTATTGAAGAATGCATTGTGAACTATGCTCTTGCCACAGACCTTTAATATTCTGTTCGAGAGGAGGCACAATTGCATGCGACCCACGCTACTTCAAGCATCAGCCGTTCTGACGGTAGCAATAGCGCGCCGCTGCTTTGTTCAATTTAGTCTCAATGCTGAAATCAGTGTTTATCTTCGTTCAGCCAGTTGGCAAGAAGACTGCTGCCGACGAACTTTTCGCGCGTGCTTTTCCCGCTAGCCACTTGACCGGGCACGCAAGGCAGGTATACGTTCTCAGACCGAGGAAACAAATTGGCCCTAGAGGGTTTTAATTCAGGAATGCATTAACGACTTATTTTCACGTCTCGTCATCCACAAGTTTTTGTCCGTCCGTCCGTAAACGGTGCGCAAAAAACGCGAGAAAATCAGATTTCAACTGAGCATTATCACAGCCGTGTGTAGACAGAAGAGAGTTGGAAGAAAGAGATACGCAAGAAAAGACCGAAATAATGGCCGACTCGCAGCAACCACGTCCACCAAAGTTGCTGCCGTAGCAACAGACACCAAATATTCTCTCCCTTTAGCAGGTATGGAGGCAGCGGAAGCTTTTGAAAGGGACAGCTTCTCGTAAAATAGTTAGCTTGCAATCTGTGTGACAATAACAACAGCGCTGCAAAAAATCCAGCTCTAATTTCATACGCATCGCACAATAAAGAAAGCAGGGATTTATTAAAAGAAACCGTACGATCGATACATTTTATTCGCTTTTTAATGCCCAATAAGCCACTATACGACCACAAAGAGACTTTTCAAAACATTAGCTTCTTGTGCGTTTGGGACGCGGACAGTGTCTTTTATTTATTTATTTATTTATTTATTTATTTATTTATTTATTTATTTATTTATTTATTTATTTATTTATTTATTTATTTATTTATTTATTTATTTATTTATTTATTTATTTATTTATTTATTTATTGCGGTGTAATATTTGCTGCGCTTGACCACATGCTCGCTACCTTACCCGGATGTGCTCGTACTGTGCGTATTTCTATGCTCCAGTGCGATAGTTTTGTTTCTCTTGTTCGCTCTTTACCCTCGTAACATACATATAATTATGCGCTTGCCAACGCTAGCGTCCTCGTTCCTTGCATCCACCAGACCGATATTACCCGGTCCTCGTGGCACAATCTAAAATCATCATAAATTGAAAACAAGTACTTGTGCCGAGGCATCGATAACACTCGATGATGTGAAGCGACATTCCTGAGTGAGCACTCCTCGCTGATCGGTTCGTGTTCTAAACAAGTACACGAAGATTTGTTTAGTGACAGCTTTCACTGTGCTTTTCGCTGTTGATGCGTTGTTTATGGTGTTTATGAGATCAGAACACTAAGGAGTAGGCATGCAATTCTGCCGTGAGGTGATCTGTGCATTGCAAAGAGCATAGGTGTAACTGTTTCCCGTAACACATCGCCTGCATGTAGACGCTTTTTAAAAAATACCTAAAAAAAATCGCTCGGGCTCACAATTAGTTCCACTTCTTTAGCCGAACTTTCTGGCATCTGTCCTATCGCACATGCGGCGAACTGGCCGTCTCGCATAGGTGCGCCGTCGGGCACATGTTCCCTATCGAACAATTTAATTGCTTTTTGGAGGCTGTCAGCGCTGAAACTCATTAGCACAGACCGACAGAAAGGGGAATTCTGAGCGGTTTGGGGGAAACCGGCAGAAGCGCCCCGACCCTGCCCCAAGCGGTCGCCGCTTGAAGAATTTCAATTGCGGCTCTACAGGCAGTGCACCGGGCATATAAGTGGACAAACTTGATTTAATAAAGTTATTTCGGCACCTTGTTGATATAATTTTAAGGTCAGGGTTTTGCAATTAAAGAACTAATAACTCTCCCGGTGACTCGGTTGGCCGTAGCTGAGTTTGAACCGGAGTATCCTGTGTCAAACCCGGTCGCAGCAACGACCTTGTTTCGATGGAGGCAAAATGCAGAAAGCGCTCGAGTTCTCTACGATATCAGTGCCCGTTAAGATCCGCTGTTGGCTTGAATTAATTCGAAGCTGTCCAATACGGTGTCCCCCATAGCGTGAGTCGCTTCGGGACGTTAAACACCACATACTTCATAACACAGTTAAGGAACTATAATGCATTGATTAATGACAGTAATTGTTCATCTGTATAAAACACATGTTTAGACTTAGGCATTTAGGAAGGTCATTCATATTGTCGCGGATAAGAGGCGTTTTTCACCGATAAGGAATGAACTAGAGGCAGAGCAAGCAGCCAGGGTAACATCCTTCGCGATTCGTCAGCCTCTCTCGACCCAATCACCTCCACTTCTTTAATATCAGTTGCCACCAATGCGTGAGAGATGCTAGAAATTATTTGTCCCTAAGATTGCACTTTGAGGAACACCTTCATCAACAGGCATGTTTTAATGTTCAGTACCAGCACTACTGCTGAAGTACTTCAAATAAATATTTACGAAAATGATTACTTTAAACTAAAGCTTTGCAGTAATTTAATAATTGATTCAAGTTAAGTAAGGAACCTTTATAATTGCGGCATGTTTTGATTGTGAATTTGTTAATTCTCCAAGAAAGAACAAATACTACCAAGCATGCGAAATCGGGTAATCAAGATTGTCCGCTTCAATAATGCATGTCTTAAGCATCCAATGGCTACCAATCTTCCTGCTGGGCCGATTGGTGTTGCTTGCTCTAGTTATGTGTAGACTCGTCTTCCAGTGCTGGCGCGACCGGTCGCAATGCTCCTTCCTAGCTTCATGTGCTTTTTTTAGTATGTGGGAACGAAGCTCAATACAATCTGCCACAATAACATTCGCACAGTCTCTGATTTCTTTTCTCTACGCAAACTTCGTAATTGAAACCTGTTTCTACACCGATGGCGGTTTCAATGTTAAGCAGAGTTTGAGTACGTTTAATGTTCGGATATAAATACTTTTGTTTCAGCAATTTGCTTATACACTTCTCCCGTGGTCTTGAAAAAAATATTTCCATTTCAGCAATACTTTTTCTTTCTTTTTTTAAGTATAACTGCTTATTTATTAAGGCGAGGACCTTAAATGTCCCATCACCTCTAAAGCCGGCGTTGTTCGGCGAACGTCCACTGAACCGAAGTCAGGGATTCGTTACGCTGGACTATGCCGTCATCACCCCGGAGACCAGTGAGAAACCAGCTCCAAATAGGAGAAGGTCTCTTGGCCCGCGTGACGTCACAGCTCGAAAACTGTTAAAAAATATAAATTGGCACCACGTTTCTTGGGAATGTCCTTGTCCCCAAAGGAAAGCAGTTGGGCTGAAAAGGGAATTCGTTTAATTTGGCTAGGGTGCTAAAGAGGGCCTTCGGATAAACGAGGTACGCTACCGACCGGCCGATTCATTGGTCCAAGCTGAGAAAAGTTGGGCCTGTAGTGATTGCGGGATGCAGCAATTGTGATATTCAGTGATAGTGCAAAAAAAAAAAAATAAAGAATGAAAATAAAGGAGCCACAAAATAATCACAGTAAGACCTTCATGCTATCACGTGTAGCATGTAAGCTGTCTTAAATGTTCTCTGTGTCTTTTCTAGACTAGTAAGCTGCAGCTTATTTGTGTAATTTTGGTAGTGCCAGTGGAAGCTCCGCGGTATGGCAGCGCAAGTTTATTCGTTCAAAGACGGTAAGGGTGCGATGTTTCATACTGCTCCCCGCGGCAGGTAGGCAGCTCGCGTTGGGTGTTACATCAACAACGGTCCTTCACTGAAAATTTATCCAGCTGATTTGAAGACTGTTCGCATTGTTTAAATAATAACGTCGAATTCACGCCGCTTACAAAATTGCTGCTTTCATTTAGCCCCATTATGGCTAAATATTGGCTTTAATTGCAAAATCTTGAAGCCATGCAGAACCGGCGTATTTACGATTGTTTGTTGTCGCAATAGGAAACCGTATTGATTTTGATAAAGGGCCCCTGTCAGAAGGCTTAGCGCCGTCATCACTCACTTGAAGGTAGCGCTGGTGAACACTCTCAACGATAGGTTGCACGAATGATAAATACCTAAAAAAATATTAGATTAAACAGCATCGGCGTAGCTCAGTTGATAGAGCACCGGACGCGAAATTCCGAGGTCATGGGTTCGGATCATACCGATGGAATGCGGCTGTGTTATCGGGAAAGTTGTGTGACATCCTGTTTGAATTTAACTCTGGCCCACTAGCAATATTCTGCTTTCCTGGTGCCAGTGGCTGTTCGCGACCTTCTTTTTTAGCTCATAAGAGCTCTTCACCTTCCCCAAGTTTGTTTGCTGATAAGATTACATTGCTTGCGAGCATGCATGGTGTGTCGATTAGATTAAGTTTGCACGTGTTTCATATGCAAGACAGAGGCAGGCTTGATATATGGCCACATGTTAGCGAAGGAAGGCGCACCACCCGCGTCCAAAAGCCTTTATCCCGACTGTCAGCTAAGGCGTAAAGAAGAACCTGAGCCACGCTTTACCCGCGCTCTGCTGTTCCTTTTTCTCAAACGTCAGGTGCCAATCTTCCCTACACTCTGGGCCCTCAGGTGACAATCACTAGTGGATATAGACGTTGGGCCAGTCGAATGTTTATATCCCCTACAGGTTCTCACCTGGTGGTCCAGGGCGTAGGGAAGATTGGCACCGAAAAAAGGACGCAAGTGGGGCATGACTCGATTCCTGCGCCAATCCACTTTTTATTTTCTTACAGTCGTAGACAGAGACCGGCACAACCTGGAGGTTTACAAGATGCGCGTTGCCTGCGTGTTTTCACACTTGAGCGTATGCTCTAAACGTAGTGAAAATGGAAGTGTGTCTCATATAAAAGGTTTCATGCTTTTTCGCATGTAGATTCTTTTTATTTTCTTCTTGATGCGGCGTCGAATATAAAACACCATTACCACTTGGGAAGCTCAGTGCAAGCGTTCTGATAAACCAAACCGGTGACTCGCTTTCAGAGTGATCAGTACAGACGGGCTGTGAAGCTATGACGTGAACAATCACGGCAGCAAGGTAAATAATCCAGAACAGTCAATCCGCAGAGGGCTTTCTTATCTTTTCACAGCTAATAGCTCCTCGTTTTATATACTGGAGGCGGTCGCGCCAATGTTAGGGCCCTTCTTTCCTTCATGTATTATAACGAGCACCCTCATTTCCCCTTCATTTATCTGCTTGTAGCTTACGGGGGTCTCGGTTCTGGCAGTCTTGAAGCCATAGGTAGCGTAAGAGGGTTCTAGCACAGCTTTCGCCCTCGCTCTTGATCACGTTCTACGTGACGTTGGCGGTAACACAGGACGTTCCACGTCCGCCGCTATGGTTGAGGGTTGCGCTGGTGAACACGCTCAATGTTCGTATACAGACATCATTAATACCCAAGAAAGTAGCAGGGGGGACAGCGGCCGATGTAGCTCAGTTGGAAGAGCACCGGACGCGATATTCGGAGGTCGTGGGTTCGGTTCCCACCATCGGCACGTTGTTTTTTCTTCTACTTTCTGTTTAATTATCTTTCCCCTAAATAGACTAAATTACTAATTTCTGTGATTATCCAATTAAAAATTAAAAAAAGACATAAAGTACCATCCCCAATGCTTTCCTCGGCCTCGCCGACTCTTAGCTTCTTTCCTTCATTTCTTAGTCTTAGTCACTGCAGGCTATTCCTAATTACTAACGGGGAATGCGACCCCGCATGTCCAAATTGCAATAACGTAGAACCCGCCACTTAGGCGCACATCCTCTGGGGATGCGAAAATAACCCGCCCCCAAGGGCCCTCCTGCCAGCTCCCTCTGAGGAAAGCTGACACCAACTCCTTACGAAACCAGACAAGAACACACAACTCGCACTCATTTCGTGGGTCCAGGATGTCGCCCCACCTGGGGGCCCCACACGACCCACCTGCCCTAATTCATGACATCTGGGGCAAATAAAGTTGTCTCTCTCTCTCTCTCTCTCTCTCTCTCTCTCTCTCTCTCTCTCTCTCTCTCTCTCTCTCTCTCTCTCTCTCTCTCTCTCTCTCAAGGTCCTTTAATTTCTAGTAGCAATCGCCACTGGAAAGACGGAGCTAGGTAAGAAGCGTGAACAAGTCCGAAGCTCGTTTGCTCCGAAAGCTGTGCTCGTCGTAAGGATAGTTCTGCCGTCAAACTGCGCTGCGCGCAGTGGTGCACCCTTCGAAGGAGACGAGAAGATGTAAATTACTTTACAATTATTGCAGCTTCGCCATATACGCTGTTTAATTTTTGCAGGACCTCGCTCATTGTTACCCTCGGTTTTATCTCGTCGTTCTAGGTAAGAACCCCTTGTGCGCAGGTTGCATGTCGCCTTCATCGCGTAACTTGTGTAACCAAACTGTTTCTAGGGGCCCAAGCACGTGTTCGATCGCAAAAGCACTGGCGTTGTTTTATAAGACTGGGATTATTGTTTTCGAGGGAACGCGGAAGGATTTCCCGCGCTTTTTCCAGCCAAAATTACCCCTAGAGGCCTGTCTCGTATGTTGCCATTCGGCACCGTGCGTCTTCAGTGATATCACTTTCGCTCATTCGGTCGTTGTGTTCTTCGCTATATGTGTATATGTTGTTGATGGGGCCAAAAAGGAAAGCTTGCTGCGTGATGGCTCCTTGATCAGGTGTCGATATTGGTATCAGAAACAACCAAGCGTTAGCAATGAGACAGAGAACAGGGGATAATTAGAGACGCTATAACGCACACTAAAGGTAAAACAGTTTATCTGTTGCAGACCCAATCTGTGCATTTCCGACCTAAAGTTAGGATGTTGTGCGGCAGACCATTGAAAACATGGTGCGGTAACTTTATCTGTCGGGCTAAGGCCACCTTGGTTGGTGCTTTCATTTCGGAGATAAAATACGGAAAGAAAAGGCAGCTGCAGTTTTTGGCGCCTCGCACGGATGCTGTTTCCGCTGCCAGAACGGCAAGAGAACGCTTTCCTGAACTACACGAAGCTTGAGCTGCGTCGAATTTTTTTCTCCATAAATATAGCCAATTGGGCATTTTCCAGCAATTATGATGCACTGCACTGATGCACTGTGAATGTGCACAGCGTTAGGTATGTTCAGGCCCAGTGTAATGAGCTCCTCGAACTCACTTCGCTCCGAAACGGCTATCACTAAAGTTAATCGTGTGCAATAGTGGTAATGGCACTCGTTGGATGGGCTGCAATGAGGTGTTGCTCACAAAACAAGGCAACCACCTCTGTTAGGAGTTTGAGTGAATAGAAGGACGCGGGAAATAAAACAAGGAATTGTCAGTTAACGGAAGTTCTGTGCATCCCATTTTCTTGGAACTGGGGTCGCCGCGGCCTGTGTCGAGCTCATAACTCATGCCGAGCATCAGCATGCTGTAGCCACTGAAACACAGCGGGTGGAGGGGAGGGCATGTATTTTGTGTGAAATGGCCTTAAACAGTCCCGTCACATAAAGCCCAAAACGAAATGAAATAATTGAAGATACGACCGTGATGCGACCGCAGTACCTGCATTCCTGCTCCTCTTATGTAGGGGAGACGCGTTCTGGTCTAGACATTTTCTCGCCGATTCGTCGGCCGTCATATGACTATAGTTTCTCGCTCAGGCTTTTTTCTAGCCCTGAAGTACCACCCACATGGAGCGAACTTTCTCTCCAAACAACGCCGACGCACCGTCGCCGTGCCGTACCACATGCAGCGAAAAACTGGCAGCTGACGGCGTCGGCGTCCGAGTGAGAAAACGCACGAGCTGGCCCTCTTCAACAACTCACGCACACTAAATGACATTTCAAGATCAACGCATAAAATAGGCAGTGGCGCCCGACAGCGCTTGTTTACATACAGCCTTAGAGTATATATCGTACGTCCGACCCCGCATCAACAGCGTATATACTCCTCTTTGCGGCAGGGTTTGAGCGAGTGTTGTTGAGCGGAGCGTCGAAAAAGGTCCTGGTTAGCTGCATCATCAAAGTGGGCAAAATCGGAACGCTTACAGCATCTTATGACGCGACCAAAGCGGTGGCGCCGGCTAGCGCGGCGGACGACAGTGCTCTGGCCGTGTGCTGCTATAGTTATGCTATAGAAGGCATAAAATTCATTCGAGCTATAGTAAATGATCTACTCATCAAACTTTCTAACTCTCTATCCCATTCTCTAATAATAAAAGCAAAATGTGCTTAATATCGGCTGCACGTTTATAGTGGAGGTGGCGTGCAAGTGGACCGGGGCAGCCGTGCCGCAACGGTGGCAGCTAGCTGTGAGCAGAATGCTGCTTGTATCGCATATTTCACTTCTAGCAGCATCCCGGTACGGCTCAGTGATTCTCAAGAATGATTCAGTTTTGACATTCGGCTTATTATTTACGAGGACAACAAAATTTAGCACACTTTTCAGTCGTTTTTCGTATCGTCGGCGTTCACGATTCGGAGCTCCAGCCGGCGAGGAGCGGCGGGGGTGCAGTAAGTGCTGTCATTGTCATCGGACGGTGGTCGAGCCCTGATTGGTCTTCGCTGACTCCTTGCATTGGCCGACTCTGGGGAGCGGCCGATCGGCCGGCTGCCGGCGAAAATATCTGGCCTCGCTTGATCGGCGGCAAACGGCCGCCACGGCGGCCGGCAACATGCCGCTGGGCGGCTGTTTGCTAGGTTTGCCGCTGGAAAATCGCTCCACGTGGGTCGGACTTTAATCGTGCACAAAAGGTACCCAAAGCACACTTACCTGCAAGCTTTCTTCCGAAGCTCATATGTATTTAACTCCTTTTCTCTTCGGTGTCATGCCAGCGTCACTTGCATCGGGCTTGCATCTACACGGACATCCTTGCGCCCGTGCCTTTTCCGCACCTCGAGCGTTCTCTCCATACTCCGTTTCTCAAGCTGTTCGAAGCCCTACGAGAGACAAGCACTATCTGGGCAAATTAATTAATTAATAACTACTACCACAACACGATTGTACTACTACCCTTTCCCATGTCGCCGTTGAAGACATGAGCATGGAAGCACAGTCATGCAGTGGGCGCCAGCCTGATTCGCCAAGATCCCCCTTACCTTTCGCTGTGAGCAGGAGAGCTTGTGAAACGGAGTATAACGGGAAGCGATTTCGTGCTATAGCAGTGTTCACCACTTAGTTCAAGTTCTCAAAGTCATACGATTGGTTATAGCTTGTTTTCAAAATTTATTTATTTATTTATTTATTTTTTTATTTATTTTTTTATTTATTTATTTTTTCATTTATTTATTTATTTATTAAATACTGCCAACTTCCTCTTGGCAGTCAGAGCAGGAGTGGTTACATTGTTCTCCAAACCGTGCCGTGTTGCATTTTAACGGCAAGAAAACAAAACCTATGGTTTACATAAAAATGCACAGAAAGAAAATCAAAACTTCGAAAGGCACCTAGACGGCTTAGAAAAATGAAGCATCATTGCAAAGAAATACTTGCTTGCTATCACAGATAAGGCGCCATGGCCTTTACAAAAGATTCAACGGAAGACACAACAACAACTTCGTAAGGTTAGGCGTTCCACTCAGCAATAGTTCTAGGAAAGAATTAAAAGCGGTAGGCATTGGTTTTAACTTGCGGCACTACATTTGTCCTACTGTGATTTCCCTTCGTTTTTCTGTATTCGTTAAATTACATGTAAGTGTGAAAATTGATTCTGGCATGTGTGTTAATGTATAGAGGGCACTTTGGACTACTAAAGTGCGATAAGGCGAAATCCATTATAGCGCGGTGGATCGTAGCCCTCCACATCGGCACCTCAATCTCCCTTTCTTCTTTCACTCCCGCCTTCCTCCCTTTCTTTACGGCGTGGTAGTACATTTGTCCGCGGAGAAATGTGACAGATACTGCGTCTTTTCTATCCTGTAAATCAATTTCAAATGCCGCTGATGCCTGCTGTACTGACGCCTCCTTGACGCCTGGGTCTGCTTCTGTTTGCTCTGTGATTCGGCGTTCGAGGAAGCGGAAAATGAAAGGTACCGCACGGACGCCTGGATCGGACGCCCAGCGGGGTCAGCTTCGTCTATGCATGAATCGCCTGTGACGTCATGACCTGTCGTTACGGTACATGGCGCGCCCCTTGTCGAACAGAACCGGCCATCCATTGAACGCATCAAAGTTCACCGGCGTTCTATAATTCGTTTACAGGAAATTAAAGGAGCAGTATCTGTCACTCGCGGATTCCCGCTATCATCCTCACGGTAGACAAGGGGAATTATGACGAACGTTTCACGATACGGGACATTGGCGAACTGTAGGCGATTTGATAAGATTTTGGCGGAAATCTTGTAATCCACATATGCCAGTGTGATTGGTCTAGAGCCTTCCACTGAGCGTAATTTTTCTTCATCAGTGCTCTTTGGAATTAGGACTGTGTGGCATTTTGTAAAAGTCTCGAGAAGAGCTTCTAGATCAAAACTCATCACGAAGACATCTAGCAGGATAGGAGCAAGAACAGTTTTAAAAGCTTTATAAAATTCAGAGGAAATGCCATCAGGACCAGGCGCTTTTGAGGGAGGTAACTGATCAATTGCCATTTCTACCTCTTTCTGCGTGAAAGAGCTGCTAATTACAGAACAATCATCTTCTGATAATGGGGTCACCAGGGATGTTAAACGCGAGATAATGTCAGAATTTCTCACAGGAGGAGTGGCACTAAACAACATCGAATAATAATCCATGAATCCGGACGTAACCTCATTCGTACTCGTAACAAATGTGCCATTACACATTAATCTCGGAATCAGCTTTGCAGTCGCATAATGACGTTCATCAAGCAAAGCTTGCCGCGTCAGGCGTTCGCAATGCAAAGCACGCTTGACACGAGATCGAAGTAAGGCACCCCTGTATCGTTCCGCATCATGCCTTTGTAGTTCACTTTTTACACTAGCAATTTCGTCCGCATATGAACCAGGGGATTCGCATTCTAGTTCATACAGGTTACATAAGTTTTTGTTAAGTGCCTGCTCCTGATGTTTCCTGTAGAAAGATTTAATTGAGCCAAGTTCAATTGCTATCGCACGTGCTTCCTGCTTCAACATTTCTCAAGCGGCGAACAATGGTAGACTTCCGGAAAAACATGATTGGAGCTCAGCGCGCACACGAATGATAAATTCTTGGTCATTTACCAGCGATCAATTTAACTTTCAAAGTTCCCACTGCGGCCTAAACTTTTAATGGTCATTGCCACCGAGCCGGGTTACTACTATGCAATGATTAGAAAACGAAACCGGTATAGTTTCGCAAACAAGCCAGCGGGAAACTAATGTACAAGATGCATAAATCCGGTCTAGACGAGGGTCAGAATGCCCCTGAATGTGGGTGAATGATCTAGAAGCGCGACAGGACACCCCTGTATCAACCAGTCCCGCATCTTCTGTAACACGGAACAAAAGTTCGCCGCTCCTGTCACTGCGTGCGTCTGGACTAGAACGATCTATGGGGTTTCAAACACAGTTGAAGTCGCCCATTACGACAAGATGTCGGTCACAGTCAAATAAGCTGGCTATGTGTTCAAAGAAACTTATACGCGGAGTCACAGTATTGAAAGCATAAATGTTAATTATTGGCCAAGGCTTCCTAAAGAGTAGAAGATCGCAACATATCAACCGGCCCTCGGCGTCGATATTATAAGTCAGGCCAGAACAAGGGAGTGTCTTTCGCAGACACAGAAAACAACCTGCCGACAAGCCCACAGCATGCGCAACAATGACATTAAAATCTGCCAAAAAGGGCTGTAGCGCCCTCTCGGTCTCCTCCTTGCTCTCTATCTTCGTCTCTTGGACTGCTACAATATCTAGACTCCTGCTGTGCAAAAGTCGGCGAAGTTGCATTTGTTCCTTGCGAGACCTAAGACTCCGTACATTGAGAGTTGCAAACACTATCTCTTCAGAGACCGCCATAGTGACAGCACATAGTTTTGCCTACAATTCCATTTGCCTGTCGGAAGACGGCGAAGCCGCCTCCGAACCACTGCCAGGCCTCCTCAACCGCGAACGCCGGCACTTCCCTTTGTGCTTCGACGCCTCACCAGACGTACGGCTTGAGGGGCCGCGTCATTCGAAGTAATGTACATATTGCGCGCATAATCCTCGAATCGTGCTCCTGCTCTCATAATCAGGTTGCTTTACTTCAGGTCGACCTCGCAAAAGCATTTGATCGAGTTCGTCATTGTTTCCTGTTTTCTCTTCTGGAGCGAGCGAACGTTGGTTCTGTAGTACTGAAGTGGGTGAAACTTTGCTATAGAATTGTTCGACTCGCCTGATTGCAAATGGCCGCCTATCAAGCCCCCTACGAATAAACTCTTCTGTGAAGCAAGGTTGTCCGATGTCTCCACTGCTTTTTGCTCTTTACTTGGAGCCACTTTGTCTGAGTGTTTTACATAACAGTAGTATCCATGACTTCCCTCTCCTTCGAAATGAGGTTAAAGTGCTTGCATATGCGAATGATCTTGCTTTTTTCTGCACTGACAAACCAAGCATAGAAAACGTTATATCCAGCATAGAACAATTTCGCATTGTTTCTGGTGCTCAGATGAATCACTCCAAGAGTTCCGGCTTTTTATTTGGTTCGTGTGGCTCAACACCGCCCTTATATGCAGGAGTTGAATGGTCATGTGTGCCCCCTAAATATCTGGGCGTTCCACTGCACGCATTTAAGTCAAGTGCAAATTACTGGAAAGAGCGAGTTCCAGTACGTCCAGCGTTATGCTAATACATTTGTCCCCTATCGGCTCTCAATCTTCGGTAGGGCTCAGGCCTGCAACATGTTCTTGGCAAACAAAAATTTATTACGTGCTTCATGTCCTCCACTGTGCTAGACATTACATCCAGCGTTTTCACCGAATATTTGTGACTTTTATTTGGTCATGAAATTTTGAACCGGACGTGATAACCTATATTTTTTTTCTTTTTTCTGTCCTTAGCGAGCGGGCCCCCGGGCTTAAGCCTCGCGGATTTTTAGACCTGTTTGTGCAGGGGGGCTCGGCTTAGTGCATCTGTATGTAAGGCAGTTAGTGGCCCGTTTTTTATTTTTTCGTGATTGTTCACATCCGATTATTAGAGCACTCCTACAAGTTAATTTCATGAATCTGCTTTCCGACTAAGTGGTTTCTTGAGATTTTACTGACCGCCCGCAATTACTAGGATTTATGCAGGAAGTTTATGCTTCGGTGAGGTTTTTGACAGCACGATTCTCGAATGAGCACTTATATTCTGTTTCGCGCTAGAGACTATACAAGGAATTGATAGCAATGCTTTTTCCGCCACCACTGTATCGTTCTTTATACTTTGGTCGTAAGGGTCATGATGTGTTAAAGAGGGTGCGTAAAATGCAGATTTCTCCTTGCACGAAAACATTTTTCTTTAAATTGCATACCGAAGCTCTACCTGTTCACACATGACTCCATAGGAAACATATTGTTGTATCTTCTGTAAACTGCCGTCTGTGTAACGTGCCTGAAACAATTGAGCACCGTTTCATTAATTGCAAAGACTCAATTCTCTTTTGGGACGTGCTGCAAAGAACTCTGAAGAAAGACTTTATTCTAAATTCGTACAGTGCGCGGCATCTTGAATTTACACAATCTGATTACGAACCATATGACATGTGTTTCCTTATTGGACTTCATAGCTTGTGGAAGACACGCATGTTGGATCGCAACACTGAACCTGTTGTTCCACCTAGACACCATTTTAGCAGAATGCTGCAACTCAAGGACATTTATGATGAAAATGACTTTCAACCTTATTGGTTTCCGCTGGTGACTTGGTGTTTATCTTTGCCTGCCTTTTAGTTTTTTTTTTTTTCTGTTGTGCAGCTCAACAACGGCTGAGTGCTTTGTAAATAGGCTGTGTACATAACCTTTTCTGTACATAGCCACGTGTAGTAAATACCATGTCAGGAAAGAAATACGGGGCATTGGCGCAGTTGGTGAAGCGCTCGGCTGGCGATCCAAGGGATGGAGGTTCGATTCCCGGTGGAGACAGGGTTTATATATTTGTTTTTAACTATCTCGCTCCAAAGTGTGACACCTTCTGCCGACAGATTCTGCTGACAACGATGAGGCGTTAAAGGCTTTCGCCCTAATATTGTACATCATTTGTAGGCGGTGTAGTTTGCGGCGCGTTTCTAGCGTTTAGAGCCCAGCTCGTATTCTAGGGTCCGAGACAGAGACACACTTCTATTGTAAGCGTTGGGGAGGAATCTTAGCGCTTTCTTTTGCACCCCTACAATTTGATTTATTATTTTTTTTTTTTTTTTCTGTGTAAGGGCCCTACTAAGAGTCTGCGTAGTCGAGTAATGTCCTGACAAGCGCCGAGAAAGCTGCAAGTTTTGTTTTGCACTGTTGCAGTGCTTAATACGGGGCTTTAGTAGCCAAAGCTTAATGACGCCGAAACAGAATAATCAGCATGTGCGTACCACGTTAACTTTGAGTCAATTATAACCCCCAGGTATTTGAAACTGTCAACCTACCTGACATCCATATTATTAATTTTGTAGGTATATAATAACGGTTTTTCTTTCTTGGGACCATCATATATGAGCACATTTTGATGCATTCATGTTCATACGCCAGGATTTGCACCAGTGGCTAATTGCCGAAAGATAATCACACATGCCAGTTTGATCGTGCACTGATTCAATGTTCTGGTATACAGTGCAGGTAACAGCAAAGAACCGGCATTGTACAGAGGAATTTAAAGACAGATCATGTATATAAATCAGAAAAAAAAAAAAAAGAAGAGAGCCAAGGACAGAACCTTACGGTACTCCAGATAATACAGGGGCAGATGAATTCGAGTTGTCTACATAGACGTACTATTTTCGATCGGATAAATACGAATCAAGCCAGCTCAAAATTTGATCATTTTGCAGTATACTTTTTAACTTCAGTGTTAGGCTTTTGTGACAAACCCGATCAAAGGCATTTTCGAAGTCGATGAAAAGGTTCAACGTTTATTTGCAACTAGTAGTAGCGAGGAAGCCAGGAAAAAAGCAGTATAAACAACTTGAGGGGTCCCGACTTCCTCTTTACAGAGCACCATTCACGGTAGCAAAATTAGGCCAGTAGAGAGAAAAAAAAAAAAAAAAATATATATATATATATATATATATATATATATATATACACACAGTCGGCGAGGCCAAGGAAAGCATTGGGGATGGTACTTTGTCTTTTTTTTTTAATTTTTACTTCATAATCACGTAAATTAGTAATGTAATGTGTTTAGGGGAAAGATAAATAAACACAAAGTAGAAGTAAAAACAACGTGCCGATGGTAGGAACCGAACCCACGACCTCCGAAGAACGCGTCCGGTGCTCTTCCAACTGAGCTACATCGGCCGCTGTCCCCCCTGCTACTTTCTTGGGTATCAATGTTGCCTGTATACGAACCTTGAGAGTGTTCACCATATATATATATATATATATATATATATATGATATTAAATTGCTATATGCTGAACTTTAAGCGAAAAAAAAATACTGTGGATGCACCTGCTCCATGTTATGCACATATTACAAAATTAATACCCAAGAGTACTAGTGGGGGATAAGGTAATCAAACAACGAAGAGACACGAGAAGGCAAAATAGCATTAGCAACCAGAACTACATTGTGAACATTTCGTGACGTTGCCTGAAAGTGATTGATGTCAAAAAAAGATTATCACGGCAGTACGGAGCGTTTAAGAGCGTCGGTAACGTGTACTGCATCATTTGTTGGCCATAATTGGTACGCCATTTATTAACATTCCAAGGATGCGCATTGCGGACATTATACACTGTTTTGTTTTGTTTTGTTATGTTTTCTGAGGCATAAACTAAGAAATTCTCCTTCTCACGTAAAACTACTAACGTATAACGCTTACATCAGGCCAAAGCTTGAGTATGCTTTGGTTGTATGGGACCCATTTACTAAGCTTAACATCTATAAATTAGAAAGGGTTCAAAGAAAAGCTGTTAGGTTTATCTATTAGAAATTTAAAATCACCGACTCCCCCACTGATATCATGGCGACTAACAATATTGAATCACTTGAAATGCGAAGAGGAAAATATCGCCTTGAGTTTCTTTATTCTTTACTTAACCATAAGTTAGCTTTGGATCCTTCACAGTACATATCCCCTTTATCCACACGGCATACCCGACATCATCACATTCAATCATTGACGCCGTATTTTGCGAAGACTGATTGTTTTAAATATTCATTTTTTCCGCGGACAATATCCGATTGGAACCATGTTATGGCACTGTCATAGTTTTGCAAAATTTGCCTGTTCATTTTTATGCATGTTTGTTTCGATTGTGTTCTGTATCTTCTGAGTTTTGTTAACAATATATGCCTGTCCTGCTTGGACCCTGAAAAGGGTCTGCAGTATGCACTAAATAAATAATCCAGCGAGTCTGATCAGGGTGTCAGCGATTTTCATTATCACAAGTTTATATTTATAGCGCAGCCTATATATATATATATATATATATATATATATATATATATATATATATATATTATTGGTATTAGGTATGTTCTGCTTCTGAAAAAGACACCAGCGGTGTGATTAAATAATGAAACTTTCCATGCAGTGCGTACGACCTATTTTTGTAGAGCAGCAATTTTGTTAATATTTTCAGATGTTGTTGTTCGAGACATCTATAATTAATTATAGACGAGTACAAAGTTATAAACTAGCATGTTAACAGTCATAGGAAAACAATGCAATGACGACGCTTGATACCAGCTGTTCTAGAAAGCTTACTGATTAAGTAAATGATATGGTCGTTCTGCGACTTGTCATCTGTAAAGTATACACGTAGTGTTTTATAAGACCGGATAAATTCTATTCTGGTACTGTTTAGTTCTATCAAGGGTAGCTCAAAATGTTTATGGCAAGGGGAAATAACACAGCTGCAGTTTTATTAAATTTAATCTGTAAATAGTTCCTTGAGGCCCAAGTATTAATTTCATTTAATGTTTTATTCGCTTGAATTGCAAGATCAGTACTTGAAACTCCTGTGAAAAACACACTAGTATCATTTGCATATATAATGAGCTTGTCATTGCTATCGACTTGGACAACATCTTTAATATAGAGAACAAAGAGAAAGGGGACCAAAATACTTCCTTGAGGAACGCCAGAAGCAACGGGTTTACTCTGTAAGCATTCACCAGCCATGCTTACAAAATGGTACCTATGTCGCAGATATGACGAAATTATCTAGAAGGCTTCACTTCTGATACCATAATGATCCAATTTTCTAAGCAAAACAGAGTGATTAACTAGCTCAAAGGCGTTCGAAATATTTAATATCAATCCGAGGGCCATGTATTTCATATCGAAGTTATACAGTGTGAATTCTTTCTGAGCAAGGAGAGCTAATTCTGTCGATTTGTTTTTACAGTAACCATATTGAGGCTTAGTGACAAGGTTGTTTCGGCCAGCCAAAGAGGGCAGTCGTTTCAGAATAACCTTTTCTTGACGTTTAGAAAAAACTGGCAGGATTGATATCGGACGGTAATTTTCAACTTCATTCTTGTTTCGTTTCCTAAGCACTGAAAACAAGGATGAAGTTGAAAATTACCGTCCGATATCAACCCTGCCAGTTTTTGCCTCAATCAATCGAACCCCGCCGGGGTGGTGCAGTGGTTACGGCGCTTGTCTACTGTTCCCAAGGACGCGGGATCGAATCCGGGCCTCGGCGGCCGCTTTTCGGTGGCGGCGAAAAGCAAGGCGCCCGTGTGCTGTACGATGTCAGTGCACGTTAAAGAACCCCAGGTGGTCGAAATGTCCGGAGCTTTCCACTACGGCGTCTCTCATAGCCTGAGTCGCTTTGGGACGTTAAACCCCATAAACCAAACCAAACCTCTCTTAAGCACTACGACGACTTTCGTTGTTTGCATAAGACTCGAGAAGACTCCTCACGACAAACACGCATTAAATATGTGAGCAAGGCAAGGAGCAATGATATCGATACAGGATTTATCTGCAAACCTGACGCATCTGTAGCTTTAGAAATGTTCAGCAATAGAAATGTTGTTACGACTTCATTTCTGGTAGCCGGCTCTAGTTCCTTGTTCCTTGGTTTCGGGCACCCATAGAGGAAAAAATATATGTTCTTTACTCGACGTGTTAGCATAAGAAAGGAAATATTCATTGAAAACGTTTGCCAGCGTTGCCCTCTTTAGTTCTATCCCATCTTGAACTATTTTTGGCATTAGTTTTTCAGTCTCCAAAGGTAGAATTTAAAAGTTTCCAGTCATTTTCAGATCGACCATGGATTGTAATTAAGCGGTTTATGAAATATTCATTTTTAGCAACACAAAGGGCTTTATCGACAACGTTCCTGAACTTTTTTTTAAACTTTTCTAACGCTTCAGAATACCTGCTTTGTATAAATAGCCTGTAAAGTTTGGCTCGTTTTGTCATTAAGAGCAGTATATATTTGTTAATTCAATTTTTCTTACCGTTCTTTGGGCGGGTAAATTTTTTAAGGGGAAATAAAGTTCAGTATGCCTCAATAATGTTTTTCTTTTTAATTTGTTATATGCTTCATTAGGGCTGGTTTGCTCAAAAACATCTTCCCAGCTAACAGTAGAAAGGTGCACCTTGAACTCAGCTAGTGTGCGGTCATTGATAAGTAGATAAAAAGGCATTTCTTCCACTTGCCGTCGGGAATTGACGGTTTGACTGACAGATATAAATATTGGAAAATGGTCACTTAGAGCACAAGCAATTGTACCTGGTTTTGCGTTACCCGGCTTAAAGTAATTATGAAGAAATCCAAGTGTATTTCAGATTTCGAAGAAAACCATGTGGGTGACACAATAACATTTTCGCATAAGGTAACGTTTAATAAAGCCTTGAAATCTATTGTTATGGTATTGTCAAACAGCGTGTTGATGTTGAAGTCACTATGTAAAATTAACTGATACTGATTCGCATGAATTAATTTTAAAATGAATCCAGAAGTACGAAGAAGTCAGTAAAACTACTAGCGGGTGGACAGTAGGATACACAAAATATCCGCATATCACACTTTAAAGTCACCACTTCATAACAGGGTGTTATACTACAAAATTCTGGAACCAATTCGGATTCTAGAGCATCTGAAACTAACATGGAAACTCCTCCTCCCCGCCTAGCAGAACGGTTCATGTAAAAGCACTTGCATTTAGGAATAGTATATACGTCGTCTTGACAGGTAAACCAAGTTTTATAAAACATAATAATACTGAAACGATTTTCATCTGCACTAAAGAAATGATGAAGTTCGTCGTGCTTGTTCCTACCAGACCTGAGATTAAGGTAGCTGCAGGTATAGCACTTTAACTTGCCATCCTTAATATAATTGTTGAGGTCACAAAGATGTATTGGAGCAGTAAAAGAAGGCATGGAAAAAGATTGGGCTCCTTATTCACTCACACAACTTGTTTCACATTTCGCCAAGATCTGCTGCACAACGAATAGCGATTGCAGAATAGTGTTCTTTCCTTTTGACAAACACCTTTTCGTTGCATTGCCGGGCGAAATGATAATCATTGATGGCCATCGAATCCCTTGCATAAAGCAGTAGATCTCTGCTTTGTCGCGTCATGTGTTCAGTAAACGCGCTCTGTGGCGTCATTATCTGCGCTTTATATATGTTTATGGACTTGAGTGCCGTGACAGTAAGGACGATTGCTCCTTAGAAAAAAATGGGCGTCTGCGATAATTATCACTTCGGGCAGAACAGTCACCTTTTTTTGCAATGCCCAGACCATCTATAAACAATGGTCTGGGCATCGCCAATTTTTGCGACCTTTCTCGCCTTTAGACCTATATGTCTACTCAGAAATTCCGGAGCAATCACCAATATGGCATGTGTATTCACAATCGGTGCACTTTATGACGCGTCCTTCACTTGGCAGGCAATCAGTACAGGACGGGCAAGTCTCTGGCATGATGACCGCAGTTGTAACTTGTGCACATACATGTCTAGTGGTAAAAAAAAATTCCACCAAACACCAGAACTTCGAGCATGACAACTAACAAAAAACACGGCAGCAGCAGCGATGGTAAGACACTTTTCATTTTTCGAACCTGAGAAGCGATAAAGACAGATTAGGTGGGCATCCTTCCACCACCGTCGCTGCTGCTCGTGTGACCCGTTTACAGCTCGGCTGGTAGAAAGCGTGGTGGCGAAATGTTTCTGACGTCACTCACCACTAATGGTCTCGAAGTCAGGGAAGCGGGCTGGATGGAATCTGGGAGGCGATAAAAAGACACATTAGGTGGGCGTCCTTCCACCACCGTCGTTGCTACTCGTGGATATTTATTTGTCACCCCCGTCCAAAGCAGCGATAAGATCATTGGTAGCGTGTAGCACTTAAGTAACCGCGTAGATAGGCCACGCGTAAAGCCATGCTGTCCCTCAGAAAAGAAATTATTCCCCAGAAAGCTGCTTACGTGCTTTTTGATGGAATTAAAGGCCCAGGATGGGTTTACCCGAGCTCGGAGGCTAGGCGAAAGGGTTCCCTTCCTAGAGCCTGTCGGCTCGCATCGCCGGATCCGGGAGGTGGGCTGCAGAGACGCTGCTGTGGGCGTGGTGCGTTGTGGAAACAATTATGCTTTGTGGAAACGTGGAGGTCCGCTTCTGAGGCTTCGATGCTTGGACGCCGGGATGGTTAATAAGTACCAAACCCCGAGCCAGATAGCCTTGAAGCACAGGCGAACACGCTGAGGCGCTCTCTTTTTCTTCTTTTTTCTTTCTTTTTTCTTTTTTTTTTTTTTTTTACACAGGCGAACACGCTCCTACAAGTCTGGCTGGAGCATACTACAGTTCTAGCACCGCGTCTTTTGTCGCCAATCGCAGGCGGCAGCCGCATAGTCGCTGTGTCGGATTTGCGGCGGGATCACGTTTTTCGAGAACTAAAGGGGTTTGCTTATAGTTTGCACTGTTTATGCATTATCTTGGTGATCTAGGCGTAAAGTACATCAAATACCTTTTTTTACCTCAATACGTTTTTGAAAAATTTTCAGCGCCCTTTAAAGCTAGGCATGGGATAGAAGGGGAGTTTATATGTAAGAAATTGTTTTACTCTCACTCTCTCAAATTTTCCGAAAGTTTGAGCATTCAGTTTATCAACTGGAACGTTGCCAATAAATAGCTCATGCAGGCTTTCTTATGTGCTCTTAAAGCACTTCAGAGGCTTGATTTTGTCGCCGTACTCAACCCTAAATGAGTTTATATATTTTTTCTAGGATGGAAACAATGCATAATGAACACTTGGTTTTTGTACACAGATCAGACACGGGTGAAAAAAGGTACTCCCAGCACAGTGATGAAAGTTAGCTTTTCAAGACTT
Source organism: Amblyomma maculatum (assembly GCF_055883805.1). Classification (NCBI taxonomy): domain Eukaryota; kingdom Metazoa; phylum Arthropoda; class Arachnida; order Ixodida; family Ixodidae; genus Amblyomma; species Amblyomma maculatum. Next base: position 112,936,723 of record NC_139344.1, read on the forward strand.
CCGATATTGCATTCGCCGTCCTCTTTCCTCTTTCATAGTTTTCATATTCTGACTCGACTCTTCACCTCTAGCTGTCTAGCTAAAAACGTTTCTCCTCCTCTGTACTGAGAGAGGGCATTCCTGAAAACTCGTACGCCATTGTCCCTCTCAAATCGGGCCAGGGAAGACCCATTTACACCTTTGGAACCACGCCGGGAGTGCTCTGAGATCCCTTTAAAACTTTACCAGATGTAGAGAACAGTAAATTAAAAAACACATTCAACTCACATTGGCATTCTACGTCCGCGTTGCGCGATCTTCAGCGCTGTGCGGTATCTGCGCTCAATGCACGGTTGCATTCACTGGTCTCTCCTTCTTGCCCTTCTGTTTTCCGATTACCAGGCCAGGATTTCACAGGTGAGGGACCCGTTATGCTGGTTAACGAAATCAATTGTGACTGCTGCTGAAAGACAGAAACCGCGAGGGAATCGTAGTAATCCAAGTGCAATCTAGCTGACGTAGAAGTGTGTGTGTTTGGGGGCGGGGGGGGGGGGGGGAATTCGGGCTCCAAAATTTCAAGTCTAGGTTGAAAATGTGAGTGCAGTGGTGACGCCTCAGGTAGTTGAAATTAACCCCGAGCACTCACATCTGACAGTGGTGTGGTGGCGCATAAAATTCTGTTCACCGCTTTGTTTTGTCCTCTACCAACATGCTCGCTGCTGTCTTTATGGGGGCTTATTTTTGTTCTTGAAGGACTGTCTGCAGACTTCCTAAATGCCAGGCTTACACGGGGTTCTTTCAGGATGCGTTGTTTTCTGAAGTACCCATGTTGAAGTACTGGATTTATTTGCGTTGCCGAGGAGGCGCGCGGCGAATAAAATGGCTAATTTGGTTTAAACTTTCTATTTCTCTATTTATTTATTTCCTAACTCCGGATATCTCCATCTGCCTTGCGACAAAAAAATATAATGGAGTGGACATACTAACTCAAAGAAATTTCTTTTTTCTTTTTTCGAAAACTGGGAACGCATTGCCCTATAGTTTCTGGCATATCGGGAATTCCGGGGACTTCTGAGAACGAGGCGCGATCACTTATCACCTTGTAAAGGAAAGGTCAGGAAATGGCGGCCTTTCCTTGTTTGCAATGCCGCATTTCCCTGACCAAACGTGAAAGTATATGCATGGTTTTCACGTTTCGAGAAGTTATTAATTAAAAGACATTAGGAGTGAGATACATCCTTTCATATTTTAAGGCGCTGCCAATGATGTGTTGAAAAAGCATTCTTCTAACTCAGAAAACCCTGTTTTTAAATATTGCGAAAAGCCTTTGGGGAAGCATCCTATATATACCTCGAATAGCTTTTGAAAATAATTTTTGTGAAAACAGATGTCATGTAAACGTGCGCGGTAAATTAACCTTTATTTCTCAAGATACTAAGCGTTTAAAAAGAGTTAATAGCATTATTGCGCACAACAGATCATTGCAATCGTACCGGTATCAGCAAATTGTGCGCTTTCTCCTTACTTATTTGACACACCATATTACTGTGCGAGGGTGCTGATTGTAATTAGTTCACAACCATACGAGCTAGCCCAAAATAAAGCTCAGCATTGAAACCAGCATGAAAGGTTACGCAGTTGTGCCAAGTTTGGTTAAATTTCTAGCATAAAAATTTAAATATATAATTGCCTCATCCACATTTAAAAGCTCAGCTTCGGAACTCTTTGCAATACTGTTTTTTTCTTCTTCATTATTCCGGTTTTATTATAGCCGCTTTTAAAGTGTTGTTTCCGAGCGAAATTGTTTGGGCAGTTTCGCAACCTAGCCGGGAGCATAAAAGCAAAAGCCCTTTTTTACTTTCTTCGCTCTCTTGCTGCCTAAATGTCTGCATTTAAGTGGGCTCCTTTATCTTTTGTCTGGCGCACATATTTCCTCGTTTGCATGAAAAGAAGTCACCATCAGTACAAGCTTTCCCTTACGACAGTTAACAGCACCGAAATGGGCCCAGCTTTGTATTCATGGGACGAAGCTTTTCTGCGGCTATAGGTAGCCCTGGGACGCAGTATTATAGCTCGCAGGCAGTCGGTCGTTGCACCGCAATGAAACCTGTTTGCGATCGCACAGCACCTCTCTTCTAATTTCAATATATAGCGCTGTGCTCGATGTGGGGCGCGAGGCACCGCTTGGTTAGTGGTATCCCGTTTACTCCATGCATCGCTAAACTACGATGGACTTATTCCAGCGGTAAAGCATGTTTCAAGGCAGACCTTATAATAGTAAATTCCACTTGACCCGGAAGGGATCACTACTAGGGCGGTACAGCTCGTTAAAGGGGTGAATTTATTCCCGTGCGTATTTCGGCCTTGGTATTGAGCGTGGCTGTAAACTATACGATGCTCCATGTAACTTTAAAATGTCGATGATGCAGCTCCTTGCGCTGCTGCTCGTGACCATGTTGGGGAAGGGGTAAAGGGCAGCAGTATTTGACAGCCTTTTATAGTTATCGTTGGTCATATGACTTATTCTTGTCTATATATTGTTGTGAGTTTGTCGTAACTTTACGAACAGGCTGTTATACAATTTAAGAAACAAATTAAAGCGCACTACAGATACTGCATTGGAGTAATGCGAAAGCACGGATGCTGCTGCTCGTTGCTTCTGGTTGCTTCTAGTTGCTTAATTTACTTCTTTTTTACCCATTTTAGTCCTCGGTACTTTCAAATTGCGCGCCAATCCCTTCCTATGCCCTTTTTAAGCTCTAATTCCTGTTGCGTTACGTCACATCCTTGACGTCACCTTAACTGACTGCCTTAACTGACTACTTTAGTCTTTGGTACTTTCAAATTGCGCGCCAATTCCTTCCTATGCCCTTTTTTTGGATCGACTTCAGGTTGCGTGACGTCACATGACGTCACCTTAATTGACTGATTTATTACCTATTTTAGTATTTGATACGTTCAAATGTGGCGCCAAGTCATTGGCTAATGAGACCATTATCACCTTTACTTTTACATTTTTTGCCTCTAACTAATTATCTAATTAACTTATTGGAATTATTTTTTCGTACACAACATTATGTCACCCTCTATCGATTGACACCGCTCATTAACCTCTACCACTTCTCAATTACAACTGCTGCGGAGACAGTTTTTGCCTCTAATTATATACCTAATTAACCTGTCGGCCTAATTATTTTTGGACACAACATTACGTCGCCCTCTATCGATTGACACCACACATTACCTCTACCATTTCTCAATTACTCACAACTCCTGAGGACAGCTTTTACATTTTTGCCTGTAATTAATTACCTAAATAGCTTATCGGCCTAATTATTGTTTTGAACACAACATTACGTCACCCTCTATTGATTGACACCGCTCGTTAACCTCTACCACTTCTCAATTACAACTGCTGCGGACACTAGTTTGCTGACGCGATCTGCGGACAGAAATCTGAACATAGCGAAGTAATGCTTTCGCATTAATATCCAATTCCTTCACAGACATGCTAATGGAGATTGGAAGAGGTAGTGTGCACAGAGAGGTTCTGCGAAGCGTATCAGCTTTCATAACGCGTGATGCAGTCACGTGCGCAAAAAAAAAGACTAAATAGTTCCTCGGCAAGAAACAAGAAATAAAAGTCCTGGATACAAACATCTAGATGAGGCTCAGCAGGCCTCATGCGCTGGCCGCCCCGATGACTGTTTTGCCTACCTTCTCCTTTCGTGAGTTGGCAGTCGGCACAACGTACTAGCATCCATATTTTCGTATTTTGATTGTCTTCGGAGCCCACTAATAGCTGCCGCACTTTTCTTAGTGGTCAGTTAGACTGTCTGGGCTGTGCACAAATGTTAGGGAAGAGGCCTAACGAAAAAGGGAAAAGCAAACACGGTTGACGCTCAGCACACGGACTACCAGCAAGGCCCTGGGGTGGTTGCGGCGGATTAAAAATGAATGAAGCACCCAGTCCGCAACGTTAGGCACACTTAATGCAACACTTACGCATTCGTCATGTGTGATTTTCGCACCTTTTGATGGAACGAAATTAGCAGTTCTACGTGTCGAAGTAGCACGGCTGCCAGTTCTTTATTGGTGTGCCGTTTAAACGCGCTGATGTTGCGTCGTAAACATTGGAAATTCTTTTTCATTCCGTTATATAATCTTATGTGAAGATGTAACACTTCTCATTTATTCGTACTGCAGCGCAGGCATTGCGGCGTCCGCGTAATTATTCATTTCTGGGCCTTATACGTTCGCTGACTCGAGGTTGTCCACTCGTATTTCTCTCTAAAATCGTGATGTCATTTTAACTGGTGTTCCGAACGACTCGGTCTTCGACACGGGCGCTGTTCAAATGTGAACACTGCCTAACCGCGGCTGATCACTTATTCCCGCTGGCTTCTCTTTGGGAAGTGGTAGCTTTAAGAGCGCAGAACAACCAAGAAAGACGCAAGAAAGCGTGTTGGAAGGAATTCACAGAAAGCAGAGAGGTAAGAATCACCTACAAACTTCACAGAGGCGGTTAGTGGGAGCATTCATTTCGCCACGAAGAAACCAATGTGAAGAGGAAAAAACATCATTCTTCCCCGTTATTAAGCTGCTTTGGCAAACGCCTGACGACGCGCATGGGACTCAAGTGAGTTTCGCGCGCGTACTCCCTCCATCCCTCATACATTCGTGTTGATTTTTCTTCTGTCCGCTTCCTCCGAGCTTAATTGGTCCCTCCTATATTATCTCGCCATAGCCAAGTATTAAGCAAGCCAGAGCGTCAGGAGTTCACGCTAATTATCCAGAGCCTATCGCCTTCTGCTTTCCCGTATAGCCTGCCGCAGGTCGCACCCCCCCCCCCCCCTCCAATTTTTTTTTCCTGCTACGTGATCGCACAGATAGTCCTATTTTCCCGAGACCTGCCCGCCTTCCCATTTCCGAACGCTCAGCGAAGTGCCAGTTGTCTAGGTGCGCGCCGCTATAAGCTGAGAGGCTGCACTCTTCAGCTGTCGAGCACAAGTTCGTGGCTTCGACGTCAGGGTCGCGGTCGTATTTCTATAGAAACGAAATGCAAGAGCGGCCCTTTAGAGAGCTCTCGGTCCGCGTTACGTAAGCAAAGGCGGTAAAAAATCACATTGAGTGTTATGCCCTCTGAATCTACCTATGTCCGTGGCATGTAAAGAACTAATAATCTTGACGACTGCGGTTGATTGACATTTTGGCCTGACGGCGGAGCTCCGATGGCGTTCACTCGCGATTACATCTTTTTTGAGTCACTCTGGTGCTTGTGATGGTTGGAAAAGCCGCTTTCTCGCGTTTTTATCGCCGGGGGTCGCCGCGTTGCACCAAGGCAAGACCGCAGCATCTTCTTTGAAGTCATTGCGTAACTTACCATAGTTCGTTTCACAGAAAATAAAACGAAAAGCACTCAAAGTCCGTCGATGGGACCCGAACCCACCTCCTCCGCGTACTATACGCATGAAAAGCACCACTAGTCTTTGAAAGAAAGAAAGCTACAAGCTAATATTAACTTCTATTTGCACTTTCATTTGAAGAGTGCATAATTTAGCACTAATCTTTTATAATGGCACTAACTGTGGAGATGTCTGAATTCACTCACTCACTCACTCACTCACTCACTCACTCACTCACTCACTCACTCACTCACTCACTCACTCACTCACTCACTCACTCACTCACTCACTCACTCACTCACTCACTCACTCACTCACTCACTCACTCACTCACTCACTCACTCACTCACTCACTCACTCACTCACTCACTCACTCACTCACTCACTCACTCACTCACTCACTCACTCACTCACTCACTCACTCACTCACTCACTCACTCACTCACTCACTCACTCACTCACTCACTCACTCACTCACTCACTCACTCACTCACTCACTCACTCACTCACTCACTCACTCACTCACTCACTCACTCACTCACTCACTCACTCACTCACTCACTCACTCACTCACTCACTCACTCACTCACTCACTCACTCACTCACTCACTCACTCACTCACTCACTCACTCACTCACTCACTCACTCACTCACTCACTCACTCACTCACTCACTCACTCACTCACTCACTCACTCACTCACTCAATGTGTCTTAGCTTTGCACGGAACAGAAGCGTACAAGCGTACAGCCGCGCGTTTTCTCATGGTACAAACAGGAGCACGGGATACCGAATTGACTCTGCGTGACGTAAGACCAGACACTGCACACGTGACAGCCCTTATGTCAATGTCATATGACACGAGCGCGCAGTCCAGGAAGCGACAAATGGCCATACTTTGCGTGTCATCAAGATTTCTCGCCTCGCAGAGTTGTCATGCGTTGTTTTGCTTTTTTCTCTCTTGTCTTTATTTCTGCCATGGCATTCGTTTACTGCATCTTGCCAAGGTCGCGTAGCTTCATTTATTTTAGGTCTGCAAGGTAAGGAGCTCGTAATCGTTAGTCAGCGTTCAAATGTTCATGCCTACCACGTCCGCCTATTGCTTTCATTGCGTCTTGCAGCGGAAGCATACCACCCATGTCTGCTTTCTTTGTTTTTTATCTGTGTACTCATAGAAGGATGCATATATCGCTTGCTTGCTTTTGTCTCGGTATTCAGAAGCATCCGTTGAGAGCAGCACGAACTACGACGCCGGACGATCGCTGCATTGCGGGCCAGCGCTAAATCTTCATTGCGTTTTGTGCGCGCTTTCTTGCCCGACGAGATGGCATTGCCAGCGCGGAGCGTCCGACACTCGCCTGCCAATACATTGGTCGGAGGCATATCTCACCATTTGCCGCCGGCGCTTCTGCGCGTGGAACACCCAGAAGGCTGTGCACAGAGCTCATAAAAAGTGGACCTTCACTTTTTTCGTGTTTGGCTCAGTCTCCTTGTTCGTCGTTTGATTCGTGTTTTTTCGGCATGGAGCTTCGGTGTCCATAGCGCTGCGCGCACTTTGTGGCCTTCATGACTTCCTCCTGTTTCAGGTTTTCTGAGGGCGACGCACTGCAGTAGAACTAACTTTCTTTGAGGTGTACATGGAGAAATCAGTGGTAACACATTTTTCAACAGTCGTACACTGATATCCTCCGTCCGTGGTACGTTAGTGGTGTTGAACCTATTAATGGCAGCGTTGTGCATGATACCAGACATTCATCCTCTTTGTCAGTTATTTAACGACATTTAATGTCGGAACGGCCTTCTTGAGCAGCTACCTGCCAGCTCCGTAGGAGGCGATACCTGTTCCCGGTTATGCAAGTTGTTTAGACCACAAAAATGTATTCCGTGAATAAATTTTTGTCTCCGAATTTCAGCAACTTTTTTTGCGGTATTTTGTTGCTGAATCGTCATGGCTTTTTGCTCCAGTAATTCGTCTTTGTGTGCTTGCTTTTACCCAATAACGTAGCCCTATAGTGTGTTTTTGCTAGTGTTGTTTTCGATTGCTAATAGCCTGCTATTGAGCAACCTCTCATTAAAAGCTTTGTGGCTGACTGTCAGCAACAACAAAAAATCAAGCTATTTTCTCTCTAAGTGAGCAGATTTCTTCCTAATATATGTTAACAGCTGAAACATGCATCGGTTGGATATGGCAACACATCAGCTGGTTCTCTGATACGAACTCAGTCAGGAATGAAAAATACTTAAACCATTATGAAAGCATAAATCCTTACTCATTTTCGTAGAAACGCTTTTATTAGAATAATGGTTGCATCGCACATGTCTTCACGGCAAGCATTTGCAATTTTTTGAGCAGCAACATGTCTATTTTGAAATGTAAGCCTGTTAGTACAAATCTGGGTCTTTGTTTTCTATGCTTTGCTTTGGGGTAAAACCACTGGTATTCCGTCTTCAAGCTTCAGCTGTAAACGCGTCAAGCATCGGCTCTGAAAACGAGTCACATAAGAATGGCGAGTTTGGTGGTTAAATAACTAATTATTTAGTTACCGCATATAACACGTTTTAATGCGCATATTTTCCCCCAAATATTTAGCCTTGGAGGGACGTGCGCTTTGCAGTCGTATGCAATATCTTGCAACCGCCCCAGGAACATCATCACACATGGTAAATTAGAGGTGAACAAAATTCCAACCTGTAGGGCGCAAAGTATTAAAAATTTAGGGCACCATAGTTTCTCTCGCTCCTTTTCCCCTCTGTTGCATCTATCGCAAGCATACTGCTCATCTTTGCTACGGTTCAGCAGCTAAAATGCCGACGGCGTCTAGGAAGGCGGCTAGCTGTGACAGCCCATTGGTGCGACACTCTGTAATGTGTGACAGGCGAAAATGGAGTCCGATAATGACCAGCAGTTATGCGGATGCAATTACAAATGTTGCTTCTGGGTAATTACGCTGTGCCCCTGGAGTTTTTTGTTGATCCTTTTGATGTTACTTGACCAGCATAACAGAATAAATATTCCTATAAGATCATAACTAGGCGCACACTCATTGGATAATTACAAGCGCTGAGCAAGCAAAAAGAAGCCAAAACGGCCTGCGTACGTGCTAATTACCAAGATATATTCTGGTTGATAGCCATGCCGGAACGGGTGTCCGCATCGAATGCGTCCGGGCAATTAGTCAGTGTATATTTTCGTTTTCTACAAGCGTTTACGTAACTGCGTTTTGTCTCATTTGAAAAATTTGACGCGCATACTTCACTGCGCTGGTTTCATAACGAAAGAATACGAGTCGTTCACCCGCTCTCGTGTAGTAAGCTGCGCATGGATCTAAAAAGCCAATCGGTTCTCACTAATCGACGCGCTCATTTACTGCTTCACTGCTCACTGTTCTCTTCCCGTTGGGCCAGGACTCCATTCTTGGTCTATGCAGCTTCATTTTCGTGGTAAACAAATGCCTACCGGCATACCTGTTACTGGGATTGTGTTTCTCTCTGCGAACACCGGCATCGTAGGGAGCAGGTAGTTTGCATGCTGGCAGGCCGTGCAGACATATTGCTGTCATCTGTACGTTGTCCCTACTGAGCAGGACTGAACATAGTGAGGTAGTCGGCTGTTTTAGCGCGACCACTTTCTACTTATAGTAGGGCACAAGGTAAAACATCAGTTGGTAACTATGTATGTAGAAGAAATCAGTTTTTAATATTTGACTGCACCAAACAGATCTTGGGCATGAAAATTCTTGAGCTTATAATTTGGTCAGATGGTTAGATTTTTTTTTTTTTTGTAACAAGAAAACAATTAAGCAGCGAAATACTTTTTTGTCACGGAGGAATTTGTATGGGGTGATTACTGCAGACTCGAGTTGTATCTGACTGTAATATATTTTCTGTCTTGAAATAGCTACAGATCGACAGGGCAGGCTTGACGTGGCGTGGCGGCTGAATGCTTCTGGTATTTCACGAAGATGACAGCTGCATTCGCTGCACATAAGGAAAAAAAAAAGGTGAAAAGCAAAGACACCTGTGTGCTGAGAAATCGGTAAGCACTAACATAGAGTGTATAAAGGAGGCTATGGCACTAAACAACCCGAGGTTGTCGATGCTAGGCAACCCTTCACTGCGACGTTTTCCGTAGCCTACGCTATTGCTTTGACACAATAAACAACGGTCAGAATTCGTTTCCTTGTTCTCCCAGCTTGCCCGTATAATATGCCCTCAGATTTAAGAGACGTGGTTAGCATATCTTCGCCAGTTATCCTGGTCACGAAATGCGTGCGTGCGTGCGGGTCGCAATGAAAACACACTGAAGCGAACCTTTATTTTTTCGCCTTTATGGTAACGATCGTTTAAACTGTGACCTTGCCGCATTACACGAACGGGGATTTTGTCTTGTCTCTTTCAGCCTCATTCACATTTCAGATTCAGCTACATTCAGATGTTTCCTCTGCCCTAGTTATTTTCCGTCAGTGTTTCCGTCGTCTGATATACGAGAAGGGCGTATAAATGCGTTTTCGTTATTTTATACACGGCGTAAAGATTCCACAATGCTAATTTTCGATGTCCTGAGGATAACGCTTCATTTTTTTTTTTCCAACCGGCTTCAACCAGAAAACAACTGTGCCGAAAACTAAATCTTTGTCCTATATTATTTAGAACCGGCTGCATGCGCACTCGTTATAGTCTGAAGGCAAATTAATAAACATAGCAAAATGGAGCTGTCAGGATGTTCAGAGCGCGAATATACCTTACTGTGACCCGACGCTAAGCGTCGGGAATGACATGCGCGGGATTCACCAAGGTCAGGTGGTCCTTTAGCTGGTCCGGGACTAGGCGATCCCGCCACATTAAAAGAGTACCTTTGCTCGCGTTAATAAAAGATTTCGCTCCGCGAGAGAACCTAATCTATGCGCGTTTTGCTATCTCCTGTGTTCTCGGCCCCGGGGTATTCAGTTCCGCCTTGTGAAAAGAATAGATAAAGAGTGCTTTCATTGCGAAACTTCTATTCCTTCTATCCCCTGAACATTTGCCGTGCCTCGCGCCGACTCGATTCTTATTCCTGGTTACCTGCTCTGCCTGCGTATGTGTCGCAATTGAAACTGTACAAGCATGCGGCGGCGTATTGTAACTATTAACTGTACAGCGCGCAGACGCGCGGGCGCATTTCCTTAACTCGTATACGCAGATTCCGAGCTTCGCTTCGTCCGCGTAACGCTGCCAGGAGCGCGCTCCGTTTCCGCAAGAGCGCTGCTGGGCTGAAGTATACATCCAGAAAGAATCACTCGTGGCTTACCAGCTGAATTGAACGTGAAATAATCGTTGGCGTTTGTGTTTGCACAAAAAGAAAATTGATATTGCTTGGTACGCTAGGCAGCATATCGAAGACTTTATACTTTGGTAGTGTTTTGCGCCTCACTTTCCGGACAGCTCGGTGCAAGGTTCTAAGAAACCCTCGGCCGATACCCGGAGCTGGTGTTCGTCCATAAATTATACATGCGGCTGTGTGTCAGTAATCGATACACATATCAAAACAGTTTACTGCGAAGCACCGACATTGGAAATACAGCCGATTAAGTTTATTTTTATTTTAAAAATATTATTGCTTTCTTTTTTATGGCGAACACGGCGTTGTTCGCCGTGGATACATCAAGTGGTGTTTACTTCCATACATACGTTCGCTGCATTACATGCACTTTTGAGGGGTGCGCTAAGGCTTTTCCCATTACTTTTTGTTACCACCAAACGTCGAGTATCTTTATTGGCAACAAATTATATTAAATAAAAGGACTTCTCATTTCTTTCGCGGAACTCGGCTCAAGTACCTTGAAGTGGGAAAAAGAGAGACTACTTGGTTAGCATGGGCTCATGGAACTCTGGAGGTACTGCCCTCTGTAAAAAAAAGAAAAAAAAAAGAAAAAACGCAGTAACATTTTCATGGGGCATTATGCAGTCTGAATCTAATCAAAGTTATATAAACGGAAAGGAACGTACCGTTCGCGCATGATTAAATAAAAAATGCTCCTAGAAAGTCAACCATGCTAATATCTTGATGACATCCTGATATCCTGTGCAGTATTTGGGGCGAATGTAATGTTGTTCGTTTTGTGCCAGTAGTGGTGGCACGCGTGTCGAGCTCTCAGACAATTTTATGTGGTTGGAAAGCTTGTCTAGATTTTTCTGTTTACTTCGTTAAGCCTAAAGAATTGAATAAACAGCAATCGCACGCAAAGGAAGGAGATGAGATGCTTTGCCGATCAGATATGGGATCCTTGTGCGTATGCTGACATTTATTTTTTTTTTTTTTCAACGCTGCTCACGCTGTAGCTTCTACCTCAAATTCCTCATCGTAATAGAGTCGTTTGCAATGCAAATAAGTGACGCGTCGCGTATCGTGATTGACCACTGGAGCTTTCCTAGACGAAATTCTCTCCAAGTTGTGTGACTGCTTGGATGAGATTTCGGCTGCGTTTCTCAGGCACAGAACTGTCTTTTGGTTTGTTGTGCAGTACTCCGCCAGATAAAGACGTAGCCGGCTCTGAACTGAAAGTTCTAGTCATGGTACATGATATAAGAGATATGAAGTTGGCTCGTATGTGCGGGCGAGAAAAAGGATCAACACTGTCTTCCATATTTGCTGGGCGCTGCACCAGACCATGTACACTGCAAAATTGATTCGATGCCGTACCTTTTCTACGCAAAGATACTGCGCGAGGATTTGCTAAGTTTCTTTTCCCCTTTTTTTTTTTAATTCTACGACGCCGGTACGCCACCTCATCGCTTTGATCATCCCGCGAGATGCGGCCATATATTGCTCTGGAACTAGCATGAAAGCGCACATCATTGTCTGCAGTGTTTGATATTGTTTTCGGCTTGCCGATAATGTAATAATAATAGTAATACTGTGTGCTAAAAGCAGAATTTACCTCCCACGGCATGTTAAAATAGTCTCTTCCTTCGTCGTACTTGCCACTATTGGTCCCTTATGCATTCTATTCTTCATTTGTTGAAGCTGCTTCTATAATTTGATTCACTTTTTTTACCTCCCTAGTCCTGAGTCAGCAATCAATGCAACCGCGAAAGAAAGTCCTTCCTACCAGGGCTATGGTTAAGTTGGTTAGGACTGTCTTTTTTTTTTTTTTTTGAAGTTTGGTCAACTTTTTTGGCATTCGTTTGTGAACGCAACATGCGTTTTTTTTTTCTTCTCTATTCAGGGAACAATATTTTCTACGCACGAAATATCTAATTTCGCGCGCACACCCTTGCGTGTGTGTGTAAGGGAGGAGGGGGGGGGGTGTAAATTTATGATGTACCATAACGTGCGTTATTGAAATGCCGTAAAACATTTTCTCGACATTTTGCCTGCACAAGTATTGCACTCGGTGAAACGACAAACAAGTGAAAAAAAAAATGAACGAAAGTGTGATAACATGAGTCGTACTTTGTCGTCTCCTACGAAGCCCATGAAACAGTGCCCAAGTGAGGATAACCCAAGAGTGACTCTAGATAAACCAATGAAACTAAGAGGCGTGCCGACGGTTGTAATTTCATAGGTTGATATTATTAGAAGTTCCTTCATCGAAATGCGCCACCAGAGCTCGAGAAAGTACGGAATTTCGATAAACTCGAAGCATCCTGCATACCGCCCCAGGCCCGTTTTTAGCTGTGTCGCCTTCGCGGAGCAGATGTAATTTGCATTCGCTTACGCCTTATGCACAATAATTCTCAACGTTAACGAAAACCCTATAGGTTCCGAGGTGCGGGGCGGCAACGGCCTCATGTTCCGAGATTTTTTTGGTGTCTGTGTGTTTCCGATCGCTTTGCTTGTTGATCGGAGCGCGACAAAGAGGCAGAGATGTCACATCGAGATACAGGGCACGACTTGCCTGCCGAAAACTCGGCGCTAAGAAATCTTCTTGTGTTATAAAAATGTCTAAGCAAGTGATTTTTTTTTTCCTTTTGCATCGCGTGGCTGAGAAAGATCCCTGCGCTGTATTTTTGTTCACGGATATGAAAAATCAAAGAGAGAGAGAAAACAATCTGTGCTGTGGCTAATCTATGTGCATTTAACAGGCCACAGTGCCTGTAATAAAAACTGGCACGAACGAAATACGGTTGAGTTAACGGTTGTCTTCGCGGTTCTGTGTTTTTACATCATCATCATTGCTCTAAGCGACCTCAGCGCGCGATATAAAACGCTCCTGCTGGAAATGAGGTAAAGGAGACCTGCAGTCCCCAACCTGGGACAGTATGGAATGGCAGTACTGCGGTGCGTTTGGCCGTTTCTGGTATTTGAAGTACACAAATATCTGAAAAGTGAATAAATACGGTGAAAACTGAAACCTGGGGAACAATTCTGGAATATGCCTAACTTCTGTGTCGCTTGTAGCAACACAGCTACGAACGTCCGTAGGTCTGTTCCTACGGGTAAATACATACTTTTGCTACGCTTACAATGGGAAATACCCAAACCATTAAATTGCTAGTAGGTATAGCTGTGTAGACGTTGAAACTTCAGGTTCATTCGTCACAAGAAGCACCTTTTGAATCAGTAGCAGCTGGTTCTGCAGTGGTAGTGTATACTTACAAGAGCTCCAGGATGTGCGACTGTCGCTTTGTTGTGAGATTGTGGAGTCCCTTGCGCGCTTTAACGGGAGAGAAAAAAATGGTGCTGCTATGTGTGTTTCAACGTCTTGAAGGTTTGCTATAAGAGCCGCCGCATTGGAAAGCTTCGAAATAATTTAGGCTATACCTGAGGTTCTTTAACATGCCCTTTGCACGGCCCATGGATGTTTATTCCACCCGCTTCCATCGAAATGCGGCCGCCGCAGCCGGGATTCATTGCCGCGCACTTAGGCTCAGCGGATAAGCGCCAAAAGCCACGTGGCCACCGCTGAGGGTAGAAAAATTCCGTATTGCTACAAGACTGTCTCTATTGGAGGTTACTTCCCGGACTTTGTAAGTGGCCGGCTAGCTAAGCAACAACAGCAGCAACAACAACAAAAAAAGAATTGGAATCATCGGATAAAAAAGTTGAGTGATTTGTTATTGTTTTGATCTTCCGGAAATAATAGCGTGTTAAACAAGTTCACTTCCCGCTTTATGAAATATTTTTTTAAGTGTGGTTATATAACAGCACAATCTACATGCTACGTGCTCTGCTTGACGCACTTATGGAATAAACTACAGCAGCGCCTTTCGGTGTAGAATAAAGCCCTTCTCCTGTAGTGCAATCGCTCGAGCTGCGGTTGTCTGCAGTGACGTTAGAACGTTGGACTGCAGCATCAGTTCGTGGCGTCTCCTAAATAGGGCGCTGCAGATTTGAGCCCCTTAGCGCCTCGTGCCTTGTGAAGTATACTAGCAGGTAGCGAGATGACGCAAGGCAAGTTCGTACAATCAAAAAGCAGCGCTTCACTTTGTGCTCAGTTGAAGGGATCCGGCCTATCCAAAAAGCATCGCATCGGAGGGAGATGAATTGAAAGAGGAGACCGCGGTAAAAGCTTTTGGGCTTTGCGTCAGCCTGACTCTGCGTGCCGGGTCTCTCACGCATGGCTGCCTTAATCCGTGTTACGAATTTCACTAACGCCCGGTTTTGACAGCAGTGGCGACGTAGCTCGGGAACGCGTCGGGTTTCCGAGGAGTCCTGTTACCAGTGTAACGGCTTCCCGCACCACGTGCAATAGTCCGGCCGGCGTCTGTGCAGACCAGGGCTACAAGCAAACAGAAAAAGCTTTAGTCGATGCATTTACATGCAAGCGCATCAAGCTTCAACCGTTCTTGTACTTTAAGTGATGTCAGCAGGCTGGTCGTAAAAGTGCTTTCTTTGCTCCTTTCTGCCACGCCGTCAGTTTTCATTGGGACATTGAAAAGCATCGAGTTTGCTACTTAAGCACAATGCTAACACGTCGCCGCCTTTCCATAAAATGAGTAAATTGATGCACCTAAACAATCACCCCAGCAGCAGCTTATATTGCGCGCTAACGTGCATTTTCTCGCTACGTGAGCACACCCGCTGTGCTCACGTAGCGTAAACGTAGCAATGAAATGCAGCATTGTCGAAAAATAGATTATTTTTTCTGCTTCCGTTTTGCTCGCCGCCTACAACAGATACAGGCAGGTTTAGTAAGGAGAGTTAAACAGACCGCCATTAAACCTCAAGATTGCGTCCGGAATGCAAAGACATAAAGCGTATTCGCCAAAGCCGCCTTTCATCAACTTTCGACGTCTGGTGAGCGCTTCAGCGTTGAAAAGCGTGCAGTTGACCTAGGTGGACCAGCTTTGTGCGATTGTGGTGTTTCATGTTAATTACAACAAACTCACGGCTACTGTAGTAGCAGTTGGATGAATTTGAGTGCATTTACGGCAAAATTCATGTTTATCGTAGCACATGTACTCCTATGCTTCATGAAGTTTTGCTTTTTTTTTTTTTTTTCATTCGAAGAAAGCATCTGAGCTCACTGACTCAGGAGCCCGCTAATTGTCACACCATTTTGGCTGCGGATGACTGAGCATTTTCTGTGGAAGTTTCTTTGCACACGTTTCTACAGTGGTTTAACTTAAGCTGCCCCTTTTTCCTCCAGCTATGAACACTTGAAATCCTTGGCCGATTGAGTATGTGCCCTTTTTCGCGTATTTCATCGTACGCGTCTCTAGCGTCATATTACAATGAGCGGCTAAAGAAGGTGACCAGCGAATCTCTCACTGTGCTGCGAAGATATTTCTCCGTGCCGCCTGTGCATTCATTGCGCTTGTACCCGTCTTCGTAGCCTAATGGTGTTTGACTTCTGAATCTGACTTCGTATCCCGGCGGCATTTCGACGTAGGCGGAATGTGAGCATGCCCGTCTGTTTAGCTGCGATTGCGATCTCGGTGGACGCCGAAGAACCGCAAGTGGTCTAAACTGATCACGAGGCCTCCACTGCGGCCTTTCTCAAAGCACATGCGGAGCTCTGGGTTGTTATAAGGCGAACATTCAGTACATAAATTGTACCACGCCGATTTGCGCTTCCCCGCATCTGTTAGGCAAACTCTCCTACGCAGGCTAAGCGAATAAAGTGTCGCTGCATTGGTATTGCGGACGAAGTAGAGACCGCAAGAGCGTTCTCCTCTTTATTGTAGGAGCTGCTTTTTGAAACGCATTTCTGCAGAGGAATGAACACCGCATTTCGCAGGTGTGTAATCATGATGACTGATGAGAAATAATCACGAAAACAACATCTGTTGTGTTCTTGCATCATGACGATATCATGATGAGTTTTTGCATGAGGTTTTCTGAATCACAGTGGCATCATAAAATCTTGATGAGATTTTGGAATCACATTTCTGATGTAAAAAGTCAGCTGAAGTCTTGATGCATGAAGACATCAGAGTAATATCATTTTGAAGCATCATGTGTACATTTTTTTCAATTGCTCGCATAATACTAATGTGCATTACCTAACAGAATTTCATTCTGTTGTTAATATTTTAAAGGTGTTCAAAGTAAGTGCTCATGGTTTTAACTTTACTTTTGAGTTGCCCAATGATGATGTTCTACAATTTCTTGACTTATCTCTTCATTTTGGGAATAAGCATGTGTGTTGGGGTTATCACCCTAGATCATCTAAGCCTCTACTACATTTTCGCTCCGGACATTCCAAAGTGGTGAAAAACGCAATTGTCTCGTCTTGTTTACGCTCTGCTTTAATTAAATCTTGCGAGCATAAAATTTGTAAAAGTTTTCTCGATCAAGTCAATAGATTAAGTAATTCTGGTTATCCGCTTCCTTTAATCAGTAGCAGATGTGATAAACTCCTGCTTTGGGTGAAGGGAAAGGACACAAAAAAGTCTAAGTGTTTCAGCAATAACAGGAAACCAGTGGTTCTGCCGTACGTGCACCGTTTTTCACATGGCTTGCGGAATGTCGCCAATCGGTATGATGTAGGCACAGTAATGTCAGCCCCCACGAAATTGTCAGGTGTGTGTGCCTTGGTAAGAAGAAAGGCAGACGCGTTAAAAAGTGAGCATCGCTGCTATGTTAACCATAAATCTAGGTTTGTACAGTGCAGAACGCAGGTAATTTATAAAATTCCTCTTTCTTGTGAAAAATACTACATAGGGCAGACTGGCCGTTGTTTGAATATCCGGCTCTTCGAACATAGAAATTCTTTAACCCCTACATCACAAGACAATTTGCCTAAACATTGCACGAAGTGTAAATGCCGCCCCATTTTCGATAAAACTATCGTTCTTGGCACATCGCGCAATCAACGTACACGAGAAATTATAGAGGCATATCATATCATGAAAGGAGGGGATAAGTGTATTAGCGAAGCTTCTATTAACTTAACAAAAGTAGAGATTACATACCTTGAATCAAGTAATTTTTTCACGTGTTTTTTTTTTTTTTTTTGTTGTTGTTGTTGTGTATCTTTGCAGACTTGCCTTTTTCCACATTTTTTGTCAATTTCACCCCTTTATTACATGTATTTGATAATTTTTTGTACCCTATATATTCTGTTAGCTTTTCTAATAAAAATCAGTTGTGAGTAAGCGCTCGTGTGTGTTTCCTTCTTTTTTTGTCCTTTTCTTCTTTGCGCTACGTTTCCTAAAATGCGAATGCACCAACTCGCCCAATTTAGCATTCTTGTGCTAACAGAATTTCGCTGTTAAATCTCAGTTATTGCCCGCTATAGACCGTACATATGACGCGAAATGTTCTTTTACAAACTCGGATTATTACCAGCTCACCACCAACATTTGCTGGGGATTTCCTATGAGGGATATATCTGCAAAAGTTCGGGCTATGAAGATAGTCGGATCCGGGAAGTGTGTCGGGGTAGCATGTATTTCTGCTGGATTTATTGCTGTATTCTCGACGTTCTTGTTACTTGCTGCTTTCAGAGGTTTGATTTAAGCTGCTTGCCGATTCGTTCCAAGATTGAGAGAAGGTGAACAATATGGGTGTTTACGCTTCGTTGAAAAGAGCACTGCTGCAACACCTGTGTAATGTTACAAAGAAAATACAAGAAATGTCATTCGATACTTTTTTATTTTTGACCAAACCACTAGTTAAAATATATTATAATTCACGCAGGAATACACCCCAAGATTTTATTTATACGTCACAATTATGAGGAATGTCAGCTATCAAATACTCATCAAAATCTTAATCAGGCCAAATTTCATCACCAATGCATCAGAAACTAAAGTCAGAAGTCACCAGAAATACTTTATGAGTGTGATGTCTACAATCATTGACTTTAAAACAGGAACTCATCACACATTTATGTAATACGCGATGCCATCACGTATAGTTTCTT
The DNA here is from genome assembly GCF_055883805.1 of Amblyomma maculatum. Lineage (NCBI taxonomy): Eukaryota > Metazoa > Arthropoda > Arachnida > Ixodida > Ixodidae > Amblyomma > Amblyomma maculatum. The sequence goes on from NC_139344.1 coordinate 112,955,398, forward strand.
CGTGTAAAACACATCAAGGTGATATGTCATAACCCAGGTTTCCGAACTAGGCTACAGTGGCGGTTTAATTTTTCGGCCTTTTTAAAGATGACAATGATGAGGGTTAGCAAACAGTAATGCGGATATTTGAGCTAGTTGGTATGCTATTGATTATGAGGCAGCGCACCAGGAAACACATAGACGGGAAGGGGGACAAGCGCTGAACTTGCAGCTAAATTTTATTCAGGAGCGCGTCACAATAAATGCGAAACAACTAACAAAAAGAACACAACAAGATCGGATAAGGTGCGAAAAGTCATCTACATATCAGATATATATATGTAGATGCCTTTCTGTTCTTACTTGAAAGGATAACGCGACCATGTGACGAAACTATCGGCTGTATACTAGGAATTTTCCAAGAATGCTCGGCCCCTTTTATATTGACCCATAAAGTACCTCTAGGTAACCGCATACGGTTCCTAGACCTGAGTCTCCGTTTCGGTGCTAAATAGATGTGCTAGACTTATGAACCAAGGGAAAAAAAACTATTGCCATTAGATTCGCACATTTCAAGTCAGTGAAAAGAGGCATTGTTAGGCTTTGCTTTCGCAATGCGTTGGACAAGTCCTGCCTCATGAAACAGTCAGCCCGTCTCGGTGGCGCCGGCTACCTTAACTATTTGCTAGTTTCAGTGACGGAAGGTATTATAAAACACAAAGGCGTAGCGTCTACTGATGGATACCACTGAGGAAAGGAGAGGCGATAATACTTAAAAAGAAAAGGTTGTGGTGATACCCTATATGCATAAGGTGTCGCATAACCTTACGAGGATCGCCCGGAAAGCCGATAAAGGTGGTTTTTTCACCCCCGGTGAAACTCATGAAGTTGTGTCATGTGACTAATCCAAAGAAGAAGCCGAGTCCCGGGTGTAAAATAAAACATCAAAATCCACTTGTTGCATGCCAGCAGTCCGTTGTATACGAGATAATGTTGCCCTGTGTGAAAACGTGCATCGTCTCAATGAAAGACTGTACGAACACAATTATAATGTGTGTAACACCACATCAGGCTTTCTGTCGAAGCATTGCCGCGAGTGCGAGCACAAGCCTGCCTGCAAACCTAACTTTTCCGATTGCAGCATCCTGGCCAAACATGATTACAAAATATCAAAAGAGATTATCGAGCATACCATCAATTCTGCTATCTGAAAAAGAGTTGCGTTTATATGATGCGCGAAAGTAAACCGTGATTAAGGATGCCCGGGGGTCCGCATCTTATCCGACCTTGTTGTGTTTGTTTTGTTGTTTCGTATTTATTCTGACGCGCTCCTGAATAAATTTTAAATGGAAGTTCAGCGCTTGTCCTCCTTCCTGTCTATGTGTTTCTTGGTGCGCTGCCTCATAAGATAGCAAACAGTTAACTAGGTTGAACATACGTGTGAACCTAGTTTGACGAAATGCTCTGTTTAGTTAGCCAAACGTTCCTGCATTTTCTCCGAATTATTAATACGTTGGTTTGGGGTTAGTTTGTGGGGTTTAAAGTCCCAAAGCGATTCAGGCTATGCGAGACGCCGTAGTGGAGGGATCCGGAAATTTCGACCACCTGGGGTTCTTTAACGTGCACTGTCATCGCACAGCATACTGGCGCCTTGCTTTTGGCCTCCACGGACAAGCGGCCGCCGAGGCCGGGATTCGATCCCGCGTCCTTGGGAACAGTAGTCGAGCGCCGTAACCACTGCGCCACCCCTGCAGGGTGTACATAATAATAATAATAATACCTTTATTTGCGTCACATACAAGTATGGCACTGGTAGCCTGCAGTAAAAGCTGACATCGATGACAGAGCCCCAGGCCACCTTTACACTTCGCAGCGTAGCACTGTTGTTCTTCCTTAATGAAATAAGTAGATATTAACAAAGGAATTTCAAAAACTAGATGTTACAAACGTTGCATATTATACAAGGGAAAACACGACTCACGAACTACGCAAAAAGTTAAGAAACGACAAATACAAATAAAAAAAATAAAGAGCACTGTAGAATCTGCATTGGAGTAATGCGACAGCACGGATGCATCTGTTGGTTGCTTCTGGTTACTTAATTCACTTACTGTTTACCCATTTTAGTCTTTAGTACTTTCAAATGGCGCGCCAATCCCTTCCTATGCCCTTTTTCGGCTCTACTTCTGGTTTCTTGACGTCACATCTTTGACGTCACCCTAATTGGCTGCCTTAATTAACTACTTTAGTCTTTGGTATTTTCAAACTGCTCGCCAATCCCTTCCTATGCTCTTTTTCGGCTCGACTTCAGGTTGCGTGACGTCACATCCTTGACGTCACCCTAATTGACTGATTTAACTATTTTAGTATTTTATACATTCAAATGTGGCGCCAAGTCATTGACTAATGCGACCATTTTCGCATTTACTTTTACATTTTTAGCCTCCTATTAATTACTTAATTGACCTATTTACCTAATTATTTTTTCGGACATAACATTACGTTACCCTCTATCGATTGACACCACTCATTAATATCTGCCACTTCTCAATTACTCACAACTGCTTCGGACACGATTTTGCTGACGCGGCCTGCGGACAGAAATCTGTGAGCATAGCAAAATAATGCTTTCGCATTAATATTGTCGAGTGCCAAGGACGAAAAAATGATAAGACGATCATTCGTTCATAAAATATTGTCAAGTTCTTTGAAAGTACAATTTTAGAGTTATATGTTCTGCCTGTTTTGTTTGTTTAATATTCTCGGCAAATGCAGTGTTTGCAAACCGTATATTGTGCGGTATGTTGTAACAGGTGACATGGCTCGGGACAAATTGCTTTGTAGGTTCGTATTCTTTATTTACTGCTTAAGAAGCTTACATAACCGGTAATCATATATCATCGCAATAGGCATCACGTTGTATTTTAAGAATAGCTCATGTGTGTGAAATCGACAATGCACATTTTCTGTTGCACGAAGAAAGTTTTTGCAGTAAGGGAAGCCTTTGTATGTTCGTTTTCCTTTGTTGTAGATGCCCACACGATCCAACAGCAATTTAACCTTGAGGAAAACAAGGTGTTATGAACGGCCATTGTGACCTTTCGTGGAAGAGTACAGCGGTTACGATAGATGAGGCCGATTATTTGGGAGAGTTTTGTTGCCAAAAAAGTCGATAGCGGCTTACAGCTTAATATTACAGCTGCTCTGGTGGCACCAGTGCTCCAATACTATGCGGGCGTGACACCGAAACATTAATGACCCCTGTCTACGGCTCCCCTTGCGGATCCTCATTCGCGTTTCAGCTCGATTAGTTATCCATCCCTTAATATGTGGCTCTAATTTCTCATACATTCTTATTGACATACACTTCTAAACAACCACATTATTCAGCTACCGGCCGTATTTGATCACCCGACGTCGATATAAATTCCCGCTTTTACCGCACCGTACGAACGTGCCTGCGTGGCCTACAGAAGTAACGTGCCTGACCCGGCATCCAAGAGCACTGGTAGATTGATTCCCATCACTTCCACCCACCTCAAACACGCAAACAGAGTTGGCAGCTCTTGCCAACTTGTAACAGCTTGGTATATCATTATGCCACACAACCCATCGACGCATGGCTGTTAGGCCATGTTTCCTTCCAACCACCAGAGCGATGCTCGAGAAACAGGATGTCAGACACATTCTGATGAGCGACTTTTGCGTTCAGTAGAGGTGCCACTTTAAAGTAAACTCGACATTTAGCCCTGCAGCTGACTGGGATGACGAAGCGGGAGCGGTAGCCACGCGCTGTTTCTTTTGCTGACCTTGCTGGCGACTTATCTTTCTGTCTAATATTTGTTTTGTTTGTTTCTTTTTCCTCCAAATTGCAGGACGCTAAACGACACCTACATCAAAGAGCATGGGATCCGCATGCTGCCTGAGTACGCCGACCCTTATCACAATAGGTGAGTTTCGTACCTGTCGCCTAGCTAGCGTCTTCTCAGTCGCTGAATGTTCGGCACGTATTTGTCATCTCCGACGCACTCATTTTTTTCTACTGGTAATATTATACGCGGCCCTTGCGAGAGGCTAAACGAGAGGGAAAAGATGTGGCGCTCTGCTTTGCTTTCGTCGTTATTTTCTTTTTTTTTTTTTTGCTTTCAGCTTTATTTGGCCGCCGAAATCGTGATCGCCTTCAACCATTTCTGGAAAGCGTGAAATACGATTGTTACTACTGCAGGTTTTTGTTCCATGTCATAGTGATCAGATGCTGCAGGATACTTGCGAAATTTCCCAGTTCCATACGACGGCAGTGAGTCCGCACCACTGTCTTTCATTTCTGCATGTCTGGGCAGCATGCATGTATACGGTCTCCACTGTTTCGGGTTTAATCGTGAACAGTGGTCCCCGCGCAAATGCGGACGCCCCGGGCTCGTCTGCAGAAACTTACTCGTGTCGCAATCTATACCTAGTGCGCCGGGGGTCCAAGTGTACACGCCGCGCTGTCTGCGGTATACAGCCGCAAGAAACCCATCTTCTCGGCGCGTCGTGTGCTAGTGCTTTCCATGGCTCACAGCTATGCGACCGTGACTGCTGGACGAAGGAAGGACCCCTTTTTTTTTTTTTTTTTTGTACGAAAGCTTGCCATAAGGCATATTATACCCTTTTATACATATATCATTGTGTTTGTGCAGCAGCCACAGCGATATTACTGGGAGCTACCAAAGGTGGAATCTCGCCGATTCCGGGGAAGTCCTTAGATAATAAGACGGAAAAACGTTTTATAGGTGCTGTGTGGCGTGCAAGGTTTGGCAGCCAGCAGCGCAAAAACGCATTGAACAAAGGGAGAGACAAAGAAACTACTAAGTGTGTGAAGCTTCTTCGATTGTTCGTTGTTGCTTTTTCGACGGTGATATGTGTATCTTGAACACCTGTGCGCTCAAAAATCTACCGTCGCCAGCCGCCTCCTTTCTTTGCAAGTACTATATGTTGCTCCGCGTGCGCATCATCTGCTAGCCCTGAAGCAGGTGAAAGAGCGCTAGCAGGCCCCCAGTATAAAAAAAAAATAATAATAAAGCTAGCTATCGACAACGAGCGTAGGTATAGTACGTCTTCTGTGCTCGTCATTACCAATTCTTAACTCCCGCGGCTGCAGCGGCTTTTCCTAAGACGCCGCAGACGCGCTCAGCGGTGTACAAATAACCTTCACCAAGCTCCGGACTGCTGGCTTCAAAGAACAGATTAACGTTTTTAAAATATTTCATACTTCATAACTGCAGACTTCGCTCGCTTCGCTCAGTTACTTTCGCACTATACACGCGCGAGATAAAACACACGGAAAATGCCCCATTTTGCCGTTGGTCGCGCTGGGTGTGACGGAGTGTTGACGCCCTCATACCAGTGTGCGTGGCTTATATCACCCCTCTGCAGACGGAGTGCGAGCTGTCCCAGTGAACTTATATACCGAACTCGCCGAAATATGTCCTCACACGCAGCCGTTTCAAACAGGAGCATTAGCGGAGCACTGGGGCAATCTCCGCTTGAGCTTGCTGGCAAAAACTGCCAGATGTCGAAACCGATGCATGTCTCGCACACTGCAAAAGAAAAAGCCATAGACTTCGACGTGCGTGCCTAGTTTTACTGCCGTTGACACGTACCGTGTCTCGGTGTAATGCATCCACTCGCTAGTCGCCCGTTTCTTAGGGCCGGGTTGTGATGACGGCTTGCAGCGAAACGCCAGGCATGAGAGAGTAGCACTTAATCATAACGAGGGCACGAGATATTGCCAGCTTTAGTCGGCTTGAAAAGCGTGCTTTGGAGCTTTCCCTGGAATCTTGCTTAAGCCTCGTGGCACAAAGCTTCTCTTGGTATTTTTATGTATATCCATGTGAGCAAGTGTGCTATCGAAGGAATGATGGTCGAAGCATGTAGGAAAGGGCTAACTACGCATATGACAAACGGCCCAAGTCACAGTGACCTTTTTTACGTAAGAGGGCAGCTGATCAGAACAAACAAAATATGTCACTGAGTCGATTTACTCATTTTGTGGATAGATTTCAGCAGTGAGCAAGATTTGTTTTTCGTGCATGTACTGGAGATCGTCGATGGGCACGGCACCGTAGTGCTTACGTTAACTGCATTCTCGGCCTATTTCATGCTACTTATGCGTACACTGTTAACTCGGCGTATTGAAGAAAACAGCACTCGCCGAGGTCACAGAGAAAAAGAAACATAAACACATTGACGCTTCGGCACCGCTACGGGCGCCTTGTTCACAATGAAGATGGAACGAGATGGGCCGTTGGTTTTGAAGTGTTGCTTACAAAGCGCATGCACATTTCGGGTAGATTTCCCCGCGTCCTGTTTATTTTTATTTTTTTATTTAAGCATACTGTAAGCCTTGCTAGGCTCTTATAGGAGTGGGTGAAATGATGGGATTGTTATAAAAAATGAAAAACATCAGAAACTTGTGATTTGGATGTGTAATGATGATTCCTTGAGTAGGCGGGTACATAACAGTTTTTGTCTTTCAAGTATCCGTACGGAATCCCAGTCAATCTGGTGGTCCGTGTCTTGAAATTGTGCTCTGCTAGAGCGTTAGAAGTCAATTTTTTGTTCTTTACGTCACGCTGGTGTACCTTCAATCGTCTTCTGAAATCGCCAGTCTCGCCTATGTGGGAAGCGCTGTAGTCTTTCCAAGGAATTTTGTAGGCGACGCCAGGATAGCTTGTCTTATCCAACGGGTCTTTCACCAGTACCATATATGGTTTTGGAGCTTGCTGGATGTTACATGGGACACTTGGACGTCGTAGGCATCGAATATCCTGCATATGGTTTCGCTGACACTTTGGGGATACGGAATGACAGCACGCTTTTTCTGTTCTCTTCTTCCTCCGGTTAGAGGGGCTGCAGCGTGTAGTTCTTGCGAACGAAGGACTTGTGGTTTTCTTTAAGGTCCTTCCTTATGTGGCTCAGTTCACGGCCTGTTTTTCTTGGGCTTGAGCGAATACTGAAGGCCCGATTAAAAAGCGCCGTGTTAACTGATCGTTTATGTCTTATTGGGTGCGCTGAATGAAAATTCAGATTTTTACCCGTGTGGAAGTTTCCTGTACACACTCTTCGCGAAACCGTTCTTTGTTCTTTCAACAAGGACGTCGAGGAAGGGGAGACGCCCGGTGATTTCTTCTTCCAGAGTGAACTGGGCGCTTTCTTGAAGCGTGTTCAGGTGTCTTAGGAACCTTTCGGCGTCCTCTCGACGGATGAGACACAAACAATTGTCAACGTAGCGAAGAAACAGCCTTCGCGGAGGGTCGAATGGCGTGAGCGCGTAGTTTTCCATCGTTCCTAGGGCCAGGTTGGCATTAACCACGGAAGTGGAAGCATCCATTGCTTTCCCGAAGACCTGCTTGTAGAATGTCTTATTGAACGTAAAATACGTATTGTACAGGCAGAATTTGAGAAGCTGCCACAGATCGTCCGTTTCAGTGGGTGTACATTCTAGCAGAGACACGTCGTTGCTCATTGCTGTTCTGCAACATTCGACTGCGAAGTCCACCGGCACACACGTAAACATGAATTTCACGTCGAGAGACACCATGGCGTGGTCGTGTACCGTGTTTAGTTTTTCCACAAACGGTCCCGATCGAGTCTTTCACGTGCGTGCTGGTTCTATTGGCCAAAGGAGCAAGTACCGCTAATTCGATTCGCAGGCTACCATCACCTAACCTGACGGTTCACAGTTAATTCTGGGCAATTATGTACGTTCTCCTACTTTGCTTGCAGAACAATGCGCATGCGCGCAATTCACGGCTGCGCAGCTGATCGTTCATTAAAATTTGCTTCGAGAGCTACGCGCACAGTTACGATTTTGTTTTATTTAACATTGCGCGTGGCCTGGATGGCGCGTACATTTAAGAGGCAACGAAAGCACAAAGGTGCGCCAAGAAAGAAGGCTCAATTTCACTCTGAGCGTGTCTGTATCGATGCCTTTAACAAGTACGAAGGCAACCATTTCAAAATTGAAATGCGTTCTGTAGATATATTTAGTGTTGCAGTGCGATTGCGCTATCTCAAATGTGTTTACCAGAGTCTGGGGTTGCGCGTTCTTTAAATCCAGCCATCTCGACTCAGAGCTTGCTAAATGGTGACGTAGGCTTGTATACATATTATGATCTACTCTTAAAAGTAGGTACCATGCGCACAGGGCAGAAAGAAAAAAAAATTACAGTGGCGAGGGAATCCGAACTCGCGTTCATCTTGTTGAAAACTCTGCTCCTCTGCACAGCATTTTCATTTCTTTAAATTGTTTTTCTGTGTTTGCTCGTTTGGTGCAGAAAGTGTATATGCGCAGGCTCTGTTTTAGTCCGCGTCCGTTATAATATAGTGCCTTGAAGCTCTAGGAATGGAGTAGCCTGCTTTCTATTCGCATGTGTACCTGAAAGGATGGCAATAATATATATTGGTAGGTTTGCTAATAATGGTGCCACCGCGGTCAGTTGCCGAGAAGCGCCTTCCTTCTGCCGCTCTGGGGTTCTGAGTCATTGAGAAGACAGAAACATGCGTACATTTGCAGTTTGAATTTCAAAGCCTTTCTTAGCATTGCGATCGAAGACCGATCGCATTCTGCGCAGTGTGACAAAGAGACAGGAATGACATGTGGTGAGGTGCCTAATGAGAAATTATAAGAAAAGAAAATCTCGTTATATTCGGAAGCCTTCTGCTTGCTTGCTTTGGCTTTATTCCTTTATGCGCAGACAGGTCTGTCAATAAAATGGGGCGGTACTAATGTACAAAACCTGTGACAGTCCTCTCTTTCCACCATTTTAAAGGGAGTGAAAGCGGAAGGGAAGCGGAAGGATTGGGAAGGATTGCTGGACTAAACGAGGTTTATATATATATATATATATATATATATATATATATATATATATATATATATATATATATATATATATATATATATATATTATCCAAGGATGAGGTTTGACATGCCTTTTTATGCTGGGCACACAGAGCTTTTTTACATTTCCAAGGAAAACAAAACATAGAATATGTTTCTTATGAGGACATCGGTCGAATGCTGTCGCCGTTTTCCGACGGTCTAACGTGTGAGCATGTTTGTGAAAAGCGAGTGTGTGTGTGTGTGTGTGTGTGTGTGTGTGTGTGTGTGTGTGTGTGTGTGTGTGTGTGTGTGTGTGTGTGTGTGTGTGTGTGTGTGTGTGTGTGTGTGTGTGTGTGTGTGTGTGTGTGTGTGTGTGTGTGTGTGTGTGTGTGTGTGTGTGTGTGTGTGTGTGTGTGTGTGTGTGTGTGTGTGTGTGTGTGTGTGTGTGTGTGTGTGTGTGTGTGTGTGTGTGTGTGTGTGTGTGTGTGTGTGTGTGTGTGTGTGTGTGTGTGTGTGTGTGTGTGTGTGTGTGTGTGTGTGTGTGTGTGTGTGTGTGTGTGTGTGTGTGTGTGTGTGTGTGTGTGTGTGTGTGTGTGTGTGTGTGTGTGTGTGTGGAGAGAGAGAGAGAGAGAGAGAGAGAGAGAGAGAGAGAGAGAGAGAGAGAGAAAGAGAGAAACGCTATAAGGCGATTCATTAGTATGACACAGAATCGATGCAAACAGGCAATAGGAAAAATAAAGTGTCATGTCCTGTAAGAAAGGAAGCGAGTCTCACGGTTGATTGTCTGAACTATAATTAAGGGAATTATTGCCCTTAACACCTGCCTGTCAGAGCCGTACTCTGCTTTGGGGAATGCGATTTAGAACAGTCTGCTTTTCAAATCTGCTCAGCTAATTTGAAATTGGGAAGCGCTTGTTGCCGACCGTGTTACGTTTGCAGCGAGCTGTTCGCAGTCATTGCCAATTAACTAGTCCTTTAGAGACCTAACCATCTAGCTTGCTCCATGCAGGCGTTGTTTAGATTACACCCACTACTTATAGTTCCAGGCAGTTATCTAATTTTGCCTATACTCTCTCCGTTCAGGCGGTAGTTTGGTCTGCTTCCTGCTTTCTTACAAAGACGTGACGCTGCTGAGGAATCAAGGACTAAAGAACACTCTAGAAAGCAAAGTGCAAATGCGGGACTTGGAAAGAAATGAGCAAACGATTGAAGTAAAGGCAAACACTAGCATGGTTAAAGGGCGAACTGCGGGTTACGGGCCTTGAATTTTTTTATTTTTCATTTAGCCTTATGTTTATGTATAAACCGTATGGTCGAGCAGACCGAGTGGTGCCGTTTTCCAGCGTTTTATTTCCTCTGAAAGATAAGCATGGGCCTCCGTGCCCACTGTATACCCTTTTGGTAAACCAAGATTCGAACCAAGCTTCTCATGTATATTCGGTGAAAAGGCTTAGTCCCTTAGTAGTTGCTGGTTCTTCTTTATTTTTTTTTTTCGGATAAGGGGCTGGGAAGGAGGTATTTATTTTTTTTTTAGGAAAACTAAAATAATATTCAACGCTTTGACTACAGAAGGCCTCGAATAATGCCTTCGTGTGGTCCAGTCGGTGAGGCATCATGCAGCGGAACAGCGCAAGAAACAAGAACACAAGAACACACTGGAAAACAGGACACTGCGCTAGTCTTGTTTTTCACTGTGTTCTTGTGTCCTTGATTCTTGCGCTGCTCCTCTGCATGATGCGTAGGGAATGCCGACAAGTTAATGTAGGTAGTTGGGTACTGCAATGAGCGAAATAATTCTATTTTGATCCCAGGAGGTCTGGTTTTGCAAGACACTGTCAAGTTATTAGCAACAGTTGTCCAATATATGCCCCAAAAGCATGGCGCTGACTTGACCCGTTTGTTATCTCTTCCACTTGCAGGACTTAAACTTTAACGCCATGGAATAAGCTTCAGAGCAGAAAGGGGACGAAGCGAACTGTTGAGAAGGAACTGGCAAGGCTGCTTGGCTGTGGACTGGTTAAGACAGCAGAATGAGAGCAGCGCGTCGGCGAATTTCTCGGGAAGCATGAAAGACATTAATTTGCAAAGAAATATACCGTTCGTATATCCGTCTCGTTTTCGCAAATTAGTGTCAATTCTGCAGTTGTGGTAATTCGGTGACGTGCCGCTTTCAGGTTTATATTGGGGTAACGTCGAGAGAGAGAGAGAAGCAGTAATAGGTAATGATATATTGCTATGATCAAGGCGAAGAAAACGGATAGCTAACCGATAGTCGTTATAGGATATCAGCTGGGGCGGACGCCGTGGGAATGCAAACTCAGCTGTGAAGCCGCAGGGAATCCGTTCAAGTAAGGTCAGGATTCTGCTGGGATAGGGTGGCCGGTGGCCGGCGCAAAATATTGCTACTTGATTATTTTTTTTTTTTGCAGGCGACTTTTTTCTGCATTAATTATGAGGCAGCGCACCAGGAAACACATATGTAGGAAGCGGGACAAGCGCCTGTCTTTGTGTTTCCTGGTGCGCAGCCTCATAACTGCATACCAACTAGCCCAATTAGCCGCTTTTTCCTGCAGTAGATGCAATTCCGCTAATGGTTTATTGCGGAGAAACAGCGGCCATATGCGGCATGCACTAAATGCTCCGGTTGGTTGGTTGGTTGGTTGGTTGGTTGGTTGGTTGGTTGGTTGGTTGGTTGGTTGGTTGGTTGGTTGGTTGGTTGGTTGGTTGGTTGGTTGGTTGGTTGGTTGGTTGGTTGGTTGGTTGGTTGGTTGGTTGGTTGGTTGGTTGGTTGGTTGGTTGGTTGGTTGGTTGGTTGGTTGGTTGGTTGGTTGGTTGGTTGGTTGGTTGGTTGGTTGGTTGGTTGGTTGGTTGGTTGGTTGGTTGGTTGGTTGGTTGGTTGGTTGGTTGGTTGGTTGGTTGGTTGGTTGGTTGGTTGGTTGGTTGGTTGGTTGGTTGGTTGGTTGGTTGGTTGGTTGGTTGGTTGGTTGGTTGGTTGGTTGGTTGGTTGGTTGGTTGGTTGGTTGGTTGGTTGGTTGGTTGGTTGGTTGGTTGGTTGGTTGGTTGGTTGGTTGGTTGGTTGGTTGGTTGGTTGGTTGGTTGGTTGGTTGGTTGGTTGGTTGGTTGGTTGGTTGGTTGGTTGGTTGGTTGGTTGGTTGGTTGGTTGGTTGGTTGGTTGGTTGGTTGGTTGGTTGGTTGGTTGGTTGGTTGGTTGGTTGGTTGGTTGGTTGGTTGGTTGGTTGGTTGGTTGGTTGGTTGGTTGGTTGGTTGGTTGGTTGGTTGGTTGGTTGGTTGGTTGGTTGGTTGGTTGGTTGGTTGGTTGGTTGGTTGGTTGGTTGGTTGGTTGGTTGGTTGGTTGGTTGGTTGGTTGGTTGGTTGGTTGGTTGGTTGGTTGGTTGGTTGGTTGGTTGGTTGGTTGGTTGGTTGGTTGGTTGGTTGGTTGGTTGGTTGGTTGGTTGGTTGGTTGGTTGGTTGGTTGGTTGGTTGGTTGGTTGGTTGGTTGGTTGGTTGGTTGGTTGGTTGGTTGGTTGGTTGGTTGGTTGGTTGGTTGGTTGGTTGGTTGGTTGGTTGGTTGGTTGGTTGGTTGGTTGGTTGGTTGGTTGGTTGGTTGGTTGGTTGGTTGGTTGGTTGGTTGGTTGGTTGGTTGGTTGGTTGGTTGGTTGGTTGGTTGGTTGGTTGGTTGGTTGGTTGGTTGGTTGGTTGGTTGGTTGGTTGGTTGGTTGGTTGGTTGGTTGGTTGGTTGGTTGGTTGGTTGGTTGGTTGGTTGGTTGGTTGGTTGGTTGGTTGGTTGGTTGGTTGGTTGGTTGGTTGGTTGGTTGGTTGGTTGGTTGGTTGGTTGGTTGGTTGGTTGGTTGGTTGGTTGGTTGGTTTGTGGGGTTTAACGTCCCCAACCGACTCAGGCTATGAGAGACGCCGTAGTGGAGGACTCCGGAAATTTTGACCACCTGGGGTTCTTTAACGTGCACTGACATAGCACAGCACACGGGCGCCTTGCTTTTCGCCTCCATCGAAAAGCGGCCGCCAGAGCTGGGATTCGATCCCGCGTTTTTGGGAACAGTAGTCGAGCGCCGTAACCACTGCGCAACTCCGGCGGGGTCAAGTTGGTTTGGGTTTTGCGGACAGGCGCAGTATCTGTCTTACTTCTCGGTGGACACCTACACTTGCAATTAAGGGCATGTAGAATTTGAAGTGAATATTTCGTCGCTTCGAATCGCTGTCGCAAACCAGCCTCTAACTTGTCTAGCAGATGGATGCTTGATGGGAAGAGGCACGGATGGTATGGCACCAATTTGAACGCTGCACAAAGAGTGATTGCGTCACAACTTTGATGCGAAATCGCCTTATATTTTTGTTTAGCAGTCCACACTTCCTGCTCATGCCACACATGATGCAAGTATTGGTCGAATGTTTAGGGGAATCCCCTGAGATGAAGTGGATTTGGAACAGATGAGGCAGGTAGCACTTTCGCATTAAAAGTCCGTTAACGACAAATTCTCCCCGAAGCGAGAAGTCTTTCCTTGATGAGCGACGCCACCTTGAAAACGTCAAATGAGTCCACGACAGAGTCGCGCATGTAAACTCTGCAAATGTCGCGAGCGTATGCGCCAAATCGGGATTTAAAGTATAGCGTTTGGCGCGTGCATATAGTACTTGAAAGAAAGTCACCCCATATGCCTATTATATGCTATGACTACATTCCACAGCGTCATAACATTGCCCCTACATTCATCACAGCTTTGTCAGCGCTAACTGGGGCTTCTGAAAGTGATTGTGTGATGCGTAGCCGTTCTGTAGTGAAAATCTGCTTACTCTCACGATCGGAGCACGTGTACCCAGGAAAACCCGCGAAAGTGTAGGCACCGTATGCATTCGATCAGATGTATTAGGATGGATTAAAAGCATTTGTAAGGAGATGATGAGGAAGAGCGGAGATGGGGGACGGTAAATCTCGGAGAGAAAGGGAGCCGGCGCGTGCAGGTATCGGCCGAGTCAGCCACCGAGACACAAAGCCTATCGGGACATCTCGCCGAACGGCGCTTCGCCTGCTAATGCCTATACAGAGCATTCAGTCCCAGTTTACTCTATTATGTAGACGATCGAATTACTTTTGCCGAAGTACGTCGACAGTCTGTCGAAATCGGTCAATCAGGTGTGCGCAACATAAGCCGCTCGATACGCGTCTAAATTGACTTCGTGATTTCCCCGTGTGCTGCCGATACCTACCGTTCGTAGAGCTGCATTCAGGGTCCGCGCGATTTCTGTGCTGTCGTTTGGGGCTTAATAATGCTTAATTGTATCTCGGCCAAGCGCAGCACAAGCGAGTGTGGGGCGCGAAAGTTCGTCCAGGGTTCGTTGCGGTGGGAAAGAACCGTGATACGGGGTGAGGACAGATAGTGGTTCTCTCAGCAAGCGCTTGACGAGAAATGCAAATAGTGCACGGAGCAGTCGTAATGGCACCACGTGCTGTTCTATCGTAATTGGATGACTCAGAGACCCAGTATCGGGAGAACTTTGCGTGCAGGGGCTTCCATATATATCCGCGGCTTGGACTCACCGTCCTGTGGTAGGGGCCAGGAAGGTCTCATATCGATACTTACGGCGGCTCTAATGAAGCGTGTCGTTGTGTCGCTAATGATGTGTCTACGTCGACTCGCTGTTGTGACCGCTTTTCCAGCGCTGTACGTTGCACAGCTCTGCAGCGCTTTTAGCCCATGCACGTAGGGCACCTGCCAACTCTTTCGCGCGTGCCTGTTGCAGGCGTCGTAATGCGGTGTTCGCGCTTCCGGGTTTTTAACCTTCAGCCCGCTGTACTTTTCCATAAATTGTAGCCGGGTTGCGACGCTCGTTACTTGTCATTAAAAATTCTTTTCTTTTCGCGATAGGTTCGCTCGCGTTCGCGGCCCTTCAGTCGCGCAGCGTCGAAGTTATATTGCGGTCGTTAACGAGTAATCGCGCGCATGCACTAACGAGTTCTTTCGTGTCGTTCGTAAACATGACATGTGTTTCTTTTGAGACTAACAAGGCGGTAGCCCATCCGTTTTCCTTTTGCTTAATCTTGGTATACGATCAATGGGATTCGTACTGAACAGTGTTTACGGCGGCGCGCGCTGCCACTTTCAGTGCGGCGTGCGACTCACTGGTACGGAGAGCAACAACTTAACTGGGCATAAATCACAACCACCGCTCGGCCCCTCTTTCGGCCTTTATTGGGTCCTCTCCCTTCCGCCGTACCGCGGGGAGTTGGACTCCTCCTTTCCTCGCTTCCGACGACACCAGCGGCAAGCTTGCACAGCGTAGCGCGCTCACCTTGTACCTCTCCCCACCCCCCCTCCCTGCTTGTCGCCCTGTGTCGCGATTAAGCCGCTCTGCACCGTTACAGCCACTGGTTACAGCGTAGAGCTGCGCAGGCGGCACTGAGCCGGCTTTCGGGTCACGCGTCATAGCCTTTGCCGGGGCCGTAAACTGCGCTTCGGCTGACGGCAGTGGAGCAGTGCAGAAGCGCGCTGCCAAAGTCAGCTTTTGCTGACGTGGTATCTTGACTGTTTCGTTTTGTTTTACTTTTTTTTTCGCGCACGCGCTCGGAAAGCACTGTTGTTAGTGTGAGCGTGGAACGCCCATTAGCAGCCTAGTCGCAGAATTTTTGTAATGTTAGACGACTGTATTTGGCGAATATGGCGACAGCGGAGTGCCTGTAACAACTATAGACAATAGTATGCTTCAGGAACACTTTAACCGGCGTCTCCGCGCCGCTCGCCCTTGTTTGGTTTGTCATTTATGCCTGCGTTGTGGCCAGGGGCCGAATTACGGACGGCTTACACTCACAATCTTCCTATTGACCTGGCCAGCGGCGACAGGGCGGGAGTGGCCTTTTTTTTACGTCATCGACATCTGCTGTTTACGTCATGAACACACTTGAAGTGATGAAATTGGCTACAGGCCAAATGGGCGGGGGTTGTGAGCGCTCACAAAGGAAAAATGGCTGCGATCTATGCGGCGGGCGGCGTTCTCGTGAAGCGGTAGCGGCGGCGCCCCGACATGATCATCGGCGAAGGACGGTGTAGAAAGACTGACTTGCCGGGCGAGATGTTTCGACGCATGTTGCTACTCGAGAAGGATATAATACAGGGACTGTGCGACGCGATGAACTGAGGTAGGTGTGTGCGGCCGAGTGCGTGCGGCGGCAGATAGTGTGTGCACTGCGCTTTTTCCGAGCTGCTAGTGGCTTCCAGCCGCTGCTGGCTACGAGGCGAACATCGCCCTCGCGCAGCCGACAGTTTAAAAGCGTGTGCGGCGTGTAGCTAGGGCGGCGGCGAAGAAAGGCTTCCTTCGTCGCGGCAGCATACCCGGCGCCGTCGAGTTTGTCGACAGCACATCGGGCGTCCACGAGTAGCCTTGTGATGTCCCTGTTTTCAGATATGTGATGCCAACATGATTTGGGCCATGGACCTCCCTGTCTGGGATCTTGGCATAATGCTTTCTTCTGGTGGCATTCTCGGCTGCACACAAGTCGATGCAGGCCGACTGCGAGACGTTGAATACACAACGAGCCGCGCTGCTCTTTGCAAGATAAGTTACAGTAGGCTCCACATGTCTTACGTGTATTGCCATTCTTGCGCTTTTAAGCTCAAAACATAAGACACGTAATACATTTTTGAAATGCCTACGTAAGAAACGAAGATGGGTGTGCGTGTGTTCGATTCCTGTATTGAGTAAAAATGTCCGGCGCTGCATGGAGAGAAAAGCCTCCTTCCCCGCGCGAGAGAGCGCGTAGCTTTATACGCGTGGCCGTCTCCCTCTTTCCCATTGCCCGGGGATGACGGTGGTTCATCGTCTGGAATGTGCCAGACTTTTCGAGAACATTCTATGGGACCTAACCAATGACGACGGGAGGAGAAGGGAGCGCTCTAACCAGCGAAGCTAAGTGTGTGTGCGCGCTAGCTTTGGCGCGTGCTAACAGACAGACGCGGTGCGCCCTATTTAAAGAGACCGCGCCGCTTGTGTAGTCAGTCAGTCAGTCAGTGGTTGCGGCGTGTTCGCCAGTGCTTCGGCTGGACTCCCGGGGATCACCCGCTGCTGGCAAGCCCACGGACCTGCAAGGGAGCGGCGCTCGTTTTGTATGGCGGCCACATCGTAACTCTTGAGGCGTCGGACTGCAACAGTGCCCGGTGAACAATTTGGTGTTTGTTTATGTAACTCTCTCGTGTTTCATCTGTGTTGTAAATCCTCTATGTTATCGAATACCTCTGTAGTTGCATGCTTAGCGTTTGTTATTCTGTGAATCTCTCGTCTTTGCAATTTTAAGTGTTCTTGTGTACTCTTCTGTATCGTCTCTTGCTCTATATAAAGTTTGTTTTGTTTGTTACTTCTGACTCCGAACCTTACTCTAGTATGAAACGGCGACAGCTGGGCACCAAACGGCCACCCCCTTCTGTCATTACAAGGTAGTTGAATTCCGGCTGAGCTTGCCACGCAGGTCGAGGGCATCTCCTTTGCGACCGGAACAGCTACCCCCACTCACTCTAAGGGTGTCTGGGAGTGTGCGCACCGTTAAGGGCGCATCGTTAATAATACCCTCTAATTATTGACGGGTGACAGTCATTTATGCCGATATGAAGTGCAAGGCTGTCCTTACAGCAGTGTTCCTGAAACGTCCAATCATGCATTGTCTGCATGCCTGTTGAAGTCGACAACGACGAAGAATGTGCTTAACAGCGTGCCATTTTCGGTTATGCTGGTGAGAGGGGTACATTATAGACGTGGCTTCCAGTGCCGTGTAATCCCAGTCCGGCCCCTCCAGAAGGGTTACACAACGAGGCATACACCTCCACAAGGTTAGTGGTGCTGGATGACTGCATTGGATTGCTAAAGAGTTGCTTCCAGTGCTTGCAAAAATACCAGATGCTCCTCTACCAACCAGAGCATGTAGCATGTGCCGCGTTGCATAACTTCTTTAGATGTCTTCCTGCTGGTTGGTTGGTTGGTTGGTTGGTTTGTGTGCTTTAACGTCCCAAAGCAACTCAGGCTATGAGAGACGCCGTAGTGGAGACCTCCGGAAATTTTGACCACCTGGGGTTCTTTAACGTGCACTGACATCGCACAGATGTCTTCCTGCGTGCAGACGAGGAGGGTGCTACTGGCTTGGACAAGAAAGGGTCACATCTGTGTACTGGCTGCTTGGAAGTGGGATCACTGGTGCCATGCATACCTCTAAGGAAAAGCCATACAGAATCATGTTGTGAGCCTGTTGCACAGAACCCGCCACCAGAGGCTGGCACAGCTGCACATGGTGCGGCAACAGCTGCAGTGTCAATCCCAGCACAGCAGTCGGCCGTGATACACCACACGTAGCTGACCAACTCATCACAGGCAGCCAAGTGCAGCTTCTTGTCGTTTCATGTCTGTGCCAAGAAATCTGTGGTAAAGATGCATCTTCTCGAATCATGCGTTACGACGCCTCATCTGTCAAGTCAAATTGGTCTTCGTACACCCCCCTTCACTGTTGCTTGCAACCGTGCATGGTAATGTTTACGTACGTGCATATGTTTGAGTACATAAATAAAGTGTTTCACAACGATCCCAGCAATTCCAATGCTTATCGGAATTGAAAAGTCTCGCAGAAGGTTTTTTTTTTTTTTTTTTTTTTTTTAGAAGCATGTGTTTCCAGTGCGCACCTTTATTTTGCTGCAGCGCGCTTGAACATGCAGCAGCGAAACCAACGGCCTGCAATAGCATCAGCAGTTATTAACACGTGCTGCTGCACAATTGTGCTACGCAGAGGGGACACACAAGAATAATTGTTTAGAGACTGTAAGCTGGCGCAGTACTAATCGCAGGTCTGGAACACTTCAGAAGCAAGAAACGAAATATTGTGTATAAAACTGTGCGACACAGAGGCAAAAGACAAAATAGTTGCCTAATGATTACAGACTTGCGCAGTAGTTGTCATAGGGTTGGCGCATTTCAGAAACAAGAAAGAAAGTACGGCAGTTTACAGTGCAGAAACATGACACAAGTAATGCAATGTGCAATTTTTGCATAGGGCAGTCTCCATAAGTGAGGCTTTCAGGACTACAGGCCAATACAGTTAGGGTGCATAGAACGCATGGATAGTACCTTTGTCTAATGCTTAACAGCATAGCATATCAAGGATAAAGCTGAAACATTAAATGCATAATATGTATTGCGAGTTTTAGTGCTCACAGTGGTTGGAGCATAAGTATAAAATCCCATAGGTATACAAATTGGTGCAAAAACATCACAGATGCATCAATCAAATGGTGTGTGGGCAGAAGGTATCACTCACAAGCAAAGCAACCCAGTAATGGATAACGCTGAAAAAGAAATACTGCGCACTTTACAATGGACGCTACATCGAAAGCCCTGCCACAGTGGCTCTGCAGTGAATGAAGGCTTCGGGTTCAGTCCCGGCAGGGGTGGAAGCATCTTCATGGTAATGTTCTTTCCTAACTACCCAGATACATACAAACAGATGATAATGCAGCCACAGAACTTCATTTTGACCTACACTACATGCTTCAGGGTCGTCTTGCGTTTCCTAAAGAGAAACAAAAAGAACCACGGACAACATGCCTGCACGCTGCACTTTGAGCACTTTTCTCATCGACACTAATAAGCACCGACAGAAAACACCTCCACAAGTTCTCTTTGTTCATTTCCATGTCAAGCGCTCCATGAAACTTTATCGCTTCAGGCCCTGGGCTTCGACTACCTTCTATTAGATTTTCAGCATGCTTATGGCACCCGCACAGTACTTCGATTTCAGATGACGCTTAAAAAAAAAAAAAAAAAACAGCACCTTGTCGGGGAATCAGCTGTTTTCTTGCAAGCCGCCATGTGCACGCTTTGACGCGATCGGCGCACCCTCGCGGCAACCAATGTTACCTAACAGCAAGTATAATTATAAAACTAAGAACGCTTCTACTTACGCGTAATGTTATTCAATATTAAAAATAGTGCCTTGCCAAAATATGCCTTTGTTTTATTCATTGCGTTCTGTTACAAAAAGTTAGGAGACGGTCCCTTGTCCGTTTTGTGTCACGTTGTGGCAACAGCGTTTACCATGGATTCGGAACTACCGGGGTGGAGCCACGCTAAAAGTCACTGGTAATTGGATTATTTCGCCACGGCTCCGCCATTTGGTCGTCACGCTCACAAAACTGTGAGCGGAGTCCGTAATTCGGCCCCAGGTTTATTTCGCTTCCTACGCTTTGGCAGCTTAGTCATAGAGCAACATATTACGTAAAGAGTAAACACTCCCGAAGGCCTTGCGGCCGGGCTGGATGGATGGAATGGATGGAATATAGGAGCGTTCCCTTTGAAACGGGGTGGTAGCAGTAGCTATCATGCTCATTTTTCTCCCTATATCTTAATTATTGGTTTAGAATGGTTAACTAAACCATCATTCTCTTTATTAAATTTTTGTTCCTACATTACTAACATTATGTCACTTCTCTGCTTTTAAGCCACCAATCTTCCAGTCGTTTTTTGCTAGTGTCCACCGCCGGTTTATTCACCCGGCCACTGGTATCTCTAAATCCCAGAGCTTCAGGAACAGTGATTGCGCCTGCATCAACTTCCGGATGGATACCATTATATTCGAGTATAATATGGTCAATTGTTTCACTGGAGTGACCGCATACAGCACATGCGTCATCTTCATTGTTAAATTTCTTTTTGTAGCTGCGTGTTCTAAGCCACCCTGATCTAGCTTCAAAAAGTAGGGCACTGCCTCTTGAGTTATCAAAGAAATCTTCCTTCCTGACCTGCATTTTCCACTTTCGGTATAATTCCGCACTCTGTTTCTTTTCCATCGAATTTATCCAATTTTTACCTTCTGAGGCTATTACACGCTGCCAGCGCCCCGAGCGGCAGGTCAACCGCTAATTTCGTCCTCCGATATTTTAGGCGCATGCCTAGCTCTGTTTCGGTTCCGGTAGCAATGCTTTCCTTTTCGATGTACCTTTGACTATAGTGGAGAACAAGTGCCTAAATGCTTCCTTCTAAGCATGCAATGCATACAGACGTGATAAAGTGGCGGATCAAAGCCTCTTTACTGTAAATACCGCCAAGCTTGTCGCGGAACATGACCGCGGCTGACTTAGTTCATGTAAGTTGGTATAATGAGATCGGAGCTGTTCTCCTTGTAATTGTTTGGCGTTATTGGACCGAATTTCTCAGTGGCACACAATGAGGCGGTGGTTTCATACAAAAAAAAAAAAAGTTTATTTTTCTTGTTTACATTTCGAATTGCACAGAAAGAATACTGGATCACACACTTTATAAAATGCATGATATTATGCAGAGTAACCAGAAAAAAGGTATGGCAAAGCACATGGCACAGTGTTACGAGGAGAAGAAGAAAATTGCGCATGCCCGATGCGTGTTTTTCCTCTAAAGCATCACCTGTGAGAACAACACAAAAGCGGATGCGAACGGCTAGACACAAAGAGCAACCGCGGATGTGCTCAAAAATACAGGCCACAAACAGGCAGCAGCGCTTTTCCGACCACAACGAGAATATTTTAACCATGACAAGGAACGCGTACTGAATTACGGTGCTTACGAACCGGCATCTACATATACAGTAAGGTAAACATAATTCACAAAACGATTCCAAATGCGCTGTCCTTGTCGTGCCAAATGAAAGTTTAGGTTATATGGTGCGGTCGAGCCACCGATAAATGCTGTTTTATAATATAGGTTGCTAGTGACTTTTATAAAATTACGCGTTGGAGGCAATGCACATGTTCCTGAGAAAAACACGATCCGAAAACAAGTAGTGGTTGCACGGTAAAAGGCGTCACGGATCATACTCCTTTTTGCACGAGCAAGATCTTGCTAAAAGCGTCCTTAGCTAAAGAAAGAACAAAATAATTCTGCAGACGAAAGAAAGGTTACCAGCAAAACGAGGCGACGCGTTGGAAAGCGCGGTGAGGTGGGCGTACTCGGCGGCACATGACCGGCGTCGTATCAACGTTCATATGAAAACGGGACGCTTAGATGCAACCCCACAGAGAAAGGGATCCGGTGGACGTGTGATAAGCTAGCTTTGAAGTAAAGGGGAAGCAAACGTCGCTACGCCGCCTGGCGGGTGGTCAGACCCTTATTTGCTCGGCTGCGAAAGGACTCGAGTCTCCGCTCTTTACGTAAGTATGTTTCTCTATGGCTTAGTACGTTGCAATGTTTTGTCGTACTCTTCGCTTCACAAGCTCACGCGACTACCGAAATGTATAACCGGCGGTAATCAGGATGATCTTTCTAACAGGAAACTTGCCAAAGTGCGGGCAAGTAGGTATTATGCTCTTTTCTTCTTTAGCAGGCAGCGCAGTGGAGGCAAGGCGCATAGAAGCGTTGGCGCACACAGGAATTCGTCAGTGAATCCCCTTGTGGCCTGCCGTTACGCGCTGTTCCCTCCTAAAAAGAATTGTTAAATAAGACGACGTCTAAACATTTCTTCTTGGACACATCTAAAAGTGTCAATACTTTTAATTCGTGCTTGGTGGTGTATATGTCTTATTTATTTATTTTATTTACAATACTGATGGTCTTAATACGGAACCGTAGCGGATCAAAATAAAAAGTTCAAGATAATAGAGAAAATTTTCAAGCAGATCAACGTAAAAATAAAAAAAAACTTTGACAGTAAGTTTTCGATAATTACTAGTAGGCAGGTTAGAAAAGAACTGCGTAAAATTCGCCAACACTACAAAACAATTATTAGTATAAACAGCGCGTTCGCGCTGTTTATATTAATAATGAATAAGTACCAACTCGCCCAACAAAGTATCTTGGTAAGTACAAAACAAAACACAAGTACAGCAGAAATCATTCGTGCGAGCAGGCATGTTAGTATTCGGTGTATTTAACAATATAAAAAGAGACTAGAAGAAGGCCAGAAAGAAGATAACGGGTCGCAATGGGCTACGAAGTCATCCGTAGAATATAGCATATCAAAGGATTGCAGCAAGTGCAGGCAAGTACAGGTATATGAGCACTTAAATGATATTTTAGATTATCTGAAGCCGAAGGAAGATAATGAGTCCGTACTGGGGGTAATTGATGAATCGATTTGATTCCATTCGCTGGTGGCTAACAGGAAGAGGAAATGCTTCGGAGTGTTGGTTACACATGAGTATTAAGATGAGGTAAATATTTTATTTCCATTGAACATGGTGGAGACGAGGTAAAAGCCGCTTTTCGCAGCTTGACTGAACTTCGTCCCCTACAAACAGCAGCGTGTCACGCTGGACAAAATACCCAGCCACAACCTAAGAAACAGTACAAAGTGTGTGGGCATAACATATCAAGGACATTTTTGAATGGTGACAAAAATAACGCAGGAAAAACGTTGCACAGACACAAAGAAAAAAAAAGAAAATTCTACTCATCTATACATAACACGACAGCTATCAAAGTGATGGTACAGAAAACAAGTTAATGCCACTAAGGAACATGATAGAAAAAGAAAATTTAGCACGCACTATAGGTTTCCGGAAGAATACAAAACTACCCTAACAAACAGGTGGTCACATTGCAGTCCGGCATATTTAAAATTGAATTGAAATAGTTAACAACAGTCACTTGTATCGCTCACTCTTCACAAAGAGTGCTTGACATCAGGCTCAGCTCGAAGATGTCAGTGCTATTACTTAGGTGCATGTTTAATAAGTTAGGGATATTATAACGTAGAGTTGGCATAGCGAAATTTGTGCGATAAGGATGGATCTTCCAGTGTTCCGGATTTCGCGTGTCATGACTGGAGGTTTCTTTAATGGAAAGTTCTGCTAAGCTCGCTGGAATATTACTGTTGGCGTTGCGTTCTTTTATCTGTGTTGCACAGAAATTTAAAATGTACATATCTTCTATTCGTATTATTCCCAGTTTTTAGAAAAAACTTCATCAGTGTTTTATTCATGTGACGAATATGTTATGACTCTGATAACTTCATGTTGTAGCCTGGCAAACTTTTGTATATTGTTATTTGTAATCGTTCCCCAGACCATAACGCAGTAGCTTAGCGATGCGCATGCTTCTGCCAGCTTTGCTGTGACTGCGAGAAGGATGCATGTTTAGACACCTTTATAATACACTTGTGTAATAATTGGTATAAAAACGTCAGGCGTGATACTTTTGCACTAGGTGATGGTGATGGGAGACCAAATGATGCGGCAAGATCGGTATGGGAGTCAGAAGGTTTGCATTTGTTATGAATGAACGTTAAAGCCTTACATTGCACTCTCTCAAGCCGAATGACGTGGTGCATTGGGATGCATTGCATTGTAGTGATGCACTGCAGGAACCACACAGTTCTTGAGTATTTTAAAATCGCTCTTACAAAAATAATGATCTGATTTAATCTTATTTGTGGGGTTTAACGTCCCAAAGTGGCTCAAGCTATGAGAGACGCCGTAGTGGAGGACTCCGGAAATTTCGACCACCTGGTGTTCTGTAATTTGCACTGTCATCGCACAGCGCACGGGCGCCTTACTTTTCGCCTCTTTCGAAAAGCGGCCGCCTAGGCCTGGATACGATACCGCATCTGTAGGCCCAGTAGTCGAGCGCCCTAACCACTGCGCCACCCTGGCGGGGCCTTATACAAGGGTAGTGTAAGCAGAAAGCTTGGTATTTTGAGAAGTTAAACTAATCATCTTCTCGAGAAGAACAGCTCTCGCAAGGCGTGAGAGGTAGTATTGGCGATATTCGCGGTCCATCTTAGGTCAGGTCACGGAGTAAGATACATATATTATTCTTACACCGTAGATAGGCAGGAGCGCCCACTCCGCTTTTGGGAAGGGCGGAATTTTGCTACATCGGAGAGCGCTTGGTGGCGGATCCGATAGATGCACTAGGATTTATCACCGACGTTGTTGAAGTGTGCCGCCTCGTCTGTCTGCTTCCTGTCGCTGCACTTGCGTATAGCCTACATTGCCGCGGGAATATATCCCTTGAAATCGTGGTGTCTGCACTGAGGTGTCGTCAGTTGCCAGCCTCATCGCTGGCATATATCTCTTTCAGTCACGTTGCGCTCGCCTGCTTCATACAGATCACGTGCCGCGTCCCGCTGACTCCTTCCTATATGCGAAGATCCCCATGCAGAGAGCGTGTTTCACATATCTGTTTTCATTTGCGTCCTGTGGATGCAAGGTTGTGAGTATTTCGATTAGAAAAACGGTACGGGATGTCATGTTCAGTGCCCGGCGCCAGTACATAGGCGAACAGAAGCTGAAGTAGATAGTTCTGGATTAATTTGGGCCTCCTATAGGGCTCTTCAATATGCGCTGACATTGCATAGCACGCGCATAATCTGCGCGTTTATCCTATTTCCGCAGCTCAACGTTGTAGATGCAGTATCGATGGCAGAAAGACAGTTCACTGCGGAGCGAACAATTAACTTGGTGCGGCTGTAAATGACTGAGGGTAAGTCTTGCAGCATAAGGGTGAGCAGTTTTTCGACCTTTAGCCGAGGGCATCTGAACACACATCGGCATCGGCGAAAAAGTACTTGAATGCAGAGCCATCGCTGGAAGCTACTGTTAATATTTTAGAAGTGTATTCCAAAAATGAAAAAAGAAAGAAAAGAAGAAGAAAGAAATGATGTCCGTTTGACTGCAGTCATCAATACTAAGAGCAAGATCATGCACGGCCATTTTTAGTTGAGTGATAATTGATAAGCCACGACAAAAGCCATGTTGATTGGGTGTTACGTAGAACCTTTGTAAAAAAACTCCGAGGTTGACAAGGACTTACGAAAAATGATATTGTGATGTTTGCTATACCATTAAGCATATTTATTTAAGAAACTTGTTCGGGATACCGTCTGGGGAACTGGTAGCTCTGCCGTATACCCTAACCAGTGCTAGCAGATTCTTCGCAGCACGTATAAATATTGCCGCATGTTCTTTTTTTCGACAGCGGCAGGCATGCGGCTTTATCACTCTGATTCTAGCACGCGTGTCAATTCTGTGTTCTTTGTTTGATGATGCCCGTTGTTGCGAGACGCTGTGATAAGGCCGGCCACATTCTACGCCACTGCCCATACAGACGCATCGGCCTCCGTGGATATTCAGTCGACGCCCCACGACCTCGCCCCGGTGAACGATCGCAAGAAATCGAGATCTGCGTAGCGGTGAGTTTACGCCACCAAGCCGTCGGTTCAGGTCCCCATCGCCGTGCAGGGCCCGCTTTTCGTCACCAAGCCGCAACTATGATCACAGTGTGCGAGGAAAGTCCCCAAGCCCGCCGTAGGGGAAACTAAAGGTAGCAACCTTTAGAGGTGACGTTGCTGTGCGGCGAAAACATGCAGATCCTCCGCCGCCGACGAGTGACGACGCAGCTTTTACGCCGACGCTTCTTGAAAAGATGTCCAAGACGATCACGCGCCCAGACATCAAAGTGACACCGCCGAACAGCGACATCACAACGGCGTGCTCCTGCTACGACTTTGGCTCACGGCGAAGCCGAGATCGAACACCGAAGCCTACATGCAATACGAAGACATGAACAGGTGACCTTGAAGTTACTGCAGACGGTCGTACGGTTACCGCCTTAGTTGACACCGGAGCGGACTATTCTGTCATCAGTGGAGCGTACACCGCCCAACTCAAGAAAGTGACGACCATTTGGGATGGCCCGCTAATCCACACCGCTGGTGGTAATCTTATTACGCCGTCCAGGCGATGGCGCGAGTGACAGTAAATGGGCGCACTTACCGTACCAGCTTGGTGGCTCTACAGCAGTGTTCGCGCGACGTGATTTTAGACACGGACTTTCTAAATGAACTTAGGGTGATCATCGACCTCCGATCTTAACTCATCAAGGTCTCGACAAAAAAATCCATACCTTCTACGACGACTTCCACGCAACACGTCGCTCTAAACGTCCTCGACCGAGAATTGACTATGCCGTCCCGATCAAGCGTCGCAGTTTGCGTGGATAGTCCAGACATCGAAACCGCTGAAGGCGTCGTTGAAGGAAACACCCAGTTGCTCTTCGAACGCGGTCTTGGCATCGCAAGAGGCATCGCCAACTTCCGGAGAGGACAAGCTCAGCAGGTGCTGGTGCCAAACTTCACGGAAGAATACCGACATCTCAACAAGGGCACGACGATCCCTTTCCTCGGGGAGCTAGCAGACATCCGAAATATCTTCGCCCTCCCCAGCCAACCTGAAGACGATGCACCCAACCGAGTCAAGCCCGTTTGACATCAACGCAGCATTACCCCGAGACAAAAAAGACCAAATTCGCACTCTTCTTGAAAGCTACAGCGAGTGCTCTTCTTCAGCGTCGAAGGTGCGACAGGTTTCGTTGGTAAAGCACCGCATCATCACAGAAGAACACGCGCGACCGCTTCGTCAAAGCCCCTACCGTGTATCGCCGCGAGAACGTCAGACCATACGCGATCAAGTCGAGGAAATGCTTCGTGAGGCCGTCACCCAGCTATCGAAGAGCTCCTGTGCGGCACTAGTTGTTTTGGTGAAGAAAAAAGACTGCCCACTTCGCTTCTGCGTCGACTATCGCCGGTTGAACAACGTAACAAGAAAAGGATGTTTACCCGCTCCCTCGCATCGATAACACTCTGGGCCGTCTTTGCAACGCTAAGTATTTCTCCTCCATGGACTGAAGAGCGGGTAATAGCAATTTGAGGTTGACGAAAGAGACCGCGAGAACACAGCATTCGTCACACCAGACGGCCAGCAACATTCCAACGAGTAATGGACGCCGTACTGGCTGGCTTGAAGTGGCAGATTTGTTTGATATACTTAGACGACGTCGTTGTATTCTCTTCGAGTTTTGAAGACCACCTGGAAAGGCTTCAGACAGTGCTCGATGCAATCAAGTCATCAGGCCTAACATTGAAAGCAAATGCCATTTCGCTACGAGTAACTACGGTTTCTAGGTCACATTGTTAGCAAAGATTGTGTTCGCCCGGACCCAGAGCTGCAATCACAGTTTCCACCGCCTGCCGGCAAGAAAGCTGGGCGCAGATTCCTAGATCTTTGAGCTTACTATCGCAGATTAGAAACTTTTCGCACGTCGCCGAACCGTTGACGCAGCTACAAAGAATGAGGTGCTTTTTAAATGGGAAGCGCCGCCTACAGTCGCCTCCTATATATATATATATATATATATATATATATATATATATATATATATATATATATATATATATATACCGGGTGTCCCAGCTAACTTGAACCAAGGGTTACAAAATAATATATTTTAGGCAGGTCAATAAAACCATTTGCATACAACTGGCAGTCGCCTTGCGCACTACAGGAAATTTTTTTGTTTTGCAATTACTTAATTAGCTAATTATGTTAATTTTTCTAATTTATGAAATATTCATCTTAGACCATAAATGTGAATTAGAAAGTTGTAGAGCACCTTCAGAAACACCCATTTCATTAATTGCGATAAAGAAAGTCTCACGTGTATCTTTTCTTCCGGGCTCAGAAGAAAGCCCGCGAAATACAAATAATACCACGTGACTAGTGCCTTTGTGCGCCGCGATTGTGGTGCTCTCACGTGGTTTGAGCGAACAAAATTAGCTGCGGCCGTGTCTTCTTGGCCTCGTTAAAGCGGCAGGCCGATATGCCTGCGATGGCTTCTTCGCCCGCGTCAGACAGCCGGCCCACGTGACGGTGCAAGTAGCGGCGAGCCGACACCACGGAGAATCTAACAAGGCCTGCTTCTCTCCCATCAGCGAACGTCACGACAAACGGATGAGCGATAAGGTATCAGCCACTGAATCTGCGCATACAGGCTTGGGTAAAGGGGCGAGATGACATCATGTGACTCGACTAAAATTAGCGTTGCACCTTCATTTGCCGGTTGTTTATCGCCATCCGCCTGTTGTGATGTAGGCTGCTGCGGTGCGCAGGCCTGGCCAAAATCGCGGTGGCGACGGGCGAGCTCGAGCTCGCTCAAACCATCGCCAACATTTTTGCCTGCCGCTGCAACGGAACCATCGGGTCACGGCCGCAGCTGATTTCGTTCGCTCAAACCACGACTGAGAGCACCACAATCACGGCGCACAAATGCGCTAGTCACGTGGTATTATTTGTATTTCGCGGGCTTTCTTCTGAGCCCGGAAAAAAAGATACACGTGAGACTTTCTTTATAGCAATTAATGGAATGGGGGTTTCTGAAGGTGCTTTATAACTTTCCAATTCACATTTTTGGTCTAAAGTCGGTATTTAATAAATTAGAGAAATTAACATAATTAGCTAATTAAGTAATTGCCAAACAAAAAATTGCCTGTAGTGCGCAAGGAGGCTGGCAGTTGTATGCAATTGGTTTCACTGACCTACCTCAAATATATTATTTTGTAACTCTTGGTTCAAGTTAGCTGGGACACCCGGTATATATCCTAGGCCGAGACCGAAATTCACACCGACGCAAGCAGTTTGGGCCTAGGCGCCCTTCTCGTTCGGAAAAGCGCCGGACAGGAAAAAGGTTTCGCCTACGCTAGCAGGTCGCTCTCGAAAGCCGAAGCCACTTACTCAATGATCGAGAAGGAGTGCTTCGCGATCACCATCCGGACAACTTCAAAGTTCCGTCCGTACCAATACAGTCGACCATTCAATGAGGTAAGCCATCACAACGTGCTCTGCTGGCTGGCAAATTTGAAAGACCCCCACCGGTCGCCTTGTCATATGGAGCCTACGTCTTCAAGAATTTGATGCGATGGTAATCTACAAGTCTGGCTGCAAGAATTCTGACGCAGACTGCTTATCCCGAGCTCCCGTGGACGCTCCCCTGAAAGAAGACGACGACGACGCTTTTCTGGGACCGGTAAGCACCAGCAGGTTCGCAAAACACCAGCAATCATACCCGGAGTTGAAAGACCTAGCCGATTACTTGAAATTCAAGACCGCTTCCTCTCCTGCTGTGTTCAGGCGTCAGTTGTCGTCGTTCCCCTTAAGCAATTGACGTCCTCGTGAAGAACTCCGCACCTAACAAGACCGCGCAGCTTCTTGTGCATAAAAGCCTCAGGCAGGAAATTCATGCGTTGCACGATGAGCCGACTGCAGGGCATCTGGATTTTGCGCGTACGTTGCAGCGAGTCCAGCAGAAGTATTATTGGCCGCGAGTACGTGCCGGCGTCGCACATTACGTGAAAACTTGCTGTGAATGTCAACGACGCAAGACCTGCTGGGCTATTGAACCCCATACCACCCCCGACCAAGCCGTTACAGCAAATTGGAATGGATCTTCTCGGCCCCTTTCAGACTTCATCTAGAGGTAACAAGTGGATATCGTGGCCACCGATTACCTTACCCGCTACGCCGAAACTAAAGCTTTACCGAATGGTACCGCAGGAGAAGTCGCCAAGATTTTCGTCGAGCGCTTTCTCCTGCGATACGGCGCCACCGAAGTGCTCATCACGGATAGAGGGACAGCATTTACAGCGGAGCTCACTCAAGCCGTCTTGAAATACAGCCAGACAACCCACCGGAGGACGACCGCCTACCACCCGCAAACGAATAGACTAAAGGAACGTCTGAATAAAACTATAGCAGACATGCTAGCCATGTATGTCGACACCGTACACATGACCTGGGACGCCATCTTGCCATACGTGATCTTCGCATATAACACAGCCATCCAGGAGACAACCAGAGCGACACCGTTCAAGCTTGTGTACGGCAGGGAGCCCGCGACAAGACAACGCTTGATGCGATACTGCCGCACCTGACGGAAGACAACCTCGACGTCGCCGCTTACCTGCAGCTTGCAGAGGAAGCCCGACGACTCGCACTTCTGCGTATTAAAGACCGGCAGCGCACGACACCCGGCGATACAACTTACGACGACGCCACGCAGAGTACAAGCCAGGAGACCTAGTGTGGGTTTGGACGCAGATATGCTGCCGCTGGCTGAGTCAAAAGCTCTTGCGGCGGTACTTCGGACCATACAGAATCCTTCGACGCATCGGACAGCTCGACTACGAGGTCCTCCCCGACGGTCTGGCCACATCCCAAAGGCTCCGGGTGCGCCCAGAAGTCGTCCATGCTGTGCGCCTCAAACCTTATTACGCGCGCTAAAGTTATTGTAATATTTAGTGTTTTTTTTTTTACTTTTCCTCTGCATTTTGTAAATCCATTTTTAAGGGGGGGGGGGGGGGGGGGAGTAATACTGCTAACCATCCAATTCTGTATATTCTTTTTTCGATAGCCGCAAACATGCGGCTTTATCACTGTGACTCTGGCACGCGTATCAATCCTATGTTCTTTGTTTGATCATGCTCGTTGTCGCGAGACGCTGCTTTATCAGTTTCTTTGTCGTGCAAGATGCTCCGAGATGTTTCTCGAAGATTCCGGCCACTCGCGTATATTTCTGCAATGTTCTTGGTTGTGCTAGTCACTATTTGCAGCTTTACCTCGATCTTTCTTTTCAGCCTTTAAATCGAGCGCTGCATTCGTAGATCGACGACCACCGAGCACGATTGTTGCTATCGCTGCCGCCGAGTTGTTCAGTTCTTTTGCGGGCGCGCAAGTCAGCCCAATAACGAGTTTATTGGAGTGAAGATCGTCTCCTCATTTGTTGACAACGGCACTGTCAACACCACGTCTGCTTCTTTTGCGTCGGACAGATTTCGATAGAAAAGGAACAGAGTGTAGAACTATATCGAAAATGGAAAAGGCAGATCAGGCAGGAAGCTTTCTTTGACAACTCTAGAGGCAGTGCCCTACTTTTTGAAGCTAGATCAGGGTGCCTTAGAACACGCAGCTACAAAAAAAAAAAATTAAATGTGAAGATGACACATGTGTAGTATGTGGCAAATCCATAGAAACAATTGAACATTCTACTCTCAAATGTGATGGTATCCATCCGGAAGTCGATGCAGTCGCTCTTCGTGGGGCCCTGAGATACCAGTGGCCGGGTGAATGAACCTGCGGTGGAAGCTAGCAAAAAACGATTGGAAGATTGGTGGCTTAAAATCTAATAATTGACTTTGCGTTAGTAATCTAGAAAGAGAAATTCAATAAATTAAAGGGGTCATGCCACGGGCATTCAATATATTACATTTTTGTATGCAGTCTAGTAGATAATATTGGACCTTATTATTCTGTTTCCGAAATTTTAGAGCCCTGAACACATTCCTTACTTCGGAATAAGTGGTTAAAGTTGACACCGCGAAGTTCCTCCCACCGACAAAGGTTGCCATGTACCCCGCCGGCGTGGCGCAGTGGTTACGGCGCTCGACTGCTGTTCCCAAGGACGCGGGATCGAATCCCGGCCTCGGCGTTCGCTTTTCGCTGGAGGCGAAAAGCAAGGCGCCCGTGTGCTGTGCGATGTCAGTGCACGTTAAACAACCCAAGGTGGTCGAAATTTCCGGAGTGTTCCACTACGGCGTCTCTCATAGCCTGAGTCGCTCTGGGACGTTAAACCCCACAAAACCAACCAAAGGTCGCCACGTTGAAACGGTTGATGACGTCACAGAGCGACGCCGGCCACCCCATCGTCTGCTGCTGTGCCGGCGCCGATAAGCTGCCGATACACTGTACTGTGTTCGCGCTTGCTAACAGGACTCCCAAAAAGTGTACTCGACATGTTTCTGAAAAGAATACACAGACTGCAGTGAAGCGCGATTCAGTTCTTGGCCAGGCCGTCTGTCTTCGGCGCGACCGCCTCCGTCGTACTGCCTCCACCGCTGTAAACACAGCCACTGCCGCTGCGCCGGCCGTTCCTTCCGCTCAAGCCTTCCGCGCGAGCGATATGTACGGCAGACCTCTTTCGCCAGCGTCAGAAAAGCATACTAAAATTGGTTCTTCTCGCAATAAAAATACACCCTTGAAAAAGGAATTTGAAAAATTTATGCCTTGAAATGCCGACCCATATTGTGGGTGGTGGTGGTGACGAACATTTATTTAGTGTTTTGCACAAGGTGTTTGGACCGATGCCCTATTGGCCCAGGCCCTCACAAATCTAGGTAGAGCTCCAATTTCGGAGTCCTAATGGCGTCTAACGCCGGTCGCGCCCTGGAGACCAAGGTCCGCTTTGACTGTAGGTCATGGCAGCTGAGCAGCGCTGCCTCCCAGGCCTCTCTAGAAGGGTGGGTAATGAAGGATTGGGAATGGTGGGGATTGGATTGACGGGCCCAGACCATGTGGAAAACGTCCGAGAAGGTCGCTCCGCACAGGCTGCAGCCCCCATCAAAGTCTGTGTTGAAGTGCTTCAAGACTGCCGGGCACAGCATTGTGTTTGTAAAAATTGTGAGGAGTCTTTCGTCCGTCTCCGGAGACCTTTACAAGGTCTCCGGTGGTGGCTGTCCTTATAATATGTAGCAATTTCTTTGAATGTGATAACACATTGGGTGGACTCGGAGTAGACTTCCCGAGCAAGTTTGAGTGTCCGGGGAGAGAGCTTTCGGGCCGCCTGGTTGGCTAACTCATTGCCCAAGTGTTCCTGATGACCGGGAGCCCAGTGGGAGTTTTTGCTCACAGCCGGTGCGGTGCCAGCGTTCCTGTATGATAGCTCCGCTGCTAAGGCGTCGACGAAAATAATAATTTCCGTTACTGCGAAACAGTGGGTTTGAGACTACGGAATTTTCATGATCGAGTGGTCTAAAACGCCTCGCTGATCTATACAAAGTGCTGTCCGTTGTGGCTTCGATGCGAAGTACATAATTTAGGCCTAGCGACGAGTAGGGAGCAGTAGAAACCAAAGTGCGCTGTCGTCCTTCGCGCTCGCGAGCGCCGTTGCCGTTGTTACAAAAAAAAAAAAAAAAATAGAAGTTGCGGCATCCGTTGCTGTAAGCCTCATGAGCTTATCGTCTACTTTCATGATTCGGCCAGGGCGAGACTTGGACCTATCAGCGAGAAACGATGCTGCTAAAATTGGGCGGCTGGGGTATTGGGTGCCTCGATGTAGTGCTGCTGCGCTATCAGGCGGTACCCGTAGATTGTACAAAAGCACCGTCGGACGGCACTATATACATTGCGCATTTTATGCGTTGCTTTTGAGACATGTTTTAGTGTACAATGTGTACGCTGTTCGAGCTGGTCCGCTCGTGCGGCTATCGTACTCGAGCGCCGACGCGCATCTGAATCCCGCCAACAGATGCCGCTTTTTTCTAAGTGAAAAGCACTAACGGAGATCGAAGAAAAGCTCAGTTTGCGGTAACCTCGGTAAGCGGCATGACTGCTGTTTGGGCCGAGTTTACCGCGGCTTCGCATAACCGAGGTTGACGCTGCCCGTGCACATAACAAGGAACAGCCGACGCGGCGCCGGCGTATGTCGTCACCGGCTGCTACGGTTGCCAGATCAGCAAGCTGTTCACAAAGAAACAGAAATGCTAGATTTAAAAATATCTGCAGGTCCGATGCAGCTGAAACTTTGAGGCGATGTTGCTTGGTACATCAGGAATAAGATGCAATAAACAATTTATGTTCCAAAATTGCTGTCATCACCCTTTTAACCGATCTAAATCAATAATTAAGATCAAGGAAAAAAAGCGTGCATGATAGCAACTGCTATACCACCCTATTTCAAAGGGAACGCTCCTATATTCCTGCCGTCCATCCATCCGTGCTCCGTTGAACAGGACTGTTATCCGCTGTACGTGCTGGCAGCGATGGCTGATCCCGCAAGTGGAAGCTGGTGGTTCCGGCCGATTGTATGTTTATTTTCATGGTTTTGTCATGGCCTGGGGTGTTCGCTAGTACGCCGGCGATGATCTGCACAATGTAGTAGAAGAACGGGTTAACGTTCCGCGTCATGGTAGTGCTGCCATGCCCAATTGATATTCCTATTGTCATAAAAAAAAAAAAAGAGGCTTTTACCAGCATATTGTCACGTAGCTTTTTGAGCTCATAACTAGAAGGTTAAATGGGGGGTTTATTCAGAAGGCACAGGAGAGCAGGTCCAGAGCACCCAGGTACGGTCGGCACCACAATTTCAGCCTCTTCTAATCGAACGACAGTCAGCGCATGCTGTTGCGCACGCTACAATATTTTATGACGCACGTTGAAGTGCCAGCGGAAGACTCACTGCAAAAGCGAACCCTAAGGCAAATTAGCCTAACATTCTGTACTATGCATACACTGAAAACACGTATGCCCCCTTGTGCTGCATCTTATTTTTGCCTCAAGGATGGGCGGCGCCACCCCAGCAAAATGGTTAGCGCGGTTCACCTGAGTGAGCTTTCTTGGAGAACTGAATGGGCTACCCAGGTCACTGACAGCCGTGGTCTGATAGCCACCTAGCATGGGTTATCTACATTTTGTCTTTTCTGACGAAATAAATGTCTTGCAATCAAATTTCGAAGTGCAGCGCGTCCCTTTCATCTTCTCACCCCTGCATTTACTCTTTACAGACCAATCACGGCCGGTGAAATCGGATGCTTCATGAGTCACTACAACATCTGGAAAGACGTGAGTAGTGGTTCATTTTCGTTGCCCTTCGGACACTTTCTTCTTGTCTGTCATCTTCGGTCAGTCACCTGGTCCTTCTTATTGTTTTCTTTTTAACGTGCGACACAAGAGAATTAGACATTTTCGTGTACGCACTTTACCAGGCTGGAAATCGCGCATGGCGCCAAAAGTTGTTAACTGAATGAGGGCTAAGATTTCGCTTTTATTCTGTCCTAATTAAGTTGTACAGAAAAGCCGCGCCTTTCTGGCCACAAAGAAAAGTGGAAGTTTGTGTCTTGACTGAGCTCATATAACTCTACTTCACCGGAAGTCCGCCGGTGAAGACACGCACCTGACTGCTTGTGCCAACTGCTGTCTTCATTCCGCTGGTGACTTCGTAATGCCGAATTGCGGCGTTCGTCGTGTGCTGCGCTGCCATGCAGCTGTTAAGAAATGCCAATTTCAAGGCGAAATTTTCGACTTATTCTTCTCTGTTAATTCAGCCCCTTCTTTTTTTGCGATGAGAGAGTAAGAAAGAACATAGGGAAATCTACGAGGCTTTTCTGCTTCTGGGTGAGCTGAAACATGACTTAATGTATTCCATACGCTTGTGAGGAAAACAGCAATCTTCCGAATGAACGCGAAATTGAGACAAATTTAATTTACCTTTATACATTTTATGAAATCAATGTGAATAAAACAGCCCGGCGTGCTGCAACAGAGGCGCATGCATGACAAATAGGCATTCCATCTGAATAGCATGAAGGGTACTCGGGAAGCACTGGTCAAAAAAAAAAAAAAGATATAATACTAATTTGAACTGACGTTCAGCTCGTGTGAGGAATTATTTAATAGGAACATGCATGGCCAGGATGGTTTTCTTCTTTTTTTTCCCTTACTTCACCATTTTGTTTTCGCCTCCTTAACCTTCGTTCCATCAGATTTTCAGCCTAACGCTTAACCGCTATGCTTCCTTCAGATGATGGAGAATCAGCACCGTATTGCCATCATCTTCGAGGACGATATCAGGTTCGAGCCGTACTTCCGGACCAAAGTGGCGCAGCTTCTGGCCGAGGTCCGCCACTTCGACTGGGATCTGATGTGAGGAACTTGCTGCCTTGTACACTTGGTCGCAAAGTGGCCACTTCTGTCCTGAAAGGCCTTAGTGCTTTTTTTAAACGTTTCCTTAAGTGGCGACAGCCGCTAATATTGCTGAAAAGCCTAGCTCGCCTTTATCCACGGTGCATTCATTGGCCGTGCCTGCCCTATACATGTATGCCCCAAATTTTATTATGCGAGTGTGGCATCAACCGTATCAGCTTTGGTAGGAAAAGGAATAAAGGAAAGCATCTGCGGAAGACATCAACTGATTGAAACGAGGCGCCCTGTGTTTGTTTGCCTTACCCATTGGTTGCCGTTATCGTTTTTTTTTTTTTTTGCAGCTCTGCAGTAATATAAATTGCATCTTAGGTTCAAGAAGCATGGCTAAATAACACAAAACTGCTTTAAGGCTGCCACTAGACTGATTTGTTGGATTTAATGGCCTCGAGTGCGAGGGAACGTCATTAAGACAAAATGGGAGTGTAATAAATTTATAATAAATTAATTGCCATGTTAAAATATGCTTCACTGGTGTCTGGTGCAGCGCAACAATGAAGGTATGGACGGGGGTACGCACTGCAGTAAAATAATACATCATCCATCGAATGGTTCATGTACTGGTCAACCACTCTCTCATGTAATACCTCCTAAATGGGGCCTTTGACTTATCAATAATTAAATAAATAATAAATATAAAAGGAGTTAAAATTATATAAAAAAAAAAAACAAAGCGTTTGTTAAAGCGAAAACTTGCCAATCTGCAGTCGTCAGGTCTGTCTCAGTGCTTAGGCAATGGCTAGCAGAAAGGAAGCGTTTCCTCTCTGTATTTGCATGCTCAATTGCCGCCTAAACACTAGAACGCTGCATTTCTGTGCGCTCTGATACCCCACTACGACTTTATCATGCCTGGTATTTGCCGCTGAGCTTTAGAAGCACAGCGGAATGGTTTGCGGGGTGGCCCTTCTGTTGCAGATACCTGGGTCGCAAACGGCTGTCAGGCTCCAACGAACCCTTCGTCGCGGGTTCTTCTCGGCTGGTGCACGTGGACTACTCGTACTGGACCCTCTGCTACGCTCTCACGCTGGCCGGTGCCCACAAGCTGGTGGAGGCAGACCCCCTCCCGCGCATGGTGCCCGTCGACGAGTACCTGCCCATCATGTTTGACAAGCACCCAGAGTGAGACATGCTTCTCTCTTGCGGTGCCGAGGGGGGTAAAAACCGTAGGAGGCCCTACCCTTCCTCACGATCGGAGAAAAGGACGTGTGAAAGTACAACTTGAGTAACGAAGCACGCTGTATAGTCAAGGGCGCGGGGTTAATTTCGCCCACATAAGATTATTTACGGG
This sequence comes from Amblyomma maculatum, assembly GCF_055883805.1. Lineage (NCBI taxonomy): Eukaryota > Metazoa > Arthropoda > Arachnida > Ixodida > Ixodidae > Amblyomma > Amblyomma maculatum. The sequence continues at coordinate 112,993,064 of NC_139344.1, forward strand.
CACTTCGTGTTTTAAGGCGATAATAGGTCATGCTTACGGATCGTGTCCGTCCGCGTCCGTAACGCTTTCTTTACGTGGGAGACGGCAGCTGGCAGCTGAAATGGCCGATCACTAATTGGACGTAAAGCTTCCTGACATTAAGAGGCGCCTTTCATATGGGAGGGTGATATCACAATCAGCCTGCCAAAACCTTTGCATTCATATTATCCTTAGGCCACGCAGGCACATTCATACGGCTCGGTTAAAGCGGGGCTTTACATGTTGGCTGGTAGCTTACGCTATCGCGTCATCACGAGGGTGGGAGTGAAAACAGAAAAGAGGTACCGTAGTGGAGGGCTTCGGACCACCGCGCAACAGACGCTTTCGCCTCATCGCACTTTAGTGGTCAAAAGTGCCCCCTAGAATTTTTATATATTTTCCCAGCACCGCGTGCAGCACTGCTGTTGCTAGAAATTTGCCTAAGGTGGCATTGTACAGGCAATTTAGTGTCACCTCAATAGCCTGAGTGGATTATCTCGCGGACGTGAAAGCGAGGAAGTAATAATCTTCGCATGCTCCTGCGTGAGGGCATGCGTACACCGTTCACAAAACCTGCAACAGCATGCGTGTCAGACGTGACCGTGACGTGTTTTGGAGACCGAGTAGATTTTGGGTCGAGGGTAGTCTAGAAGGACTTCTTGTTGGTGCATGCTATTGTAGGAACGAGTTGCGCTCGGAAAGACACACACAGGAAAAAATAAACACAAGGAAGGCAGAAAGAGCGCAACTATTAACTGGTTTATTTATTCGTTTCAGTACCGCTTTTATAGGCAGTGTGGACACTTGCTTACAGAAAGGGAGGGGGAGAAGCAGAAAGAATGAAAGGGTAAATCAAAACCTGCGCGACAGTCACCCAAAGCCGCTCAAAAAATTCTTTTCCGAATTGTACAAGGAAACAGAAGTGTCGCAAACACATCGCCTTTTGTCTTGATATTATACGCTTCTAGAAGTTCACGGAATATACTTTGTCATTGCTCCTGCCTAGAATTCTAATGCTTTTAAACACTAGTTCACAGCCGACGCAGGCAATTCAATGAGCCGGCAAATTTGCCTCTTCTCTAGTATTAATTGAACGATGATGCTCCCCTGCGCGTTCATTCACGCAGCGTCCTGTCTGGCCCACATACACGCGTCCGCACTTGAGCGGATCTGATAAACAACGCCCGTGGAACGTATGACAAATCTTTCGGCATGTTTTACATCACATGCTATTCGTCGACCGCATTCCGCACTGATCCTTGGACGAGATTTCATGGCGCTGAAAAAAATCACAGAGACACCATGCCTGTTTGCCACTTTTTACGTTGTGGGCGACCGTATGCATATACGGGACGACCGGGATCCGGTAAAAACGTCCCAGGAAAAAACGTCCCCGGAACAAATGGCCCCGGAAAAAATGGCCCCGGAAGAAGCGTCCCAGGCAAAAAATGTCCCTATTTGCGAAGTAGGAAAAAATGTCCCCGAACGGGGACTGAAGACTTGCGCTACAGGAAGTATAGACTGCGTTTCCCCGTGGCGAGCTGCAATGATGAATGATGCATGTTAACTTTATTACAGCGATTTCACGTTCCGACTTGGAATTGAACGCGAACATATAACTAAGGCGGGCATTCATAAAAAAAAAAAAAAAATGATGGCAGTGGTAATACAGTGACAGCGCCTCATCTTCGCTTTGTTTGCGGGGAAAAGGCGAGCTGACGACAGCCTTACCGGAGAAGCTTGGAGCGATGCTTTAGTATGACCATGATGCATGACCTGTTAAGCATCATCTTGCTTATACCATCATCACCCTTATCACAATTGTGCACCATCATCAGACGAACGGTTGAACCTCGTCACCAGAAGGTCTGGAAAGTAATTCTAGTGATGTCTTCTGCTTTGGACGGTTCCCCGAGACAACCACACGCCAATCCGCTCGTACCTTTCAGTGGGCAGTATTACCAAGCCTATTAGATCTGCCATATGACTGCTTAACGAGCTGCGGAGCTCGGAACCTCCCAACGTAGAAAGAGCCATGCTTTTACGCAGTTCTTGTAAACATTTCCGGCGCCCAGGATGCAGGTTCCAAATGATGATCACATTTAACTCAAAGACAAGAATGGCATAAAATGCGCATCATTTTTTTTTTTATGTGAGTTCCGGAAGATATCATTTTTAGGGGCAGTTTTTGCCTTGGGGACGTTTTTTCCTAGCGGCCGCTTCCTCAAGGGCCGTTTCATCCGGGGACCTTTTTTCCGGGGATGTATCTTCCGGGGACGTTTTTACCTACACCCGGGACGACCGTAGTCTTTCTTCCGGGTAATCGCTCCTTAATGTTGGCGCGGTTTCCTTTTTTGACCTTTTTAAGAAGTTTCTCGGCCACAGCTGAGATGACATCACAGGGGAAGCTGGATGAAAGCAGTCTATCTGGTTATAAAAGCTGATGTGCATTGCATGCGGGCACGACTTCGTGAGAGAAGAGTCCAGCAATTATCTTCGAATGGGCGAATTCGTAAGGAAGGAGCCCTTTTTGCGCTGTTGGAGCGTATACTGCCAGTAGACTTGATGGAAATCAAACTCCAAGCTAAGATCTAAAAACTGCAGTGCACCTTTGGTCGAAAATTCAAGCGTAAACTTCAAACCTTTCCCATAACGTTTAAAAAGTTAAAATGCTATTCGCTGAATAAGTGCGAGTCAAAGGTTTTTGTTTTAGATAAAACAATAAAAGAAAGTCGTCAACGTATTTAAACGCCTTAAGTACTCCCTGGTTAGTAAACCCATCATTCAGGTATCGGTCAATAGCGGCTAAAAATATATTACAAAGGGTCGGTGCAACTTAGGATCCAATGCAATGAGCAGGCGAATTTGCTCCTTCTCGATTACTAATTGAACGCTGATGCTCCCCTGCGCGCCTTGTCGTTAAATGTAAAAGTCATCGTTAAAAGAAATAAAAGTGCAAATAAAATTCTAGCAAATAAGTGAATCTTTCTGCTGACACACCGGCTGAATTCCGACATCTTACTTCGCCATTAGTTTCAATGCATTCTCTTATGAGGCACTAAATAAAACAAATCCTCCACACAGAGAATGCGTACCCAATAGGAGCGTTGGAATTCAAGAAACATACAACATCACGGAGTTTTTTATTGCGAATGGGTCCTCTACTCGTAACTGCCTCAGATATTTCGGCAAATACTGGATTATTATGAACTGCCAAGAACCCTTCTCGCTAACAATTGTTCTGAAAGGCACTGAGTCCTTGTGGATCTTTGCGGAGAAGAAAAGTGATAGCGCTGTCTTTCTACTATCAATTATCGATCCTGCAAGCTTGGTTAATTCAAGGTTCCCGCAGAGTGCCGCGGCTCTGCTCTTGATTCTTGTGCCACTGGGTTTCACGCGTACAAAATTCTTTGAGATCGCTTGGCCTGCCTTTTCGTTGTAAGCTTCTTCTCGTAAGACGACGAACCCTCCTGTCTTATCGGCCTGTAGCAACCGCAGATTGTTTTTCCTGCAGAAGGAGACAACACTTCTGATGGGGTCTTTGGTGTGCTTGCTTGACTTAGCATTCACCGCTCTTGTTAGAGCTTCTACCCCTTCCAAAAGACACCATTCACGATCGTTTGGGCAGCCTTGCTTGGTACGCGCTGGTTAAGCGCTAGCAGGTCGTGAGCTAGGACCGTGGGCTCGTAACTGTACTTTGGACCCTTGCTGAGTATACACGAAACTTCATCTGGTATCGCGACATCTCCCAAGACTTGCGCTATTTCTACTTACCTTGTGTTTATTTTTCATGTGTGTGTCTTTCTGTGCGCAACTCAGTCCTACCATTGTGTCTAGGAGCAGCATTTTATGCCGATTTATTTCCCGGGTCTTCCTTTCGCCCCTTTCGTATTGGTCGCTACACCTTAAACAGGATACACCTGTACGTGTATCCGGCTTAGTTCGATATCTATAATTAGACAGACTATCGATCGCTAAAATGCATCGGACAAAGAAATACGTATTGGCACCCGGACACTGGGCATTTTCCATGTGTGCCTCTTTGTTCGCTCGCTAGTGCTGCTTCCGTTTACCGCTCTTTAGCACCTACAGGCGTGTCCAAAAGTAGTGAGACCGTGCAAACAATGCCGTAACCTCATGCATGCATTGTCTGATGGCACGCCTGGTGTCGATACGTATGCAGTATTTCTTGCACGCAGACTTTCTTCTGGCTCATTGTACGCTTTCTCAGTGAGCACGCGTACGCTGCTCCTTGAGGTAATCTGCGCACATTAGTTTTCAGTTATCAAATTATGAATTAATAAACAAGCAGTAATTACCTCCACATTATGCTAACTTATGTACCCATATGCAAAAGCAAATATGAAAACTTTGGCATCTGTAAACTTTGACGATCCCCAGTTAGCATATATATGGTTTAGCCTAATACGAGTTGTGTGAAAGACCAAGTAGCACACCTCGAGCGAACTTGAAGGCCCAGAGACAGCGAACCGTTTCTACGGAAATATTTCTTCCTCATATTTTGCCACAACAGTCAGGGAATTATCGACGAGTAATTAATTGTTGGCGGCTGGTTGGAAGTCATCTGATGGGTCCCGCTGCTCCGTAATGGAGTTCGCTCACAGTGAAATCGAACATTTTTTGCCGTAAATTGCCGGGTGCAGAGCAGAGGCGAGCAACGTCATGAAGTTAGGTTGAAACCTCATGAGGCAAAGTGGCCGATACTATGTCTGTAGTTCTAAGAAGCCTTTCTTTATTCGCGATTGGAGACCTCACTTGTGCAGCAGACTGACTAGCCTCTAACGCCGTTTTGTTGAGGAACTGCCTGGTTTGATTTGCGGCTAGCTCATAAGGCTGCCCCCCTTTACTGCTGAGACATCAAACATTGTATTTGAGCTCCTTGTAGTGATAGTAAGCATGCTTTCAAACGGCATGTCGCAAATTCGATCATATGATTCACTCCTCGCACTCGATGCACATAGGCCTTCCTTGTATGTGTTACTGATTAATTATTTAGCATATAAGTTGACATTCTAGTCTTCATTCCGTGCAGAACAAAAGTGAATGCTACTGCGTGGGATGCTGGCTTTTTGATGCATCACAAAGCTGCAAAAAAATAACCATCACAGACCTGCAGCCCAGTCTGAGGTCTCGCACTGTGCCCATAAGTTGGTATATTACTCTAAATTCCAGCCCCACCGCGGTGGTGCAGTGGTTAGAGCACTTGACTGGATCAAATCCCGGCCGCGGCGGCCGCTTTTCGGTGGAGGCGGAAAGCAAGGCGCCCGTATGCTGTGCTATGTGAGCACAATAGAGAACGCCATGTGGTCGAAATTTCCGGGGCGTCTCGGTACCTCGCATAGCCTAAGTCGTTTTGAGACGTTACCTCCCCCCCCCCCCCCTCCCTTACATACCAATATTATTATTAATTCCAAGGTTCACCGTGCAAGTAGTTGACGCGTCTTTCTAACGCCGTATTGTCCTCACGGTTGTGGTCAAAAATAGACATTTCTCTTTACTTGGTCGTTCTCATGCATGACTGATGGGGAGCGCTATCCGTGCTACAATTCAGAGGTCTTACAGTTACAGGAACTATTAGGAGAACAAGTGTAGTCCGCTTGCTACCAAGCATGTTCAACCCAAACAGAATGAGGAGTGCAAAGCGCTCTCTTCGTCTTGCACCTTCGCAGGAAAACTTGGGCGGCACATTTTCCTCGGCGTGACCTGAAAGCCTTCTCCGTGCACCCCCTGTACGTGTATCCGACGCACTACACGGGCGAAGAACACTATATCAGCGACACCGAGGACTCCGTGGTGGTCGACACCACTGCCGCGCCCAACGCCCCCGGCTCGGAGCACGAAGCGGCCGCCACCCTGCCTCCCGTCTACAGCGAATCGTCGAGCGCCAGGGATGAGCTCTGAGAGGGCAGCGCCCCTCCCAGCCGGCTTTATATACCATACCAATATGATTACCAGCGTGTGTTCGAGGGTTCTACACATTTATTAAACGCGTTAAGAAATGTGCACTTTCAGTCTTCGTGCCATGTTCACAAAGCTTTTTGTACGCGAATGTGTGAGCCGCACGACTATCTGTACCATGCGTGGTGGGGAGCACAGTGAGAAAGGTCAGATCATGAGAGCCAAGAAGAACAGTTCCCTCCACAGTACTGTTTCATTCACGCGGAAGAAGCTTTGTGTATCATTGCCCCTGCTTTCTGTTCGCATTTAGTGGTCCGCTCAAAGTCAACACACATCTATAGGCACGCGCACGTCGCGTGTACGACTGGATTCTCACGCAGCGCCTGGCTTGGGTTGAAGATCTTAGTCATAGGCCTGTTGGTAAGGCTTCTCTCTGCAGAATGGAAATTTATTTCCTTACATTCTCACGACTGTGTGACGTGGTGCACGAGCTCACGTTCATAGCGTGAAGGTGCAACTCATGGTCCTGCTGCAGATTAAAGACCATAATAAAATTTAGCGGTTTTGACAGTGCAGGCACAATATATTTCCAGGTGGAGGTGCTGAGATTGACACAGCGAACGCAAATCCAGGCAAGGGTGGAAAACAAATATGTCTTCAAGCGTGGTGCAGGAAGGCTAACAATATTTAAGGTGTTTCATGTAAGACTGTTATTAGTTTTTAAATATTGGACCTTCTCATATCGTTTAGTTTTCAGAAGGATGGTGCATACACGGGTGCGGCGAAAATATTGTGGAGCATGATTCTGTATTTGAAATTATCTAGCTGGTTCCGCACGGAACGTCAAATTTTCTAGAGTCACACGCGAACGCATAAGCGGCATCTGATAACACGCCTATAAAGTACTGAAAAATTTTCTATAGGTAAGGCATGAAACGAATTTGATCGCCGAAGCGTGCTGCGTAATTTGCCAGCCTGGTCTGTGCATCAGAATGCAGTTAAGATTTGTTAACTAGGATGCCGGTTGCCTAACATTAACTAACCACTAATGATTATACATTAAGAGGCTTGTAGCGTTCGGTAAATTCGTACGACCTTTTCTCGTTGCCATCGCAGCGCAAGGAACTTTGGGACTGCACACTGCTGAAAGAGAAACTGAGCTGTCGAAGATAGCCACTAGCCACGCCTACGAGCGCGCGCCACCCGGTGGCGCGAATGTCACGCACTAATTGCGCAGCGCCCGTTTGGAAGCGAGATATGAGCGTAACAGGTGTGCTAGCGCGAGCTCGTAGGCATGGCTAGCGGTTGTCTCCGGCAGCACAGTTTCAGTCGTGTGTAACCTGAAAGTTGCGCTGCGACGGAAACGAGAATAGCATCTGAGAAAACCTGAAGAATGATATGGATACAGCTTATGGTGGGTGACTAAGCTCTCAGTAAACGAGCACCTTAATTGAAATAGTTGAAAAGTTGACTATATAATTTTAGTTAGCTTGCTAGTGAGCTCATCTTGGCTGTATTCTGATGCCAGCCACCACTGGCAGTGCTGTACCAAAGAATGTGGTCTTCTAAATCAAAAATCCTATTTAGAAAAATTGCTGACAGTCTTAGGCTCAACACTTTGGATACAGAAATGAAAATACGGCGAGGGAGAGGGGAGGAAAGGCGGAGAGGGTATACTGGCAAAAGAAACCGGCTAGCTTCCCTGCACTGAAGGAAGAGGAATGGAGTGATATGAAGATGGAAAAACAGAGTAAAAAATGCACTAGAAGTCAATGTACACTCTAAAGTCACAGCCTGTCGGGCAGGCCCGACGCTCTTAGAAAACGGAGGAGTGGCTGGCAGGCCTTCAGCACAGATGACCGCCGCTGCCACTGTTCGAGTATCTTTTCCGCCGTCAGCGGTCATGGGTCTCGATTTTCCAGTGCACGAGCGGACATGGCGTCTGGATTCCCTAGTGCATGGCTTAGCGAGAGTTAGCAATAAGGCCCGCGGGAGATGGGCGCACCAGCAGAGAGCACGTATACTTGTGCATTATTTATAATTTCATCGCAAAATTTTGATTTCTTTTTAGCTCAGTGGAAAAAAATGTGGTGCCATATTTTTCGTAGCACATTCGTTTCCGTTTGAGCAGTGTACGCAGCGCCACAGCTGGGAGCTCCGCAAATCTTGCTTATAGACATGTTTAATTTTTGGAGAGAGTACCTTTAGCTGAACACTCGTCGCATTCTTAACAGTCAGATTCTCTCAAGCAGCGGTCCGTGCGAAACAATGAATGCCGACTTACTATAGTCATTTACGAATAAAATTGTGCTGGTCTTTACAGTCGCCTTCTTGTAACATATGGGAATTCGTTCTCTTGGGTCTGAAGCGCGAAATAGAAACGGGATGAACACATATTTTTACGCTCAAAAATTATTCCAAAGTTGGAAGTTTGCGTCTCGCGTGTCGTCTTGAGCCATGTCCTTGTATTTTTAGGCGCTGCTGTGTCCTAAATGAGCAACCATAACTAAGCTGGACTTTGCTGACCTTCATTTTTATTTGCTCGAAAGTATTCTAAGCAGTTTTGTATCGCTGAATTATTGCACCCGCGTTATCCACTAGCTGGATAATATAGGATGAGGTCAGTCCTCCTAAACTACCTCGTTAAAAACTTAAATCCGTTTTCATATCGAGTAGTATGTGCTGGAATCACAGGACAAAAGCGAACTTTTAAATGTAACGGAATTTTTTTTTTTTTCACTTCTTTCTGTCTATCGGAGAGAAAGGGGCGTGGCTCTAGCACACCGATGCGTATTTGATAGAGTGCATTTTAGTGCCTTCTGGACGAACGTCAGCGCTGATGGGATTGTGATGGACGTATTGCTGAAGTGTTCCCTGTTTTCCAACAGCAGGCTGCAAGCGACAACTTTTTCTGATGCTTTCTTATAGCGCCTATTATACTGAGTGCGCGATCAGTTGCCACTCGGAGGCTTGGAAGATGCCGAGGCATGAGGTGCGCAAAATCTAAAAGTGTTCAAGTAATCTCTTTCTAGACGTTTTTTTTTTCTCTCCTTTTTTCTGACGTATGAAGTTGTGTATTGCCTTTCTTGCGGCTTTACCCCCTTCTTTAAGTGATTGGTGCTAGCGTGCCCGAGTAACGAACGAAAGAATAACTTTGTTTTGAAGTCAGTGGATAGAAATTTCCGAATAGATATTAGTTTCCCCCTACTCCTCCGGCACCTTCTATTTTTCGCTGCGGCACTTAGCAGCACGGCCGCATGGACATGCGAAATGTCCCATCAGGTTACGTTCCACCTGAACGTGTTTGCAGGATGTTATTTGTGTCACTTAACTGCAGAGAGCGTCAGCGGCCTTTCGAGCTATAAAATCGGTCATCAGATCCAACCTGTGGCCAAATTCTGTGAGCAGTGCTTTTCCGATTCATTCATTTATCTGTTCGCCATAGTTGAGCCTCTTTGATAGGGGAGCCGTTGGGTGGTATTGCTTGCTGCCTTTGAGACCTGGCGTCATGGGTAGTACATTGGATCGAAAAATATATAGCTGCAACAGTTCGTTTTTGTTTTTTAAGCCGTCAGACGCAACAGTGTGACGGGTTTTAAAGTACGATTGATAGTTTTATAACTGAGCATTGAATACGGTGTCCGCTGAATTTATTCGTCACCGCTGAACGAAGGGCTTCAGCGCGTAGCAACGTGCGTAAGGCGACACGACTTCGTTCTTTTTGTTTTTTCCTTTGGCGCGAACAAAGCTGTATTCGGGGTTGTAACTGCAACTCAGCATTCTATATTGGAAATTAAACCCAGCCACAATGCTGCTTTCCACTGCGCGTGGTGCTCGTGTTTGTGATATCTGACGCCGCGTCCGGAATTCAGCGGTTTGTGCTATATTCATTCAGCCTCAAGCTAGTCGCTACGTTCGAATACAGCCTCTATTGGCGGGCAAATGGAGCGTGGTTGCGGAATGCAGCCAAGGGTTTCGATAACGCCGCAGGGCTGGTAACAAGAGGACCTGGTTCACTTTCGGGCAGCGCTTTAACCGGCTGCCGCTGCTACGCTCATACAATAACATAAGAACCAAAGAAAAATGTAATGCTTTGCACCTTTCGATTGGGACCATATCCTCTCCTGCTTTTTTTTTTTTTTTTTTTTTTTCAGTGAGTTTGAGTTTCGCTTTTGCGGGCCACAATTTCGCATCTTCGTTTATTTTCTGTCACGTGAGGCTCCCATGTTTCGCTTTGTTTCTATGTATGCGTGCATGCTATCGATTTTATTTCTTGAATGCTATGTTTATCTTGTACCGTTGCATCTTATGCGGTTGAACGGTCCAAAATGCGCCTGGTTTAATTATTGCTGTCCGCAGATTCAGTCTTGTTTCACAGTAATGTGTTTATGCTTCTGGCGATTCTCAAATGCTTTCCACTGAAAAAAAAAAAAAAAAAAAAAAAAAACGTGTTTTTTTTTCTTTAACTTCATATTACTTTGCCTCCACTGAACTCGCTACTATTCCGAGTCCCGGAACCTATCTGGCCAACATTCATTCCGATGCGCTGTCGGTGTGCAATGTAAGCGAAACTTTCGTTACGACAGAAACATATGCATCAGCTTAAGACATATTTAGGCGGTTTATCACCTAAGATCTTGATTCTCTGATCGGTGCGCTTCTTTCCCTACCTTGCTTGTCTTTTCGGTAGCGACGGTTTTTCCCATACTGCGCAGCAAGAAAATATGTTGAATCGAGTTAGTCATTTCGCTTTGTCATGTTACGTATTTCCGATTATCTTCCCCGTTCCGATCCAATCGAAAATTAGGCCACTGAGAACAAGCAGGACTTATCGTTCCTCTTCTTGCACTGTTTATTCTGCCATTACTACGCGCGCCATATTTTTTTCTTTCTCTTTGGAGCTCGTGGAGCTCCAGGATAGATAGTGTCTTCACGGAGGAACTCTGTTGACAGCTTCGGAGAGATCCGTGGCCTGAGCACCTTCAACATATCACCAGCTGTCGCTTCTTTAGAACGCTTACTCTCAATGTTCCTTGGGAGAGGGAAAAAAGCGGTCTTTTCTTTTTTCTTCCTTGTTAGATTACGCCTTGCTGTCATTGATTTTTCTAGCTGCTCCTTACGCTCACCTAAGCTTCAGTTTGCGTTCTCGTATGTTCGCCCGGGAGAAATGGCGTGTCTGAGCAGTAACTCTCCACTTGGAGACAGAGGGAGATAAATGGGATCCGTCACTCTTCTTGAGATGTGTGCTTCATTTTGTTGGTGCTCTCCCTCTCTAATTTTAACTGCTCATATCAGGGCTCCATTGCGGGCTAGTGTATTATCACTCACCTCTGTGCTAAAAGGAATAAAAGTTGAGGGGTTCCGTGGCTGTTGATTTTCAAGGTTACCTGCTTTATTTTTTTCCTCTCTGCCTATTTTAGGCATTTTTGTGGGTAATTGAAGCTATAATTCTGAAAGGCAGCTGCTGGACATGAAGCTAGTGACCACTGACAACTTTCTTTTCTATTATTATTACTTGCATGTTGAGTCATAGCTTTTGTTCTTCATCGTAAGGTAACTATGAAGGCATTTTGATCTTTCTGAATGGATGCCCGCATTATGTTCTTTATTTTCGAGCCCCTGTCTGCGTCGCAAGCAATCATTACGTTTTTTTTTTTTTTATAGTGACCATAAGAGCTTTAAAATAACAAAGTAAAGCAAAACACAGCTGTGTGACCTGAAACAGTCATTCTCGACAATCGCAAGATAATTGATACGGGGCAGCACGGTTTTCGAAAAGACCTTTCCATGTAACCCAGCTGTGAGAAACAGTTCACAATCTCGCTTCAGGCTTAGATAATCAAACAAGAAATCCTACAAAATCATACAAATTCATACAAAATCATACAAAATACAAGAATGGTGCACGACGTGGCAAATGTCTGTAAATCACCATAAAATGGTCGCAATGACTGTCACTCGCAAAAAGCAGCCTTTACACTTCACATATTGCATTGGCAACCAGGTTTTAGCTATAGTATCACGTTCTTGCGTTGCATCTGTTACATTTGTTGTTTCTGTACGTTTTTTTCGGTATTTCCTTGGCTGCTTCGAATACTGTATGTTGCTACATTTTAACTACGTACGTTGTTGTGCCGCCTTTAACAAAAAAAAAATATTGCATTGTTTGCTTGCCCACTCCCCTCTGTAATGCCTCGGCGCTTGAGAGTATCGAAAATGAATAAATAAATGAATTGTATTGAATTGATAATTACAAGCGACCTGAGATGAAACGCGCACATAAGATATGTTGAAAAAAAGTCATTAAAAAAACTGTGTTACCTGATAGGAGAACTGACAAGATCGACACTTGACAGGAAACTTCTGGCATATGAAAGATACATCACACTGATATTGGAATACGCTGCCGTTGTTTGGGACCCCAACACACAAATTCACCAAACCGGAAAAAGTGCAACGTAAATTGGTAAGGTTCATTTATAAGGCACATGAGTGGTGCAAATTCCGAACCCAGTTCATATATATGTCCTTATCCAAAACCACCAACTCGCCCGCTTAACTATCCTGTCATATATATGAGATGCTAACCCGGAACGACTGGTGTCAAAACGTTACTAGGCAAGGATTAAAATCTATACACTTTACCGTCACCAATTATGAATTTGCAAAACGCTTTACATTAAAATTGCTAATCCGCGTGCAACACTTTCCTATCACCTTAAGAAGGTTAAAGAATGCTTCTGTAAAACTACCATTTTCAAAGAATCACTTTTTCCTAGAGGTGCTCACCAGTGGAATACTATCTACTAATGTTGCCCAGTGTACTGGTGCTCTCAAAATAAAACGGAGCACGGGCCTATGCAAAACGTTATCTCTTTCGTCCGCGCTGCTGATGAGGAGAACATCAAGAGTATCAAGCTTAACGTCCGGATGTCCCACATGCACTCAAGCTATACATATGCGCATCCGATTGCAGGGCGCGCCGCGAAACGAAATGTTCTTTGTTTGTGTGCTCCGTTTTATTTTGGAGGCACTAGTACAAATGTGTCATCATTCTGTAGTGCGATGTTCTGAACACTGAATATGTTTACTGCATTGTTGCTTACTGACACGCAATCAAATCTTGACATCGAGTTGGATTGCTTTTGAGTTCTTGAGTTGAATTGATTTGGAGTTCTTTTGCAACATGTTTCTTTGTACATTTTTTTTCTGCAAACTAGTTTACGTATTGCTGGCCTAACACTGGTTTGATTTTATGATGATTAATTTGGGTTCCACATGTACATATCTTTTTTCTATGTTCATCTGTATGCATTGTACGCCTACTCCTGTCTAAAGCCTGAGACTCAGGCTGGCAGTATGTTTCTAAATAATAAAAAAAAAAATATTCGCATGGCAAGAACCAGCACAACTATCATAAGCACGTTGAGTGAGTTAAGTCTGTAATGTAAGTCATGACCCTTTTGATAAAATATCTCAAATCATTAGATGTATACAAACCATATTCAAAAAGTGAGAAGCGATGATGTTGCGAACGCAGCATTACACATATAAATTTTCTCAATTGAAGGCACTGTACTGGCTAACTTTAAAATTAAATTGTAAGTTAAAACCCTGGCTGTGTAATCTGGTAAAAATGAACCGCATGATCCAGACAAGAAGGGGGCTGTACAATAAATATTTCGTAATATATGTCAGCATATAAAAATTCGCACTGGGAGATTTTTTTTTTTAATATATGGCGGCCTTCAGTCCAGTGTTCACTTAAGCAGCTGTATATATAATTATGGAGTAGCGAAATCTCAAGCTTACGTGGTCTGTACTTGTGTTTTTCAAATGGCAGCTTAATCTCATTCTTGTATTATGTTTTGTGAAGTGAAATTTTTCGTCAGCCATGCCTATCCTTTTTATTAAAGCAGCTCTCGCACCTCACACCATTCATTGAAGGTCAATTGTAATTGAATTGGGAAGCTCTCGTGGATCATAAACATTTATCCAGAGTGTGCGACCGCGCAGCATCTTTCTTATGCAGGGATACTCGTCCTCAAGAAACTAAAGTGCTGATGGCACTTACAACAAGATGCCTGGTTTCTAAACAGTAGCTTATTTTTAAAAGAATAGTGCAGTGTTTGGATAAATTTTCTTTTCACGCTGTAGAAGTGCCTATCGTTGCAGCCCGTGAATGCACATGCTGAAATCCATCATCGTTAGGGCTGGCTTTCTCAAGAAACTTGACATCCTTAAGTTGGACAAATCCTAAATCTGAACTTTGTGCAAGTGATAAATTTCTTGCATGTTGTACAATATGCAACTCAATCTGTTATGTTCAATCCTTTTTTTTTTTGTTTTCTTGAAGGGCGGAACAGACCGAATGAATAGCAATATTGTTGGTCGTTGAACAGCAGTATATGCTGATAATTTGCAGCACGGCATGATGAATAGCTTTTATGCCCCCTCCCTCTTGTTTTTCATTGCATTAATACAAAACAATGCTTTCTCGCTGTTGTATTGCGTTACATGCTAGTGGCTTTGCTTATTGCATCTGGGCCTTCGCAGCATTTCATTTTTTATCAAAAATACATGTGCTCTTGGGCAACAGTCCTTTGCGGACTTTAGTATAACGCCTGCTGCTCTTGTACTTTAGGAGGCAAAAGTTTTTTTGACCACCGGCATAAGCCAACTAGACACTGTAGGCTTCTTGCTAGCTCAAATGGAAGGGTGTCTTTGAATTGCACAGCCGCTGTACACTTCATATATCCGCCTCGTACATACCCTTTTGATTTCTTTGTTCATTTGCTGAGAACTTGTGTTGTGTCTTGTTTATGAGACGATAATGCATGGAAATGCCTTTTCTGTATGTTGTTCAGAATGTTTTCTGCGTTGTATACTCCATTTGTGCTTTTGTTTTGCAACTCGCTGTGCCAAAAATAAATCTACTGCCAAATCAGTACTACTACTGGTGTTCTGTCTAGAAATTCGCTCTGCAGAAACCCATGCGTCGAAAGGTGGTGCTACAATTCATTTCTTCCATGTGTTTTGTGCCGCAGCACTGTTTTTGACAATTACAAGAAATGGCGAAAATGTTTTATTCCTCTCACCTGTCAGGCGAGGCGTCGCGGGATTGCTGTATCTCTCATAAACACACATTATGCCTTGAACTTAGGCCATTTAAATGCTACTGAACGACCTCGACACGACTGTAGGCTAGTGCACGCATCGAGGCTGGATATCTCATTCCACTTTTTTTATATATATATATCACCCTATAATATCGATATATTTTGCTGTTCTCTGTAGCGCAACATGCCTGCACGGTAAGGACACAAGAAATTGTGAGGGTTTCGTTTGTGTTCGTGTAATGCATAAGTAGCTCGGTACGGTCAGTCAAATGGTCTTTAAAAATTCTCATGAAACATCACCCACATGGCATTTTACATCCGACGGACGACCGTCGGTCCGCCCGCTTCGGACGTTCGGACCCCTGTCGGCCATCCGATTTTTCCCCGGAAGTCGCCCCTCGAAAGTTCGATGGAGCATCCGATGGAAGCCCGCAGAACATGCACAGGTCTTCCGGCGGATGTCCGAGCGCGGATATATGGACAATTTTCGGATATTTCACAGTAGCATGCACACTCAGCCAATCCGCGCGGTTTTTGCATGCATTTGTTTATAAAACGGTGGCATTCCAGAGTTTTTTTTTTATTATTAAAAGAACCTGTCGTAAGCGAAATTAGAATTATATTTTATGAGATGTATACATCAAAGAGAACGGGCTTTGTCAGATGTGCTCTTGCGGGTCTGAGCTGATCATTCCGGATAATGCCTCAGCCACGATTCGTGGCAGCCTCGGCGGTGCCGCTTGAGTCCGGCAGTAGACTTCTGAATACAGCTGGAAGAGAAGCAAAGCCCAAAATGCCACACTGAGAACTCCACATTTTGTTCCGTCGCACAAAACTTTTGCACAGCCCATGACAAGACAATCACGGGATGAGATTATTACTAAGTGTCTACAAAGCTGAGAATTCTGCAGTGCCACTGGAAACAAACAATGGGAAAGCATGCAGTTTTAACCAGATTTGTGTTCTGACTGTTGCAACTTGTAACGCTAAACGCGAGTCTTAACACGCTTTAGTAAAACGAACTTTTGGGCAAGTTGGTTCCTTTGCTTCCATATAACTGCAATCGCTCATCCGCGATTGTCCGTGCAATTATGTGGCAGCGTTACACGCTTCAATCGTTTAAACCTCTCGCTATTTGCGCTGAAATTTGGCAGAGATATAACAGGTAGGGACAAAAGTCTCTGGACCGCACTTCTTTCTATTTGGGACTAGAATCATGGTGTAAGCGAATTATCACCTTATTTCCCTAGCAAACATGAAGGAACTCTCACATCGGCAAGTGTGGTCCGAGACTACTGGCCGATAGGAAAGTTATGGGCTTTGGTTGCAGTTCGCATGGTCCACAGACTTTTGTCCTCGATAGTACATAACACATAACTGTTTATTGTTCTTAATACAATTTTTGATAATTTACTTGCCTGATATGACCAGAAATAATTCTAAATGCTTGTCTGCAGTATCGATGGACGGAAACCCAGATAACGAGGCTCCTTATCGGTCACCGCTCCAGCGATGCTGTGGACGACACGGATTTCGAAATAATTTTGGTCAAATCAGGCAACTACATAATCGAAACCGATCTTAAAAACGATAGATGCATCGTAAGCTAACCTTGTGCCAAATTTAAGCGCGAATAAGAGAGCGGTTTAACCGACAGAAGTATTTACGGTTCGTGTTGAGCGTTGCAACGCTCGTTATAAAGAAAAATGCCAAATAAACCATGCTCAAAACCAAAATTTGCGCTGTTAGTTGCTAGACAGAATGAAGAGCGTCTAAATAACTCTAATAGGTGCATTAAATGTTGTTTACTTACCACGACACGGCTGGATGATTCGGATTATGAATCACGCACGCTGACGTGCGAAGCTGCGATGAGAACACGCGCGCTCGTGCTGAGCGCCTACGGCTGATGTAGGTATAGCCAAGACTGGCCGAGCCGCCAGTAACTTAAATGTAACACGTTACTGCATTACGCTGAAATATAAACTTCAAATTAAATATTAATTGTTTTAGATCGAAACTATGCAGCAGTTTTATTGAAATGACCTTTCAACATCACTTTATTATTATTATTTTTTAATGTTTTTTTTTCTCCGCACTTTGAGTCAAGGCAAGACCGAAGAATCTGGCATTTGTAAATAGACATGGCGGATGAAACGTCGGTGATTCGGTGAAAGCATTAAAACACATAAATATAGTACTTATTCCGCCGTGCGCTCGAAGCGCTGGTTAAATGCATGCACGATTGAAGATCATGTATGGTGGAACTTTGTTCTGCAGGCAGTGGCATAACGAATGTTGTGAATGGGACCATAGCACAGTAGCGCGTCCAAGCAGATGCGCGAAAAAGCCGGCGCACTGCTGACCGCCGCAGAACCGCTCCGACAGCTTCCGAAAAGGGTAGGCTTTCTGCGAGAAGACGTACCCATTGATAACTTGAAATAAATCGCAATGATTGACAAGGTCTTTGTATTCACTGGTGCCTTGATGCTATGAATGCGCACGAATCGGAAATTCCCTTGCTAGCCCTTTTTAATACATCCCAATTATCTAGTGCCCACACACCAACTGTAACTCCTTGTAGCGGCCTGAATCGAGAGACTATATATTAAAAAAAATATATTTGAATGTTAATCAAAGAAACACGATCCCTCGTAAACCGGGCGGACATCCCGATTCGGATGCCCGTTTTCAGATGTGTTTCGTTCTGCCGGCTCACGTCCCAATTTGGGTTACCGTTTTCTGGTGTGTTTCATTCCTCCTGCATATGTCCCGATGCGGCTTCAAACGAACGAATTTTAATCGACTTCCATCGGACATATTATATGCCGTGTGGGCACCAATACTTGTCGCAAAACTAACGAGATATCCTGCCTTTTGGCAACCGATATCCAAACATCGAGGATAGACTTAGTCCAAATAGGCGGGGATAAAAACGCCAAGGTAGTTGCGGTTCCCATTAAATTCCTTGAAGCCTACCATTAGGAAAATCACGGGACGTTAGGAAAATCGCGAGTTACTGTGGGGTCATCTGGGAGAGGTTAGCCGTCGCATTTTACATACGATGGTCCACATGATTCACCAAGTGCTGCGTGGTATGTGTTGAGTGGAGCCGAGACGGCCGCGACAGAAACGAAGGACCTTTAATGACGCAGGAAACGACGCAGCTGAGCGAGAGGTGCAATGATGATGGTGACGGAGCTTGTTCTGGTGTCGGTGGCGACGAAATTCCAAAAATCTTTCCCCGTTGTACAGATGGCGCTAGGTATTTTTCATTGCTACTCATTTCACAACTTGAGCTCGCCAGAGCCGTGATATAGAATTACCCGTGGTGAAATCACTATACCTGCTGATGCTGTTGTTGCCGTTTCTTAGTCTCTTGCAGGTGCCACTCGGCGTGCATAAAGTGCTGCATCACGGAGTCGATTTCTGAAGGCTGAAAAATTCTGTGAATTACACTTGATCTTGCGCAGCTGCGATCTACATCCGCTTCTGTTCAGATGTCCCGTTTACCTGTGCAGTAGCCGAGACGTCGCGGGATCTCAGTGTCGGGCAGGGTTATGTCCTCTTCGAGGGAGGACCCATGTAGGACCTTGGGTTACCCTTCTTCCAGTGTCAGGCTGTCGAGTTATATATTCGATGAAGAGTGCATGAACGGCGCCGACCTGCAGAGCTCTGCGAAGTGCAACGAATACCCTCATTGGCATGTCGGAAGACTCAATGAAACCTGCGAAACCGGGTAGATATTTCAGTAGTTCGGGAATGGGAGCGCTTTGATGACTTTGATTTTTGAGCGGGCACCACTTATCTGCAGCAGCACCTCAACTGGGTCTCTGAGCTGGAGATTTTCTGGGTAAAGCGCGTTCTTCAAATTTAGATTAAGTTGGTTAGCATTCACAGTGTGGGTACGGTGAGGTTCGCTTAAGCTAAAGTGCGCTGGGGACCAGTTTTCTTGTCATTTCGTTGTGTTCGCATGGTCATGCTGACAAGCTGTCTACATTCTTTCACCAGCGGACTTTTGAATCTCTTCTGGCTATAATTTCTTCCGCCAAGCGTGTCTTCATTTATTGGGCTGCGAGATTCGAGCCGTCTAATGAATTGCAGCGGGCGGCTGGCATGGGTGCAATCGTAAAGGATTCAAGACCAAGCTCAGGGAGCTTGCTGTTGCCAAGCTGTTGCCCGAACATGTTGTTGTGCAGCACTATCCGATTGAGTTGCGGGTGAAGGTGCGCATTGCTTCTCGGACTGCTCCTGCTGTATTGACAGCGATAGAATATTCTAGATCTGAAATATGTGGAAGCTGCTCACCACTCGACTTTTGCGAGTATGGTCTCCATTCGTGACAGCGAATCTGCTTTACATTGAGTTTCCATCAAAGAGCATTGATTGCACCGACCTTATAAATCATAGAACCAGAACGTCGCCTATAACAGCTGGTAGCCACTTCAGACCAGTTAAGTAGGTAATTATGAATACTAGGGTTTGCTGATCAGTTCTAGAAACTTTACCCTTTCGCTCTACAATATTTCCTTGTTTGAGCTACATTTCTGCATGCATGTTTGGATGAGGTCTGTCAAGCCTGGGATGGAGACAATATGCAAACACTGAGTAAAACAAGGCAAGGCACCCACCAGTGCGTTGTCTTGTTTTAAGAGCGTCCCGTCTTATTTTAGTGGAGTGTGCGCCTCTTTTCCTAGGAAAGATGGATTTAAGAAGCCAACTTAACTCTTTCCGGATGATGCGTTTGACGCAAGGTGGCCTTATGCACATGTTACATAAAACCTAACGCATTGCTTTACACGAGCTGGTGAACCCAAATTTCCGATTGATAGAACACACAGACCTATTTAGGAAGCAGCTTGATGGCTACAGTTTCGGTTACCATGAAGTTCGCTTTGTTTTCGGCGGGCGACTAGAAAGGCCGGCCGTCTCAAATGTCTTCACAATGTGCTCTGCACCTTTAAAAAAGAGGAGTCGGACCTGACAATTTGACTCCTTACTACCACTTTGTGACTCCTTTTTACATAAAAGGAGTCATGCAAGGAGTAACTGGCTGCAACCTCCTTCGCTGCGGGCGTCTGACCCCACATGTGGCCCGAACGAATTCCCGGCCAAAGATAGCATGGATGACTTGAGACAGCAGCTAAAACATAATCGGAATGCAAAGCCCCTTTAGAAGGCGTTTTAAAAAGTCAAAGAAAAGAAGTGACTTCATATAGGTAATACTTTTAACAACACAACGTATTTATCTGATTCTTAGACTCACTTTCTTGAGAAAAGTTACTGATGGAACTTTAATTACGCCTGCTACGATTCATTATAAATCAAAATCACTTAATTACGGGCACTCGTTAGATTCGGGGAAGTTGAAAACAAGTAATGACGCTAATCACTATACGTTCCCGCATATCCGTTGCTTTAGCGTTAGCAGAATGAACGGAGGTTTTAAGTAATTGGAACCGGAGCCAGAACAGAACGCAAGAAATATATTTCAATCAATCAATTATTTTCCGTTATTTCGCGCAATCCACGTGGATGCTGATGTTATGTATAATGCCCTGCACGTCATTACAAAAACAAAAGGAATAAAAATTTGGTGACGACTAATACAACGTGCGCTAATAACTCAAAGCACACAACGCACAGCACAAAGCCCAAATGCAACAAAGCATTTGGACTTTGTTGAATATGACCGCTACGGTCGTGGTCGAACCCGCGGCTTTAGAATTACTAGCCGAATGACAAATCCAGTGTCAGAGGAACAGACTATGAGGAATGTAGTGTGTTTAAAAATGTATTTCGGCGTACGTTGCATTCGCATGCACTTAGGTGTTCTTCTAACACCATAAAAATACTTCAACACGCGCTTCAGGAACCATAGGTTTATTCTTTTATATCTAGCACATATTTTAAGGCGGCTATTCGTTCCTTATTGCCTGTAATTACCCATTTATAGTACATTTAAAGCATCACGGATGGTGTCCTGCTAGATATGAAGCAGCAGAACCAGCGCACACAGCTACACAATAAATAAGGAAGCATCATAGCGTAAACAATTTGAACGAGCTTTCGAGAATTGAAATCAGGCATTTTAACTTTTGGACAGTGAATGCAAGTTTAAGAATAAACTTTCCATGACAGAGTAATAACATATAATCAAGCACAGTAATTTCAGAAGGCTTAACCTCGTTGCGAAACCACCTTCTCACAGTGCACGCACAGACGGAGCCTGCCGACCCGCGTGTGCTCACGGCATGTCCGGACTCGAGCGCTGGGGAGCGCGCTCACGGATAGTGTGTTAAAAAAGTAATAAATATAAGAGCACAGAACTATCACACGTGGTTGCCAAGAAGCAGACGATGGGGGAGGAAGATTGGGGGGGGGGGGGGGCTGCTCGCATGGCCATCTTGTGAACACTCTCTCGGTGGTCGGCCATCTTGGGAACTTTCAACCGCACGCTCCTTGTGTGCTCGATCCTTGGAATAATTTTGAAGAGCTGCATGGCGTGAAGGGAACTTACACGCAAGCAGTTTGCTTAGTGTCTTACGATAAGTCAAGAAAATTAATCAAAATTTAAGGCACGCAGAAAAGGTGGCAAAAGCCTTGTAATATGCGAATCCGCTGACTCCTTTGGAAAACCGCCTGCTGATTCAGGTGAATGTTCGCTTTGTGTTTACCGATACATGTTGGTTTGTTACAGCGTGAGCACATGCGGGAGGCACAGAGAGCCTTGAGCATATTTGCATGCGTGGAAAAAGCGCTGGACAGGTGCTCTTGGGAAGAAAAATTTCCTGCAATGGTGCGTGTTCGCTTGTTAAATCGTGAGCACATGCGGGAGGCACATACAGCCACGAGCATGCTTGGAAATGACGCTGGAAAGATGCTCTGCGGAAGAAAGAAAGTTTTGAACCGTAGAAGAACGGCTAATTGGGCGAGTTGGTGAACCATGATGGACGGTAATGTATAGTGCGCAAAAAGACGAGACAAAAAGGAGAAGTTTTGAACCTGCTGCTGTGTTTGTATTACAGACGGCAAGATAGCTGCTTGTGCTTGACCTGGACTTCAAATCGAGGCGTACTTTAGGCAAGTAGGAAATTCAGTAAGTATTGAGCTCATAACACAGTTGCAGTTGGTTAATTTTGGTTTTCGCTTGTCCCGAACGGTGCCGGAGCCGTCCCTGACTACAACGCTGCTGATAACTGTAGTGGAGTCGTGCTTGACTGAATAATGCTGAGCAGTGTAGTCATGCGTGTTCCTTATGCATGCTTTTGAGCGTTGAACCTTCACCGCACTGCATATAGTCAAGTTAAGATAATATGAGGATATCTTTTTCTGTAACTATAAAAGCTTTTTCTGTTGCTACAGTTTATTTTGCCACACAGACGCACGGTCAAAAACTCCCCAAAATTATGTTGTAAAAACAGAATTTTCAGTAGTTTTTTCGAGTTGATGGGATGTGTGCAACGAATGTAAAAGGGAATATTGAGAGAAAGCTTTGCTTCACATTAGTGCATAACTTCAAAGAAAAGGTAATGCTTCTTGATCTGGTGTCATTGCTTATGTGATGAGTTGCTTGAGCATAGCCACAAGAGAATTGTTCTTTTGGGTTTGGGGGAAGCGTAGAGAATCGGAGCTGTTTGCTTGAACCTTGTTTTTGATGCTCCCAGTTAGCGAAATGCTCTTATTCTGCGGTCATGTTTCAGTCCGACAGCAGGGTGCTGCACGTGCTACCGCAGGCAATGAATTAGTCTCGATGAATCTACAGAAACTTTGGTTCAATACACATTGCCACAAACATCTTTATATATGGCTGTGAAGGTGAGAGGTGCAAAAGGGTGGTGACATGCCTCAAAAACTCAGAAAGAAGCTACTTGCCTGATTAGTCTCCGACATGATATAATAACTCAAGTAAGTGGTGAATCTGCGTTCGCCTGGTAATATATTGTTACATTAGGTGTCTGTTGTTTGAAAGCCTTGTATTCTGTATCCGCCCTCTGCTCCAAGCTGAACTACCCCGTAACGATATTAAGCTTCCAGGGAATCGCAGAAATCTGAGTTGTTTGCTTGAACCTTGCTTTTGGTGTTCCCAGTTAGTGCTATATCTTATTTTGATTTCATGTTTCACATGTTTCAGGTCTGTGAACAGTCTGGCCCAATGTGCTGCCTTAGGCAAAGAATTATACAAGATGTATGTACATAAAGTTTGGTTAAATTCATGTTGCGACAAACATATTTATGCATGACCCAGAAAGATGTCTCTTGTCTGGATTTCTTCTCAAGTACATAGTGAACCCGTGCTAACCTGATTACATATTGAGCTTCTCTCGAAATCCCCCCCCCCCCCCATCCCACCTTTTACCAAACTAGATGAATGGGTCTCTTTTTGCATTACATGTTCAGCTCAAGTTCATTTCCTCCTCTTCAAGTGCATCAGCTGAAATGTGCTTTTCAACAGAAAGAAATGGGAATAATTGTTTGAACCGGACAATTGGGCAATGTTTTGTTACACAGAGAATGTTAGCCTATCCTGCGATGAGATTGAAATGACTACTGCGCAGTTTGGATTTTCTTTTTTTTACTTTGCGCACTTGGCTTATTGAACCAAATATCAGATTCAGTGACATTATTAATGCGAAAACAAAATAATCAGTGATTAAAAATAAAGCCATTGGCAATATGAAACATTGCAGCAAGCAGTGAGGACTAATGAAAGCAAAATCCAGGCCTTAGGCATGCAGTTGTAGGCAGATTTAATATGACCTATGTCACCCAGATCATGTAACTGTCTTCTCAAATTTTACCACCACTTATGTCATATCTGGAGTTATATGTTTTACATTGATGATTTATATTCTAGCATTATGTAAGTTACAACCTGTACTTAGTTGCCAACAACTGTTATTTTTGGCAGTAAAATATCTTGTATTTAAAATGGGAGTGCTAGTGTAGTAGTTGCGCGCCTACTTGTATTGTGCGCCACGCCCCTCAGTGATAACGGCTATATATGCCGCAGCGCCGCGTGCTGCTGCGCACTTCGCCCTGGCTTATCACGGACAGCGCCCAGCTCTGCTGGCGCTCGCCAGTAACTTGTTTCCGGGAATAAAGAAATTCCCACCGCGTGCTTCACGGCTGCTGTCTTCGTTTCCTGTCTGCACGGAGAAAACACCACATAATGGCGACGAGAATCAACGCATCGACTGCGGGACCCAGGAGCTAAGCGCTGGTGCCGATACTGCAAGATAGCCTCCCAGCTCGGACCAATGGAACCTTTTGACGACTCGACGACAGACTGGACGTCATACGACGAACGCCTCGCATCGTACTTGAAGGCGAACAAGGTTCCGGACGACCTTCAAGTCGACGTATTCTTGAGTCTCATTGGTCCCAAAACTTACCAACTCTTAAAGTCTTTGACTGCTCCTGATAAGCCTACTTCGAAGTCACTAACCGAGTTGAGGGAAATTTTGAGCAAGCATCTGTCACCGATGCCATTCGTTATTGCTGAGAGAGCGAAGTTTTGTCGCGCCGTGCAGCCTGAAACGCAGACGATAGCCCAGTTTGCGGAAGATATACGCAGGCTGGCTCAAACTTGCGAATTCGGCTCTTTTCTGGACGATGCGCTTCGCGACAAATTTGTCTGTGGCTTGCGGCGAATTGACATTCAGAGGCAGCTGTTTATTGAGGACAAGCACCTAACATTTCAGAAGGCAATTGACCGTGCTTTGGCCGCCGAGGCTGCAATGAGCAATGCAGCGACAGCACATGACTTATCGGATAGCGCTGAAAACGTTCACCGAATGCAGGCTGGGAAACAGAAGCCTAAGTACGCTAGCAAAAGTGGCAAATCCCAGCCGTGCTATCGTTGTGGTTCTTTCAAGCATGATGCACAAGCATGCCCGCACGCACGAGCTACTTGCTTCGAATGTAACCGACAAGGGCACCTACGAAGAATGTGCAAAGCTAGAACAGAACAGAAAAAACAGAAGCAGTGCATGCGCACGCTTGAGTGCAAGGCTCAGCTCGACCTAACTAAGCTAAATAGTGTCGACGTGTCCAGAACGTCACCCATAATGGTTGGAGTGAATGTAGAAGGAACTACCATACGAATGGAGCTTTACACAGGAGCAGCAGTGTCGGTTATGTCGCACCATCAGGCTAAAGATGCTTTCCCGGTTTCCGTTTGCAACGTACAACAATGAAATTGAAAACATACACAGGGGAAACTGTAAAACCTGTTGGCTTAATGGATGTGCTCGTCCGCCACAACAACCAAAAGGCACGTCTGCCGCTGTACATCCTTCCGCAAAACGGGACACGGCTCTTAGGTCGCAACTGGCTACAGCATATCAGACTAGACTGGAGTGGAATTCAAGGTCTTTGTAAGGCGTCCGCTACACCAGGCAGTCCGCCGGCAGCATTGGAAGCGCTGCTACGGAGAAACGCAGACTTGTTCAGTGACTAGCTAGGAACCATACAGGGAGAAAAGGCAAGTCTCCAGTTCAAAGATGACCAAATACCACGTTTTCTGAAAGCACGAAGTGTACCTTTCGCTCTTGTGGAACGGGTAGAGGCAGAGCTACAAAATCTCGAGAGTTTGGGAATCATTTCTCGCGTCGCCAGTAGCAGGTACGCTACACCAATTGTTCCTGTGATAAAGCGTGATGGATCAATTAGAATTTGTGGCGATTACAAGCTCACTTTGAATCCGATTCTAGACGTCGAGACATACCCGCTTCCCAAGTTGGGTGAGCTTTTGGCAGCATTAGCCGGAGGTCAGAAATTCTCGAAAATTGATCTTAATCGGGCTTATCAACAAGTCGAGATGGACGAGGAGTCAAAAGCCTACCTAACCTTGAACACGCACAAGGGCCTGTTTGTTGTCAACCGGTTGCCTTTTGGCATCGCCTCAGTACCGGCGATCTTTCAGAAAATCATGGACAATATATTGAAAGGACTTGAAGGCGTTACTTGCTACGTCGACGACATAATGGTCACCGGAAAGACTGAAGAGGAGCATCTAAGAAATTTAGAGGCAGTATTGAAAAAATTGTCTGGGAGAGGCATCAAAATAAAGAAGGAAAAATGCGAATTTTTCAAAGACAAGCTGCAGTACTTGGGACATGTCATTAGCGCGCACGGAATTGAGCCGGCTACTGACAAGCTAGAAGCTATAGCACAGGCTCCGCGTCCTACAGACAAGCAGCAATTGCGTTCCCTGCTGGGCTTGATCAACTACTACGGGAAGTTTGTTCCTAACCTTTCAAGAGTTGTTCAGCCCCTCAACAGGTTGCTACGTCTCAATGTTTCCTGGTCCTGGAATGACGAGTGCGAAGAAGCCTTCTCGAATATCAAGGAGCTGCTGTCCCAGCCACCAGTTCTCACTTACTACGACCCCGGTGCGCCCCTGCAGCTGTCGTGTGATGCATCGGCATACGGTATAGGAGCTGTCATCTCTCATGTGCAGCCAAACGGTCAGTGTCATCCTGTGGCGTACGCATCTCGCACCTTATCTGCAGCAGAAGTCAATTATAGTCAACTAGAAAAAGAGGCACTAGCTTTAGTTTTTGGCGTGAAACACTTCCACTACTACCTCTTTGGTCGTTCTTTTGTTTTTGTTACGGACCATAAGCCCTTGCAGACAATTTTTGGCCCCAAGACGGGCATACCAACTATCGCCGCAGCACGACTGCAACGACTGCAGCTTACAACTTCACTCTGAAGTATAAGCCGTCGTGTCAAAACGCCAACGCAGGCTGCTTATCTCGACTGCCTCTGCAAAGTGAAAGCGAAGAATGCTCGGATGATCAATTTTATCTCCTACGCTTGCAGTCCTTGCCAATCAACTATCGTGATGTTGCCCGCTAAACGTCCAGAGATCCGATCCTTAGACGCGTCATGCAGCACGTAATGAACGGGTGGCCTGAGCGCGTTGACAGTGAAGAAAGTTTTTTCACAGACGCTGTGAACTTTCGCACAGCTTGGATGTCTCGTTCTTGGTATGTGTGTCGTTATTCCTGCTAAACACCAGCCTCAGATGCTCGATGAATTGCATCAGGGACACCCTGGAATCGTGAAAATGAAAGAGCTAGCACGCAGTTACGTCTGGTGGCCAGGAATTTATCGCGACATTGAGACTGAAGTCCGTTCGTGCAATGCTTGTTCAACGCAAAGCGCAATGCCTTGTCATGCCCCTTTGCACCCATGGGCATGGCCAACCAAACCATGGCAGCGCCTGCACATTGATTTTGCAGGACCTTTCAAGGGAACCATGTTCTTGGTGGTTGTTGACGCTCACTCCAAGTGGCCGGAGGTGTGCCAGATGCGCGACACATCTGCGGAAAGCACAGTCAATCGACTCCACGAACTCTTCTGCAGGTTTGGTTACCCTGAAGTCTTGGTATCTGATAATGGGCCGCAATTTACCTCAGCGGTGTTTTCCGAGTATCTTAAGAGCATTGGCACGCGGCATGTACGAACTTCAGCCTACCATCCTAGTAGTAATGGACAAGCTGAACGATTTTTTAAAACTTTTAAAGCGGCACTACGGAAAAGTACTGCTGCAAGTTTAACCATAACATTGGGAGAGTTTTTGTTGTCCGGTGTGGGGTGTTTCTGTAAGACGACGGGCGAGGCGCCGGCTACCCTTCTGCTCAACAGGCGACTGCGCACCCGGCTGGACGCAGTCAAGCCCTCGCTGCAGCAGACTGTTTCGACAAGGCAGTCCGTGCAGACACTGCGTTTCAAGCAGCGCACACGTGAATTTTCTGTTGGTGACAGTGTCCTAGTGCGCAATTTTAGGCGGGGTGAAAAGTGGTTGCCTGCTGTCGTGTTAGAGCGAACGGGACCTGTTTCGTACCGACTTCAACGGAAACCGGTCAAGGAGTGTTCATCTGGAAGCGCCACCAGAACCACATCATTCAAGCCGTGGGCTTGGACTCTCGCTACACTCCTGAAGAGCAGGGTAACTCTGAGCAGTCACGTCCAGCGACGACGCCGGTTCAGCCAACTTCGTCCCGTCCTCCATCCACGACACAACGGCGGTATCCGGAAAGGCAGCGCCGCCCTCCAGACCGCTATGCCTTGAACTAGTCTGTGTTGATTTTTTCTTTATTGACTGTATGCACCCTATTCAAAATAAGACTGGGGGAGTGTAGTAGTTGCGCGCCTACTTGTCTTGTGCGCCACGCCCCTCAGTGATAACGGCTATATATGCCGCAGCGCCGCGTGCTGCTGCGCACTTCGCCCTGGCTTATCACGGACAGCGCCCAGCTCTGCTTGCGCTCGCCAGTAACTTGTTTCCGGGAATAAAGAAATTCCCACCGCGTGCTTCACGGCTGCTGTCTTCGTTTCCTGCCTGCACGGAAAAACACCACAGCTAGTCTGGTGGTTTTGAGTAGGCTTCCTGGTATTTCTTTGTAAGGAACTGGATTAGGAGCCTTAGAAGAAGAATGCCCCTGGCTGCACAGAAGCTGATGCACAAAAGGAAAAGGGTAAATAGGGACGCTAACATGAAAATGACAAACGAATGAAAACTCAATCTACCGAGGTATCTTTTAGATGATTCAATGGCTTCTGTTTTTTCATTATTCCATAGCCTAAATTTCCTGTCTGATTTTCAACCTGCCTTAGTCAATAACATGTTCAGTGGATGTGACTTGTTGCACGAAGCATCGGCTTCCATGCAAACATTGGCATCCTGCAGCTCTTCTTGCATTATTGAAGACTGCTCTGGGATCCATGAAAATTTTTTTCATTCTGAACAGCTGTAGTGTTCACTTCAATATGCAGATTTTCATTGAAGTACTTCGTAATTGTTACGTGTTTCTAACATTGGACAGAACATAGAACATATGTAATGTGTTGTGTAATGGTGTCTTTACTTCCAGGCGGAGGTAGCAAGCACATTTGAAATGTATTCCATTTTTGTTACTGGAACTTTCAACTTCACAAAAATTAACTGAAGAAAGCAGCCCCTCATATAGAAATCGCTAAAGACCCCACAGATAAAAACTTCGACATCATGGGCAGTATTGCTTGAGCAGAGGAACGACAACGACCCTCCAGGAAGATACTGTCGTGACGCTGGGACTAAGTCGACCCGGCATTCACTTGGTAGCGTGCAGAGACTCCGGGTTGATGAAGGATTGAATCTTTGAAGTTGATAAAATATATACAAGCACGTTTAATGGCACTTTGAGAAAGCTTATTTACATGAAAAAAGGGTATATGAGCAAAATGGCAAGCGTTAAGAGTTCATAGCGAGAAGCGTCTGGATGAGCCGTTTACCCAGGGCTCAGAGTGTCGTTTCGTGCTCTGCAACGTCCTTAAATCCCCCATGTCCAGCCCCTCTCTGAAGATGCTGACCAATCAGTTCCAGGGCACACCCCTCAGATATCGGCAACCAATCGAACACATCACTGCACTGATGGTCTGATGCACAGACTGGTCCAGTATTGTTTCCTCGGGCTTGGTCACTTGTTGTCAGGTAGAGCTTGGGAACGGCGAGGAGGTAAATTTCGATTCTTCTGCAAAGATCCGCTATGTTGGTTCCGGCAAATGGATTTCCTTCTTAGAAACCCAAGTGTACGTGCGCGCCACGAATACTGCTCCCAGCATTGCCCCTTTCCGGCAATTGCAACTCTTTCCTGCATTCACGGGAAATCCTCTAATGGTCGTAATCCTCATGCTCCTTTCTTCTCCTGTACGTCAGCAGACGTGTCACTCCGATCGTCTCCTTTGGACAATAGGCATTCCTCACTTGACAATAGCGCCTCTCGACGGAAAGGGTGAACAGTTGAACAAAAGCACTTCCGGCTATTTCTCACAGGGCGACGTTCCTTTGTATTTTTTTTGACGTTCCCTTGACAGGGCCAACTTGGCATTTGTACTGCCACGACAAAGCAAAGCACGCTCACACAAAAAGATTCATGTGAACACGCTCAGTTAGAGCCCTTGCACAAACAGCACCACCCAGGTAGGACAAAGTGGGCTATGTAGGGTGGGCCCCGGTGGGCCCGATGTAGGTAATGCAGGACAGCTCCGGTGGGCTCAATGTGGGTGCTACAAGAGGGGCCGACGTAGGCCCGAAGGGGGCTGTCGACAAAGCACCAATGGGCCCTACTAGGGGCCGATGCAGGCAGCCCTTGCGGGGCTGCCCACATTTTTGCGGCATTGTTAAAAGGACCCATCCCGCCAACTCCCCGCGATGGTCCTACTTTGGACCGATTTGGGCAGCCGCTTTGGAGGAAATTTTTTTTTTATTTCAGTTAGCCCCTCAGATAATGACATAGGACCAATGCGGGTTCTATAGCGCTAGCCGCACTTGGGCTAGCCCACATTATTCTCATAGGGGTCCGACGCAGGAAATTGATGGAAAGCCCTAGTCCAAGCTTTTCCAATCAATATTTATGCACATAAATTATTATTTTATACATGTCAGCACTTTCTAAACAGCCACAATATTAAATTTTACAATAATTCATAGCATTCATCTAACCGAAATGACTTCATGTACATCTTGTTCAGGCTATGGAGATGTGTGTTCTGAACAGTAATATTGTGCTGAGAGTTGCAGTCTGTCCAAAGCAACCACATAAGAGGCAACAGTTAGCAATCAGTTTGTTTTAGTATTTGTAGCGCAATTTGCATGAGCGCGAGAACTAAAGCCATGTAAATTTCTAATCGACTAAACATGGCAACAACTGTTATACAAATAGTCTATAATAGTAATTTAGGGCAACATCTAATGCAAACAAAGACTGGAAACAATGATTACGCAATTACACGCACGCCTTCTAGCCCCATTACGGCCGATGTGGAACCTACAGCGGTTTTGTGTGGGCAGCCCCAATTGGGCTGGGTGTTGGTTTTGAACCTAAAGCCCACTTTCTGTTGCACGTGCCTTCAAATTCCCCACAAGGGACCAATTTCGGTATCATGCGGGCCCTCCCGCCTTCCAGCCCCATTACGGCCCATGTGGGATATGAAGCAGTTTTATGTGGGCAACCCCGATTGGGCTGAACGTTGTTTTTGAACCTAGAGCCCACCTGCTGTTGCACGGGCCTTCAAAGTCCGCACAAAGGACCGATTTTGGTACCATGCGGGCACGCCGCCTATGTACCCACATAGGCACGCAGCCTATGTGGGACCTAAAGCGGTTTAGCTAAGGCTGCCTCATTTGGGCTTCACGAGGGCTTGCCCAAATTGAGCCCTTATTCATATTTCACCTGCCCTCAAGTAACCTACAAGGGACCGATTGGGGCAGCATGTGGGTATGTCCGTTTTCTTGCCCCACTACGGCCGATGTTGGTCCCACAAAGATTTAATGGGGGCGGCCTCATTTCGGATCTATGAGGGCTTTCCCATAAAAAGCCCACATTTAGGTTGGATTGCCCTCAAATATCCGGCAAGGAACGCTTGTGGTCTGGATGCAGGAATGTGCTCTGCATTAGCCCAAGAAACGCTGCTATGGGACCCATGCAGGAGGAGCAGGGGCAAGCCCAAATGGGGCTTGCCCACTTTTGCCCCATCGGGGACCGATGCAGGTTTTATGATGGTTGCCCAAGCCCCACATGCCTAAATCGGATATACTGGGGCCCCACATTCTGTGCTACCTGGGCATGCCCACAGGCGTACAATAGTGCGCGCAAGCGCGGCCCATGCACGGTCACATCAGCCTCCTCCCCCGCCAAAAGAGTCACGGAGGGCAACAGTCGCAGCTACTGCATGAAGAGACCACTTAATGGCCTGCGCATGAACGCTTGAAGCTCGTAGTCGCTTGTCGCGTTGTCTTGATTGTCGTAGGCCAAATTGCTTGAGCTGTCTCTGAAACTCAACCACATGTCTAAGCAAGCACTCGGCTCCCGTCTGAAGGGACCAGGTCAAAAGAAAACTGCCATCTTTGTCCGAGAAAAGCCCACACTCAAGACGCTCAGGACCCACGTATGTCTAGAAAACCAAACGTGCTGCTTTACATAGTCACATATATACAAGCGCACGAAAAAAAAACCTGAGTATCAATTTGGATACATGGTGAGGAGCACCTCGGACCGCTTAGACACAGCGGCTAAGCGCGTCCGCATTCCCATTTAACTTCCCCTTTTTGTATCTTATTTCAAAATTGCACTGCTGTAAAATCAAGCTCCACCTCAGAAGGCGACTGTTCTTCGATATCGCAGTTTGCAGCCAAGGCAGGGGACAATGGTCCGTCTCTACGGTGAATTTGGCCCCTCCAAGATAGCACTGCAATTTTTGAAAGGCCCATGCAATTCAAGCGCACTTTTTCACGCCTACCGGGGATTTACACTGCGTAGTTAGTGTTAGAAAGCTTTGCAACTACTTCAGCAGGTCCTTCCCACTGTACTTCGAGCTTATTCTGCCTTGAACCTCTCAGTAACATCACCTGGTCCCTGATACGAAACGTCCTTTGACGGGCTGACTTATCATAGTACACTTTGGAACGGGCCTGGGCTGACTTCATGCTGGCCTCAACGAGTTCCTTAGTTTTATGTAAGCGATTCAGGAGGTTCAGAATGAATTCTACTACTGTTGGATCTTCTCCGCGCCCCTCCCAGGCTTCGCGCACCATTCGCAAAGGTGAGCGCTGGGCTAAATCCAGTGGATTCGTGCGGCACTGACCGCAAAGCGAAAAGTGCTGCAGGCAGGCAGGTATCCAATTCGCGCTCGTTTTCATAGTACAGTACCCCCAGGTCGCGTTTGAGAACACAATGCCATCTTTCTACGCTGTTGCTCTGCGGATGGTGGATCGAGTTGTGCACTACTTTAATGCCGCATCGCTCGAGAAATGAGGTGGTGAGGACACATGTGAAAACGCTACTCTGATCACTTTGGACCTCAGAAGGGAATCCAACTCGTGCAAACACTGACAGCAGCGAATCCACTACACTCTCGGACGTCACCTCGCGCAGCGGAACAGCCTCTGGAAACTTTGTGGCTGGGCATAACATAGTGAGGATATAACGGTACCCTGACTCTGTCACAGGAAGTCGCCCAACTACATCTATTACTAACTGGTGAAACGGCTCAGTAATGATTGGTACTAACACCATCGGAGCTTTCCACTTATCTTGGGCCTTTCCAAACCGCTGGCACGTGTCGCATGACCGTACAAAATTTTCCGTGTCCTTAAAACATCCAGGCCACTAGTATTCTTGCAACAGCCTCTGCTTTGTTTTCCTTATTCCAAGGTGACATGACCACGAGCTGCGACGGGAAAGTCGCAGTAAGTCTTCGCGGTACTTTTGGGGAACGACTAATTGGTCCCGCTCTACTGCGCGCTTATCATTGAACAAGCGATATAGCACTCCCTTTCTCATCTCGAAAGAAATATTCTTTGCTGTCTTACTGGCGCGGTGGCGTTCCCTTATCTCCTGTATCTTGGGATCATTGGCTTGCCCCATAGCTACGTCCTCTCGGGTTCCACTTAGAAGTCTCGTGAGATTACTAGACACTGGCGGCAAAAGGTTGCTCTCAAGAACGTCCTCATTCCGCTTCTCATCAAGCTCACTTTCAAGTTGACTTATCTGAGATGCCTCGCTCTCAAAGTTTTCAGACCCGCTATCTTCCGCATCGACCACTGTTTTAACTGCCGTTTCCTCCGCTGTGGAATTTTCTGGAATGAGCACTGTAGCTAGTTCTCGCGCCTTTGAACGTGTTAAGGCTTGCACAACTCTGTCTCCGAAAAGGATGCCCATCTTTCGCAGCAGCATGTCCGATTTGTTGAAAACAAATACGGATAGCACTTAGGAAGCTTTCCTGAAACGGTAGCCTCGGTTAACTCGCCGAAAGGGCCCTCGATGACCCCGTTCGTGATTGGCAAGCACACTCTGTTCCTCCACTACCTGGCGGAACCATGCACACTGTCCTGTATAGTCAGAAGGCGACACATACGCCGGATGGACAACATCCATCGTTGCGGCCGAATCGCGCTGTACCTTGCAAGGCTTCTCGTTGACTACTAGGTCATGCATGTAGGGTTCCAAAAGCTTCATGTTTTCATCGCAGTCACTGACATACGAGAAAGCAATCTTTTCTTTTCGGCAGTTGACGGCAATGTGACCCTGCTCATTACACCTAAAGCATGTGAGCGGCTTCCTAGCCTCAAGCTTGTTCTTTGTGTTCTGCGCGTTGGCCACTTCCCCACTTTTCTCACTGCCGTCCTTCCTAGGGAGTTTGCCTGAAAAAGCCTTCCTTTCTTCGTTTGCGACTCTAGCAAAGTGCCTTTCCTGACGGTTATTCACACTCAACTTGGGATTGCGGGGCCTATCCACGGCTGGGTTGCTGAATTGTCGTCGCGAAGCGTACTCCACAATGAGTTCGGCAGTTTCAGTTGCCGACTTAATGTCACCTCGGTCCTGTAACCAATTCCTTTCTTTTTCTGGGAGGCAGTTATAAAACTGCTCCAAAAGAATTCGCTCGACTACAGCGTCCCTATCACTGCAGGAATCAGTGCTCTTTAGCCACTCGCCCAAATTGACTCTTAAATTGTACAGGAATTCAAGCTAACTCTCATCCCTGGACTTAGTAGCGTTCCGAAAACGTTGTCTGAACGCCTCGGCGCTAAGCCTATACTTTCTCAGAAGGCAAGCCTTGACCTTCTCGTAGTTGTCCGCGTCCTCCTTGCTTAGCCGCGCGACAACCTCCGCTGCCTCGCAGGGCAGAACCGTCAATAATCTCCGAGACCAAGTGTCTCGCTGGAAGGACAGTTTTTCGCAAGTTCGCTCAAAGTTAGCCAGATACAGACCGATATCCCCTGATATCACATATGGCTGCATGTACTTTGACATTTTGAAATCTGCCTCCTTGTTGAGAAGAGGTACCGCTAGCTGTGGACAATTGCCCAACCTCTTGCTCAACTCTACTTCTAATTTCCGGAGCTCAACTTCTTGCTCCAGCCTTTTTGCTTCTCTCTCAATTTCACGCTCACGTCTCTTTTCCTCTTTTTCCCGCTCTTTCTGCTGTCTGAGCTGCTCCTCCTTTTTTTGTACGATGAGGTTCCATACTTCACTGAGCTCCTCATCATCGGTTCCCAAATCAGTGATTGCCTTTAAAATCAAGGGTTTTCGTGCCAAACCACTTGTATCAATTCCCAATCCCTGACACAATAGCAACAGTTCCGGTTTCTGCAGCTTT